>NC_139229.1:167405438-168605438 GCF_977018435.1 Lepisma saccharinum | reverse complement strand
GATACAAATATTTAAAATATGCTGTTGCCTATTTCATACATGTTTGCAAAACATCAAAAAATACAGTATTTCAGAGAGGCTTATGATTGGTTCTGAACCTTTGGCCATTTTTGTGCATTCTTATGATTGGTTCTGAACCTTTGACCATTTTTGTGCATTAATGCCAATGTATAGAACTGAAAAATTTGTACTGTTATCATTTCTGGTCCCATTGAAAGGAAGGAGGGGGGGGGGGGGTTCGTGCGGCATTAGTTCTTTACTAACAATTCCAGCCATCCTCCATGAATGAAATGCATAGGAATATTGGGCATCACTTATGCTACAATTTGGTTATTGATTGGTAAGTCTGTAATGTATTGGTAAACCCATTGCTGTAATATATCTATAAATAGGCTATAATGTAGCACAAATTTGCCATTTAATTATTTTTATGAATAAAAGTATATTTAATATACCTGTTCTTGTAAGTACCGTATTTATAAGTTAATTACATGCAATTCCAGAAAAGTTCACATTGTACATGCACAAACACGGTTAATACTGAAAAAAAAAAGTTGTTCAGAGACTAAAATATAGTACCCTTACAGTGATCCACATATTTCTGATTTTGTTTTTTTGGCCAAATTTCACCAAAATTGTTGATCTTAATGTGCATCATGAGATATTGAAAATTATTAAAAAATAGTTTTTCTTGTATGTATGCATTGCTTGGATTGTAGAATTATTTTCCTGTAGTTTACGGTTATTACACGCATAAGAAAACAGTTTTTTGTTGTGACATTTCAGATGTGATCAAAATATTTTTTTTATCTGAAATAAAAATAAAACAGACTGCTTCTTTTCACAGTTAGGTTGCTATATTACAACAATGTAACATTGACAACATCCATTATATAACGGATTCTTTTTGTTGAAAAAATTGCTAACCATTGTTATAACTGTATCTTTAGTCAATATTAAAATAAATGATTAAGGGAGCGTGTGTTCTCCTGAGCAACTAAAAATTGTTTTCTTACGCTTGTAATGACCATAAACTACAGGAAAATAATTATTAAAAAATGTATTAGGATCATGCCAATAGGGGTGTTGGGTTGAAGCCCAATGTGAAAATGGGATAAATAAATATGCCCACATGCCAATAGGGGTGTTGGGTTGAAGCCCAATGTGAAAATGGGATAAATAAATATGCCCACATTAGGGGATTATGGATTGTTACCAACAATGTTATTGGTCTTTGTGCAGCATCATGTAGACAATTAGAGAAATACTTGGAAAGAAGTAGCAGGCTCCAAATTAAAAAAGAAAAGGGCACTTGGGAAGCCCTGGCCTTTAGGAGGCTACTACTGCATGGAGTTTCATTTTAGTTTAGTTTAAGTGTTTAGATGAAATTGTTGAACAAATATTGATGCAGAATCATAGTTAGATCAGTCAATAGTGGAGAGATCTATAATCTGTATGAAGAAAGTATCAAGCATTTCCACCTGTGACTTAGTCATCTAGTAGGACACTAGTAAGTGTCTTGCCTGCAGGAAGGCTATATCAGGGTACTGAACTTCTAAAGTTAGTCAACTAAATTTAATAACTTTTCAGTTTCACTGAAATGTCACTACATTATATCCACAGTAAGACTGAAGCAGATTAATCAGGACAATATTGATCAGTCTTTATCAAAAATTTCTGTAATCTGAAACTTTCTCACATAAATGTGGTTTTATTTCTCCGGTATAAAACTAAAATTGGCCTACATTTTATGATTTTCTAAATAATGGATCTCATTTGTAGGACAAACTTCCACCAGAGTAAGTAATTACACATTTGAGTTAACTAATAATTGTGGATTGTATTTTGGTGTGTATATTATATTCTGTTTACTATTCCTCCATTAGGTGGTGAAACAATTAAGCAAATCAACCAACAAACAGGTGCACACTGTGAGCTGGACCGAAGGCCACCACCCAATCCTAACGAGAAAGTGTTTGTCATTCGAGGTGCTCCAGACCAGATAGAACATGCAAAGAGGCTCATTACAGAGAAGATAGGAATGGTAACTATTGAAATCTGTTGCATGCACACACAACATTCCCCCAATCTTGAAACTAGCACACTATTGGCTGAGAAAATGCCTTGGTATTTGTAAAGCGAGATAAATTATAAGTTCATGGTGTGGTGCAGTAATATCTTTCAGGATATTATATTAAAAATTGCTTTGGTTTTGAATGTTTTTTCTTATTCTTGTGATATAAATTTCAATCTCTGCTTTTGTTAACATAAATTATGGTCTAATCCATGTTGAGGAAGGCACCAAATCTAAATTAATGTTGCAAGAGTAAGAACAATATTTGTATTAAAATATATAGTCAAATGTAGCCGGAGTAGTTGTTTATGAGTAGTAAGTATAGTTACAATTCTAGAATAACAATTTCTTAATCATATTGTTGTAGTTGTTTGGATAACTTTCCAAACACACCAACATAAAGCTTTACATATTACGATCCATATTCCAGTTTCTTTGCACAGACTATTACATGATAACAGTTTTTTTTCCTTCCTCTAGAGCAGTTTCCTAATAGTTATTATTTTATATTATTTATTGTTTTATTCCTAGTGTAACAATTTTGAAATGTTTTGCATTATATTTTAATTATGGCTGAGCCTATATCCATAAAAATGCCAAAACTCTTAGATTCCTTCTGATACTGAGTCTTGAAAATGTAACAGATATTATTGTGTATATATTGCATTCCAATTATATGCATCAACTTGCTTTAAAATATTCAAGAAGTAGCATCAAAATATTAAAATACCCAGTATGTAAACAAAAAAAATGCATTTTTCTCCTCAATGTTGGTGCAAAATAAATGAAAGCTTCAAATTTTGCACAATTTCAAGGATAATAAGACTGAAAATGCTGTGCAGACATTGGAAAAGACACAAATGCCAGGCATCAGTATATAAGTTGCAACGGATACTTTCCTCCTCCTTACCTATGCACTGGCATTGATATTGGCTCATCCCCAACTGCTAATTCTTGTAAAGGCATAAACTTCTATTCATATGTTCTCCATAATGTTTTGTGCTTATTGTAAGAAGAGAACTGATTTTGTAACCTTTTTTTTATTACACATATTTTTGTTTCACAAGATACTATGTCAAAACATAGTGAAGATGAATTTTGTCACTACTTTAATAACATGTGTAACGTGTAAAAATTACTTAAATTTTACTCATTATAAGAAGGTAAAATAGCCTTCAGCAATACTAAAGATTCCAGAGGTATGCCAATTATGTATTTGTTACCAGTTCCTATGGGAGGATGAACAGGCTGCTAAATTGAAGCAGAATGTGTATTTTCAGTCCCAGCCGGGGCCTGCCCCACCTCCGACGCAGTATCCTATTGGTCAGGGTCCTGGACCTGGTGGGTAAGTATCAAGACAGTCAATGTTGTTACTTTGAAATTTACGACAGAGACTGAAGTTTCACCACACTTTAAAAACCACAGCACATGGAAGTGGTGAATTGTTAGTTTTAATTAATTTTAATTAAAGGGGGGGGGGAGAGTGCTGTGGTTTTTTAAGTGTGGTGTAAGTTTAGTCTCTGTCAAGGTATGAACAGTATTGAAATAGAAATTCGTTGCCTCTTTTTTTTAAAGTGCATCCACGCTCGTCAGAAGGGGGTGATATTTTCTTTTGAGCAAGTTTTCCATGTCTTAACAACAGTAGAATATTGCCAGTGTTGTCATAATATTATGCCAGGGATCCTAGGTTGGCCGTGTGTTTGTGTCCTTTTATCAGTTAATTTCAAAACAACACCATTGTTAGGTTTTCTTTTACGAGAACTATCAATAGGATCCTCTTGTCATCGAAATTTTGAAAGGCATTCAAGTCTCTTTAAATATTTGATATTCAGCCAATATTCATTCATGCATTGGAAATCAATTTGTCACATCCTAAGGTACATGTCAAATACTTTACACAGTTTATACTTCCATAGTGAAGTCTAATGCAATGACAGTTTTAACAATAATATAGAATAGGATTGAACTGATCTTATTACAGAAGAACTTTCAGGCATTCTGAGCTTTCACGATCGCAAATGAGCTCTGTAACACTTCCATGGTGCCTAATTATTCTGGAAATCGTTGCTTTTTTTGTGTGTGTAAACACTGAATTTTGTGATTACATAGCATGTATTTTCCTATTCTGATGTAATTCTTGAATATTTTAAAACAAACCTCCCTGTAAATTGAGACACATAATTGGATTGGAATACTTGCACACTAATATCAATCAATATTTAAACAACTTTTTAAGTTTTACAAATTCTAAGTACAGTAAAACCTCGATTTTTACATTTTATATATTTTTTTTTACATTTACTGAAAAAAAGGTGGGAAAATGTAAAATCGATGACAATTTTGTAACATTTTGTTATGTTGGGACCATCAAGATTCAATGTATAATGCGGGAAAATGTAAATTAAGGTTCAACTGTATCAGCAGGAATCTCTAAGAGTATTGACATTAGTTGAGAGTAGTATCGGATCAGCCGATAGAACCATTGATTCACTGATATTCCAAATGTATGCGCCATACTTAATTTGAAATAATTATTTTCTGTAGAGCGGTCAGCAGCCTGCGGCTGGTCAAGCTCCACAGCAACCTGTTGCTCCAGCTGCTGGACAACATCAAGGTCAGATGCCTGCTCAACCCTACCAGCCATATGGTTATGGTGGTTACTATGGTGGACTACCACCTCAGAATCAACCATACAATTATCCTGGTTACGGTGGCTACGCTCAGCCTCCACAGGGTCCGGAGAATCAATGAACTCGTCGCTCAAAGATCGACATTTGTATTGTAAGTAAATATAAAATATCTTATTGAGTTTTGCTAGTATAACACTAGATTGCTGGAATGGAGGTGTTATGTATTACTTTGGAAAATAGGCACCATTAATAGTAAGAATTTTGGAATCAACAAAGCAGACATTTTTTGAAATGTCATCACATGCATAGCAGCTACGAATCAACCCCCTCCCCCTTAAAAATCAGTTTGTGGTTTATTTTCATATATAAAATAAAACTTAGTTCGTTAGTTGATGGAAGAAGATGTCTGTCTGTTGGCTCATTTAGGTAATACAAATGATTATCCCTCATTGATGACAAAATAGCATTGTTTTCACAACTTTTTTGTAGAGGGACCACAAGGGAAAGAACCGTGGGGCAAAAGTCTCTCAATATAGTGAAGCTTGTAATTTTCTTATTCAGGACCATTTGTTCTCGACACTCAATACCTGTTTTATGGCTTTTGGAAAATTTGTGACTATCCCTTGGCAATTTTAAAGCCACTTGCTTAAATAGAATATGTTTACTGTTCAATAAATCTATTTTCACTACACACAGGAAAAACTCTGGGCAACATGCATGATGGGCTTCAAGAATATATATGTTGAGATTGGGTGTTTAGATTATGGTGCTTTGCAATGTGTTCTGTCAAAACACTATTGGTTTGCCCCTTTCGACCATGCTATGAAACTGAAACTCTGCAAAACTTTTCAAGAAAATCCCCTGGGGAAATTATTCATCATTTGTTCTGAAGCAAGTAGGTAATTCTGTCAATGGGATCTAGAAAAATTTCTCCATCACAGATTTTCAGAAAGCCACAAAACTTGGTTCCTTGCAGTGAAAGGAAATGTCATTTACAAAATATCAAGTGTGCTGAGCAGATACAGACATGGAATCCAGTCATCGTAGAACCCTCAAAGAATGCCACATGACACTTTTCGCGGAGTGTAACCTGTCTGTTATGCAAAATGCACCCTCCGCCCTCAGCCAACATTGTCACAATGGTGAATTTCACAATTAAAAAATTGTTTCAATTATTCTTTTAATGTATTTCTTTGAGGGATGGGCCAGTATGAAATTTTGGCCGATACCGATATTCTACCGATCCGATATAAAATTATAAATTGTCTTTGAAGAACCTGAAAGGTTCATTCACCTCCTTAATAAATTGTTTCAATGTGACTGCAGTGCAAAAGAAGTTGCATATTTAGACATTTACTTTTTTAGAAAGTAGAGCATGGAGATTATCCATAATTACAACAAAATGGCAGAATTTTGCACTAATATATCAGATATTTATACCAATACACCGATATACCTATATCTGTTGATACCGATAGAGTGCCAATTAATCGGTTCCATCTCTAATTTCTTTGAACATATTAACGCAAAAATCAGGTGGTTTGATGTGATGTGGTTACAATGGAATACTTAAAAATAAGTTTTTTTTTTTAAATACTGTCAACAAAACTTTTAATTACGTTATTCAAGCACTGATACAGTTATCTGTAGGAAATTTTAAAACTGCATTGCTTCAAAGTGGCATAGAATCAGCCCTAAAAATTGCCCTGTAAAAATGCTTGATATTCTTCCGAAAACCTTGTTTTGTGTAAACCATGCATTTGAAAGACATTAATTTTATTGGAAAGTTCCTGAAGATTTTTCCCAACTATCAAAGTGCAGCTTGTTGAAAAATCCCTGCAAATATAACATAACCATTTAGAACAGAGAAATGCTTTTGTAGTAATAGGAAATGCCAGTTACAAAGACAATTAATAGTTTGCCGGCCCCTGTGGTTAGCACATCCTGCTATGATGCCAGGGGTCCCAGGTTCGAATCTTGGCCAGGGCCTGGATGTTTGTGAGTGTCCATCATATCAACACTCATTCCCATCTTTGCAAATTAGCCAAAAGTGGCACAAAAGCGTAGTAAAAGAAAGCAAACCAATCAATCAATTTAATAGTTCACTGCATTACTGCATCTATATATAAGGAAATGAGAAACATATAAGCACTATCAGAGGTAAAAAGTGTGTTTCGTTCATTAGAACTGTTAACATTTGCACGATAATGCTCTGACATTCTTGACCCCCGGATGGATCTTTTTCACTTCGTAACTCGAAAGCCATTGATCTGCAGATGTGGTAATATGTTTGGTGATATTTTGAAGTAAGGAAACACTCGCCAGTCTAAGGAATTTTTTTTCCTATTTACTTTTCAATGTATCAAATTTGACCCCATGCTAAGCATGCATTTTGATAGCATATTTTTACTTCAGTATTCATATATTATCAGAATGTATATGAAAATACAGGTGTGCCAGCTTGTGGTGTGTATATATACACATGTCTTACAAGCAGGAACACCTTTATTATACATTTTTCATGGGTCTGTGGCTAAAAATTTTGTGGGAAATGAAAATTTCAGGAGGATTGTCTGAACTTGTAGCTTTATTGGCAGTAGGAGGTTAACATGGGGCTACGTAAAATTATTGGCAGTAGGTTAACATGGGGCTACGTGAAATGTGAGATTGTGTAACAACTATACTGTATTTTGTTCATGCGTGTATGCTCGTGCTTATGTATTATTGCTTTCCACATTCTTACGTTCTTGAAACTGAAATTAAGTGTATTTGTACAAATATTGCCATTGTGTTATAGATGTAGGAGGGTGTGAGTGAGTTTAGATAATTCACATTGTGCTCACAGCTGTTCCATTTGGAATGTGCAAATGAACGTAATTACCAGAAGATTAAAATAATGGATGCTTCAGAGTTGGTAACTATGATTATTGCAGGAAAAGTTGTTCAGCTGGCATTAAGTATAACTCGAGAGAATGAACTGTTTACAATTTAAATTTTCATATTTGCATTATCAACAAAAGAATGCATTTGCCTTAGCTTTCTAATAGAGTTTTCTTAACTTGGTGTATATTGCCAAATGTCCAAAATGAGTTTGTGTAGATAATTTTGGCATGGATCAATTAGAAGAAGGTTTTCTTACTGTGATAATGCTAGTCTGGTTGCAAGTCTTTGTATTGTGGGAGTGTTAGTTGGTGTTTCGTTAATTTAATGCTACAGCCACAGCATTTGTGTAGACATGGATAAAAACAACTCTGAAATGCTGCTATGGAATTTTTTTTCACATCTTGCATAATGCTTAATGTGGTTGCTTCTAAACAGTTGTGCAGCAGGTGAGAATTGGTAAAGATTTTGTGGGCAACTTGGCAGTTGCGGAAATCTAGTGTCATTCATGTTACTCACATCTTAGGTAAATTTGGAACCTGGTTTATTCGTATTGATGCATACTCTCTTGACGGTAGGTTTGAAATTTCATGGATCGTGGGTCCTCATTTGCTGTCGGGACCTCGTTTTTTTAATATGACATTGGAAATGGTATGTTCAGTAATTGCACATGGTAAGGAGGAGAAGAAGCTAATGGAATACATTGTGCAACATTTCAGATTTGTAGATCTTTGTCATTTTTGTGATTTGAAACATTGATATAAACTATACTCCATTGCACTACTGTCCTTAAAGAGCCAAGGCTTCAGAGTTCTTTTTCATTTGGTGATACGTGGACACTGAATAGTTTCATTGCTGCTGTTTTTCTGACATTGGAAACTAGGGTTTCCCAATTTTTCTCTATAGCTTGTCAACACAAATCCTGGGTTCGTTTTTACTAGGTTGATAATTATTGTTTATATGTGCTATCACTATCATGTCTGGGTAGTAATAATGGGGTGGTTAGAACCCAGAAGTGTCTGTGACTGTAATCCATGGGTTTTCATTGCATTTTTAAAAATCCTTGACCCATGTGAATAAAAGTGCCATCTCCCTGCAATTGAGAGAACTAATTCAACCAAAGTAGATTGTCGCAGAGAAGCTACATTGTAACACACTGTAAACGTGAATATTGTGAGTTAGAGATGAAATATTCATCCATAATGTCCATTATGTTCTATCAATATATATATATATATATATATATATATATATATATATATATATATATAATGTAGTGCTTGTGGTGAGCTCTTGCGTTAGGTTGCAGTAGGTGTCTTCATTCATGCTGAGTTTATGAGTAAGGCTAGGATTTTCATGACAGCATATTTTTTTTCTTTTTGGTAAGGGTGATGTGTTCCCTAAATATATAGAACTTCATATTGTGAAGAAACTAATTCAATTAAGGTGCTTTTTAAGGCCAAAATTTGGCATATTTGGCTATTTATATGTGATGGAGCATATTTTGATGGATTTTCGGTCATATTCAGCATATTTTAAATTGAACTAAAATTTTTTCGTATGTGAAAATATTTCAGCATATAGCCTATTAGATGTTGATGTTTGAAACAGTCATATTTTTCAAATTCTAGTGCATATTTTGTAAAATTTTAGGTCATAAAAATCCTAGCACTATTTATAAGTAAGGAAGTCACCCATTTTTCATAGTTTATTTGTCCAAAGAGATTCTTTGAGCATGAAGAGACTTACCACATTGTTTTGTAAAATTTAGTGGCTATTGCTGGCATACTCCCTCAGGCCAACCTTTTCTTCTTCTTTCTTAGTACTTAATGAAAACTTACGTTAGAGGCAATTGTAGAATTTGATGTCTAGTAACAATATGACTCGAAAATCAGAGGAAAAGTTCACACTGCGAAACCAAAAGGTGCCAGATTCTGTTGTCAAGTTCTGAATGTTTTGAAAACTGCATTAAGATGATAGTGAAGATACACTGAATTTTGCAAAAGAGAATTGGAACAAAGTAACAATCATGAAAGATTAGAATATGAAGTTGTTACTTGGCACCTAAAGTTTTCATATTTAACTCTTATATCAAGTTTAATACATTAACAGAACTTTGTAATCTATTTTTTTTAAGTAATATATGTAGTGTAAATTAATTTAATGTGTCCAGAGACCAATTCCTCAAGTAGCTATTCACCCTGCACAAATAAAAGTTGTCACTCCTGCTCAAGAAAAACTGCATTCATCTAAACAATTGTAATGTGTAGTGTAATATTGATGCTCTAAATTGGTTATTTTCTTTCATTTTTTGTGACTAGTTTATCTTACCGTAGTTCTAATGGTGAACTTTGCACAGGCTGGAACTGTGTACTTTCATTGCCTCCACTTCAAACACATTAAGTTAATATGAGCACACAGTTGTGAAATAACTGAATAAGTATTGAAAATTGTGCCTTGACTTGGAGTGCTCTACTAAGCTAACTCCCATGATTTGTGGCTCTGTTGATAAGAGCACATGTATGACTTTGATCCCTGGTTCTCTGTGTGATCTAGCAACAATTTTCAGAACAAAATAGTAGCTACCTCAAAAAATGATTCTATAAATTTCCTTTTCTACTTAATTTTGTAAACAGGTGTGCAATGGACTCTTGGTTATGTAATATTAGTGCATACTTGATGATCAAATGTCCCATAAATTTACTAAGACAAAAGGTTCTTCTGTCAAATTTTGAATTGATTGTTGTTCCTCATAAAATTTCAGCATTAATTATATGTATTGCTCAGTTTTACTAACTCAACATACTTCAGCAAGAGACATGAAACCAAATTTGTATGTGCATACTCCCTATTGAATCTGACAAACCCTTTACTCTACTCAAATAGCAAGCAGAACAGTTTCATAAATTATTTGAATAAATTAATATACATGTTAGTTAAGGGTATTAGCAAGTGTAGTAAATAAATAATATAAAATGTGTATAACAGATCTCATTGTTTAAGTTCCCGAGTGCAACCTATGTACACTAAAACAAGATGATATAAAGGCTCCCACAGGTAAAATAAAATGCTTTGCAAAGTCCAGTATCAGTTTATCCGTAGGATCTTAAATATTGATGTCCTGGAAATATTACACTGCAATATGGAACATGGTGATATTTATATGTCTGTGTGGCATTGTGACATTTGACTTTATTCTTTCATTTATTCTTGAAAATAGATATATTCTGTGAATTTCTTGTTATACAAAATTGTATGTCATTTTGTGGACAGGGAAGAAATTCATACCTGCTCATAGACAAGTTCTTTTCACATCACGATGCTTACAGAACAATTGAGGTAGTGGCGAAATGATGTAAACTGATTACTATTTTGTTTGAAATATGAATATTGAAGGTATGTTTCTGTTGGAATAGTTACTTAGCCCTTTAACCAGGAATTTTATTATACAATATTTGTGAACTGTTTTCTGCACTGTTTCTGTGGTAGTGGTGCGAGGGGTGAACTATTTGCAGATATGTACATAGGTTTTTCCATTATGTTCTAATAAGAACAGTAAAGGTTGCGGGGGTAGGGATTATGTGAACTATATATTAATTCATAATTATTCGTTCTTACACATGGGGGTACATCATGTAATCTGATCATGATGCTGAAACAAGATTAAATATTCTCAGATGGAAACAAACAAAAAGGGTTTAGAATTACACTTATATGTTGGAAATATTTCTGTAATTTTCTAGGAATGAATAACCTGAATTTAAAGAAAGAAAAAAGGTTAATAGTTTGTTTTTTTCTGTAAAATGCACAAGCTTTTGCAGAAAAGTTCACATGAGCTGACAAAAAACATGCTAATTGACAAATGAGTCCATGATAATGTTGGTATGAACCTTTTTGAAACTGTTTACTTCTATTTAAAACTTAATAATTTTGATATTACTTGCTCCTTGAAAAAACAAAAGAAACTGTTTGGAATGCACAGCTTAAACTTTGACGTGACATCACTCTGAAATTCAAAGCCTGGTCAGTGCATCAAGCTTCCACTGGGGATCAAGCTTGGGACTGCCTGAAATTATCATGTCTTAAATAGCTGTCATAGATAAACGTAACAATTGGTCACAAGTGAAAGGGAACTGGAATTTTTTTATTCAGAATTTTTTTGTCAGCTAGTATGAGCCACGGTAGCTCAATTGGTAGAGCTTCTTGACTACCAGCGGAAGACCTGGGTGTGAATCCCGTGACAGGTGATCTGGACCAGGAAATTTCCAAGTAATTTCTCTGTTTCTGCACAGCTCTGAGGCCCACCCAGCTTTGTAGAAATGTGTTCCTTGGGGGTTAAAGGTGGCTGGGCATTATGCTGATCACATCATCCGAATTATGGCTAAGATCAAGAATATGTGGAGCTGTACCTCCACATTTCCCCATGTCTTCATGGCATGTATGCATATACCTTTAAATAATTAAATTTAATTAAAACTTTCTTTTGGGATGTAAAGCTCATTCAGTTTCAAGCAACTTTTTTTTATTGCAGGTTTGCCAATTGAAAGAAATTAATTTATGTACCTGGAGATTCCTTATATGGGTGTTCATTAGATCTACGTTATATAAAAAGCTGATAAAAATTATGTATTTTTACTTTAAAAGAAAAATATTGCTTACAGAGATTCCCTTTGGTAATCATGGGTCTCTGTGGAAACACATTGCACAGTGAAACTGTAGGTTGTTCTAATGAGTATAAAATGAATTTGCACACTTAGAGGAGAGATTATCATCTACACATCAAAAACTTAAGGAGAGAGAGATTAGCATCTACTCATATCAAAAACGTAAGGACCACACAGTTATTGCTGACACTTACACATTGTAGTGGTTTTAACCTTTTGCAGCCCAAAGCGTTTTTCACATGTAAGCCTCTATATTGCCCGAGTCGATTTTGAGTAAAATGCAGAGTTTCAATTAAATGAGTGTAGATCGGAGGCTAATTGCCCTAGAGAGATGAGTGATATACCGTTGTATGCGGAATGAACCAGAGATTCATACTATATGAATTTTTTGCAAATTCGGCATTTATGTGGTGGGGGGAGGGGCTAACTCTCAAAATTCCAAAATTTCGGGGGAAAAAAATTGGTTCCCCCACCCTCCCCCCCAAGAAAAAAAGTACATGACAGTGTCGACATGCACATGGAAATGATCGCTGACATGTAAGGAACACAAAAATATTTGCATTATCATCATATGACCAATGTAACTTGAGTTGTACCCCAAAAGGAATGGTCGGCATGCCACTGATTCAAGCTTCAAAATGTAGCGGTACTTTGAAATGACCATAGCTCAGAAACTAAATGCCCTAGAGATATGAAAGATATACCGTTGTACGCAGAATGAATCACAGATTTAGTCGATGTATAATTTATGCACATTCGGCGTATATATGGAGGGGGAAAGGGGGGAAATCCCCTGAAAATACTGTTGTTTTTTTTTAAAAAATGGGGTCCCCCCCCCCCGAAAAAAGGGATATGAAAAGTTCAAAATTAACATAGAAATTATCGCTGGCATGTAAGAAACACAAAATATTTGCATCCTTGTCGTATGACCAATGTAACTTGTTGTATCCCCAAAAGGAATGGTCGGCACGCCACTGATTCAAGCTTCAAAATGCAGCGGTACCTTGAAATGACTATAACTCAGAAACTAGATGCCCTAGAGATATGAAAGATATACCGTTGTACGCAGAATGAATCGCAGATTCAGACGATATATAATTTATGCACATTCGGCGTACATATGGAGGGGGAAAGGGGGGAAATCCCCTAAAAAATACTTTTCTTAATAAAAAAAATTGTTTCCCCCGCCCCCCTTGCCCCGAAAAAAAATGTCAATGCACAAAATGCAAAATTTATGCAAATTTGATGTGTATATATGGAGGGGAAGGGAGGAAACCCCAAAAAATTATTTTAAAAAATTCACTTCACCTAAAAAAATGTCCTCTCACTTGGGCACAAAACGACACCTACACACAACATTCACGGACAAAAAGCTAGAACGTAGTGAAAAATGAACGCCAATTCTTGCAGTTGCTTGACATTCTATTTTTAGACCATGCTTGGTGACCTTTGTTCAACATTGTGGAACACTTGTGCTCAAAAAAAACAAAGGTTTCCTTCAGCGCGCTTCGAATTCCCATTCTCACAAAGCAGATTCAACGACCAGTTTTCCCCCTGCTTCCGCCCTCACGGAAAACTTTCATTTTGACATCGGATACTTATAAACAAGCTTCCTTCGAATGCACTTAGCAGGAGGACGTGAAAAGCATTGCTTTAGAACAACAAAGCTGGTCTTCCTTTTGTCGGAAAAATTTGAGGTTGAAAAGAGCTGCAAAAGAGAAGTACCTTTTCCCCTCCATTTTCATGAAGACAAAAAAAATGCAAAATACCATTTCTGTTAAATACATGTGTTAGGAACAATATAAAAAAATAAAATCAAAATTCTAGCCAAAAGTAGAAAAGTTATAACGTAAAAGCTACGACCTTGACACAGCGTCTCAATCGAGATGCTTGGTTCCGTGAGGGTTACTTTTGGGTATCTCGTTTGAGACACTTGGGCAGCAAAAGGTTAAGCCACCGGGTTAAGCATGGAATTTATATAACATTTTGGAGATTGAAGATATATTTTATGACGTTATTCCTGGGTTTCTTCAATTGTGTACCATTATTGGGGTCATCCTGAAAAGTTTGGTAGCTGGTTTCCACACCAAGAAATGCCCTGTCAAGAGGTTGGTCTTTTTGTTCTTCTTGCCCCCCATAACTCAAGTTAATGCTTCTATGTTACTTTGTGCTTGCTGACACTGTTGTATGCCTTAATTGTAGAGTATATTCATTTCTTTTGTACATTAGGTTCATATTTTATTAAATATATATATATTTATGCTTGAGATTTTAATGACTATTCATGTAGCATATACCCTGTTCTGTCTTATTTTTTTTTTAATATGGTGTTTTCCTCATGTCCTAGGTTATTTTCATTAATTTCTTTTGCCTTCTCATTAGACGTAGAAACTGAATCTCCTGGGGTCTGTTCAAAGAAATTGGGAGATTCTGCATGCTGGTATACTTTGCCATTTTCTATATTGTTCTGTGCATTTCTAAATGGAACTTGTATATGGGTTTCATGGTGTGATTTCTTTCCTGTGACATTTTTTCATAATCCATGCTGGCTTCTGCTTATGTCTCACTATACATAATTCACCGAACCTACATGTCGATGTGTGCCTTGTGTATATAGATAACACTAGTGCAATTGACTGTAGATGCCTGGGCCTTTTTTCTCAGCAACCAGACACTCCATCCAGGGCAACTCACGTAACAGCTGCTAAACGATGACTTCACGTTGGTAGCGAGAGCAACTGTTATTAGCCCTAAACGACCAGGGGTCATTGATGGCTGGCATTTGTAGGAATCTATTTAAGCGGAGATCAAACTGCATCGATAGTTCCCATCTTAGTGGAATCTTCCATTGGTATCGCAAAAAATAAGCATCATGCGGGTGAGTCCTATCCAGTGTGAATTTTTCTGTGCTAATGTGATATGAGGAGCACCAGAAATATGTAGGCTTTTCCATATTTGTTTGTATATACATATGTGTATATATTTATACTTTTATCTTGCTCACCCAATAGAGGATGTATAGTGATCATGTAAGAAGGAATTTCAAGCTGATTTACAGTAATGTAAATTTAATGAATAGTAATGCAGTAATACACTTTTGAGTCTGACCACTAATTTGGCATGAATTCTATATACATTCATGGATTTGTTTATTTTGGAAGCTTAGGGGAAGTAACCTGTTATTTTTCGAATGTTTAAAGTTCTAGTTCTTTTAACTAATGCGTTCTTACATTCACGTATTTATAATAATGAGATAACGTCACATGCATATTCAGATATGAAGCAGTGTGGCTGGAAAAAGGGGCACTCCTTGTACGAAATAAATTACAGGAAAACATTAGTAAATAAGTTCTTATTTTTCTGTCATGAAGAAAGAAGTAATAAATTAAGGATAAAGCCATCAAATAAATATGTATGCAATGAAGGGGGGAAACCTGAAACTTGGAAGTTTGTGCTCAATGTCCAGCATCTGTATATAATTTCATTTTGTTTTTTTGTCGTTGTTTTGGTTCAATTTTCTGCATATGTTAAATTTGTACATCGTGCGAAATTGAAGGAAGACGTGGTTCCTTTTTAAATTTGTAATTGCCGCTGTTTAATGTCAAATTTAAATTTCACCATCTGTTGTATGTAAATACAAAGTGTTTTGAAGCCATTCTGGTAAGTCACATATTTACTGACTTGCATGGGAGCGTGAATAATTTATATATTATACATATGCAACCTGAGAACATATTCCATTATTACTGAAGGACTACATTAATTAGTACTAATCCACAATCAAGTTCCCTATTATAGTTCATGTATGGCATTCTACCACTTAAATTTTAGATATTAAGGAAAAATGATGTAAATTGTTTGCATTTCTTGTATTCAGTTGTTGCAACTTTTTCTCTAGTGCTAGTGTTGAAAGTTGCAAAACTAAGAATCCTAGCTTTGAATGCCAAGTGAATCATTATTCATCCATAACTCAGTTACCCCAACCACACTCTCAGCTTAGAAAGATGTAATATTTTGCATCCGTGTGTGTCCCAAATATCAGCACAGAAATGAAAGTGGATAAACCTTTTGTAAAACATGCTTTTAATGCATTAAACTTCTCTTGTAAACATGAGATCATCCATTATGTATGTGGAATTTGTGAAAGTAAATTGGAAACATGGAAAAGAAATGTTTGATGCTTCTGTGGTACCAATATGTCAACAACATAGTTTTTCGTAAGCCCAAACTTACATCTGCAGCGTGACAAAGAATACATTGAACAAAATATGAAATTCATTGCCATTTCCTGGACTACATGTCACCTTTTACAGAGTAATTTGAATGATTGTTTAGTGGAAGATTATTTGCAGTACATTAATTAATGCACATGTACTAGATTTTATACTTGAATTAGTAACAAGTAGTCTAATATATCAATATCTACGTATCCAACTTTAAGAAATAATAATTGCGCTTGTTTTATAACACCCTTTTTTCTACAGTACTTCATCTTTAAAGACTGATATTTGTAAGCTTACATGTTTCATTAGAAAGATGTGTGTATATATGTACATGTGTAAGTTTCTGATGGGATGTTTATGGTGCCTGTATTCCAAGTGTAACATGAGGTCTGTCTTATATTTGGAGTTTTGCAATTGCTTGTGTTCTGTTGTGGTTCTTGCTGTGCCCTTATTTACTAGCTAGGTGGGTATCTTGGAAATGGAAAGCAATACAACTTCCTGTTGCCAAAATATCAACTGATCCTGTTGTTCACAGGGCAACAAACAAGATGGCTACCTAATCTGTATTAGGATGGCCTCTTGGTGAGTATAGAATGAGGTAAGTGTGAGTACCTTGTTTGAAATGTTATGCTCAAATGTATCTCCCTGTATATAAAATGCTCATTCTTCTTATTTCAGGATATCCCACCTTTTACTTGCAATTGAATATGCATAAATGCTGTGTTTTTATGTTCTTTTCAGATATTTCCCCAAAATTGATCCCAGATCCTCCATCATATGTGATTCTGCATTATGGCATGTGCCCCCAAACAGAATGTATTGTTTGCAAGTTGATGTTCCCATTTGTTAGATTAAGATGTAATGCCACTGATCATTTCAAGGGAACAGTGATACTAGTACTAGTGTATCGGCAGATATGAAGGCATACCTAATCTATATTGTGCTTGTGTAAATTAAGAATTTTGTCATTGAACTGTGACGATGCATTTTTGCCAGCAGTGGTTATTTTTTTTGTTCACGAATTGTCTGTTCTTGCACTTCATAGGGAGGTCTGTACTACACTTTTAGAGCATTCGAAGGCAGGTGATGTCTTGGCTCTGTGCATATAATTTTTTTTTCCTTCTATTGAACAATTGTATAGAAATATAACCTTAGTACAAAACAAAAGAATGCAACCCAAGGGGAAGAAACTATGATTGGGGTGGTCGGGTTGGGGAATCTTATCTTGATAGCCCTTGAAAGGCACTGGGATATATATGTGTGTGTATATATTCTTGTTTTTTTGGAAGGTCATTTCGCTGTTATCTTACAGAGAAAATCCATGACTGGCACCAATTTTTATAGCCTTAGCATAAACTATTTACCTAGATAAAATAGAATGCCTCTTTAATTTTTCATCAGTGTGTTTTGGTTAGAGATTTCTGTTTTGTTGTATGTTTAATATTACTTGTGCTGACAGTAGTTTTGAGATGTTTTATAATGTGTTTTCGACATAAACATTCCTTTGATATACCATTTAGCATAATTCTGTGCATTGAAGTTTTTCATAAAGTGATTATTTATATTTATTTCAAAGTTGGTTTTTTTACTGTTCTGATCCTCATATTTCCAGTTCATAAAAAACAGCCAGCTCCAAACTAGAGAGGAACAACCCATTTTCTGATTCAATATTTGATGAACAAAATTTTTTTCTGCTTTGTTCTGTCTCTCTTTCTCTCTCCAATTTTTAAATGTTTTGTAGTGATTTGACTGATACATGTCTATTATCCTGTTTGCATCATGTTCGTGTTATTAAATACTGATATGCAATTGTTTCTTTAAATATATGTATAATGAATCTTCACTAGACTAACTTAATGCTCTAGCAATGTTTCCATTGCATGCCATGTGCTACGCGTTAAATCAATCCGCATGCCAAAAAACAGTTTCTCCTAGTTTTATTTTTTCAGGCATCTATCAAAAGGGGAGAGCGACTAGTTGTGGAGGCGACTGGTACAGGGCAAAATTTCATGTTCTTTTTTATATTTGCAATGTTCTTTTTTAATATAAAAATATCCTTGTGTGCATATATCGATTTTCGCATTTGCAAATGTTTTGATGCAGAGAATTAATACAACCCCATTACTACTTCAGTGACTTGTTTTGTTTTATTTAAATTGTCATAGAATGATTTAAATTTCTATTGCAACATGTTTGTTTCAGCAGAAACTGCATTTAAAATGGATTGCCAGTCATGGTTCGTTTCTCACTCGATACAGTGAAGATTGGATACCTCTTTGACTCTTACAAATTTTTCATTGTTCTGTTACGTTAGTAATTTTTCTTAACAGGTGAGTTGTTTAGTTTTTTGCCTAAAAATTAGCCTTCTTTTTTTGTCCTACTTGTATTCTTGCTATGTCATACCTTATTGCATATGTCAAGGGCTGTTACGTTTGAATATTGGATGTGTTTGTGCTGCTGAATGTCATTCCAGGGCGAAAAGTTACAAAATAGGGGAGGGACGTGGGCCCAGAATGCAAGAAGAGGAACACCAGGAAGGTGGCAGCAGCGGAGAATTGGGTCATGTAAGGATACTTTGAGGAGACGGTCTCTTTGACGTGTCGTCCACAGATGTTCATGTATCTAATCTCAGCGCCCACCACCTCAGTGGCCTGAGTTGAGTGCATCCGTAATACAGAAAAAAGAAAGAAAAAACTAGTGTTGTGCAGTAATCACTACATTCCAAAAAACCCTACCAGGATGGTGAAAAGTGACACTAATCAGGCAAAGGAGACAAGGGTGGGGGGGTAGGGAATGGGCTGAAACGTGATTATTCACACAGACAATGTAAGGACATATTTTACTGTAAACATTTTGTGTAGTATCTTGTCACAATAAAAAAAAATATTAAATATTTTGTGTATTTTTTTTTTCAGATCAAACAATATATATCCTAGCCATGATAGAAGTAGAGAGCATTGGATTGTAGTGTAGTGTAGCAGAAGCAGGGAGCATGTTGGGAACAGCTGTTTCAACATTAAGGCTTAGCTGTATTTTTGGCCTGTGCCAGGCCAGCTTCTTCCTCTTTTCGAAAAACTGCTAGGATAAAAGAAAAATACATGTTTAGAATTCCTTCTAGAGCATTCACGAGAATTTTCAGGTGGTTTTCTTTCGCTGTTGCCTAGATATTATCAGTAGTGTCGTGATTATGTAAGTCTATTAAAGCATTGATAATATCTAGACAACAGAGAAAGCAAACCATACGAAAATTATCATGAATGCTCTAGAAGGAATTCTACACAGATAAAATTTTTCAGATTTTCGAATATCATACAGGTTTTTGCGAAAAGAAGGGAGGATGCCCTGGTATGGGCCAAATGTCCAGCCTAGCGTTAAGGTCAAGAAAGTGTTCCTTCATGTTCAGCTCAGGCCTCCTTCATTTCAGCAAAAACCTTTTCAAGAAAATTAACAAAGGCAAAAAATACTGAAAATGATCTAAAAGCCAAAAAGGGGTTGGCAAACACAAAAAATGTTTCTGGTTCTATCTGAAGGAAAACTGGCAGATATCAGGTTTAGCATTGTTTTGAAGGCTCAGAAAGGATGATTATTCTTCTTCAACTTCCAAGCCCTAGTCGGCATGTTCATGGTTTGACCAAATACTCTGTTGGAATATGACAACAATTGACACTTTTCGATCCAAATTGATGAATGTTCCTATTGCTTTTTAAATAATAAAAATAATTAGGAGTAAATGGTAATAATAATCAAGGATATGTTGTGTGAATTAGTTACAAAATAATTGCAGACTTATCACATGTTTGAAGTAAATCTCATCTCTAAATTGTATACCTTACTGCCAGAAAAAAAAATCGCAAGAATAATTCTGAAATAAAATGTTTCAACTTAATTACTAAACTCCGTACTCAACATATCTGAATGTCGTACAAAAAAAAACCATTCCAAGGGGAAAAATAATTAAACACGAGATGCCAAATATGCTAAGTTTTTTGTCATTTAAATCTGACGTGAGTATTTTACCTATACTCGACAACGTCGCTGTTAAACTTACATTGAAACGTGTTGATTGCACAAGCTACCACTTTTCTATGCAACAAACATTTATTTTCATTCGTTGGACAGTACTTTGCAAGGTGGTGTTATATTTTAAGTGTATAAACTCTCGTAATTATACCCTTTTGTGTTCAAACTGGCCACAGATTTCCTCCAGGTGGACCACGAGCGAGTTCAGTTTCCAACCTCTCATGTTTCTCCGATTCCAATTTTAACATACCGAATCGTGAGTATTCTCTTAAATTATTCCTTAAATTAAATTATTATATTAAGCGGAAAAAGGCGCTTCTTTTCTTCTTTCTTCAGTCAGGACTAGTCAGAGGGATGCGATAATGCACACTTGCTGGTTTCGTTCTCGTTTGAACGCAGAAATACAAAACGCTCATTGTTATTTTAAGTCAATTTTCTGCTATTTGTGTTAAACATGACGATGAAGATGAATAATAAACTGGAAAAATTAATGATGGGACAAACACAATGACACACCATTGCCTCACCATGGTGTTCAAACCTAGGACCTCTTCTCCATCAATGTTGATTTGATTGATTGAGTTGGTGTTTTAAGTCCACTTTGTGCACAGTAAGGCTAATCGGGACTGGACCTACAGTTTAAATTGGGATCCGAACCACTATATGCCTCCACCGAGAATCGAACCCGGAACCCTTTGATTACAAGGCGACGAGGCTACCACTGCGCCATCGGGGAGACACTCTATCTATCAATGTTGAAAAGATTCCCATTGCAAAAGACGAAAATTAATAATAGTACCCGCACTTAATTTTCTGGCTACACAAAAAAAATATTTCCTCTGGTTGCACAAAAATTTATTTCCTCTGGTTACAAACACACAAAAAAAATCTGGTTACACAAAAATTTAATACAGTTCGTGTATACTTCAAGAACGTAACGTGTAACCTAGCTGACTATGACCGAGCATCTTTTGAAATGAAAAGTAATATTTTTGCTCATATCACTAAAACAGAGAGAAAATCGAGATTTGAATGATTTCTCTTCTACCTTTAATGAAGTGCAAGGGGTGCGGGACGAAAAATTTTTGGTTGGGAAGGAAACAGGGCGGGGTATTTTTAAAGTCCTGACGTTCAAAACGGGAAAAATAATGTTATTTCCCGACTAAATTGGGAGATTATAGGAGCGGAAAATATTCAACATTACCCGATACTAAAAAAAATGTTAATTATACACACAATTTTACCCTCGGGTGATGAATTACTTTGCATTTCTGGAATAAAAACTGCTAATAAATTTCGGACATTTAGTACAAAAAAAATGTAGGGAATAAACTACTTTTAAACTATCATTTTTTCCGAAGTCTGGATCGGAATGTCTTTTTTTTTTTTTTTTTTTTTTAGGTCCCGACTTGTTGGGTTTTTGCACATCCGTTGTCATTACTGCGCAGCAGTGTTGCCACATGAAGGGAAATTTCCCTTTTTGAAGGGAAATTTGGAGCTAATTTTAAGGGAAAAGGGAAATTCGATGAAAAATAGTGAATTTTCAGGGAAATTTTAAGACAGACTAATCATTAATTATATTAAAAATATCCTTGTGTGCATATATCGATTTTCGCATTTGCAAATGTTTTGATGCAGAGAATTAATACAACCCCATTACTACTTCAGTGACTTGTTTTGTTTTATTTAAATTGTCATAGAATGATTTAAATTTCTATTGCAACATGTTTGTTTCAGCAGAAACTGCATTTAAAATGGATTGCCAGTCATGGTTCGTTTCTCACTCGATACAGTGAAGATTGGATACCTCTTTGGCTCTTACAAATTTTTCATTGTTCTGTTACGTTAGTAATTTTTCTTAACAGGTGAGTTGTTTAGTTTTTTGCCTAAAAATTAGCCTTCTTTTTTTGTCCTACTTGTATTCTTGCTATGTCATACCTTATTGCATATGTCAAGGGCTGTTACGTTTGAATATTGGATGTGTTTGTGCTGCTGAATGTCATTCCAGGGCGAAAAGTTACAAAATAGGGGAGGGACGTGGGCCCAGAATGCAAGAAGAGGAACACCAGGAAGGTGGCAGCAGCGGAGAATTGGGTCATGTAAGGATACTTTGAGGAGACGGTCTCTTTGACGTGTCGTCCACAGATGTTCATGTATCTAATCTCAGCGCCCACCACCTCAGTGGCCTGAGTTGAGTGCATCCGTAATACAGAAAAAAGAAAGAAAAAACTAGTGTTGTGCAGTAATCACTACATTCCAAAAAACCCTACCAGGATGGTGAAAAGTGACACTAATCAGGCAAAGGAGACAAGGGTGGGGGGGTAGGGAATGGGCTGAAACGTGATTATTCACACGACAATGTAAGGACATATTTTACTGTAAACATTTTGTGTAGTATCTTGTCACAATAAAAAAAAATATTAAATATTTTGTGTATTTTTTTTTCAGATCAAACAATATATATCCTAGCCATGATAGAAGTAGAGAGCATTGGATTGTAGTGTAGTGTAGCAGAAGCAGGGAGCATGTTGGGAACAGCTGTTTCAACATTAAGGCTTAGCTGTATTTTTGGCCTGTGCCAGGCCAGCTTCTTCCTCTTTTCGAAAAACTGCTAGGATAAAAGAAAAATACATGTTTAGAATTCCTTCTAGAGCATTCACGAGAATTTTCAGGTGGTTTTCTTTCGCTGTTGCCTAGATATTATCAGTAGTGTCGTGATTATGTAAGTCTATTAAAGCATTGATAATATCTAGACAACAGAGAAAGCAAACCATACGAAAATTATCATGAATGCTCTAGAAGGAATTCTACACAGATAAAATTTTTCAGATTTTCGAATATCATACAGGTTTTTGCGAAAAGAAGGGAGGATGCCCTGGTATGGGCCAAAGGTCCAGCCTAGCATTAAGGTCAAGAAAGTGTTCCTTCATGTTCAGCTCAGGCCTCCTTCATTTCAGCAAAAACCTTTTCAAGAAAATTAACAAAGGCAAAAAATACTGAAAATGATCTAAAAGCCAAAAAGGGGTTGGCAAACACAAAAAAATGTTTCTGGTTCTATCTGAAGGAAAACTGGCAGATATCAGGTTTAGCATTGTTTTGAAGGCTCAGAAAGGATGATTATTCTTCTTCAACTTCCAAGCCCTAGTCGGCATGTTCATGGTTTGACCAAATACTCTGTTGGAATATGACAACAATTGACACTTTTCGATCCAAATTGATGAATGTTCCTATTGCTTTTTAAATAATAAAAATAATTAGGAGTAAATGGTAATAATAATCAAGGATATGTTGTGTGAATTAGTTACAAAATAATTGCAGACTTATCACATGTTTGAAGTAAATCTCATCTCTAAATTGTATACCTTACTGCCAGAAAAAAAAATCGCAAGAATAATTCTGAAATAAAATGTTTCAACTTAATTACTAAACTCCGTACTCAACATATCTGAATGTCGTACAAAAAAAAACCATTCCAAGGGGAAAAATAATTAAACACGAGATGCCAAATATGCTAAGTTTTTTGTCATTTAAATCTGACGTGAGTATTTTACCTATACTCGACAACGTCGCTGTTAAACTTACATTGAAACGTGTTGATTGCACAAGCTACCACTTTTCTATGCAACAAACATTTATTTTCATTCGTTGGACAGTACTTTGCAAGGTGGTGTTATATTTTAAGTGTATAAACTCTCGTAATTATACCCTTTTGTGTTCAAACTGGCCACAGATTTCCTCCAGGTGGACCACGAGCGAGTTCAGTTTCCAACCTCTCATGTTTCTCCGATTCCAATTTTAACATACCGAATCGTGAGTATTCTCTTAAATTATTCCTTAAATTAAATTATTATATTAAGCGGAAAAAGGCGCTTCTTTTCTTCTTTCTTCAGTCAGGACTAGTCAGAGGGATGCGATAATGCACACTTGCTGGTTTCGTTCTCGTTTGAACGCAGAAATACAAAACGCTCATTGTTATTTTAAGTCAATTTTCTGCTATTTGTGTTAAACATGACGATGAAGATGAATCCGGAACCCTTTGATTACAAGGCGACGAGGCTACCACTGCGCCATCGGGGAGACACTCTATCTATCAATGTTGAAAAGATTCCCATTGCAAAAGACGAAAATTAATAATAGTACCCGCACTTAATTTTCTGGCTACACAAAAAAAATATTTCCTCTGGTTGCACAAAAATTTATTTCCTCTGGTTACAAACACACAAAAAAAATCTGGTTACACAAAAATTTAATACAGTTCGTGTATACTTCAAGAACGTAACGTGTAACCTAGCTGACTATGACCGAGCATCTTTTGAAATGAAAAGTAATATTTTTGCTCATATCACTAAAACAGAGAGAAAATCGAGATTTGAATGATTTCTCTTCTACCTTTAATGAAGTGCAAGGGGTGCGGGACGAAAAATTTTTGGTTGGGAAGGAAACAGGGCGGGGTATTTTTAAAGTCCTGACGTTCAAAACGGGAAAAATAATGTTATTTCCCGACTAAATTGGGAGATTATAGGAGCGGAAAATATTCAACATTACCCGATACTAAAAAAAAATGTTAATTATACACACAATTTTACCCTCGGGTGATGAATTACTTTGCATTTCTGGAATAAAAACTGCTAATAAATTTCGGACATTTAGTACAAAAAAAATGTAGGGAATAAACTACTTTTAAACTATCATTTTTTTCGAAGTCTGGATCGGAATGTCTTTTTTTTTTTTTTTTTTTTTTTTTTAGGTCCCGACTTGTTGGGTTTTTGCACATCCGTTGTCATTACTGCGCAGCAGTGTTGCCACATGAAGGGAAATTTCCCTTTTTGAAGGGAAATTTGGAGCTAATTTTAAGGGAAAAGGGAAATTCGATGAAAAATAGTGAATTTTCAGGGAAATTTTAAGACAGACTAATCATTAATTATATTAAAAATATCCTTGTGTGCATATATCGATTTTCGCATTTGCAAATGTTTTGATGCAGAGAATTAATACAACCCCATTACTACTTCAGTGACTTGTTTTGTTTTATTTAAATTGTCATAGAATGATTTAAATTTCTATTGCAACATGTTTGTTTCAGCAGAAACTGCATTTAAAATGGATTGCCAGTCATGGTTCGTTTCTCACTCGATACAGTGAAGATTGGATACCTCTTTGGCTCTTACAAATTTTTCATTGTTCTGTTACGTTAGTAATTTTTCTTAACAGGTGAGTTGTTTAGTTTTTTGCCTAAAAATTAGCCTTCCTTTTTTGTCCTACTTGTATTCTTGCTATGTCATACCTTATTGCATATGTCAAGGGCTGTTACGTTTGAATATTGGATGTGTTTGTGCTGCTGAATGTCATTCCAGGGCGAAAAGTTACAAAATAGGGGAGGGACGTGGGCCCAGAATGCAAGAAGAGGAACACCAGGAAGGTGGCAGCAGCGGAGAATTGGGTCATGTAAGGATACTTTGAGGAGACGGTCTCTTTGACGTGTCGTCCACAGATGTTCATGTATCTAATCTCAGCGCCCACCACCTCAGTGGCCTGAGTTGAGTGCATCCGTAATACAGAAAAAAAGAAAGAAAAAACTAGTGTTGTGCAGTAATCACTACATTCCAAAAAACCCTACCAGGATGGTGAAAAGTGACACTAATCAGGCAAAGGAGACAAGGGTGGGGGGTAGGGAATGGGCTGAAACGTGATTATTCACACAGACAATGTAAGGACATATTTTACTGTAAACATTTTGTGTAGTATCTTGTCACAATAAAAAAAAATATTAAATATTTTGTGTATTTTTTTTTCAGATCAAACAATATATATCCTAGCCATGATAGAAGTAGAGAGCATTGGATTGTAGTGTAGTGTAGCAGAAGCAGGGAGCATGTTGGGAACAGCTGTTTCAACATTAAGGCTTAGCTGTATTTTTGGCCTGTGCCAGGCCAGCTTCTTCCTCTTTTCGAAAAACTGCTAGGATAAAAGAAAAATACATGTTTAGAATTCCTTCTAGAGCATTCACGAGAATTTTCAGGTGGTTTTCTTTCGCTGTTGCCTAGATATTATCAGTAGTGTCGTGATTATGTAAGTCTATTAAAGCATTGATAATATCTAGACAACAGAGAAAGTAAACCATACGAAAATTATCATGAATGCTCTAGAAGGAATTCTACACAGATAAAATTTTTCAGATTTTCGAATATCATACAGGTTTTTGCGAAAAGAAGGGAGGATGCCCTGGTATGGGCCAAAGGTCCAGCCTAGCGTTAAGGTCAAGAAAGTGTTCCTTCATGTTCAGCTCAGGCCTCCTTCATTTCAGCAAAAACCTTTTCAAGAAAATTAACAAAGGCAAAAAATACTGAAAATGATCTAAAAGCCAAAAAGGGGTTGGCAAACACAAAAAAATGTTTCTGGTTCTATCTGAAGGAAAACTGGCAGATATCAGGTTTAGCATTGTTTTGAAGGCTCAGAAAGGATGATTATTCTTCTTCAACTTCCAAGCCCTAGTCGGCATGTTCATGGTTTGACCAAATACTCTGTTGGAATATGACAACAATTGACACTTTTCGATCCAAATTGATGAATGTTCCTATTGCTTTTTAAATAATAAAAATAATTAGGAGTAAATGGTAATAATAATCAAGGATATGTTGTGTGAATTAGTTACAAAATAATTGCAGACTTATCACATGTTTGAAGTAAATCTCATCTCTAAATTTATACCTTACTGCCAGAAAAAAAAATCGCAAGAATAATTCTGAAATAAAATGTTTCAACTTAATTACTAAACTCCGTACTCAACATATCTGAATGTCGTACAAAAAAAAACCATTCCAAGGGGGAAAATAATTAAACACGAGATGCCAAATATGCTAAGTTTTTTGTCATTTAAATCTGACGTGAGTATTTTACCTATACTCGACAACGTCGCTGTTAAACTTACATTGAAACGTGTTGATTGCACAAGCTACCACTTTTCTATGCAACAAACATTTATTTTCATTCGTTAGACAGTACTTTGCAAGGTGGTGTTATATTTTAAGTGTATAAACTCTCGTAATTATACCCTTTTGTGTTCAAACTGGCCACAGATTTCCTCCAGGTGGACCACGAGCGAGTTCAGTTTCCAACCTCTCATGTTTCTCCGATTCCAATTTTAACATACCGAATCGTGAGTATTCTCTTAAATTATTCCTCATACTTCAGTTTTCCATTTTTGTTCTCTACTAATATATTGGACGAATATAGCTTGACTTCATGCTATAAACAAGAAAGTAAATCTTTTACCACAGGGTTTCTTGCCTAGTAGAGGGACATGCAGTAAAGTTGGCTACTCTCAGCTGTTTCTCAAGAGCTATGTTCCCAAATTAACGATTTCTGGACTTGGAAAATCTTTCGGTGTGGTCAGGTAATATTTGGAGAAGTGTACATGAAGCTAATGTTTAAATTCCCAGTTATCGATTAACAAAAAGTTGAGAAAATAAAACCTAAAGTGTGTGAATATGTTTTCAGGTGGTTGAGAGAGATTTTTGGTGTTTCTGAATTGGGAATTTGAAAATCTTGATAGAATAACATTAACAAGGAGAGGCTACAGCTGGGGAAATTGACTTTGAGATGCGTTCCTTGAGTGGTAGGATACAAGGTGCTAGATTACACTAGCCAGCCATTTCTGAGAAAATAACACTCCTTAGTTTCGAAGCTTTACAAGCCTCCCTCATTAGAAGATATTGTCTGGCTGCCAGGTTTGAAGTTCTGTCCCAAACTTAATTTCCCAAGCTGTAACCTGTCCTTGTAAATTTTACACAACACAAAATACAAAATATGTTGGAAAAATTTAACATGAATTAGACCCTCAATGTTCTGGTCAATGAGTTTTCCAAAATCTGCAGCAGCTTGTTATTCATGGTGGAGTAGGTAAAGGTTTGATTCAAAGGAGATTGTCAAGTCTTAGTTTACTATAGGTCTCACGCCACAACTTTAGCTCCGAGGAGAAAGTATTAGTTGACCACGGAGGCAGTGACAACCCTCATAATGAGTTCTCCGCCCTTCAAATGTAGTGTTTGCAACCACACTCATTTCTTGCTATTCACAATATATTACCAGAATGCCTGTGATAACGAAGAGCATCTCTTAGCAAAGCTGTATGTATATACACTAAGTTCTTTTAATTGAAAAAAAAAAAAGTATCTACCTTCCAACCTATTACGGCCATGTTTGCTTTGTATGCAATGCTGTGAGCTCCTCTTCACCCCCCATTACCTTCTCTCGTTTTTCGTAATGGATTAAAACATCTGTCCATCCCTCTGATGTCATCAATGTGTATACACGTACGTCTCTTCTTGATGTATTTTTTCACTAAGGCCCCAAATATTTTACTTGGGAAAGGCCACACGAAACTGTGCTACATCGATGGTTGCCATTAGAAGTCTCTTCTTCCTTCTCCACTTGGTGGTAAAGGCCTTACAATGTCTTTGTCACACTGCCACATTTTAGCACCGTGTGATGTTCGTTTGTGTCTTGTTTAAATAGTACACTGGTCTTCAATGTTTGGGAAGTCATGAATTTCTCAAAGAAATCAGCGTGCACAACAATAATATCTGGTTTCTCCATCAAAACCTCCTACTGGTTTCAGTTCTTTAATAAGGGAAATAAAGATCAAGTAAATATTTCAATAATGTGACCCCAAATCTAAAATTGATTTTTTTTCTCAACTTTTGTGATAGGTGTAGGTACAGTATTGTCCCCAACGTAAGAATCCCTTGCAAGCTTTCTAATGACCCCTTTTTACGGTTTGTGGCGGAGTGATTAGCACAGTGTGCTTCATTGTCATAGGTCCTGGGTTTGAATCCTGGCTTGAGCATGGATGTTCTTTGTGATTGTCAGTTCCGTCTTATCAGTCATCCTGATCTTCGTGATTAGCCAGAAATGGCAGAAAAGCGAAGTAAAATAAATAAAATCAATCAATCCATTAATAACAGTTTATCCAAATTGGATTCATTCATTTGGTTTATTGTACTTCGCTTTTTGCCACCTCTGGCTAGTCGTGACAATGAGTGATGATATTGATGAAGGGACACGCACAGAAACACTACCATCTACAAGCCGGAATTCAAACCCGGGCTACCTCATGTTGTAGCACACTGTGCTAGCCACTCCGCAACGGATATCGGCGAGTATCTTCGGAAATGAGGCTTCTCCCACATTTCTCGCCTGGCTTCGCAATGCAGAACCCCTTTTTTCCCCGAATTATGCAAATTACATCTAAACTGAGTGACCAGTTAATTGTTTATGTCTGTAGATGGCAACATTGGAATTTGCTCCACCAGCCTGCCTTTTTCTTGACAAAACCCACTTTCCCCAGAGCTCAAGTTGTGGCGGGAGATCTATATCACTCTAGGGCCGATATGTTTGACAGTTTTGGCTTTTGACCTTGTGTCTGAAATAGAATTCATGGTACTTGAGTATCTTAGATATCAGCATGCCAAACACAGCTGTCATTGTGTTTTATCATGCATGGAAGTTTGCTTCTCAGGGTTTTAAGATTTCAGCCAGAACTTCCATGTTTTTGTAAGCGCGCCAACTGCAAGATAAGGTAAAAGTGGAGAGAGCTAGAACAAAGCATCAACTTTTAGTTTGATACGGTTTTCAAATATGAACAAGGAAAAATAAATTATAAGTACACGAATTGCTGAACGGTGGAAGTCTTTCCTAAAGCCAACATCCTATTGCTGGAGAAAATGGATGACACCAATTGTTTTTCCTGAAGGGATGAATTTATTGAAGGCAAGCTACAATTTTGCACATTTCTTCCCACAGTTTTGACAAAGTATCATAAATTATCTTTCACGTGAAATTCTAAGCACTGTAACTAAAATTTTATTGTGACATTTTGATAATACAACCTTCGATCAGCACATAAGATACAGCTGTCCCCGTTGTGGAATGGGTGAGCTGCATGGACCCCATAATGTTCTCTGTTCTAAAATTTTGTATAATCTCTGAAATTAACACATTCGTTCAGGTGAGCACTGAATAGAATGGTATCCCCTTTTTGTCGGTGAACTTGGAATGCATATCAACAGATTTAGACTGTCACAGATTAGGATTACCAGATCGCTGTAAGGGAAATGTAGGACACAAAACATTCTCAATAAATAATGCATATTTCTAGAGAACACGTTAGAAAGTAGTTGAAAATTACAGTTTTCATTTTTAAAAAAATGAATTTTTAAATGCAAAATTTCAAGACTTGCAATCATACTAATCATGATTTAAGTGGTACTCCTCTGAGGAGACAATTTTTATCAAAATTTCAGGTTTAGTCAAATTATATTTGTTATAGGAACTAACAGATATTTTACAGACTATGAAAAGATAATGGTATTAGTTTACTATCCTTCGGACAAATTTAATTATTTTTATAGAAGAAACTACTTACCGTAATAAGTTCCTGTAGCATTGTCGAACATCGGGAAAGTGTTTTATGTGATGTGGGAATGTTTCATAGCCGAAATTCATGTTGTTCGTTGAAAATTAATTCTCCGACGGAGAATAGCTAGCCCCACGAACCATTGGCGCGTGGATAGGTTAGTTCTGTTAGGTTAGGAAACATAGTTAAAATTTGGTGTCGTGTTAGTATCAGGATCTAGAAATTGGAAATAATTGCGAACCATTGGTGCGTGGTTAGGTTAGTTCTGTTAGGTTAGGAAACATAGTTCAAATTTCATCAAAACAACGTTGATACACCTTCAGGAATGTTCCGCGAAGCAGATACGTAAGTACGAATGTCAAAAATTGACGAATCGAAAAAATTAGAGGTGTCCGAAGGATAGTAAATTTTTACGAAAATAATTTCTCTCGTTAGTTTGTTGGGCTGATGGTAATAAAAGTACCCCCTGAACATTTTAATTATGACCTGCAGTGACGTGCACTGAGGAGTAGCTAGTCTAGCAGAGATAGATCAATCAATCAATCTCACGTCTCTAATTATTTTCAAATCTCATGAATTTATTGTCTGGAAGCCTCAGTTCATATGCAATACTTCTTTCCATGCGCTTCTCGTCCCTCGATGTGATCAGCTGGCAAGGCTGGATACCCTAGCTGGCTCTTCTTCCGCCTTACCAGTTTCAGGTATAGACAACTGCCCGAAGGGAAAGAGAAGATTTCTGCCTGTACTTCCCTTGCCCCCTCGCCACCCGCTTCAATGGTTGAAAGCCCGTGGTTTCAGGTCCTCCAGTCTATCTCCTATAGGACAGATAGAGAAATTGTTTTGCCTTCGATTCCTTTGTAAATCCTCTTGGAGGAAAATTTTCAGTATGTTCTCTTTATTTACACAACCTTTTAAACGTTGTACAATATGTATGTATAATATGGGATGTAGTTTTATTTGTATCTATATGAATGGGAACGTACTCGTATAGGGGCTATCCACGAGTAAACAAAAACATATCGAACGGCACAATCGATTGTCGAACTGTAGCACAACAACTTCCGGTTCACGGCGGCCGGGTAATTCAAGCGCGTACTTGTGGCATTTCTTCTCGTTTTGTATACCGGATGAAATGGATCATATAAAAGCACTTGACAACGAGGAGAATAAGAGATATCAGGGCAAAGTAGAGGCCTTTGCATATCAATTGGATGAGCAACTAGGAAGTAATACGGCATTATTCCAAGATGAGATCCATTTGCTGATCGTCGTTTCATTGGCGATATTTGTAGCCTACATATTAAATAGAAAGTAATTTTTCCTACAGAGCGAGAGCGCTTAAATGCATACATTTATGTTTTAAGTGAAAAAGTGCGAGATGTACGGACATATAAAAAACGGAAAAAGGCGCTTCTTTTCTTCTTTCTTCAGTCAGGACTAGTCAGAGGGATGCGATAATGCACACTTGCTGGTTTCGTTCTCGTTTGAACGCAGAAATACAAAACGCTCATTGTTATTTTAAGTCAATTTTCTGCTATTTGTGTTAAACATGACGATGAAGATGAATAATAAACTGGAAAAATTAATGATGGGACAAACACAATGACACACCATTGCCTCACCATGGTGTTCAAACCTAGGACCTCTTCTCCATCAATGTTGATTTGATTGATTGAGTTGGTGTTTTAAGTCCACTTTGTGCACAGTAAGGCTAATCGGGACTGGACCTACAGTTTAAATTGGGATCCGAACCACTATATGCCTCCACCGAGAATCGAACCCGGAACCCTTTGATTACAAGGCGACGAGGCTACCACTGCGCCATCGGGGAGACACTCTATCTATCAATGTTGAAAAGATTCCCATTGCAAAAGACGAAAATTAATAATAGTACCCGCACTTAATTTTCTGGCTACACAAAAAAAATATTTCCTCTGGTTGCACAAAAATTTATTTCCTCTGGTTACAAACACACAAAAAAAATCTGGTTACACAAAAATTTAATACAGTTCGTGTATACTTCAAGAACGTAACGTGTAACCTAGCTGACTATGACCGAGCATCTTTTGAAATGAAAAGTAATATTTTTGCTCATATTACTAAAACAGAGAGAAAATCGAGATTTGAATGATTTCTCTTCTACCTTTAATGAAGTGCAAGGGGTGCGGGACGAAAAATTTTTGGTTGGGAAGGAAACAGGGCGGGGTATTTTTAAAGTCCTGACGTTCAAAACGGGAAAAATAATGTTATTTCCCGACTAAATTGGGAGATTATAGGAGCGGAAAATATTCAACATTACTCGATACTAAAAAAAATGTTAATTATACACACAATTTTACCCTCGGGTGATGAATTACTTTGCATTTCTGGAATAAAAACTGCTAATAAATTTCGGACATTTAGTACAAAAAAAATGTAGGGAATAAACTACTTTTAAACTATCATTTTTTCCGAAGTCTGGATCGGAATGCCTTCTTTTTTTTTTTTGTCCCGACTTGTTGGGTTATTGCACATCCGTTGTCATTACTGCGCAGCAGTGTTGCCACATGAATGGAAATTTCCCTTTTTGAAGGGAAATTTGGAGCTAATTTTAAGGGAAAAGGGAAATTCGATGAAAAATAGCGAATTTTCAGGGAAATTTTAAGACAGACTAAACATTAATTATATTAAACATTATAAAAGATTCCAGTTTTGAAAATGAGAACTTATTATTTTTTTTATTTTGTCGTATACTTTGTTCTGAGAGGAAGGGTGGAATTTGGGTTGACACACATCTGGCTACCGTTTGGGGCCGGAGGTCTTTGGCCATTCACCCTTATGGGAGTGGGAGTCCGAGGGTATTGTTTATTTAAGCTTTCCCCGGTTCTCTGAATTTTGCCTCAAACACTACACGTGCAAACCATAAAGTAATCTTTGTCGCAAACCTATCTTTACTTCAAATGGACACTGTGTGGGTTATTCGTCGTGTGCGAGTGTTTGGTGGAAGACTGTGCCCGTCTTGGACGACGGGAGAACAAGGGAAGCAAAGCAAACTATCTGCAACTCCAGAATATATTAGAAAACGTCGTGGAGAACGGAAGATGAAAAAACACCGCGGAAACAAGTTTAAAAATTCCGTGCAGAGTGGCAAGAAGTGACCAACAATGGATTAAATTTTAATAAAAAACTTGCTGTCTTTTAGAAGTTTCCACCTAAAATGTGAAATTTACCAGAATAGAACATTTGATCAGGTATGTACTATATATCTTTTTGATAAAACGCGTATATCTATGCGCGAACTTAACATTTTTATGGGGAGGCAAAAAAGTGATTTTCCACACAAACTCTTCATATGTGCGCCTTACTAGAACAGCATTTTGTGTAGAACATTTTTAATTTTCTTCTTCCCTAAATCCAATCTCTGTTTGTTTGTTTTGCTTTTTACTGATGAAAATCTTCAGTTGCCAACTATAACATAGTTTTAGGTTTCATCTCAAAACAAAAAAATTAGCTTGGTTTAGAAATAAAATCTAAATCTTCCAAAAAACATTTACAAGTTATTGTTTATTGATTTGGTTTATTTTACTTCGCTTTTCTGCCACTTTTGGCTGATTGCAAATATGGGGATGAGTATTGATATGATGAAATTTATGAATGGACACTCACAAACAGCCATGCCCAGACCGGGATTCGAACCCGGTACTCCTGGCGTCGAAGCATTTACAAGTTAAATTGATTAACATTTTATACATACATATGAACATGGGTCAACGATAATATTTTATTATTATTATTATTAATAATAATAATAATAATTAATAATAATAATAATAATACTTCTTTAGATGAAGGGAAAAAATGGGCGAAAAAGGGAAATTTTACCCCTTGGAAAGGGAAATTGTGCTTACAGATTGTGGCAACACTGCTGCGCAGTCTACTGCTGCTGATGGTCTTCCAATTTTCACGCTTGACAGCTTGAATGCAATAATTTGGCGCCTAGATCTCGAGGAAATGGATGAAGAGAGAACCATGAAAGATTATTTAGCCCTGATCGTAGTTTACATGCTCCTTGTACACACTCATTCGTTCCTTTCATACATGACACAATCTCAGCTCCCTTTAGCGGCATGTTGTGAGCCTACGAACCGGAAGTTGTTGTGCTACAAATATGGCGTCCGCGCGAAGGCACTTCCTTCCGGTGGATAGCCCCTATTAAGTGCAGACAAAAATGTTATGGTTTCTTTTATCTTTTTTTCAAATATGGAATATATAATGATTAAATAACAAATATTTGCTCACGCTCGCTCTCGTTTTAGTAGTATTTCATTTAAATATACTAATAATTTAGCGTCCAATAAAAAAACGGGTAAGCTAAACAGTCATAAATACGGATGTATTAATTTGGGAGTAGTATAGTAAATGTTACTACGAGCTCACCTAAAATTAAGGGACAATTTTAATCCCAAAAACCATCAAAAACAATAACCCACCCACCAAATTTTTGCACATTTAACTAAAAATAATACCCTTAACCTTATAAAAAAAACACGAGCTCACCTAAATTTAAGTAGCACCTTTTCACCCAAAAACCATCAAAAACAACCACCCATCCACCAAATTTTAACACATTTTACTAAAGAATACATCCCCTTAAACTGTCAATTTATTCCTGGCGCACCCCCAATTAAGAGCTAACAAAAAACAGTACCACGCCCCCAAAATTTAACACATGCTTTCAAATCCTACCGCATCGCTTTAAATTTCTAAAAAACATTAGGGCAATTCAATTAAGGGCACATTTATAACAAAAAAGATATGATTTTTAGGGTAAACTTTCCAAAACCACCTATTTTCAAGCCATACAAAAAGTTAGGAAATAATATAATAAAACAGAGACCCTTGTGCATTCCTTAAAATATATTGGTGCTTTCTGATTTAGGGCTAAATAAAAAAAAAAAAACAGGTACCTATACAATTAATATATTTTAGCCTTTTTACTAGTCAAAATATAAAAAAATCATCCCTTTAGATTGATTTATTTAATTTATGGGGCTATTTCCCCAAATGAGCATCTTAATCTATTTCCATGAATCTTTCTTACTTAATACACCTAACTTTAATATACTTGTAAATCTATATTATTCACCAGTTTATCAACACCCAATGCCTTTTCCTCATGAATCACAAGCCTGATTAGATCAATTTGTGACAATACCATACAGCACTTCACTCAATTTTACATTATGGCTGCTGAGATTGTTACATTTAATGCAACTATTGAGGCATATATTACTGAATGTGTAAGAGTGGGGCAAGTGATACCTGTAGAAGAAAGTTCGTGGAAATTATCAAAACAAAAAGTGAAAAGTATTTACAAAAACTTAAAACGGAAGACCAGAAGGAACGAGACCTAAGCAACAGCCTACGGGAATTATTGGAAAATTTAACCAAAGGATTGATGCAGTACCATAGTGATGTTTCAAACACCTATATAGTACCCGATAATCTACTGTTAAATGAAGCCATAGAAAATTGTCGCAGAGCCTCAAATGCATTTATTAAGGCCAACAGCAACTCAGCCCATCAAGCGTTTAATTTAGGATATATTCTCGATAATATTTTTAATCGCTTTAAAATTCTAAAGAGCGAACGAAAAGTGAAACACAGCTGGAAGCAGTGGTTTGAATTAAGAAACATTGGAATAAGTTTGAGACAAGTAAGAAAATTGAGAAAGTTTTTTCACGATGTACAATATTACCCAAAATTGTTACAGTGTGGCTTATCATTTAGTGATTTACATGCGAAACTACCATCTATATTTAATGCATTCGTTCTTTTTCCAGAACAAAAACAGAACTTTCGTTAAAAGTGGCACAGATATGCCACATGAACTTTGGGCTTGATGGTGATATGATTTGTAACTGTGTTATGAATCACAAGGAAAATTTTTATCCCAGCTCAAGTGTTTGCAAACGGCAAAACGCAGATAAGGCCGACACAACTTCAATCTCTCTCACCTCTGTGAGCAAATGTTTTTATAAACAAGGAAAATGTAACTAACCCGTGAATAAAACTGTATAATTTATACCTTCCCTTACCTTGTAAAATAAAATTCTATTCTGTACATTACTTAAATATTTATTTGTAACCTAAAAAACAACCACGATCATTTCTGACAGCGTAAACAAAAAGGCAGCCATCTTCTCCAAGCATAGTTGCCAACTGTCAAAACGATAAAAAACTAAAAATAACGAAAATCGAGTAAAACGAAAATAACGTAAAAACGATAACAACGATTATAACGTAAAACTTAAATTACGAAAATCGAAAAAAGCGATATTTCTTCAGAACGTTGTTTCAATAAAGAATAATTTCATTATGGCGCTTGCCGCTTGCATCAACGCTAAAATCCAATGTTGCCGTTTCGTTAATTTTGATGTTAGTTGCTATTACTTTTTAAATTTTTTAATTATTTCCGTAACATTCGTCTGTTTTTTAAAAATAAGGGAAGTTTTTATTAACACCATAATACAATATACAAAAGGTGAAAATTTAGATTTTGTGACAGAGTGGTAGGATTAGGATTTAATATTTTTGTGTGTTGGCAACACAGATCAGCTGTTTTCAGCATAGACATACTACTACAAGATATTACAGCTGCGGGTTAAAAATGGTTGACAGTATGGCAGCACTGGAAGGTCGTTTCCTCGCGACCACCGACGGCAGCACCATCGGGGGAAAACAGATGACGAACGCTATGCGCAAGCACGCGCAGATTGCTCCAAACGACAAAACATTATCGTGTGCCGTACCATTCGCTATCCGAATGGTTTCTAACTGCGTTCAGGCGATTTGCGCGTATAATAAATTATACGTGCAAATTGACTGAACGTAGTTAGAAAGGGGCGGAAATTAATTATATGCAATGCTTTCGTTTCATTGCAAACTTTTCGCATTAAAATTGATTTCTATCACAAAAATAAAAGTATATGAAAATTATATGGAAAACGTTCTATTACCAAAACTTCCTGAAATTGCACTATTACTTCGAGCGGAAATATATAATTTCCTCTAAAGGCATTTTTAGAAACATTCATCATCATACGAAAATGACCGTCTTAAAATAGGTGACTTTTTTTCTTGGTGGAGAAATGGAATGAAATAAGTATACAAGAATTCAGAACGATTTATGTCATGCTAATCCATATTTGCAAAAAAAAAAAAAAAAAAAAAAATCCTGGTTGATCCTTCGGCTATACAGGATTGTATTGCAAGATTTTACACCAATCAATGAAAAATATTTTGTTTGCCACATATTAAAACGGAAAAAATGACTGCATACAGCAACTATGCTCCATTCGATAATAAAAATTTCAATACTGTCAGGGATCAGTTCACATACCTTATGGCCATGGACGTTCGGAAGGGGGGGCCTTGCCCCCCCCCCCCCCGGGAAAATGAATGTCCGACAAAAGTTATATATATGTCGCACATAATTTCATTTCAGTCAGTAATTTATGTTAATTATTATAAGGGCGTTGAAGGAACATAATAATATCAGACTGAAGCAGTGTTTTTTGAAGGGACATCACTATTATGGGGGAAAATATGCCTCCTTTGCCCCCTGGAAAAAAATTGCCGTACTTGCCCCTCCCTCGAAAAAATCCTGCGGACGCCCATGCTTATGGCACTGATTAGAAATAGGTTAGTCTGCACAGAAAAAAATATAATAATTACCAAGAGTATGCTAGGAAGTTTTCTCAAAAATCAAATAAATAAAAAGTACTAGGTTGAATGCTATGAAAAGGTTCAGCCTTTAACACAAATTTACTGTCATGACACTGACCATTAAATGGTGATTTATTTCCCTCCACGATGAACTTTGTGCCAGCTGATACGAGACTTAAACAGAGAAGTGCTATTTTTATTACACTTCCCACGTCCAAGTCCCATACCGGACTTTGCATCTGTATCTCTTCTATCTTGATGTGTGCATAAAACATGCACACAGGTGGATAATTCCTAGAAATTAAATAAATGCTCTACAGTGATGTACAGTGGGATTAATTTTCTTGCATTTTCATGTTCAAATACTATTAAAAAAAATGTACTGGGAACTGCCCAATGGGTAACATAGTTTCCCTGGTGACACTAACATTTCAGTAGGAAACATGCTAGAGTGATCACCACATACGTAAATGAGAGTACACTTTGAAAAAATAAAGTTGATCGAAGCTATGGCAAACAAAAATAATGTACTTAATGTACTCAGAAATGAGTGACTTCATTATCAACTTTGGCTGATTTATCCTAAGGACATACGAGCACCGTTACAAAAATTAAAAATTCATATTGGACCTTGCTACTCCATGCCTCCTTTCTGTAGTTATTACGCATAGTTTTAAAACATGAGCAACTAGTATTTAATGAAGTACAGCATAAACAGTGTGCAGCAGAGACTACTTACTTTCATACATTTCACTGGACTTGATTAATCTGTTATATCAGTAACTACTGTACTGTGTGTACCATGATACATGCATGTTACTGAACACAAAAATGTTCATCTTAAAATAGATAAATTGTGGAAATGAAGTGGTTTTTTTTCCACACAAAGGTTTCTCCGAACTGCAAAGTTATTCCCACAGTTGTTTGCAGTACTGAAAGCACCATTTCATTCTCTTGTATAGCTTCTAAAAAAAATCACACAATGGGAACCATGATTTTCAGTAATTATTCTCAAAATAAAAAAAAATGTGCAACTACATTCATGAGGTGTTGAGACTAGCAGAACAAGTTATTTTTACCAGTTTTTTTATTTTTTATTATGGTACCAGTTTCATACATCGGAGACACATTTCTTCATTTTTACAGAAGAAACTACTAACGGAAATGAGTTTGTCTAAGGTGTCCAACGTTAGTCGAGGTATTTTCTTTCATCGTGGTATCTATTTGACCGGGAAATCATGTCAGTGTTTCCAACCCCCCTTTTTTTAACTATGCTTGCCTAACCTAACCAAACCTAATCTTATCGGAATGGTTCGTGGGGCTGTCCGTCGGCTTCCCGTGCATAATGCACAATTTGCACACGTGACGAAACGATAGTAGGTATTTTTCGGTAAAGAAGGTTGGAAAACACGGATATTCGAAAACAAAAGAAGCGATATCGTTCAGAAAGGAAGCGATAATGCACCGTTACGTGCGTTCAGTAGCACTTAGACAAATGCGTTTTTTCAGTAGAAAAGTGTTTGTTTTCATGTAAAAAGCATAATGGCACCTTGAACTATGTTCCGCAATACACAATTGGTAAGTACGAACCATGCAAAACACAAAATATCTGATTTTAATGTGTCTCCGATCTATGAAACTGGTACCACTGGTACCTTTATTATTAAGTACAGATGCTATTATATTTCACACATTGTCAATTTTTGCAAGTTAAATCACTCAACTAACCACAGAGCTTAACACAAATTAAAAATGCTGATTATTGATTATTATTACCACTTTTTAGAGAGAGCAGTGATATCACATGGTATAGATGATTATTTTTTGAGACATAGAACCTAACAAGCAATGCAAAACAAAATCTTACAAGAGAACATAAATGTTTTATAAAATAAAATAATTCCCACATTGTGAGGAATCATGAGTTTAGGTTTAGCACAAATAGGTAACGAGGTTGACCACTTGGTGAAAATAGGGTAATAGTAACTGAAAATATGCTGCTTTCAATACAAAGTTGCATTTACCTCAAATGATCCTTAAGCATTAGCTACATACAAATAAAAAGAGGCTGTGACTATTTTCACCAGGTGGTGAGAATAGCATGTAGAGCTATTTTCACTAACAAAATAATTACCGGAATCATAACATAAGTAGGTTAGGATCATTAGGTTTAATTATCTGATTATTTCCGCGCGTGTGTATAATTATAAAAGTAAGAGAACCAAACCTGGTCCACCTAAACCACTCAAGCAAGTAAATACGAGTGGAATTAAAAAATAAGTTATTGTAGAAGCATAACATCACAGATTAAGTTATACACACGGAACTTGGCCCTTACAGAACAGTATATAATATTATTACCATTTCATTAAAATTCCTGATTTTTTTATTTTATTTTAAACAACAAATGATACGCAATTACAATCAGAAAGTTCGATTTTGATACTGAATGCAAGCCTGTACTGATGTATGAAATGAACGGAATTTGGTTCGCGTTTGGCGATACTTCTTTATCACTATTTGAAAAAAAGCTTTGATACGTATTACGCAGTGATTTCATACAATGTTAAATTACGATTTCATTAACTACAATAGGCAACACTTACCGCATCCCCAAAATAATATTCTAATGACAAGAATTAAGCAGATTGGTCGGCCGGATGAAGCTACTTATCCAAATTAGAAACTAAATATTGTGTAAATGAAAGAGTTGTAGAATACGTACATTGCTGGTACTATTTGTAAATATTACACGTATTCTACTCACATTCTCGAAATAAAATTTAGTAGAAAAAAAGGTTCGTGAATATGGACACGAATTTGACTTCAGCCGGTTCGCGAGGAACAGTAGAAACACAGAATACTGGAGAGGCAATTGGATCCATAGAACACATGATGTTTGAATGCATCTTTCATCAACACGAAAGAGACATACTCATTGCAAGATTAACTCAACTGAAAATTCCAACACCCACGGAACTAAATACACTTATTTTTACACAAAACCCACACATACTAAACAACATTAGTAAGTTTATAAAGAAATCCCAAATCACTATATAATAAGGAAAAAAAAAACAAAAAAAAAACACAACAACATGGACATCTAGGTAATAAAATGTAACCCTGTGTATATAATTTGTCTACATTTTTTTTTTATCCCTACCAGGGCACAAGATACCCAGTAAGAAGACTCCTCGGTGTGCCTCGAAGGAGTGAAGAATAGTAAATGTTTAACTATACTAACATTCCCAAACTGTGTGATCGTCTAGAATCAACTAACAGAACTACCCAACACACAATTTAGATCGAAAAAAAAAAGAAAGAAAGAAAAAAAACGTAATAAGAAAAGTGAGAGTCTGAACTTGGCCAAAAGTCACCAAAACAGGTGAAGGCCATTAATGAAACCAAGCAAGCAACACAGAATACTAACTACGGTCAACCAATCTCCCATAAGACTGAAACAGCCAGTTCAGCTAGTTTGCTTTTTGCTTCACTGTTGTTGAGCTTAAAGTACTGTAAAATAGTAAGTTTGTTTTTATTTCTTCTATTTTTTAAAAATTTAATGGTCTAAATTATTAAACTCATAAAGCGTATTGCGTATTAACTTAATAATTAATACATACTAACTTATAAGGTTAAAAATTGACGTTGTTTAGAGTAGGCTTACGAGTACCCCAGCTTTTTCAACACGTCTTTCGTTCAGTACCCAGATGTAGTCTTTTGCTATAGGAAAATAATGCTGACTTGGTAAAAATTTACTATCCTTCGGACACCTCTATTTTTTTGGTTTCGTCAATTTTTGACATTGATACTTACGTATCTGCTTCGCGGAACATTCCTGAAGGTGTATTAACGTTGTTTTGATGAAATTAATTGCAATTTTTCACATTACCAGAACGTCTTTCTGGTAGGTGTTTTTCCTTGCCTGAGACACAATATCGCGAGTACACCTTCCTACATAATTGCGCGTCCGGCTTCTCTTTTGCCAAATTTTTGACATTCGAACTTACGTATCTGCTTCGCGGAACATTCCTGAACGTGTATTGACGTTGTTTTGATGAAAGTAAGAGCAATTTTTCACCTTACGACTACTTCTTCCTCCTACATTTCCGTTTGCCTCACACACAACATGGCGCGGACACCTTCGTAAATAATAACGCGTAGGAATGACGCATCGGCCTTGTTTTTTCTCGATTTTCAATTGTTATGCAGTGTTTCAACCTTCGGAACCCAAGAAATGCCCGTCGACAAACTTAATCAGATCTATTTCTTTTTAACTTTATTTTTCGCGTTCTGACACCAAATTTTAACTATGTATCCCAACCTAACTGAACTAACCTATCCACGCACCAATGGTTCGTGGGGCTAGCGCCAATGGTTCGTTGGACTATCCGAGAATGGTGTGTGGGGCTACGAATATGCTTTTCGAAACCAATTTTTAACTATTGAAACCTTTGCGTGGCCCTACTAACCTATCCACGCGCCAATGGTTCGTGGGGCTAGCGCCAATGGTTCGTTGGACTATCCAAGAATGGTGTGTGGGGCTACGAATATGTTTTTCGAAACCAATTTTTCACTATTGAAACCTTTGCGTGGCCCTACTAACCTATCCACGTGCCAATGGTTCGTGGGGCTATCTTTTTCACTATTGAAACCTTTGCGTGGCCCTACTAACCTATCCATGCGCCAATGGTTCGTGGGGCTAGCGCCAATGGTTCGTGGGGCTATCTTTTTCACTATTGAAACCTTTGCGTGGCCCTACTAACCTATCCACGTGCCAATGGTTCGGGGGCTATCTTTTTCACTATTGAAACCTTTGCGTGGCCCTACTAACCTATCCACGCGCCAATGGTTCGTGGGGCTATCTTTTTCACTATTGAAACCTTTGCGTGGCCCTACTAACCTATCCACGCGCCAATGGTTCGTGGCACTATCTTTTTCACTATTGAAACCTTTGCATGGCCCTACTAACCTATCCACGCGCCAATGGTTCGTGGGGCTAGCCCCAATGGTTTGTCCACACCCGGCACAAACTTTACAACACACCCACCACACGTCATTCTCCAAACCCTCGATCCACAGTTCTAACTCTCGTCGCAAACGCAGGCAGTTCGAAACACTGGATACCAACAAAACACAATCACGACACGTCATGATAGTCATGACGGTGTATGAAGGTGATGGTGTATGAAGGTGTACGAACTTCATGGTATACGCAGATGTACGCGCCAAACGCTATCTCCGTCGGAGAATTAATTTTCAACGAACAACATGAATTTCAGCTATGAAACATTGCAACATCACACAAAACACCTTCCCGATGTTCGACAATGCTACAGGAACTTATTACGGTAAGTAGTCTCTTCTGTACAAATAAATAAATGTGTCCGAAGGATAGTCAACTAGTACCAAATAGGTCTATATAGAAGGAGAGAGAACCTTGCTGTTAGCTGCAAGATTTACAGTAATTTACATACATATAATAGATAAGAAATCAATACATACATATACATGTCCTAGGAGTTCATTTAGGATGTTACAATTTGCAATTTATTGTCAGGTACTCTTTAACAGAATATAAACAATGATCTAATAGGTATTTTTTTACATGCTTTTTATATGAGGTAGCTGATTGTATTATTTTTATGTCACTTGGAAGGTTATTGAAACAGTGAACAGCCATGTATTTAGGTCCTTTCTCAAATCACAAAACATTTTAGTGAGCTCGTGTCCAACATTATACTGTATTATAGCTATTATGTTAATTATTGTGATTCGCTCTAAGTACCAGCGCTTCATAATCATGTACCATTAGCATTGTCATTGACTTACTGTGGTACTAGCACATGCCCATGCGCCAGCGTATCTGTACTACCAGGAATTAGAGATCTTTTATCATCTTTCCAACTGAGTGACTTCTTATTTAACTCTTCTGTATAAATTTCATGTTTATGACTCCTAATAACATGCTGTTTATGCAAGCACTCTTTTTGATTGAATAAGCAATTTTTATAGTCCTCAAATTGGATTTCTTTCTTTAATACAGCTTTTTTTAATTCCTTTCAATCGTTTGTCTACCTTATCGTCAGTTCTATATGCATACATTTTACTCCTTAACCCAATAAATTCTAACATTGGTTTGCCATTTAATTCGTCTTTCATTTTTCCAATTACTTTTTTATTTTTTTCACTATATAATTCGCTATCCTTAGGATAATCACTCGTATCAAATAAATCAGAATTATTTTTCATAAAAGTATAATAATCGTGATTTTTGAGTTCAAATATGTATGCGTCGGTGTCTACGTATAATAATTTTATATCAGTATCAAATTCATTCTTTAATATATTATAGTAAAAATCATACATTAGAGCTTTAGATAAATCTAGCACAGCCTGCCCAATATAAATAGGTTTATCAAATTTAACTGATGTTTTATAATTATGAACTGCAACCAAGTATTTACTAAAAATGGTTCTAGACTTAAAATTAGGTTTATTTATTGCTTTCTGGACTTTATTGTCATCACAGTATAATTTAATATTTTGTTGTTTTCTAACTGACTGCATAGATTTACCAAATACACTATTAGACATTAATTTCCAAAAATCTTTTTCAAAGTCATTTTTTGCTTTCTGTCGCTGTTCAGTATTAAATTTAATATATGGGGCAATAAAATCAGATTGAGTAAATTTAATTCCTCTGTGAATTTTTGTTATTTTCATTCCCAATTCTGTATATAGTTTTAATATTTTATAGTGAACAACATAATTCTTTTTATCATAGAAGTGACATGGCAACTTTGGTACTTTACCACCTGGGGGTGTTGCATTCTCGGGTGCAAGTGGAAGGTCATTGAACTTATTTTGAAGATCTTTTGGAAAAGATAAATCTACTTCTAATAGATAACCAGTTTTATCATCAGAATTTAAAATATGCGCAGCAGAGCGCCCAGTAGGGCTAGCACTTCGTGCGCTGCTTGTTAGTGACTTTTCTAAATTATTTAATTCTTCTTCAGTCATCCATTTAAAATTCTTTTGTGGTAATTTCTGTGATAATGAGTGACCATATAAATTATTCATATCATTATAGTGAATTTGTGTGTTCGTGTCTGCTTTAGAATATCTATTGGAGCACTGACTTATTCGACCTCTTATTCCTTTTTCGAAAAACAGATACATTTCATAATCAGTTAATTGTTCTAATTGAACCTTGGTATATTTAAGCATAAAATCCCAAGCTAAAGCTGGTGTTGTATAGTACCAAACAGGATCTAACCCATATGAACTATTTAATCCTAAGTCTCTAAAATTTTCAAATACATCTGCTAATAATAAAACGTCTAATTTTAAATATAAATCATGCCATTCGCCTAAATCTTTAATTTTTAATTTATTCCATACTTTTTGAGCATGGTCATAGTCACTCCAAGAAATATTTTCTTTGGTTAAATTAGAATAAAATTTTTCAATTGCTGGTAATTTTGTATCATTAAACTTAGCGAAGCTGTCCATATATTCGTAAGCATAAATTCCTTTTCTTATAGTTCGATTATCTTGCTTCCTAAATATTATATTTAATTCTTCATTTGAAAAGTATTTTATTATTTCTCTTAGCTGTTCCGGTACTAAATTCGATGAGAGATTATCTAAACTGCTGGCTAAAAATCTAAAAGAATCAATAAATCTTAGTTCAGTTAAACCTTCATTTGTCCTCAATACTTTACTAAACGAGATATATTTTTCTTCATTATTTGGAATTAGTTTTAGTTTTGATTTAGACGACCACCCAGCGTCCTTTGGACTTAGCCCTCCGGGGGCCTCCTCTCCCAGATTTTTTATAAACAGATGGCAATCATATGAGGACAAGTTATGAAATAAAATTGGAATAAAAAGTGGTTGTTTGTATTTTAAATTACAATTATTACAAGCAGCCCCTCTGTATTTTCCAGTATAATGATCATGATCTCTTACTTTTGGATTATCTTTGGTAAATTCATTATTACACAAATAACATACTGTAGCTGTTAAATGTTTAATTTTTATTTTGTTTGTGAATTTCATATCTTCATTTTTCTTTAATAATTTTTGTATTGTTATTGCATTTTCAGTTATCTTATTTATAAAGCATTTATCAGCAGTTTCACACTTATGTATGTGTAAAGGATTTTCTATGTTTCCGTAAACGCTTTTTACATAAAGTCCATAACTACAAGGAATATGAAGTTGTATCTTATTGGTATATGATTCACTAGGGTTTGGTTCACATGTCTGAATTGGCTTTAAGATTGATTCAAAATCACAGTAAATTACATATGGGTGTCTAAGCATTCTTTGAAAATTTTTAAATGATATTGTAGGTTTATTTTCTGTTCCATTTTCTATAATTTTAGATTTTGGCATAACAGGCAAGCAGGTTTCATTGTTATTACATATTACTTGATGTTTCTTAACAGCTTCTTCAGTTCTAGCACTATAATTTAAACATCTTCTGCAGAAATATTTTTTATTATTATTAATTTTTAATTGGTTATTTAATAAACGACTTAAACTTTTTATCCAACAGTAATGGTTTTTGGTGCTGTTACCAAAATAAAGCAGGTCAATATTATTTTCAAACTCTTGTTTTTTATTATGATATAATGGGTATATGCTACCATTTTCATACCCAAATACAGTTACATTAATTTTATTCTTTGCTTCAAATTTAGGTATCTGATCAATAGTAACCGGATATTTTACACAATCAAAATCTAAGTTATGATTAATGTTTTTATATTTCGATGGCCTTTCTTTATTTTTTGCTGGTTCCTATAAACAAGATAACACACTATATTTAAAGCACTCATTATCAACATTTTTAACATTAATACAAGCTTGCTTAGCTTCTATCAATTCAGGTAATTTTATATATGAACTTCCACTTAATGGTTTATATTTATTAATATTAATTCTTAAATTGTTTATTCTGCTTATAACCCAGCCTGAGCCTTTCGCTTCTAATTCATCACATCTGGCTATAAATAAATCTCTTTGTGTATCCCAGAAATTATTAAGTTCTTCCAACGATCTGATTATTACATTAGGTAGTTGAAACTTATGAACCATTTCATGTTCTAAATTTTTAAAATCACATTCTAACTCTAAATTAATTTTAATATTTTTATGAATTTCTAAAGCATTTTTAATAAGATTATTCGCTTTATTCTTAATTGAGTCCATATAGTAAAACAAATCAGAATCTCCTTCTTTATTGTTATGTTGATAAGTTAATAACCTTCCTTTAAAAGCAACTTCAACTAAAATAAAATCAGGTTCAGGATTATGTTTAGCTTTATGAAGCTGTAGCCTAGTTTCTTTAATATACTTACCACAAACATCACATTTTATTTGTTTTATTCTTTTTTCTTTGGAGGTGCTATTATGTCTTGATCAAATGGAAATAAATCATTATTTTTTTTTGTTTTCTTTTTCTCTTTTCCTTCTTTCATATTGCCTGATTATCTGTATAATCAGATCAGCTTTTTTATATCTTGTAATATATTGTATTTTTAAAAGTTTTGCAATGTTATATAATTCTGGTAGTTTAAGTTTATTTAAACGTTCTTCCATTTTAAGACAACCAATTTATTATAAAAAAAATTATTCAATAAACACCTACCCCCTTATTATGCAATTTAGTTTTTAAGTGTCTTTGATAGTGTGTTTTGGTATAATATCTTCCACATTCACATAATAAACGTTCACAATTTGAAAGTATTTTGCATTGTTTACATCTTCTATCAACATATTTACCGTTGTAAAATTCATCTGGATGTTTAAATAGTAAACAAACAGAACAACGAAGCGCAGCGAGACTACTTGAAGGATCAAGGTTGTCCATTTATTTCGGAAAAGATATTTTCAATAAAACGCACCGAAGGTGCTATGCAGGCAGCCGCAGCTTGACCGCGCCTAATGTAGCTAAAGTTATTATTTTATTCTCGTGTTCTTTAAATTGTGCGTTCATATTTCTAATCATAATTCTTTCAAACTCATTGGTTGCAGAATCTTCTGATCTGTATAAACCTTTCACTCTTCTTTGAAATTCAGCGATCTGTGTTGTGTCAACTTGATTCATTTATTTATACCCAATATTTTTTCAATTTAGAAATTTATTGCAAATTAGGTTTACAAATAAAATTGTATTAAATACCTTGACATTTTGTTGTACAATTATTTATGTATGCTATAAAATAAACTTAGATAATAAGTAATATATGTAAATCTTAGAAATATCTCTTATTTTATTTTCCCATTGATAAGATTTTTTTATAAAAATCATTTAACTTTACCGTTAATTATATTTTTCCCTTCAGGAATATTAACTATTTGGATTTTTTCAATATCTTTAAATGTTGGACCTTTTTTACTAGTTTTCATTTCTAATAATTCTTTTTTAGAATATTCATTAATACCTTTCTTCTCAAATATAGGTTTAAAATCATCTTGAAACTTTATATCTTTTAAAGTTTTATTCATATATAGGTTTAAAATCATCTTGAAACTTTATATCTTTTAAAGTTTTATTCATATATTTCATTTATTCATACTTATCTTCTTATTGTCTTTTGTTTCTATTATCATCGTACTAAACATTTTGTTCATTTCGTCTATACCACTTTCGTCATTGTGTTTAGATGCTTGTTTTGTTATAATTTTTTTATATTCCTGTTCTCGGGCTAATAATTTATCAATTATTTCTTGATTTCTAAAATTGGAGTATTTATATATTTGTTTAGTAATATGTGTGTTACTCAATGCTTTAAAAAATTTTATTATCATTTCTTTATATGAATCTGGAAGACGTTTTAGGTTTTTAACACCATTATTGATAGTTTAAATATTATAACCCGATTCTTCAATTAATTCTTGTAATTCAGGTACATTGGTTATTAAATTATCTAAACCTATTAATTCACTCTCACTGGGGGTAAATAATTTGATTTGTTTTTCCATTTATATATATATTTTATTTTAGAATATTTACCTTACCACATTTCTTTACCTTACTATATTACGGGATTTCTTTACCTTACTATATTACTGTATTACCTTACTATTTTGCAATACCATACCTTACAGTATTACTATACTATAATACTACAATACGATACTGAATTACACTACTTTACAATAATACCATACTTTAACAAATATAAAAAATAATATACATAAATAAAAGATGTCAAGACCGATTACTCCAGATGAATTTGTTAAACTTTTAAAATCTTAAAATTTCTTAAATAATTCAATTAATTCTTTTTGCAACAAATATAAAGTTAATTCTAAAACTGTAGTAAAATATTTAAAAGCCAATAATATATCCTATAATCAAAAAGGAGTTGTTAATTTACCACCCCGAGATATTTATGGGCGTTTTATGTTAAATTTAAAGGTTAAATCACAAATTATAGTAAAACCTAAATCTAATACAAATAATGAAGCTGGGTTAAATAATGTAAAATGCAAGGAAGTTAGATTTCAAGAACCATTGAAAAAATGTCGATCACTAAAAGACTTGAATAATCTTTAATTAGTTTAAATATTCAGTTTCATAATTACAATTTCTCATTTGTGTAATTTTTGAATTTCTTATACTAGCCAGAAAAAGGGAAAGGCTGTGATTTAGATGTGGTGTAGTGACATTTTGTTAAAATTTAAGATTCTAAATTTTAGACATGGTGCTATGGTTTTTGTCATTGCAATAACTTTTAGGTATCATATTTTAGATCGTAAGACTTTAGTTTTGGAGATAAATCCCCTTCTACCAGTGAAATTGATATCTCCATATTATACTGCCTGTTTTTCCTGAAGTAGTTTATAATTTTTTCTTTCTCAGGTCCAACCTAGGCAAGATGGGTTTTTTTGATGACGTAGTTGCCAACTACAAGAAAGACAACTTCAGGATTCTTGAGTTTCTACAGTCTAGACCACCGAGTACTCCACAAGAGGCTGTGGCCCCCATGAAGGACTTTAATGTGGTTCTTTTCCGTGACTGTGTCATTCACAATATTTTAGAGCAACGCCTGGAGCTAGAGCCTAGCACTACACAAAAGTTGATTGAATTTTTGAGAGGGGACTTCAATGACATCACCAAACGAATCACGCTTCAAGTGATGATACACTACACTAAGATGGATGTAGAACTCCAATATCGTAAATATCTTATTCGCGGTGACATGGATAAGTTACCAGAAGCTGAAAGATTAACAAAGGCCAACTTTTTTGATGAGTGTATAGAGTCATTTGTGACTCATGCAAATATGGATTGCGGAGTTGATGGAGTAGTGTGGTTATTGCCCGAATATACAAAGAAGGACATTCAGAATGCTCTCTGTAGCAAAGCAATGATAAGTGCATTTGAGGAAGCCATGAAAAAGCTGGGAGTGGTGTTATCATGTGAAAGAGGCCATGGAAGCATCACTTGGGTTTTAGCAGAAAGCTCATTTTAAATTGAGGAAAATTAGAATATGCTTTCCAAAAAATGTCGCTTTAAGTCTCCATATGTTGAAAGCAGATCACGTGTACTGCCACAATTCTAATTATCCACATTGGTATTATAGGTTGTGTAGGTACATGTTTTTATCTAATGTTTCAATTTTCCATGCATAAGTCCTTAGGGTACAAAAGTGCAGTTAAAAATATTTTAGTTAAAGGAAAGAATGAAGGTGATTGATGTGGCACCACTATGCCAGCCTTCTTTATATTCTTTCTTATGTATATATTACTTGAAAGTTTAAATGTTGTGTGCAAGGTGAATAACAGATACAATTGTTTAGAAAGAATTTTCACTTAACTGACAGGAAAGTTATAACATACTGTTGTACTAATGTATATTTAGAATATTTGTTGATTAGTGTTGCTGAGAATAATCCTTGAATTGTTTTAAAAGAAATTTGTACTCATGATAGTGTAAGGAAGTGCAGCTTTACAAGCATGAAACATTCATATTTAGGAAATTATCAGTAAACCAGCTAGAATGTGGATTTTATTCAGATCATTCTAGTGATATATGGAAGACTCACTGAGAAATTTTGTGAATTGTCTGAAATTTCAATTTTTGTGTCGAAGAATAGTGTGTGCACAGCATATTTACTTTCAGGTGCACAATGCAAGCATTTCAATTGACATGTCTGCAACAATATTTTTTGGAGACCTATAAGGGTATAGGGAAGGGGGGCATAAGTTGATATACCACTTGTATCACTGCTGTTAGTAAACAGTTTCATCTATTGTTTTGCCCTCCTATAGCTAGGGATGGCTGGAAATGAGTAAAAAAGTCTTCTTGTAGTTTATGCTACCTTGTTTTGTCTTTTTTGGATTTAGCCTGGTTTGCCCAAGTAGGTGGTGACTCAAATCTAGCAAAACACTGTGATTTTTACTCTGACCAGTGTTCAGCATTTGCAAGCCAACAACGGTTTAAAGAAAATTTGGTTAACATATAGTTGACATGGGTCTGGGTCATTCATATTGTCAGAGCATAGCTTTTCTTTGTTTATCTGTAATAGAAACTAGGTTGTGCAAGAATTCAAATTTTCTTCTCGCTTGCCTTGTTTCTACGTCTGTATATGTGATCACAACATTCTTTTGTTTACAGAAAAGTGAATCTGCTGTGCTACATTTTGATTCCTATTTAATGGCAAGCTTTAAGACAATATTATCTCAAGTTGCTGCATTTCGTCTTGGAAATTGGGCTCATTTGATATGGAATAATGAAAGTTCCAATAGAACTTAAAGTTGGCCATTTCATGTTGTGAACATGCTTAATGAAACAGTTTATTTCCTTTGGTCATGTGAACTATAATATTCCCATGGATTAATACTCAATTTACCTTCACAAATTATATATTTTGATTTGTTATTTCGGGAATCTAACTAAAGCTCATATTACATGAAATTAGCTTTATCTTGGTCACACCCATGGTTTAATTTATTGAAATTATCATTCAACGCAAAATTTCTATGTACCCACAACGTTACAGCATTGCCCTAGATTGAATTTTTGCATTGTACAAAATATGATGTAACTTTTAGGATCATGCTCCTAATGACATCCCCATTGATAAAATATGCAATTAGATTCACAAAACAATATGAAATGCCTGTGTTTTCCATGAAGTGCACATCTTTTTGCAAAATATTTGCCACATCTCACATGCACATAACATGGCAATTGAGGTTGTGTGTTTGCCTTGCATTTTTGCGTATCACTGTTGTCTGTTGCATCCTTGCTTTAAAGAAATTCATGCAATCTATGTACACACACATTCTTCTGTTCTCATTTATCACACAGAACAGTCTGAAACATTTTTCCCACCACTGTTTTGTACCACAATTATAGCATTTTTAAATCTTATTTCTCAATAAAACATTGCCACCCCACACCCCCATCACCCTTACGTCCTTTCCATGACAACAGACTGTATAGGCTGGACCTCTTTCCATAACAAGCACATTATACAGAGATGAAATTCCGGTAGTTCTATGTAATGCCACAGCACACTAAGAAAGGAGGCTCTGGAACATGAAAACACAGCCAGTACATGGGATTTGTTTTCTGCATTGTATCCTTTCATCAGTTTTGTCTAGTCTAATATCCCTATTGTTTCGGTGAGCCAAAACTGACAAATTTACTTTTAAATTCAAGTATACCAACAGAAATTAGTTACTGTCCTATGAAATGTTCCTTCTTGATCTGTAGCTGAACGAGCTGCTAATGCGTGGCAATACCATTTCAAAATGCCAAATTACATCCTTCCGTGTGTCAATTTAAAATTTTGCAGACAACCTCGTGGAGGGAGTGGCATCAGTCTACTTCAGACAATACCTAGTTCCTTCTCTATTCCCTTGATTTCTGATGTACTAGGTTCGTTCAAGGTTGACCAGATTTCTATTGCGAGGGGAAATAATGGAAAGTCCTACAAGCACCATACTAAGCTGGTTTTTCAAGTATTTCCACAGAGCATCCAACCACAGTTGTCGTTCCCTGAATCCTTGGGCGTAGAAGGAAGTTGACTGCTGTCTTAACCACTGCAGGACATCTTTTGTGTCAGTGCTTCATCGTTCTTCAATTTCTACCCTCTTGTTTGCCTTTCCAAGGAGCTCAAGCAAAACTGATAATCTAATCACTGAGGGCTAAGTCCGGAGTGTACGAACATAACATCAAAACCTCCCAGTGCATTTCAGTGAGAGTTGTTGCATTCAAATTGACTGTGTGGGGCTGGGCATTGTCATGATGAAGAATGACATTTTCAGATAACATTCTCAGTATTTTTGTGAATTGCATTCCATATGTCATCCTTGATCAATGTGCAGTAGTACTGGGCATTAATTCTGACCCTTACTCCAAAAAAAATCCACATGAATAACATCTTGTTTGTACCAAACATGTCCATGTGGTTCATTCATCAGCAATTACCATTCTTTGCCAAACTACTGCAGTTCTTTTCCTTTTTACATTACTGATGCTATCTATATAGCAATCTTTGAATTTTTTAAAAAGTGTCTATTGAAACTCCAAATTAGCCCTCCTTTATAAGGAGAACCCATTTATTTCGGCAGGAAGTGAAGCAATTGCAACCATCCTCATTCATTTAGGATGTGATTTTTTATGTAAATTTTCACCCCCTTCCAAAATTGTGTTGATGTATGTGTGTGTTGTCAACAGTGTGGGCACTCAGATTTAAAGGAACACAAGCATATAAGTTCTCGGACGAAAGTAAGCAACCTGCTACGTAAAAGAAAAGTACTTTAGAAGATCTGATTCTTTAAATCGATCGCTCAAAATTTTTTAATTCAATTTTCAATACTATTAATTCTGAATTTAGTAGGAACTTAGGGCAGCAGCTTAATTGCTTATTTGCTGTTTTCCTTTAAGAACCTGAAGCCAAGAAGGTAGCAGCAGTGAATGACCCTTGTGGTGCTCAATTGGCTGTGTTAAGGCAGCAGCAACAACAGCAACAGCAGCAGCAACAACAACAGTCACAGTCACAAGGTGCAACAACGCCGCAACCAACGCAAAACCAACAGACACCACCACAGGCTGTGCAGGCTGCCCAACCTCGTGTACCGGGTGCAGCAGTCCCACATGCTGGCCTTGGTGGTGTCCAGTCAGAAGACATTCGGGTCCCGGACAAGATGGTTGGCTTGAGTGAGTATGCAAATGAATTTTTTTTAATCCTCTCCAATTTCAGGGTAGCTTTGCAATTTCTGCCTTGTTTTTTTTTTTTTTTTGCAAAGAAAAGGACAAGTGATTAGTACCTGATAATTTGAGCACCGTTGTTTGTTGTCCAAATTTGTTAGCTCAAATCGTGGCTTCATAAAAGGAATATATGCTGTTCTATACATAAGATTGGTTTGATTTACATGCTTGACAGATCTGTTAGTAGTTTTCCTCTTATTTTTGTTACTTTTGAATATGAAAAGTATTACTGCTGTTTAATTAGCTGCACAGGCTGTTTTTCTTTAACTCTGGATGAGCATATGAAGACCAAAATATTATAACTTCCAGCACACTTAAGAAATTCCCTGTTGAATTTCTTGTGAATATACAGAGCAGATGTTCCATTCATATACCATAAGCTCGTCGAACAAAAGGTAAATTTTGGTATTTCCTCAAACTGTCGATCTTAATGTGGCTTTTTCTACTTCTCATAGTGCTAAGAATGTTAACTCACTCATAAATACTAATATTTCAGTCGTGCTCGGGAGCTTATAATGAATATTGTACATCAACGGAGTAGAACGGAAGGTCCAGGAGGAGGTGGCGGCGGTGGCGGAGGAGGAGGAGGAGGAATGTCTGATATGGGAGGAATGGGCAATCATGCTCAGGTAAGCACACTGGTAAGTTGTAGCATTCCTCTGGGATAAGATGTCTGCTGTATGTAATTTAATTTTAGTACGTAAGATAAGTGTTTGTCAAAGGTCGTCCCTTTTATGATTTCTTGCTGCTGTATGACCAATAATTTATGCATATGTTTTTGGTGATAATCATTAATACTATCATTACTCGGATATTTCTTGAAAATAGAGATGGGATGGATTGGCACTTTATCTCTCTTCTGTCATCGGTAACATTGCTAATAATTTTATCTGCCAGATATATCTTGTACATCGCCTATAACTGCGAAATTCTAATTTTAAAATTATTATGGATATAAAGGTTTTTGAAAGTAAAAGGGACAAACTTTGGCAAGCCTTTATAGATTATATTTAGCACATTAAAAAAATATTACATTTATCCTTAATTCAGTACAAATAAGACCAGAAAAAAGTTTTCTCAGGTTTACCAGCAATCTTCAGTTTTCATCTATAATTGATATGACATGGAAAGTACACATCTAACCAGGATCAAATTATTTTCGAAAAGGCTACTCCTAGTGTGTCCCATTTGAGCTGCACGAAATTTGCTGTCCGCCATTGGATCAAGTTGAATTGAAAGGTCTGGGCAATTTTGAAAAGATATCCAAAAACCTGAAAGTCTTGGCTAAATGAGGGGGAACCTTGTTCATAAGCATAATTGAAACAGTAATACATTTAATTAAAACATTTTTTTACTTGTTTTGTTGGAATTGAGAATTAGTGATATTATGAACAAATTTTGCCATCAATAAGAATTATCACATGCCTTTCAACATGGAGCCACAGTAGTCTAGTCAGTTGGAATTTCTCTGGCCTTGTCCCAGCAGAAAGTAGCTCTGTGGCTCACCCAGCCTCAATAAATGGGTACCCCGGGGGATGTAAAGGTGGTTGGAGCACTGTGCTGATCACCTCCAAAATCGCAAGAGGTCAATGTGTGGGGCCCTATTGCCACATCCGCTAAATGTTCCTTCATGGCACAGTACAATATGCACAGGCAACTTTGTACTACCTTTCAACATAATGAAGCTAATACTTATTCACGTGTGTACATGCTAGAAGACACACTCTCCGAATGCTGAATTTTTCATTATCTTGTTTTCTGTTTCCTGGTAGACCGAATAGCAGGTAGTGCCTAATAGTGTCTTCAAACCTTTAAGTACAGTTTCATGAGCTGAACGTACACATGTAACCTCTAAAAATATGAGAGGGTGTTTTATTTCACCTCATTTCTTGCTCAAAATTTTCTTTTACACTTCATGTATATCAACACTTTTTAATATGAATGTCCACATAACAGCGTAAGATAATTTGAAAAGTATGAAAAACGTTTGTGCTTCAAAGTCTTTTGTCGTTTAACGTCCTCTTCTGTCCAATGTTTTGAACTTGTTTTCCACATTCTTCCTCAGGAGCCCCGGGTGTTATTGGGCTACTTTAATTCCTGGAACCTGGAAATAGGTCCAAATAAGTATGTATGTACATCCTTAGATTAGGTTTAGAATTCTGATCGACAGATTACATTAGGCACAGTTCATTACACTCTCGCAACAGAGAACAGGAACAATTATGAAGTCACCATCTTCCAAAGAACATCATTTTTTTTTATTTAGCCATGAATCAAAAAGGATTTTAATTGTTTTGTCCTCACCCAGGTTGAAATTATGGTACCAGGACCCAAAGTTGGACTGATAATTGGCAAAGGAGGTGAAACAATAAAGACTCTTCAAGAGAAGTCTGGTGCAAAAATGGTCATGATCCAGGATGGTCCACAGCAAGAACAAGAGATACCTCTCAGAATTAGTGGAGATCTTCAAAAAGTAGAGGTAAGGATACACCATGTGATTCTTTAATGATCGGTCTAGTATGGTTGACATTATATTTTAGTCTCGTTGTTCAACTGTGCATAAGCCGGTTTTCCCACTAACCTGCAATGTCAATTAAAGGCTGTACACTTATGGATATGGAACTTTTTACAAGTTGAACAGTGATTTGCGACTAAAGTCCTTGAGATAGCAAATTATTATACTGAAATGAAGTACACGCTTACCTGTGAAACTGTTGGAATTACATGATAGAAATCTACCAGCTTTGGTTGGGAATAGTCCTAGTTTCACATACTTCCAATGTATTACAAGTTCCATGTCTTCCCACAACGATGTTAGAAAAATAATGAAAAATATGAAATTTGCAGTTTCCATAACATTGACACACTATGGAAGTGTTGCAGGACATTTCTCTGGACCAAGATTCTCAGATTTGGGGAAAGTATTAGCCTATGTTGGTGTCACTTTCAGATCCTAATACTCGGCCTTCTAAAATTAAATTAAATTCTACATCGTTTTTCGGAATTAATTCTATGAAGTATTGTGTGGCATTTTTTTTTAACTTGGAAAAGTGTTTACAGGTATCAGTGGTTAAATTTTAAGTAATACATCACCATTGGCTCAGACTTAATTTTAAATTTCTTCACCCCGGTCCCTTGAGAAACGTAAAATTAAGGTGTAAACAGAGTTGGGGTAAGTGAAAACACTACAGAATTATCTGGAAATTTGATATATCTAAGAAAATGTTTTTACATAAAAAGCAGGAACTCTGTTATAGTTGTTAAACTGATAGGATGTGTTAGATAAGTATTATAACTTGTACCAATAAAGCTGCAGGTCTACTTATAATAGCGCATTTTGTTTATCAGTTCTTGAGGTCTGAACCAATGCAAATTCTAATCAATGCTTATGACTTGGGCCCGGGACTTGGTTATAACATATTTTTTATTTGGCATCAGATCGTGTACTGGGACGAGATCTTTACATATCTGATGAAAATCATCTGAAGTAGACCAACTTGATAAAGCATATTTTAACATATTTTACCAATTTTGCTTCTTTACAAATTTCTTCAATTTTCTCGTAATAAGACATATTTCTGTATAATTTCGTAATTATCTTGCATATACTGTTGTTTTATAATTTAATTTTTCTTCATATATTTAGCGCAACTGATAGTTCATATTATTGATGCTAGGATAAGGAAATGACGAATGAAGAATTTAAAAGCAGTTGCAGTCTTCTTTTACCAACTGAAAATAGAACAATAATACCCCCTTTTTTATCCCGCTGACAATTAATATTCATTGAAACATTATTGAGGGAAGATGTTATCTCATTGTTAGGGGCATGCATATTTCGTTTTTAATGAAAAAACTAAATTTGAAAAAAAACATTGTAGTGTTAATTTTTCATGTTTTTGAAAGGTGTGAGATGCATTTTGTGACCATATTTTGTCACGAAATAATGCGAAATGAACTGCAAAAAGCGAAATTAACTCTTAAACACGAAATTCAGGGTTTATTCACCGACGCGACACCTTCTGAAGTCTGAAATAAACTTAATACTCTGGTAACTACATAAATGTGATATTAGAAGTGAAATGTTAATTCTGTGGAATAAGTGTAGTTTTTAAATCAAATTTAGGATTATATTCACAATTTTAAAACCAATATGTCTTTTTATATACCACTTTTCATCCATTTTTTCACCGCTATAACACCGATATTTTATTTTATTTACTGCTTTTAACCCGAAATTGACTCCGTTTTTGTACCGATATTTTGCTTTTTTATTTACCAAAAATATGTGCCTCTACTCATTGTTGTGCAGGATTCTGGCTTCATTTAATACTCCACCCCCAGCCTAGTCTATCTTCCCTGGAAGATACTGAATCCCATGTTATGAGAAATTCAAAAGTACTGTAGTGCATATTTTTGGATTTACTAGGAATATTTCTACCTTTTTCTGACATATTTTTCAATTTTTGACATAATTACATATATATTTTACAGTTTTATAGAACATAACGTTCCGGGCCCTACTTATGGCCGTACTCTTGCAAATGTTGCTTATGCCAACACTTCAGCATTATAGAAATATACGGTGAGTCACATAATTATTCGGACAGATAAGATTTCTGAATATTTACTGACGTAGTCGTGATATAATACGATGATAAATGTTTAATATTTATTTAACAAACAAAACACAATATGAGCACACTGTTAATTATCTTCAATTATGTTTAATATAATATATTAGTAAAATATTTTCATTAAACAAAACAAACATTGTTTGTGGGTTAAACAAAATTATTCGGACACATGGAAGGAGAGACAGGAGAACACGCTTGAAAAGCAACGAACAGAAATGTCAGTATCTGGTAGGCATCCCTTTCAATTTTAATACCTCGGATAAACGATTTGGCATACTTTCTACCAATTTTCTGGTGTACACTGGCGATATGTTGGCCCATTCATGTTGAAGTCTCTCCTTGAGGTCTGCCTTCGAGGTTATAGGTGTTTTCCTCACTTCTTTTTCCAACTTACACCAGAGGTGCTCAATGACGTTCAAGTCTGGAGACTGCGGTGGAGGATGGAGCACTTTTGGGCAGTTGTACAATAACCATTCTTGTACTACGCGGGAAGTGTGCTTCGGGTCATTATCTTGATAAAACATAAAGTTACAAAGAATGCCCATCATTTCAGCACTAGTCTTTAGATTTGACTTCAGAATGTCAAGGTAAAGGTACCTGTCCATTGTCTGTTCGATGAAAGCCAATTTACCAACGCCTTGGGCCGACATGCAGCCCCAAACCATTACGTGACCACCCCCGTGCTTCACTGTTGCTTGCAAATTTTTCCCTCGGAGCTCCTCATTTGGTTTACGCCACACTGTTACCCTCCCATCTGACTCACAAATATTGAATTTACTCTCATCAGTGAAAATTACCCGATTCCACCATGTCTGATCCTTTCCTAAGTGTTCCTTTGCGAACACCAGTCTTTTTGTCCTGTTTGGCTTACTTACAAATGGCTTTCTCCTGGCTACACGGCCATGATAGTTTGCCCTTCTGAGCACTCTTCGTATAGTTTCAGGATGACTATGCTTTCCACACTCCTCAGCTATCTCAGGACACACCATTGGAGCACTCATCTTTGTTTTTTTTTTAATATTCCTCAAGATTACTGTCTCTTCTCTGGGGGAAACATTTACTATGTGTCCGAATAATTTTGTGGCACTATTTTTGCAACGGTAGGGATTCATCCTTCGTTATATTGTTGCTGATGTTCGTTTTTTAACCTTTTATCGACCAATTTTGTGCTAAACATGACATTTTTTAAACGAAAATCAACTTCAACGCTGTACACAGATTTCACTCCCTTCCCGCTCATAAACGTTAGAAATTTACTGTGTGTCTGAATAATTATGTGACTCACTGTATACTTAACATGAAGAACATGAAATATTAAAATAAGAGTATTACTAGATGGTCAACTAATCCTGACTGAGCTTTGCTAATTTACATATTTCTTCTGTGCATTTGTGGGTGTAACATACATGTAGTGTTTGCAGAATGGGCTTAGTTTAGTGTTTTTTCCTGCATTTAATGCTAAACCTGGCCTTGCCTTGAATTACAAGAATTCATGAATAATTTTTGTTTTTATTTTTTCCTCTTCCAGTATGCAAAACAGCTTGTGTATGACCTGATAGCAGAGAAAGAAATGCAGGTAAATATTCACTTCAGCACTATTTATTTCGCCTTGTAATGCCTGATGAAAAAGGTATGACTTCTGTTAAAAGTTTTATGTATTGCTTGATTTACCAGCTAGGAATTTTACAGATTATAGAAGTTCGTCACCTATTTTTTTAGTCATTTTTTGTGCACTGCTTGCCTTTGGCATTTTTATGAAACATACTTATGATGTGACATTAAGAATGTATTTTAATGTTATTGAAAGAGCATAAAAAATCACTTGTATAGTAGATCCAGGCCTATTTGTCAATAAATGGATTAGTTCATATTGTTGAAAGGTGTGCCTGGAGGACGTGTATTTTGGGTGCTATGCAGTTATTCTTGTAGGGTAGTTGAAGTACACTTATTTTCACATCCAGATTGTTATAATTTGAATAGGTATAAAGGTTACTTGTATGTTAAGGAAATTTGTGGTTAAATTTTTGCTCTGAAGAATGTAGCTTTATTGCTTAATACTTGTATCATGTGCTATTTTTAAGAATGATGAATAACATGCTTACTTTGTCTATTTGGTTAGCTGCATAAGTAGGAGCAACTTGCATAATTTTTAAAAAAAAATTAAGGTGTTGTCCCCAAGTGTGTTACGTAGTGGGAACTGTAGTTATGGTTCCCAACTATCCCTTCTCCAATACCTGCATTGGATGTTGGGAGCATGGTTTGCTTTTGTCCTTTGATAGTTTCGTTTCTCATCAGGCCTTTACCCGTGGTCAACGTGGGCCAAACCAAGGATTCAGTGAATACGGAGGTGGTCCCGATTCAGCAGAGGTAGGGGTTATAAGTATTGTTCAGTAATTGCAGCCGTTTCATGTTTTACATTGTTTCTCGGTAATGCAAATCTCCTTACATGCCAGAGTTTCCCACAAGTTTTCTGATGCTGAAGGAAGTTTGTTTTTGTTTTGAAAATTGATTTCCTTCCCATTGAAATTGTGTATTAGCATGTTCAGGCATCTGAAGGAGTGTTGTCTGTGGTGCAGTTTAATGTTCTGGCATTCATTTTGTGCAACACTCCATTCTGCATGTTTATATTCTCTAATTGTATAATTTATTTATTATCTAAGGAAACCCGTGCATGTACATTCAGAAGTTTTTGACTTAGGATTATTATGTGACTATTGATAGGTGCGTGCATGAAGTTAAGGATGCAATGCAACATTCAATTGATTGCCCATAAACCCTGACAGAGGTTTTTTTTACATATGTATGTATAGCATGTAGAGATGACCAAACACAAAATTTTGTGATAATTTTCTATCCCGAAATTTGATATTTTCATATTCAGATTATACAATTATCTGAAATAGCTGAATGTATTGATTCTCTGGACAGTTTGTTATTTATCTGTTTTGGGGCTCTTCGCATATTGTCATATTAATCCTACTGTATAGATTCTCTCAAAGTCCTCTTCTAATCTATCTGTTTATTCATTTTATGGATTCTCAGCAGATTTTTTAAATGTTTACCTTTTTTTTATACTAAAACAGATCTATATCTACATTACTAAGGTCAGTGTAAATGCAGTTTTCCACCGTAACAAAAATGTAAAAGGGTTACAGTTAAGAATGTAACATTGTTTGATGTCCCGATCCTTTACATGGTAATTATTTTCTTAATTCCAGACCATTCTTCCCAGAATAACTTGCTGAACTTGAAAAAGTAAATAGCCATTTGCAGACACAGGTTATCTCAATACTTTGATATCGGGATATCTGATATCCAGATAGCTGTATTATCCAAATTATCTGTTGCATCCGAAATGGATATCAGATATTTTGAAATCTGGATTTTCTATAAACAAGAATCCTCTTGGATAATTTCTTAAGCTCAACAATTTTCAAATACAGTAGATTCTTGATCATATATTTTTAAATCACCTAGAAAACCTTCAAAACTTTTGAGGAAATCAACCTATGGGCGGGCGTAACAGCCAAGTCCGGATATATTGAAAATATACCCAGATGCCTGGAAACTTAAAAATCCAGTTGTTTTTGTTTTTTTGGCCAAGATTAAGAAATGGAAAGAAATTTGCACTTTTTCTTGAACCAGCTTCTTAATGGAAGATATTAGTAGTGGGATTGGACCTACAACCAGGACCACTTATAAGTGTAGAAAAGGAGAGGCTATTTGATTGAACAATCAGATTTGCTTACACTTAAAACAAAGCCAAGAGAGGCCTATACCCCAATTTTTCAGGTGTGATATGCTCTGATTTTTAAGAAATTCTGAATTTCTAGTGTAGAAAAGGCGAGGGCTCAACAGATAGATTTACCTATACTTAAAACAATGGCAAGAGGGGCTTAAACCCTAATTTTTCAGGTGTGGAGGTTCGGGTTTAAGTCCTCATAAAATGTGAAGCCTCTCTTGATGGCAAAATGTTAATATTGTTGTCTTGTAAACAAAAAGCTCAGGGTTCGAGTCCTGATAAAATATTTAAGATTGAAATACATGTTGCAAAATAATATCTCTACAAGTGAGATTTTGAGAATAATTACTGCTCGTTGATAGCCCCCCGATCTGACAACTGCCCACACATAAGATATTCACTGCTAGCTGATATACAGCTGAGGTTTGTGTGTTGTACAACAGGACAATAGAGCAAATATCTTCTAGAATTGCTCTGTGACCCTCTCATTTCTTACATCATAAACATATGATTTTTCACCTAAGAGAATGACAGTACAAATGGTGTCATCAGGTAATGCCTCATGGAATTCACAGATAATTTTAATGTTTGTCCTGTCATTCACCACAACTTGTTTCCTTTTTGAAGTGTTGATGACAAACATGGGTCTCTGTGCTTTGAACTCATCTGGTGTGTAATACATGTCTGTATTGCCTGTAGTGACCCTCTTGAAAGCCGAAAAGGCTTCATATAATTTGAGGAAATCATCCTTGGACATGTCTAAATTGTAATTTTCTCTAGGAAAGACCTCATTTCTGCCATTTTTAAGATATATGTTCTTGATGTTGCAGTTATCAAATTTACTTGAATTTTTTTCCTGATTATTGTGTCTTCCAGTCTGAAACAGTACCACCACAAAATCAGGCATGTCGTATTGAATACTGGAGAATGAATTTGTAGCATCAAACTCATAATATGTACCAGATGCGGGCTTCTGTACAGATTGATATGTGTAAAATTGCAGAGGAATCTGTGGATTTTTTAGGATATCAGCTTTGTATTTAAGAGCATAACTGGCTTCATATTCAACAACTGGGATTCTTAGCTCCATAGTCTGAATAATGCACTTGCCCTCATCAGGTAAGGTATTAGGCAGAGCTTCTCCTGTAGAGTTTAAAGTGCTGTACCTCATCAAAGCATTGTTATCATTGGCAGCTCTCCTAAACGTGATTCTTAACCCACCCTTCCACATAATATCTTTGTAATCCGAGAAGAATCCTGGCAACAGGCGCATGGGGAACAGCACAGTGTGGCTCTTGGATAATATTTTCTCACCAGCTTCAAATCCACCTATTTGGTAGTAAGAAGCCTCGGTTTTGGATAATTTTAGTGTGGCCAAAGCTGTGGAGGTAATGCCGGGATAATCTATTCTGTTTATAACAACGCCATGCTTTCTGATCTCAATTTCAGAAAACAGATGCGGCACAAAATTGTCTACAAGTCTTATATTTGTATTTGCCGGATAATCTGTACCATCGAGCTTTACGACATCAAATTTGATGTATAGATCTGCTCTGTGAGGGTGTATAAAGCCATCCCCTACATCAAGATCCACCTCTATCTCTGTGTTGGGTTGATTTAAATTTGCAAATGTCCTCCTGTTTGGGGGGAATGATTGCAGCTCATAACTCTCAATATTTTCCATTGTATGTATTTTTATTTAAATGTTAATCTCTATGATTGCAGTTGTTGTGGCTCCAGCAAAATCAACTAATTCTTCTTTTTCATTAGTGACCATCAATTCAATGTTATCTATTCTATTATGGCACACAGGAAAATATAATGTTGGGGATGGATTGTAGATGATGGGCTCCATAAATTCAGAATTAGGTTTGAATGTTGCAATGATGCCAGTTTGTTTGTGAGAGCCTATGCCATTTGATTTGGTGATCATACCCTCTGCCACATTACAGTGAATATTCAGAGTCTCTATGGCTAAGAATTTAGGTATATTCATAGCAGTGTGTTTGATGCCTGCTTCAAGTTTTGTGTTGTTCTCAAAGCCTAACAGCTCTCCTATAGTACTCAGATCCACTGTTTCTGTAGCAGATACAATTTCTACTCTGTGAGTGACAGAATTTTGACTTAACACTACACCTCTGGGTAACTGAGCATTTAGAGTGGACAGATTATATTGCCCTGGAGTGATGACAATGTTTTGATCCCCTACTGCAATTGTGTTGTTGTGGCGTGTAATATTAGGGATCAGGTACATGCCGTAAAATGCTCTGAGAGCTATTGTTTTGGGATACACTATATCATCATGTAATTTGAGTTTCAATATTGAATTTTGGCTGGTGAGATGGAATACCCCCATGATGTTTCAGATACCACAGGGCTTTTTGAAAATTTTCAATTGATGGTTTATTTATTTGAGACATATATCTAAGAACAGATAAACACAAATGTCCACAATTAACATCTTTGAAATTTTGAACACGGGCATTATTGTAATAAAGATTAGCTGATTTTAGATATTTTACTAAATTTTCAGGTGGAACACCTCCAAATGAATCAAACACAAATGCCTCATCTTTTAAATATTTAAGATAACAGATCCAGTGAGTGCCCTGATTTTTGTACTCATCCAAATTAACTATGCCACACTCTTTGTTGAGTGGTTGTTCTGGCAAAGAATCAGACATGTACACACCTCTAAAATGTTTGATGCCCAGTGGCTTGATTAAAGCTTCAATATCTTGGTTTGTAAGCGGCTCTTGTTTTTTTTAAACTTATTCATGGCTCTCTTAACACCTTTGCCTTGTTTCTCAATGGCCAGGTTATGGCGCCTCTGCTCATCTAATTCTGCCCTATTTTTCTTGGCATCTATTACTGTTTTTGCTATGGCAGCTGATCCCCCAGCCAAGCTCCCAACGGCCCCGAGAGCAGCTAAGATGGCAGGGATGGTAAATATAAATCCCCCCACGTGTGATTTTTTTCTAGATTGTTGTAATTTTTTTAATTGGGGGGTGCTAAGCAACAATTTCATACCATGCCCCTTTGCAAGACAAGAGCTTTTTTTCTTGCGCTGCTTTTTGGTCAAAAGGCTGTCAATAGTTTTAAGAGATTTGAGACCTGCATAAGGTATTTGATACATAACACCCTTGGCCTTCATCGTAGGTTTATTATATACATATTCACAGCCCCCACCCCAGTTTTTGTTTGGTGCTCATAGCTATGGTGGTTCCCAATGCTGCTATTTTTTCACTCAAAGATGCATCTTTGCTTACAAATCTGCCAAATGCAGCCTCTTCTAATTTTTTGTCTGCAACATGTCTCTTGTCAAGATCAGAATGTGTGTTGTATGCTATGTCATGGTCTCTACAAGCAGCATCTAGGGGATTAACACCAGGATCACCTCTGTTTAATCTATGGTCCAATTTTGTGCCTGGACCACAATACTGATAGCCTGGAATGTGTAGTTCAAATGGCAGCTTGTTTATAATGTCATTAACCAACCCCCGACCCTCAGAAATATTCCAAAATTTAGGTGGTAGAGTATTAATAATTTTTATGAGATATCCAATCCCCTTAGTGTCATTCACTATAAAATTAGACAATTTGGTGCTTATCATGTCCATAATTCCAACTTTTTCATTGTAAAAATTGTGGTTCCCAGCATTTTCCTCCCCAGCTATCACCAATAACCTATCTACAAGTTTCCTGACATCATCAACCCACACAAATTCTTTGGGCAGGGTGTTGTATTGTTTGATTCCACTGCCAGTCTTGATCTGTGACCATATGGGCTTGATTAAATTGTTGTATTTTGCTCCACTGCTAGACTTGACTCTTTTTTGTGTGGGATCATTGTTCTGGTATAGAGCATCTGATTTTATTAATATTTCTTTGTAATAATCATAATCTTGATCCGTATAGCTGCCAGGTCTCTTCCTAGTCATCAGTTCCCACAATCCCGGCGTGCCGGGATACTTAACAAAAGCACCTCTTTCTCCAAGATGAGATTCTGAATAAACAATTATATCATCTCCCATAAATGTTACTCTGAAATTGCCAATTCTATGTATGATGCTACCATCACGCTCTGTGTCAGCATATAACCCAAACACCTCATCTTTATTGTCTTTAGGTGTGGTTAAATATTTTTGAGCAAGAAGACCCAATTCAATAGGATCCTGAGTAGCTTCAATTCTTCTAGGAGCAACAGGACTAGGTGTATGAATACTGGAAAGTGGGGTGAATGGATAATCTAATATGTTCCTTGCAGCTACAGGTACAAGCTCCGTGATCAAATTTTGATTTTGCTCTGTAACAGTTTTGATATTCTTACCTAAATTATTAATAGCATCAATTACAGGCTGTTCTGCTTGTTTGTGTTTTTCATAAATTCCCCGGTTCTCTGATTTCCATCCCTTAAATCTTTTTACAAGATAATCTCTTAACTTAAGATCATCAATAATTGGCCTTTTCATGGTTATTTATTTATGTTTCAACGTCTAGAAAATCGTTGATTTTATTTCTGTATTTGCCAGTATTAGGTGTTCTTGTCATATCAATTGTGACAAACCCATAACTGTCCTGGTTCCAGCACCTACTGCAAAACTTGGAAAAATCATTGTAGCTCAAGTCCCCACCTACATATTCATCATGTATGTGTTTGAGGTTGGTATGATCTTGATGAAACACACATATAAAATTGCTGTTGTCTCGGATCAGCTGCTTCGGTATTTTTGAAAAAGTCTGTGCCAGGTAGAAACAATCAATGTTTTTGTGTCGGCCCTGTGTAAAGAAATTTCTAACTTTGTTTTGATTATCCAGTATAATGTCATCAAACACAACAACAGAATTATCGAGACAGTCATGGAGTGGCTTAACATCTGGTTCAAAAGTGGCAATATCCAGTCCATCATATAGCTTCATCAGCTGTTGATATTTTAATTGTTCCAAGCTCTTAGAGAAGACATACAAGTGCCTGTTTTTCCAGTCTAACCAGTTGGGTGCCAATAAAAAATTATCAGCCATTAGTGTAGTTTTACCACAAGCAGATGGTCCAACAATAAGACACCTAATATTATCAGGCAGCAAGTTGCCATTTCTCTTATTCTGCTGTTCAGGTTCTGGCAGCCTTTTTATAACATCCCAGGTGCTCATATTATCACTTTGTTTGCATCGATCCAGCTGTTTTCCGGATGACCCAGCCATTTGACAAATAACTTGTTGCCTTTTCTGCGGATGATTTTTTCTATGAGATATGTGTCAGGCTGCTTAGTTTTGCTGAGTTCTTGTTCATAGAACCGGCCTTTGAGAATTTCTCCTCGGTGATCTTTTATTATATATGTGTTAAGGGTCCCGGGTTTAACTTGAACCACTGTAAATAATTCTGTACTCCAGTTTCTTGTAAAGCCTCTCTTGAATAAGTGCTTATATTTGCTGATTCTTACTTGATCACCCACCCTGTATTTGGCCTTTCTTGTTGTTGGCTGGTATCTAGGATAATAAACAGTCCTGATCAATTTTTGCTCATCAGATGGAGTTACTTCAGAGGGTTTCATGTTGATTGTGGAATGGACCGAGTTGTTATATTTATGTAGAAGTTCTGGAAGAATATTAATCCATTTATAATTACCTTGAAGTGTAAATTGTTTATACATAAGATTTTTTAAGGTTCTGTTGAATCTCTCTACAATTGAGGCCTTGAGGTCACTGTAACTCGAATAATGTTTTATTGACTGGCTTTTAATAAATTGTTGAAACACAGAATTATAAAATTCTTTGCCATTATCTGTTTGCAAATAGCGCGGTGATCTTCCACTCTGATTGATGATTGTCCTGAGGGCTTCTGTAACACATGCTCCAGTCTTGGATTTGAGTGGCACAGCCCAGGCAAATTTTGAAAATGTGTCTATGACAGTGAGTAGATATTTGTAGCCCTTGTTGATTTTGTCTAAGTTTTTCAGCTGTCCACTTGCCATTTCAATCAAGTCGCTCTGCCATAAATCATCTATGCCTTTTGTGACTACTGGCAGTCTCTTAAAATTATGTCTGGCTTGTCTGTGTAATTCATCAACAATAATTTGTCTAGACATAATATGAAAACAAGAATATTGCAACTATGGGGTGTTCAGCAGCTGAGACTGCAGGATTTTCTAAATATAATTTGTCCCCTATTTGTATTTTAAATTCCAGAGTGCCATCATCTTCAGTATAGGCTGTTTCTAATGTATTGGGGTCTGTAAAATCCTCTAACTCTACACTGGTGATTTTTACTTTGTTATCAGCATTTGTTATTGATAAGGTGGGGTAGTGGTGTGCCTGTGGTTGATGCCAATATTTGATCTTGATTGGTCTCAATGTGCCCCCAACAAAAAACTGGTAATAAAATTGTGCAGGGGACAGCATATATATTTTGCCACCTGGTGTAAATGGTGAATCATATTCTTTGTTGGGGATGCTGTACAATTCAAGAATTACTGTATGTTTTGGATTCTCGATTATGCCTGTTATTTCCTTTTCTGCTGTGAGCAATCTGCTTGTTACAGATTCAAGGTGCTCATTGATCGTTCTAACAACATCGTCATGGCCTGGCTTGATCTTTATGTCCACAACAAGTTTCTTGTATTGTTGCACAATTTCTTGTAGCTGGGTTGCAAAAACAGACAGGGCATTTGCTTGATTGGATTCCATGGTCCCTAGCTGTTGCTTGATATTAGCTACAATTTGTTGCAAATTTTCAACAACTGCCAATTTTGAATTTTGAGCAGTAAGATCATGGACCTGTCTTCTGATATCCTCAAACAGGGCATGCAGTTCATTAATATGTTGATTGGTTGGTAGAGTGGCCACTGTCTGAGTGAGTTGTTTGATCTCTGCCTGGATATTCTTGATATCTTCTGATTTCAATATGCGATTCACTGCCCTCTTTATATTTTTAAGTTCCTGTGATGTAGGGAGATTTGATACTGTATTTTGTAAAAATTCAAGTGCCAATTTTACATTGTTTAATTCAGAAGCATCAGCCACATTTTGCATAGCATTTTGGAGCAGGGCTATATCTGCCTGAGTGGGTGTTGATTGTTGTAAAATTTCAAGTTTTGTTTGGATATCATCGATCAAGTGATGAAAATGAGACAGTTCAGATTCAGTGTTGAGGTTTTCAAGCTTTGTGATTTGGTGCTGGACACTGACAAGGGTATCTACAATCCCAGGCAATCGGGATTCTAGTACATTTGCCAAATCACTTTGCACTGCTGCTATTGTACCTTCAAGATGGGTTATGGAACTTTGAATTTTTCCAAAATCTTCGTATGTTTCAAGTTGCAGCTTAATGTTGGCAACACTCCGAGTTATTGCATTCAAAGCATCAGAAGATGGCAAATTGTTCATAAAATTTTCAAGTGTCTCAATTTTTTCTTTAACCTCGGCTATGGCATTGTTCAGAGGGTCCAGATTAGGTATTTGGAGTGACTGAATCTGTTCTTTTAGAGTGGAAATCACTAGATCAAAATCTTCTTGTGACTTTATGCTTTTGACAATTGTTTGGAGCTGTGTCTGGACATTATTTATCTGCTCTTCCAATTGTTGTTTCAATTGCTCAGAGTTGTTAGCCTGGGTCTTAAATTTGGCTTGAAGAGCTGCTACAGCTTCTTCTAAACTTTGAAAATTATCTAATGTTGCCAGATCAGTATATTTCTGAAGCAGCAATTTGAGTTCAGAATCAATTTTAAGAAGAGGGTCCATGCATTGTGATTGCAAATTTGTAATTTCTAATTGAAGACTGGCATTGAGTGTGGTTTGTAAAGCTTGTAAATCACTTCTTAATTTCTTGACTCTGACATCAAGCATCAGAATCTCATCACTGTGATCTTCGTGCCTTGTATGGCCAAATATATCATTAGGCATTTTTGTTTTAGCGGTTATTTATTATAGAGTATCTGATTCTTAATTCTATAAAAAAGGGTATAAGCTTGTCATATGATCCAGGGACCTCAATATATAGGCAGTCACCAGCAGAAACAGTATATACAGTGCCAGAAATCATGTTTGAGTGCTTAATTCTGTAAATATTTCTCCCTACTGAAATCTTGACATCACCCTCAGGGGTTGTAATAAATTGCAATTGCCCACCTACAGGTAATTGGTAGTGATTTAAATTATTGTTAAATATGTACAATGTTTTGCCTGTTTCATCATCAACTTCTGTAAGTATGCTGTTCAGATGAATAATTAACAAGCCACTCAGTTTAGACAGCATATCAGGAGAGGGTTGTGGTGTTGGCAGGTCCATAATAGCCTGTTTTTTGAACCCAAATAAGTTCATGGGCATGTTTATTTATTTCAAATCATGCTCTGTAATTGGGCACTGATTACCATTTTTCAAATCACAATGCCCCCAAGGTAAAGTATGTATGCCACATGACAAAATGCATCTCTTATCATCATGTGGGTCCAGAGCCACTTTTCTTACAATATTGCTAGTCAGCAAGTGATCCACACTCTGAATTCTGCATTCTGATGTTTTGATTGAATTCTGGGATTTGATGCAATTTTCATAATCTTCAAATTCAAGCTCTTTGTCAACGGTTACTCTGCCAATGCCCTTGGCCTTTTTGACAACAGCACTACATGTTTTAAAAGTATACATCTTGGCACTTAACCCAGCAAATTTCACAATAACATCACCAAGTGTCTCATCTTTTAACTTGCCAGGTACCTTTTTGTTGTGGGGTTGAATATTCAGATGGCCAGGCAATTCACTGGTATCAAAGTATTGAAACAATTCAGACTGTGCTATATCTTGATAAATATCTTCTGTTTGAATATCAAGAATAAAACTATCCGTATCCATGTACATCAATTTTATATTATCACCATAAAAAGGTTTCAGCACATCATAATACAATGTTAACATATGTAATTTGGACGATTCCAATATTGCAGCCCCTACATAAATAGGTTTATCAAACTTAATCTTTGTTTTCTTCATGTTGAAAAGTGCCATGTGCTCATCATAAATTCTTCTATAATTGAAATTAGGCTTTGCAACCAATTTTTTGCTCAGGCTGGGGTCAGTAATTATTTTAACATCGGTATGTTTTCTGACATTTTCTATTGTTTTGCCATACACAGAATTCACCATCAATTTAAACAAGCCCTTATCAAATTCGCTTTTTGCAGATGTTCGAAGCTCTGTGTTTGTATTAATATATGACTCCAACCATCTTGAGTGCCTGAACCTCAAAACTTTTCCAACTTTGGTCACTTGAACACCATGATGCATCAGGAACTGGAGGTTTTTGTAATATATGACATAGCCCTGTTTTGACTCCAGTGTCATCATGAGCTTCTTCTGTTTAGAGCCAGGTGAGCACTGAGCCTCGGGAATTGGGGGCAGATCAGAAAATTTGTTGTGCAAATCATCAGGAATTGTCAGATCAACCTCTAAGATGAGGCCATAGTCACTGTCATCAAAGTCCTGAAGATCCTCAATATTGAAATCTTCAACCCATTCAAGCCCTGCATATGGCAGTTTTTGCATCATAGCGTGACCATAGAGGTTGTTTGCATCTACATACAGTATATAATTTGATGGCCGTGTTGCATCATAATCAGGCAGCATAATATGCTTGTTATTTGCTCTGGCATATCTCTGAGAACATTGCACCATCCCTCCTCTTATACCTTTCTCCATAAACAGATACGTATCTTGATCGTGGATCAGATCCAAATGCATGTTAGTGTTGAAAAACATTGCAGCCCATGCTAGGCCCGGGACACTGTAAAAATACACTGGGTCCAGTCCATAATTTTGCATGGAAGATTTTCTGAATGCCTGCAATATATCAGCTAAGAGGGTTACATCAAGTTTCGAATATGCCTTGTGATAATCACCAAATGTCTTGCATTTTAAATCGTTCCACATCAACTGGGCATGGTGATAATCATCATCAGTGATTCCAGATCCTCTGATTTTGCTGTAAAACTCTTCTTGTGGTGGCAGGGAACACTCATCAAATTTAGAAAAATCTGTGACATAATCATATGGATATACACCCTTCCGCCTAAATAATTCCAGGTCTTGATTTGGAAACGAGGCACGTGTGATTTTGAATTCATCATCAGGTAATTGAGTGGCCAGTGTAGCCAGGCTAGCAGATAAAAATCTGTAAGAATCAAGAAATCTTAATTGAATAGGAACACCATTAACTTTAATTATCTTGGTAATGGCAATATATTTTTCATCATTTTCAGCTAAAATATTTAAATTCTGCTTGTCAAACCCCTCGTATCTGATCAGATGATGGAAATCATAATTGGATGCTCCATGGCAAAATATGGGGACAAATCTTGGTCTCTTGATCTGAATATTGCAGCTTTTACACAGGGCCTGTTTATATCGACCATCTGTATGAGAATGGTGATGTACCTTGATATTTGCATCTGAAAATTCAGAATCACATACCGGGCATTTTTCTGCATTGTTGAAATCTTCAATCTGTTCCTCTGTTAAAGGCAACATAGGCTTTGATTTTAATAAGATGTTAGATGCTATGTCACGGCACTCATTTTCTATTCTTTGTGCAAATATTTTGACGGCATTTGGTCCCATGTATAAATATTCTTTACTAACCACACCACCCTGTACAACCACATAATAAAAGCCGGAAGGTTCATGTAGCTGGTATGGTGTACTTGAAGATTCTTCAGGATCTGGATTGCAGAATGCAAGAGATTTGAGGTTCGATTCAAAATCATATGCAATAAATACTGGGTGTTCCAACAAGGCTTCAAACTTTTTGAATTTTGCTTTTTCACTTGGATTGGGCATAAGCATATGAACAGGTTTATGGTTGCCACAGTATTTCAGATGCTCAATTAACTTGTTTTTGGCAATTTCTGCATTTTTTTCACGAACCCCATTTACCATTTTTCTACCATCAAATACAGTTAAACATCTTCTGCACAACTTAAATATTGTATGAGTTTTGTCTAGTTGTGTTCTCACTAAAGCTTCAAGATTATGTATCAGAGTGTAATGATATTTGCCATCCCCTTCAATTAAGAGCAGATCAATCGGAATAGCAGATTCATCATCAAATGTACTGATTCTGAGAGGTGCTATCGGGCAAATACCAGTGGAACAAATAAATACATTAATAGATAATTGTTTACCGTTGATGTGCCTGGCCCTTTTTTCAAATTTATCAATATTCTGAACAGACATCGGATATTCCAAACCCTCCATTGCCTCATCGAAATTGTGTTCATATTGTTTATAATAAGTTATTCTCTCAGGATGGCTTGAAACTGGATACAAAGCAGCTAAAATACACCACAAAAAGCATTTCTGGTCGGCATTTTTTATGTTAACCACGGCTCTTCTGTTTTTAATATTATCAGGTAATGGCAGATATGTAGATCCTTGTAATGGGCTGAATTCAGAAATATGAACATATAACTTGTGTGATGAACCGCAAAGACTCCATCCAGACTCTTTTGCCGCAAATTCAGAGTGTTTGATATTCAATTGATCTATTAAACTGCTTATTATTTTGTCTGAATTTGCATTTAGGTACACAGGTACAGTTTCTGTTATGTGGGGCTGTGTAAATTTTGTGCCATTTGGTTTCTTATATTGTACAAACAATTTGAGGGACAGCTTATAAGAGCCATTTTGTGCATTTAGAATTGCCTGCAGATCAGAATTTATACTGTTCAAAAAATTCTTAATGCCACATCTTGGCTCTGATACAAACCGATAATCCCTAAGTTGGGCATTAAAACTGCTGTGGATAGGTTCATAGCGCGGCTGCTTTGCTGGTCCAGCAGTAACAGGTGCTTCGTGCTTTCTTTTCAGACCAGATGTAGATGGTTGCGGGGGCAATGCTGATGACTGTACATAAGAATTACACCTATGCCATTTGTAATATGCCTTGCTTAATATTTTATGGCATCTTGGGCACAATTTAGTAGCTTTTCTGCATTTCTTAGAGTTACAAATACGGCAATGCCTAGCCCAATGAGAACTAGATATATTTTTATTACACTGATTGCAATATTTTTGTTTTGGCATTTTTTCTTGTTGTTTATTATATAAGATTTTCTGGGCTTCAATTCAAAACTTTATACTTAATAAAAATATCAGTTGGGTTCAGCAGTTAATGGCTGAGCTGGTGCTTTTATACCCAAACAACAGCAGTAACTAGGTTTTGGTGATAGTTTTGCTGATGTGCAACACACTTCACCAGGTTTAAAACCTCATCTCTATATCAACTAAATACAATTCAAAATTGGATTTTGAACTGTACAATAAATATTCTGTAAGTCTCACTTGTGTTTATATTAACAGAACAAGACAAAACCAGAATTGTATTCAGGATTGCATGTTTTCATACAAAAAAGCCATATTTTTGACAAGTTTATAAACAACAATCATACAGATATAGCTTTTACACACATGGCCGAATCTGTCTGAGCAGAGGAGAAAGGAGGTTTTCAGATCTGGGGGCTATCAACGAGCAGTAATTATTCTCAAAATCTCACTTGTAGAGATATTATTTTGCAACATGTATTTCAATCTTATACAGGACTCGAACCCAAAGCCCCTGATTACAATGCCACAATATTAGCACGTCTCCAAATGGAATATGCCCACATTTTACCGGCTTCTGAAGACCTTGATACAGACAAAATTGGATTTTGAACTGCCATAATATTTTCTAAGTCTTTGCCTAGGCTTATATTATCAGAACAGAATTGCTTTCAACATGAAGAGGAGGCAGTTCATTGCCACTGGGTCAGAAAATATGTATCTTTGTCTCAATCTTTGTTACATTTTCCTTGTTACAGACATGTTACACGCACAGAAAGATTAATGGCCCCTTCAGTGAATCGCACAGAAAAATCATTATTATTCCCTTCTAGCGTGTAGATTTTATCTCTTGCGTGCCGGCAAGGCATGGAGGCAATTAATTATACCTACCCACTTTTCTTCTATTGTATTGAGCAAGTGGTTATAAAACATGAGGAAATAAGAAAATTGAGAAATTCAGTTTTTGTACAATATATTATTGTAAAACATTTTTTTACCAGGTTTTCAGATCGGGGGGCTATCAACGAGCAGTAATTATTCTCAAAATCTCACTTGTAGAGATATTATTTTGCAACATGTATTTCAATCTTAAATATTTTATCAGGACTCGAACCCTGAGCTTTTTGTTTACAAGACAACAATATTAACATTTTGCCATCAAGAGAGGCTTCACATTTTATGAGGACTTAAACCCGAACCTCCACACCTGAAAAATTAGGGTTTAAGCCCCTCTTGCCATTGTTTTAAGTATAGGTAAATCTATCTGTTGAGCCCTCGCCTTTTCTACACTAGAAATTCAGAATTTCTTAAAAATCAGAGCATATCACACCTGAAAAATTGGGGTATAGGCCTCTCTTGGCTTTGTTTTAAGTGTAAGCAAATCTGATTGTTCAATCAAATAGCCTCTCCTTTTCTACACTTATAAGTGGTCCTGGTTGTAGGTCCAATCCCACTACTGATATTCTACACAAAAATGTTAAAACGTGGTTGAAATGCCACCAAAAGATCTGCAAGTCTAAAATTGTCTAAATTACCTGTAGAAACCCAGGAATTTAGTTTTGTCAAAATAAGTAGGAAACCCTGTTAAGACCTTAACATATGGAAGGTTTTGTTGTATTGACACCATTAGGGAGTAAGGGGAATGTAAAATGGAGAATCCATGTGAATATTTATTGAATGCAACAAATAAGCTATTTCACAACTTCCTCCTTTTTACTTGTTATATTAGTGATATCAGTTTATTTTAAGAAATAGTGTAAGATGTTTTATTTTAAGTGGAATGCTACTTTGCATAAAAGTAACCCCTCCCTCAACATGAAAATACAGTAAATACATGCATGTCATAACTGCAGTTTTATTAGTTCCCATTTTCATTTTGGACTTTTTTTTTGTCAGTCACATGGTCCGAGTGCAATAGTTCATTTAGAATGTGATTGTGAGATGTATGTTTGTACACACACACACTTAACATGCTGTATATGTAAACACGTTAACGGTGAATAAAAGTTGAATGTACGTAAGAGTAGTTTTGTCATTTTGCATTGTTTTATGTATTCATATGGAGCTGCCTCTGGGGCAGTTCTGATCTGAGTATGCGAGTGCCCTCCGTAAATTTCATCTTAATCATTCATTCTCGTTATTCTAGTTAGCCAAAAGTTGCTTAAAAGCAATGCTAAACATGGCAGGAATGCACCTTGTACCCTTTGAACTCTCCAATAATAAACGTTTGGGTGTATTCTCACATTGTGTTTGTCAAAAACAAATGTGTGTCCCCAGAATGTTTTCGTGTATGTGCACATCTCGATGTACATCTGTGAGTTTACTCCTGAAGAACTGAAAGAGGCTCATTCATACCAGAGATTGGGATACCATGGTAGCTTGGGTACCAATTAGCCTGAGCATAAGTGGACTTCAAAGTAGGACTCCTGAAGGTGTTATGTCCCTAAAGTAACAGGGTGGCGACAGACCTGGAAAACCTGGAAAACCGGGAAAAGTCAGGGAATTTGAGGTGTCAAAAAAAGTCAGGGAAATGTCAGGGAATTTAGTCTTCATTGACTTCGAACAGTCTTTTGACGAAAATTGTTATAACTCTGGCACTATGGGAGCAATCTACTTCGGATAACTTTTGTTTTTCAGCTAAAACATCAGCGCATGCAACGGTGTACAATTTACAACACCGGACCGAGGAAGGGGGCTTGGGGGGCACGTCCCCCGAATTTCAATGGAAAAAACAAAAATCTGGAGTTTGCCCCCTCTTCTCCCGCTATTTTGGGGAGAAGGCGCAAACTTTAGTATTCTTTTCAAAGAATGGACATTTCTCAACAGAATGAAACATCTTTTATGTTCTTGGGTGCCATACAAGTTGAATAATAAGCCAAAATGTGATTATTATTTTTTTTACGAAATGTATAAGTAATTTGCATTTTTGGAGAAAAATTGTTATCACTCGGGCACTAAGGGAGCAATCTACTTCGGATAAGTTTTGTTTTGCAGCTAAAACATCAGAGCATGCAGCGGTGTACAATTCAGAACGCCGAACCGAGTAAAGGGTGTTTTGGGGGAGCAACTACCGAATTTCAATGAATGAAAAAAAAAAAAATATGGAGTTTTCCCACTATTCTCCTGTTATTTAGAAAGAAGGTGTGAACTTTAGTATTCTTTTCAAAGAATGGACATTTCTCAAGAGAATGAAACATGTTTCATGTTCTTTGGTGCCATACAAGTTGAATAATATGCCAAAATGTAATTTTTCCTTTTTTTACGAAAAATAGGTAATTTGCATGTTTGGAGGAAAATTGTTATAACTCTGGTACTATGGGGGCAATCTACTTCGGATAAGTTTTGGTTTGCAGCTAAAACATCATAGCATGCAACCGTGTACAATTCAGATCACCGAACCGAAGAAGGGGTGTTTGGGGGCGCGACATAAAAAAAACAACATAAAAATCTGGAGTTTACCTCCTCTTCTCCCGCTATTTTGGGGAGAAGGCGCAAACCTTAGTATTCTCTTCAAAGAATGGACGTTTCCAAAGAGATTGAAACATGTTTCATGTTCTCGGGTGCCATACAAGTTAAATAATAAGCCATTTTTTTTTTATTTTTTTTTTTAACGAAAAATAGGTAATTTGCATTTTTGGAGGAAAATTGTTATAACTCTGGCACTACGGGAGCAATCTACTTCGGATATGTTTTGTTTTTCAGATAAAACATCAGAGCATGCAACAGTGTACAATTCAGAATGCCGAACCGAGGAAGGGGGTTTGGGGTGGTGCAACCCCCGAATTTCAATGAAAAGACAAAAGTCCGGAGTTTGCTACATTCTTTTCAAAGAATGGACATTTCTCAAGAGAATGAAACATGTTTCATGTTCTCGGGTGCCATACAAGTTGAATAATAAGCCAAAATGTGAAACTGTTTTTTACAAAAAATAGGTAATTTGCATTTTTGGAGGAAAATTGTTATAACTTGGGCACTATGGAAGCAATCTACTTCCGATAAGTTTTCTTTTGCAGCTAAAACATCAGAGCATGCAACGGTGTACAATTCAGAATGCCGAACCGAGGAATGGGGGTTTGGGGGAAGCGACTACCGAATTTCAATGAAAAGAAAACAACATAAAAATCTGGAGTTTAACCCCTCTTCTCCCACTGTTTGGGAAGACGGTGCGAACTTTAGTATTCTTTTCAAAGAATGGACATTTCTCAAGAGAATGAAACATGTTTCATGTTCTTTGGTGCCATACAAGTTGAATAATGAGTGAAAGAAACTCTGTTCGGAAATGTGGCATGGATATGTTGCGGAGGGGGGGGGGGGGGGCTTGCTCATCAATATGAATTTCCCAGGCTTGCTCCAGACCTGTGTCAGAGTATGAAGGTCCAAAAGGCACATTCATTTCGTAATCAGCACCATGATACCATATGGTATCATCGGGCCAGTACGACCTTACCCTGATGATACCATAATGGTTGGTATCATTGGAGGAGTAAAGGTTAAGCCTCTAAATATTATGTGGTGAAAAATGCATTGAATTATCATTTTTTCTTGTCCGTATGGGAGTAGTAAGGGAACTTGTCAACAGATGGAGGGGATGAGAACCAGTGGCGCTGTCCGATAGTTGTCGGACATCGTAGTAAGGCATTTTGTTGGGCAAACTGAAGGAACATGGAAACAAATATGTTCCATTGATACATACGATTTTTGTCTAATATCGCCACCCGACAAAGTATCTCACTACATCATGCGACAGAAATTGCATGGACTGCAACATCCAACAAAAATCGAATGCATAAACAAGAAGAGCTTTAGACTGCAAATATGCTGCTGGAATTTTATTACTCTTCTGGCTCACTTCACCTTATTTAATGTAGCAGTGCTTACGAAGGTTTTCTTTCATCATCCTGACACATTACTGGTTTCGCACAAGTTAACGTACGTTTACAATGACATTGCACTATTCTTAGATATCAAGAAGAATCCAACCAAATGGGACATATATTGAATAATATCACGAAAAAGTCAAACATAAATCTGCATTGGTGAACGTTATAAAAATTGGCAAGTGCATGCTCCCAACCTCAAATTTACTGCAACACTAGTATTGCAATGAAATTATTGCCACTCTCTGTCCTGTCTGTTTAAACTCATGAGAGATGATCATTAATCTCTCACTGAGTAAGGTTATTGTCCAATATTATGAAATAATATACTAATAATAAATACGTAAATATTTTAATATCATATTTACTCGAATCATTCAATCATAAAAGCAAATTACTTTCTTCAAGAATTGACTTTTCTCTGCCAGCCCTGCTAAATTCTCACTTTCCATCTACTGATTTATACGAGGGGTGGCCAGAAAGTAATTTCCAATTAGTAGGGACATTGATTTTTTGCAAACGCTAAATGGTAATTGCTGCGAAGTTATGTTTAGGAATGTGCAGTGATGTCTGGACACATTTTTCGCTCTTTCGAAATATCGAAATAATGCGAATTTGGCAACAAAAAAAAATGCGAATTGTAGGCATTTTTAGCGATTTTTTTAAAAATAAATATCCTAAAACAATGAAAAATTCCATGAAATCCAACATCCTTGTCTTTTCTAGACCATGTTTGTGTACAAAGAACATTCAAGTTTTCCAACATTTTACTCAAGAGTAAACTATAGAGTTATACGTACGTGAAATGATTCCGACAGCCACATTAAATCATTTATTTCCCACGATTTTTTCAACTTCTATCAAAACCATTTGCATCACAGAGCAAAGTGGCAGGGTTCTAACAGGAGATCGAGTGCTTATCTACCGTCACACGGGAGCCACATCTTCGTATTTGTCGCACGAGATATGTTTTGAATTACCAGGCTAAGTGCGTACTATCGGCATTTGTCGAGTGAGTAATAATGGAGCTGAGTCGTTAGGGCATCTGACTACTATGCTAGAGACCCGGGGTCGTTCCCCTGCGGGGGAGAACCGGGATGTTTTCCACCTATTCAAACTGCTCTGGCACCCACTCAGCATCATACAAAGCTGGTACCTTGAGGAAACTTTGAGGGATAAAGGCAGCCAGGAGTATGGTGCTGATCACGTCATCCCCACCTTCAGCCGTGATCAAGAAAGTGTGGGGCCCTAACTCCACACCAAAATTTCATTATTTAAAATCCTTACCTTAAAATTAATAAAGGGGTATGGAAAATAACTTTCCCAAAATAACTTTCAAGATATCAAACTCTCACGAAGAGGCATAAGCCATGTGACTTACAATTTGAAACAGTAGTTTAAAAACACCATGAAGGTATAATTTCAGATATTTGCCAGAAAATGCGCTAAAATGAAAATGTGATTTTTGGGAAAAATTTTCGGCATAATCACCACCGTTGTTCTGGCATGTGTCGCAGCGTGGCACTAAATTTTGTATGCCCATGGTATATGTGTCTGACAGCAAAGACTGGAACTATCTCTACCGCAATGTAGCTGCCAGGGCTGTACAGGGAGTGGTCCAAGATCTCTCACCTGAAGTGATGCAAAGGGCCCGTGTGTACTCAGCTCTATGGGGTTGTGCACATTCGATTGGCCTTCCGTGAATTGTCTGCACCATCGTCTGACCATCCTATCACTCACGACGTCCGGTCTGCACAACTCACACGATTTCTCTGTGCCAAATTCTGAGCATGCAATGTAGGCTACATCGCAGTCAGTGGGAGACTTTATGAGAGCTGCAATCTTTAACCTAGAACTGTCCTAAACCGGCTACATTGCAACTGTACCAGATTACAGCTACATGCCACTTCTTCCTGCCTGTATGTGTGTGTGTTGCTCTCCGACCACTATTGCTGCGTATAGGCACCATTGGAGCTTTTTCAGGATGCCCCTCGTATATGAACTTTCAGAAGCTTTTATTAGAGTGTTCCTGTTTTAATGTGTTGGTTAGCTAAATCAGGTACCTATACAATGCAATTCTATAAATTCCTTGCATTAAATTTCTACATACCCTTTTCGTCAGCATTAATGGTATAACTGCATGTTGTCAGTTTCACAGCACTTCACTTGGATATACTGTACTGAAGCAGAAACCCCATCGATAATGTAAGGAAATATGACACTTCCTTTGTTCGATTCAGTTGTTTCACTTATATGCAAGAGTTAAGTTGTTTGTTTTACAGAGAAGAGAGAAGTAGCTTTATGCATTGAAAAATGAGTCCGCACTCGTAGTTTTTTGCAAGCAGAGGGTTCCAAACCTCAGTGGAAATATCAACATATAATACCGAGAATGTATAAGGAGACTGATAAATTACAAATTGTATTTCTTAATCAATCACTCTTCACTCTTATCTTATTTAGTCATAACTTTACAAATAAGCAAGTATTTTATTTTAAACTTACTGCGTATGACAAAATTCCATAATCCTTCCTTAGCTTGTGAATTGTAATTATTTTCCAAATTCACTATTTTGCAGTTTGAATTCAAGTCATAGAGAATAGAGAAATTAAGTCAATTTAATAGAAGATAATATTCGTACTTAGCAAAACCATATGTGGATCTGTATGAGTTTATTATTTCCATTTGCAAAAACATCGATTTAGTTTAGTTTGTAATTGTCAGGGAAAAATGTAAATTTTGTCCTGGAAAACCTGGAAAAGTCAGGGAATTTCATTTCTGCTTGTTTGTAGCCACCCTGAGTAAGCAATATTTCATAATGATACCTTTAAAATGGAGAAATCATGCCATCTTTGTCTTTGAAAGACATGCACCATTTAAAATATTTTGTTTGTATTTTTTTAAAATTTTACAAACAAATCTCAATGATTTGCAATTACAGTGGAAGACTGATTTTTCCAGATTTTAAATTTCTCCACATTGTTTTACTTTCAAGGTCCCAAAAAAAGGTGACATTTTAAAAAAAACTTCCTTATATATTACATGTTCCTACATGCTAAGTTCTTTAGTGTGTCCCCTGAAAAACACAAGGTTGCCCTGTAGTAGGATAGCAATTTGTACTTGTACATGTAAGATTTTTTTTCTTTTCATTTAAAGATTAAGATTACTATTTTCAGATTTACATGTTTGTCTTGTTAGCAGTAGCATGTTAAAATGTGATATACAGTGGAACCTCAATTTTTAAGTTTTTCAAGGGACCAAGCTGGGAAATCAAAATGCAGGGAAATGTAAAATCAAGGAAAGTTTTAAAACATTTTGTTATGTTGGGGAGTGTGAAACCGGAAATGTAAAATTGGGGTTCCACTATATATATATATACACATTGGAACTTTGAATTTATGTTCCCAGATTTTACATTTTCATGCATTATACATTCAACCTTGATGGTCCCAACATGCAAAATGTTATATAATTTTTCTGCATTTCAAGTTTTTCCACCCTGGTCCCCTGAAAAATGTAAAATCGATGTTCCACTCTATTAGGTATTGCTATTCTTCCAAATAATATGTGGTAGAGTACTCTACCAGATTATTATATTTTCTTGTTATGCAATTTTTAAATGTCAACTAATGCATACCCATGCCAAACAAAGTGCTTATGTGCAGAAAGATTTTTTTTTTACTATAACATGTCTGCTATTTGCTCTGGTGATGGACAACAAAAAACCAGTTTCATCAAAACTTCAAAAATTATTATTATAGTGGTGTTTTGCTGGGCTTTTGTGTGTAGAGCACTTAAAATAGGTGGTGTAGCATTTCATTTGTCATAGTCTATTGATAGCACATTTTCTAATTAGTTCTTTTTTTAAGGTGAAATGTTTGGATCTCCTACAAAGTTCGTTCACAAAGGTCTGTTACTAACATTCCACTGACTGCTTCTGTAGTGCTTTTCAAAACACAGGCATCATTGGCATCTTGTAACACTGCATGATCTGTAGGAGACTGGACCACTGCTTTCATGCCACTGATCTGAAACTCATCATATCTCCCGAGTGCATTGTAATCCGAAACAAACTCTTTTAACACCACTGGAATTGCCCATCAGCATTATTTCTCTGCCTTGTGACTGTAGTTGGGCAAAAAGAGAAAAAGAGGGGCTTACAGAAACCCAAATCGGACACAAATAACCACCTATGGATCAAAAGAACCACTCATACTAAACTCCTTTTATATATATTTATACAGCACCATACTTACGTGTGTATAATGCGCACCCTGCTTTTGGATAGGGACCCTGCTTTTGGATAGGGAAAAGCAACAATTATCCCATATATAATGCGCAGTACAATTCAGGTTCAAGAATGGCTTCCTTAGTTTTAGGTTGTAAATCTGTTGCTATACCGATGAAGAGCAATAGACATCATACCTATTCAAGGAGTCACCTGTTTCTATGTGGACCAAGAGGAGAATATACTCTTGTGCATAAAATCAGCCGCCAACTCATGCTCCCCCATCTGTCCCTCCACTGTGTTTAGCACCCCAAGACTCACTTCTGGAACCACATTGTTTATTGGGTAGTAGAAGAAAGAAAGATCAAAATTATGTTATGGATTTGCAATGGTCAGGAAGTTATTTTCTATTTGTCATTCAATAAATACCATTGTGATACACATCCTGCATGACGCGAGGTGCGTGCACAAAATCCGCCAAAATTGCACCGCTTTTCTCGGTGTTACAAAACATGGTCGTTACAATGTGAAAAATCATGGGAAATGGCCAGACTTGTATGGTTTTTAAAATTATAATTAATTGCTCAAGAAACCAAACCTGGTAATTTGTATTTGCACCTGTTAATATATACATGTTATATGCAGTGACATAGTGAAAACATGTGTAATTCCATGGGGCTGTCCAAATTCACAGTTTTTGGGCGCAAACATTTTGGAAATAAGTGCGCATTATACATGAGTAAATATGGTAAATAAATTTCCTTTTTTACCCTACCCCTTGCCCCTTTCATCATCCCTTAATATTTGGATTGTGGAAAGGGAATAACTAAAAAAAAAAGCATTCAGTAACAATTGGCTATTCCCTAACTAGTTTGCCCCACCTTACCCATAAATGAACATGCTTTGTTAAATAACATGAAAAGATGTTATCTGTATTAATAATGTGTTGCTTTTGTGTGATAAGGTTCCTGTCCCACGGGCAGCGGTGGGTGTTGTCATTGGAAAGGGTGGTGACATGATTAAGAAGATACAGACTGAGACAGGAGCGTGGGTGCAGTTCCAGCAAGATTGTGACAATGGCCCTGGGGACAGGAGGTGTCTCTTAACAGGGCAGCCAGACCAAATAGAACAGGCTAGGAGACGGATTGAAGACCTCATCGACAGTGTGTTGGTAAGCAGTTACACACCTCCTGCAACCATTGCGAATGAAAGCAGATGGTCTTCATTCTTGGGAGGGCAACAGTAGTGTCGGGGAGACCTTATTGTGTGTGCCACAAATTCAGAATTCGCATGACAAAAAAGAAAAGGAAATAAAGTGAGACATGCTTGTTGCCTCGGATGACACGATGGCTTCGAAATTTTGCTTCATGCCCAAAAGTCAGTGGAATGTTTCAGAGCTTTTTCATTTTGTTTCGGTATTGTCATCTGGAATCCAGAATGTCTGCCAATGATTTTGGGAATGTGGTGAGGCAGTCCCTGAAATTTGATGTGGACGTACCTGGGGGAAGGGGGTAAACTTTTAGTTTGCCGCATTACCAGTTTCTTTTCGTCTTTCTCCCTCCTTGCACAAAGATGGTTGTCTTCAACTCCACAGTTTAAGTGGTGCTGATATTTCAGTCTGAAATGTGTAGCCAGAAACTAAGTGAAGAATGGATTTTGGATCATGCTTCTGGTAAAGTGCTTCTGAGAATGGAAGGTAAGACAGTGGCTACTACTTCATTCCTGTAAGCGTGCAAAACTGTTTTTGATCATTATCTTATAGTGTTAAAGCTAGAATTAGCACTATAGTTATATTCTCCTATAACAACATACGTTAAGTAATAGACAATTACTAAAGCAAGCAAGCATGTCGTTCGTTATTATTGAAATAGCACATGATAGAGAGGTCGTAAAATATCATATAAATGCTTATTCTGAAGATCCAGGTAATGGAATAGTGGCATAAGTCTGGATATTATATATAATAAACTGAAGCTCAAGTAGTGTGTGGGCGCATGCACATGCATGTGTATGGCACAGAGGGGTGCGATATAATATGTTGGGAGTAAATTGAGTAAATAGATATACACATTATGATGTATCTTAGTATACATGTTATAGATTTTTTTTTAGTCCTTAAGTTAAAATAATGTAGGCTACTAATGTACCTGTGATTTATATCTAGTAAATAATTTTGCAGTGAAATACAGTGTTGAAGCAAAAGTAATCACATGGTAAATACATCATTACCACTATGTGATTATTTGATCAGCTTGGTTGTATTAAAGACTTCTTGAAACTGATGCATGCCAGCTTTCAGTATTAAAATAATAATTTATTAACTTAAGGAGATTACAATTGAAGCAAACTGTATAAATCAGGGATTTTTGTTTTCTTCATTATTGTTGTAACAATTACAAATTTTTTCTGTTGTGTGCTGTACCACAAAGATGTTTTTTTAACAATGGTTGCAAAAGTAGAGCTTTATCATTAATATACCGGTTGAAAATATAAAATGAAACAATTTTAAAAAAGTATGCACTAAACTGATTTCCTCTTTTTTATCTTTATACATGTGAAAAATGTGATTTAGGCAAGAATGCCTAACCTGTGAAAGCCTCTTGGTAAAAAATGAGTAATGATGTATGCAGTTCTAGCTTTCTTAAGAGATAATGTGACATAAGATCATGATTGCAACATTGTCTTTATCGCAATAAATGCATTTGCACAAACATTGAACACAACTTTTAAATTATCTTGGAAAAAATTCAGGTGGGCATTGTTTGTTGTATATGTATTTCTTCACAACCTTCTTAGGCCTTGGAGAGAAGCGGTGTGGAAGGACTAATTTCTTCATCTCCGGATCATAAAGATATGCCCAAATTTCATAAGGTCACCAGATCAGGAGAGAACTTTTCATGATTGGCTACAAGCTCGTCCAACAGATTAGAGCAGATATTCACTCTTATCCACTTTATTTTGGGTGTCGACTGGTACCAACTTTGCAAACACTTTACAATCTTCTGTCACTTTCTGCATCTCATTGAGACCACAGTCCAGTTGTGCACAAAGCTCTAGAATTCACATGACACTTATCTTCTCCCCTGGCTTATTCATGGCTTCCATTATCCTTCTGTTAATGTTTGTACAAAAACATCCTCTGCACCTTGTGAGATGCTGTACTAAACTTGTCTAGTCTGGTGTGCACTGTAATACTGGGTAAATTACAAGAGTGCTATTCGGAAATCAAACTTCCCGAGAGGCATGAAATAAGGAAAACATATATTTGTTATACATGAAAGTTGCACATGTGAACTATTTTACAACATAATTGCCATCTAAATTCATCAGGCATTTGTCAGTGAACGCACTTTCTTCTGTATACCCTCGTTGCCACCAGGGAATCTGCCATTCTCAAACACCATTCATCAGCTCCTAATTTTGGTACCCATCTTGCACAAAACTTGATAACCCAGCCTCACAGGCTGTCTCATAGAGGGGGTTGCCCAATTTCAGGAAATTCTTGACTCTTTGTGTACTGTATATTGTGAAGTGGCAGTATTCGTAAACCATGTTATCCACTCATTCAAGGTCATCCAGCACAACAGACTGTCTTCCTTGTCCTCCTTAATCACACACATGAGTTCTTCCCTCTTGAAATTTCCGGCACCATTTCCTGACACAACCTTCACTCATGACTTTCTCTCCATGCATGACACTCATTCTACAAATGATTCCAAGCTTCCAGCTGCGCTATGGGCTTGCACCTGCAAAACCATATTACATCATTAACCTCGCGGGAGCATCTATTGTACCAGCAATGGTTTTCTGCCCACTACACACCAAGCCTAAAAACACTGTGACCAACCACTTGACATGCCGTGAGTCAACACGTGACAGCTTATTTCTGTTCATGCACCTTCATCAGACATTTTTACAATATTATAACTGCAACATTCATGAAACTAAGAATAAATGTCTGATGGAGGAAGTATGTGTTCTTCCGAAAGGTTGTAAAATTTTGGGTTTATAACCTTGTACGAACCATAAACTACAGGAGAAATAATTCTACAATACAAGCAACAGCAATACGTATATGAACGTATTTTTCGGCCGATTTTCCTGGGAAAAGGGTCATTACTTGGAGAGGGTCGTTATATTTGGGGACGTAGAATCGAGACTTGACTGTAATTGACATTCATAGATTATCGGTTTTTTGTTTTTGCAGGATGACAGGAGTCCTAGAACTGCAAAGTTACTTTGATAATCTTTAGATACTTCTTAGAGAAAAAAAAACAATTAAAATCTTGCGTTGTTGCTTCGAAGGACATTTCCGAAATGAGTTTGTTAAATGTAGTAACAATATTTGACATTCCAGTATGTCATATCTTTATATGCATATAAATTAGGGATTGGACGGATTAATCGGTATGGGCCGATATAGGCATATCGGTGTATCAATTTATCGATAAATTACCGATTATTTTACCGATCCGATATATCGATTATTATCTGATAATTTAGTGCAAAATTTTGCCATTTTGTTGTAATTTTTATGGATAATATCCATGCCCTACTTTCCAAAAAAGTAAATGTCTAAATATGCAATTTATCTTGCACTGCAGTCACCTTGAAACACACACTTATCAAAGAGGTCAGTGAACCTTTCAGGTTCTTCAGGGACAATTTCTAATTTTATATCGGATCGGTAGAATATCGGTATCGGTAAATTTTATATCTGTACTTTACCGGTATCTGCCAAAATTTCATATCGACCCATCCCTAATATAAATAAACAAAAAAGAGAAAACTATTTGTATATTTGCCATGTGGTTCTTGTTTTGTTCCAAACCAGCCATCCTGAAATGGTTAAATTTGTTTGAATGTAACCCTGAACCTAAATAGAAATCACTCCATGGTCCTCTATGTTGGTGCCATTTTCTTGCTTCGGCATGGGGTCAAAAACACATGTAAAGTTGTCTGGCTGTTATCACAAATTGGATGTTTTTGTAAAATTTTCCCAGAGACATGTACAATATTTGCGAATTATGTTCACTAATAACTGTTAACGATATTCTTTCCAGCGCAGGGACAATGAGATGGGAAGAGGACGAGGACGAGGTCGAGGTGGCCCTCCACCACCTTTTGATAGAATGGGTCGCGGAGGACCAGGGGGCGAGTATGGTCCCGGACCAGGAGGGCCCGGTGGTTGGGACAGAAGACCAGGAGGAATGCAGCCACCCAACCAAATGGGTGACAAGCAAGAAGTTACTTTCACTGTACCTGCAGCCAAGTGTGGAATAATAATTGGTAGAGGTGTGTAGATACAAATATTTAAAATATGCTGTTGCCTATTTCATACATGTTTGCAAAACATCAAAAAATACAGTATTTCAGAGAGGCTTATGATTGGTTCTGAACCTTTGGCCATTTTTGTGCATTCTTATGATTGGTTCTGAACCTTTGACCATTTTTGTGCATTAATGCCAATGTATAGAACTGAAAAAATTGTACTGTTATCATTTCTGGTCCCATTGAAAGGAAGGAGGGGGGGGGGGTTCGTGCGGCATTAGTTCTTTACTAACAATTCCAGCCATCCTCCATGAATGAAATGCATAGGAATATTGGGCATCACTTATGCTACAATTTGGTTATTGATTGGTAAGTCTGTAATGTATTGGTAAACCCATTGCTGTAATATATCTATAAATAGGCTATAATGTAGCACAAATTTGCCATTTAATTATTTTTATGAATAAAAGTATATTTAATATACCTGTTCTTGTAAGTACCGTATTTATAAGTTAATTACATGCAATTCCAGAAAAGTTCACATTGTACATGCACAAACACGGTTAATACTGAAAAAAAAAGTTGTTCAGAGACTAAAATATAGTACCCTTACAGTGATCCACATATTTCTGATTTTGTTTTTTTGGCCAAATTTCACCAAAATTGTTGTTCTTAATGTGCATCATGAGATATTGAAAATTATTAAAAAATAGTTTTTCTTGTATGTATGCATTGCTTGGATTGTAGAATTATTTTCCTGTAGTTTACGGTTATTACAAGCATAAGAAAACAGTTTTTCGTTGTGACATTTCAGATATGATCAAAATATTTTTTTTATCTGAAATAAAAATAAAACAGACTGCTTCTTTTCACAGTTAGGTTGCTATATTACAACAATGTAACATTGACAACATCCATTATATAACGGATTCTTTTTGTTGAAAAAATTGCTAACCATTGTTATAACTGTATCTTTAGTCAATATTAAAATAAATGATTAAGGGAGCGTGTGTTCTCCTGAGCAACTAAAAATTGTTTTCTTACGCTTGTAATGACCATAAACTACAGGAAAATAATTATTAAAAAATGTATTAGGATCATGCCAATAGGGATGTTGGGTTGAAGCCCAATGTGAAAATGGGATAAATAGATATGCCCACATGCCAATAGGGATGTTGGGTTGAAGCCAATGTGAAAATGAGATAAATAAATAATATGCCCACATTAGGGGATTATGGATTGTTACCAACAATGTTATTGGTCTTTGTGCAGCATCATGTAGACAATTAGAGAAATACTTGGAAAGAAGTAGCAGGCTCCAAATTAAAAAAGAAAAGGGCACTTGGGAAGCCCTGGCCTTTAGGAGGCTACTACTGCATGGAGTTTCATTTTAGTTTAGTTTAAGTGTTTAGATGAAATTGTTGAACAAATATTGATGCAGAATCATAGTTAGATCAGTCAATAGTGGAGAGATCTATAATCTGTATGAAGAAAGTATCAAGCATTTCCACCTGTGACTTAGTCATCTAGTAGGACACTAGTAATTGTCTTGCCTGCAGGAAGGCTATATCAGGGTACTGAACTTCTAAAGTTAGTCAACTAAATTTAATAACTTTTCAGTTTCACTGAAATGTCACTACATTATATCCACAGTAAGACTGAAGCAGATTAATCAGGACAATATTGATCAGTCTTTATCAAAAATTTCTGTAATCTGAAACTTTCTCACATAAATGTGGTTTTATTTCTCCGGTATAAAACTAAAATTGGCCTACATTTTATGATTTTCTAAATAATGGATCTCATTTGTAGGACAAACTTCCACCAGAGTAAGTAATTACACATTTGAGTTAACTAATAATTGTGGATTGTATTTTGGTGTGTATATTATATTCTGTTTACTATTCCTCCATTAGGTGGTGAAACAATTAAGCAAATCAACCAACAAACAGGTGCACACTGTGAGCTGGACCGAAGGCCACCACCCAATCCTAACGAGAAAGTGTTTGTCATTCGAGGTGCTCCAGACCAGATAGAACATGCAAAGAGGCTCATTACAGAGAAGATAGGAATGGTAACTATTGAAATCTGTTGCATGCACACACAACATTCCCCCAATCTTGAAACTAGCACACTATTGGCTGAGAAAATGCCTTGGTATTTGTAAAGCGAGATAAATTATAAGTTCATGGTGTGGTGCAGTAATATCTTTCAGGATATTATATTAAAAATTGCTTTGGTTTTGAATGTTTTTTCTTATTCTTGTGATATAAATTTCAATCTCTGCTTTTGTTAACATAAATTATGGTCTAATCCATGTTGAGGAAGGCACCAAATCTAAATTAATGTTGCAAGAGTAAGAACAATATTTGTATTAAAATATATAGTAAAATGTAGCTGGAGTAGTTGTTTATGAGTAGTAAGTATAGTTACAATTCTAGAATAACAATTTCTTAATCATATTGTAGCAGTTGTTTGGATAACTTTCCAAACACACCAACATAAAGCTTTACATATTACGATCCATATTCCAGTTTCTTTGCACAGACTATTACATGATAACAGTTTTTTTTTTCCTTCCTCTAGAGCAGTTTCCTAATAGTTATTATTTTATATTATTTATTGTTTTATTCCTAGTGTAACAATTTTGAAATGTTTTGCATTATATTTTAATTATGGCTGAGCCTATATCCATAAAAATGCCAAAACTCTTAGATTCCTTCTGATACTGAGTCTTGAAAATGTAACAGATATTATTGTGTATATATTGCATTCCAATTATATGCATCAACTTGCTTTAAAATATTCAAGAAGTAGCATCAAAATATTAAAATACCCAGTATGTAAACAAAAAAAATGCATTTTTCTCCTCAATGTTGGTGCAAAATAAATGAAAGCTTCAAATTTTGCACAATTTCAAGGATAATAAGACTGAAAATGCTGTGCAGACATTGGAAAAGACACAAATGCCAGGCATCAGTATATAAGTTGCAACGGATACTTTCCTCCTCCTTACCTATGCACTGGCATTGATATTGGCTCATCCCCAACTGCTAATTCTTGTAAAGGCATAAACTTCTATTCATATGTTCTCCATAATGTTTTGTGCTTATTGTAAGAAGAGAACTGATTTTGTAACCTTTTTTTTATTACACATATTTTTGTTTCACAAGATACTATGTCAAAACATAGTGAAGATGAATTTTGTCACTACTTTAATAACATGTGTAACGTGTAAAAATTACTTAAATTTTACTCATTATAAGAAGGTAAAATAGCCTTCAGCAATACTAAAGAGTCCAGAGGTATGCCAATTATGTATTTGTTACCAGTTCCTATGGGAGCATAAACAGGCTGCTAAATTGAAGCAGAATGTGTATTTTCAGTCCCAGCCGGGGCCTGCCCCACCTCCGACGCAGTATCCTATTGGTCAGGGTCCTGGACCTGGTGGGTAAGTATCAAGACAGTCAATGTTGTTACTTTGAAATTTACGACAGAGACTGAAGTTTCACCACACTTTAAAAACCACAGCACATGGAAGTGGTGAATTGTTAGTTTTAATTAATTTTAATTAAAGGGGGGGAGAGTGCTGTGGTTTTTTAAGTGTGGTGTAAGTTTAGTCTCTGTCAAGGTATGAACAGTATTGAAATAGAAATTCGTTGCCTGTTTTTTTTAAAGTGCATCCACGCTCGTCAGAAGGGGGTGATATTTTCTTTTGAGCAAGTTTTCCATGTCTTAACAACAGTAGAATATTGCCAGTGTTGTCATAATATTATGCCAGGGATCCTAGGTTGGCCGTGTGTTTGTGTCCTTTTATCAGTTAATTTCAAAACAACACCATTGTTAGGTTTTCTTTTACGAGAACTATCAATAGGATCCTCTTGTCATCGAAATTTTGAAAGGCATTGAAGTCTCTTTAAATATTTGATATTCAGCCAATATTCATTCATGCATTGGAAATCAATTTGTCACATCCTAAGGTACATGTCAAATACTTTACACAGTTTATACTTCCATAGTGAAGTCTAATGCAATGACAGTTTTAACAATAATATAGAATAGGATTGAACTGATCTTATTACAGAAGAACTTTCAGGCATTCTGAGCTTTCACGATCGCAAATGAGCTCTGTAACACTTCCATGGTGCCTAATTATTCTGGAAATCGTTGCTTTTTTTGTGTGTAAACACTGAATTTTGTGATTACATAGCATGTATTTTCCTATTCTGATGTAATTCTTGAATATTTTAAAACAAACCTCCCTGTAAATTGAGACACATAATTGGATTGGAATACTTGCACACTAATATCAATCAATATTTAAACAACTTTTTAAGTTTTACAATTTCTAAGTACAGTAAAACCTCGATTTTTACATTTTATATTTTTTTTTACATTTACTGAAAAAAAGGTGGGAAAATGTAAAATCGATGACAATTTTGTAACATTTTGTTATGTTGGGACCATCAAGATTCAATGTATAATGCGGGAAAATGTAAATTAAGGTTCAACTGTATCAGCAGGAATCTCTAAGAGTATTGACATTAGTTGAGAGTAGTATCGGATCAGCCGATAGAACCATTGATTCACTGATATTCCAAATGTACGCGCCATACTTAATTTGAAATAATTATTTTCTGTAGAGCGGTCAGCAGCCTGCGGCTGGTCAAGCTCCACAGCAACCTGTTGCTCCAGCCGCTGGACAACATCAAGGTCAGATGCCTGCTCAACCCTACCAGCCATATGGTTATGGTGGTTACTATGGTGGACAACCACCTCAGAATCAACCATACAATTATCCTGGTTACGGTGGCTACGCTCAGCCTCCACAGGGTCCGGAGAATCAATGAACTCGTCGCTCAAAGATCGACATTTGTATTGTAAGTAAATATAAAATATCTTATTGAGTTTTGCTAGTATAACACTAGATTGCTGGAATGGAGGTGTTATGTATTACTTTGGAAAATAGGCACCATTAATAGTAAGAATTTTGGAATCAACAAAGCAGACATTTTTTGAAATGTCATCACATGCATAGCAGCTACGAATCAACCCCCTCCCCCTTAAAAATCAGTTTGTGGTTTATTTTCATATATAAAATAAAACTTAGTTCGTTAGTTGATGGAAGAAGAGGTCTGTCTGTTGGCTCATTTAGGTAATACAAATGATTATCCCTCATTGATGACAAAATAGCATTGTTTTCACAACTTTTTTATAGAGGGACCACAAGGGAAAGAACCGTGGGGCAAAAGTCTCTCAATATAGTGAAGCTTGTAATTTTCTTATTCAGGACCATTTGTTCTCGACACTCAATACCTGTTTTATGGCTTTTGGAAAATTTGTGACTATCCCTTGGCAATTTTAAAGCCACTTGCTTAAATAGAATATGTTTACTGTTCAATAAATCTATTTTCACTACACACAGGAAAAACTCTGGGCAACATGCATGATGGGCTTCAAGAATATATATGTTGAGATTGGGTGTTTAGCTTATGGTGCTTTGCAATGTGTTCTGTCAAAACACTATTGGTTTGCCCCTTTCGACCATGCTATGAAACTGAAACTCTGCAAAACTTTTCAAGAAAATCCCCTGGGGAAATTATTCATCATTTGTTCTGAAGCAAGTAGGTAATTCTGTCAATGGGATCTAGAAAAATTTCTCCATCACAGATTTTCAGAAAGCCACAAAACTTGGTTCCTTGCAGTGAAAGGAAATGTCATTTACAAAATATCAAGTGTGCTGAGCAGATACAGACATGGAATCCAGTCATCGTAGAACCCTCAAAGAATGCCACATGACACTTTTCGCGGAGTGTAACCTGTCTGTTATGCAAAATGTACCCTCCCCCTCAGACAACATTGTCACAATGGTGAATTTCACAATTAAAAATTGTTTCAATTATTCTTTTAATGTATTTCTTTGAGGGATGGGCCAGTATGAAATTTTGGCTGATACCGATATTCTACCGATCCGATATAAAATTAGAAATGGTCCTTGAAGAACCTGAAAGGTTCATTGACCTCCTTAATAAATTGTTTCAAGGTGACTGCAGTGCAAAAGAAGTTGCATATTTAGACATTTACTTTTTTAGAAAGTAGAGCATGGAGATTATCCATAATTACAACAAAATGGCAGAATTTTGCACTAATATATCAGATATTTATACCAATACACCGATATACCTATATCTGTTGATACCGATAGAGTGCCAATTAATCGGTTCCATCTCTAATTTCTTTGAACATATTAACGCAAAAATCAGGTGGTTTGATGTGATGTGGTTACAATGGAATACTTAAAAATAAGTTGTTTTTTTTAAATACTGTCAACAAAACTTTTAATTACGTTATTCAAGCACTGATACAGTTATCTGTAGGAAATTTTAAAACTGCATTGCTTCAAAGTGGCATAGAATCAGCCCTAAAAATTGCCCTGTAAGAATGCTTGATATTCTTCCGAAAACCTTGTTTTGTGTAAACCATGCATTTGAAAGACATTAATTTTATTGGAAAGTTCCTGAAGATTTTTCCCAACTATCAAAGTGCAGCTTGTTGAAAAATCCCTGCAAATATAACATAACCATTTAGAACAGAGAAATGCTTTTGTCGTAATAGGAAATGCCAGTTACAAAGACAATTAATAGTTTGCCGGCCCCTGTGGTTAGCACATCCTGCTATGATGCCAGGGGTCCCAGGTTCGAATCTTGGCCAGGGCCTGGATGTTTGTGAGTGTCCATCATATCAACACTCATTCCCATCTTTGCAAATTAGCCAAAAGTGGCACAAAAGCGTAGTAAAAGAAAGCAAATCAATCAATCAATTTAATAGTTCACTGCATTACTGCATCTATATATAAGGAAATGAGAAACATATAAGCACTATCAGAGGTAAAAAGTGTGTTTCATTCATTAGAACTGTTAACATTTGCACGATAATGCTCTGACATTCTTGACCCCCGGATGGATCTTTTTCACTTCGTAACTCGAAAGCCATTGATCTGCAGATGTGGTAATATGTTTGGTGATATTTTGAAGTAAGGAAACACTCGCCAGTCTAAGGAATTTTTTTTCCTATTTACTTTTCAATGTATCAAATTTGACCCCATGCTAAGCATGCATTTTGATAGCATATTTTTACTTCAGTATTCATATATTATCAGAATGTATATGAAAATACAGGTGTGCCATCTTGTGGTGTGTATATATACACATGTCTTACAAGCAGGAACACCTTTATTATACATTTTTCATGGGTCTGTGGCTAAAAATTTTGTGGGAAATGAAAATTTCAGGAGGATTGTCTGAACTTGTAGCTTTATTGGCAGTAGGAGGTTAACATGGGGCTACGTAAAATTATTGGCAGTAGGTTAACATGGGGCTACGTAAAATGTGAGATTGTGTAACAACTATACTGTATTTTGTTCATGCGTGTATGCTCGTGCTTATGTATTATTGCTTTCCACATTCTTACGCTCTTGAAACTGAAATTAAGTGTATTTGTACAAATATTGCCATTGTGTATAGATGTAGGAGGGTGTGAGTGAGTTTAGATAATTCACATTGTGCTCACAGCTGTTCCATTTGGAATGTGCAAATGAACGTAATTACCAGAAGATTAAAATAATGGATGCTTCAGAGTTGGTAACTATGATTATTGCAGGAAAAGTTGTTCAGCTGGCATTAAGTATAACTCGAGAGAATGAACTGTTTACAATTTAAATTTTCATATTTGCATTATCAACAAAAGAATGCATTTGCCTTAGCTTTCTAATAGAGTTTTCTTAACTTGGTGTATATTGCCAAATGTCCAAAATGAGTTTGTGTAGATAATTTTGGCATGGATCAATTAGAAGAAGGTTTTCTTACTGTGATAATGCTAGTCTGGTTGCAAGTCTTTGTATTGTGGGAGTGTTAGTTGGTGTTTCGTTAATTTAATGCTACAGCCACAGCATTTGTGTAGACATGGATAAAAACAACTCTGAAATGCTGCTATGGAATTTTTTTTCACATCTTGCATAATGCTTAAAGTGGTTGCTTCTAAACAGTTGTGCAGCAGGTGAGAATTGGTAAAGATTTTGTGGGCAACTTGGCAGTTGCGGAGATCTAGTGTCATTCATGTTACTCACATCTTAGGTAAATTTGGAACCTGGTTTATTCGTATTGATGCATACTCTCTTGACGGTAGGTTTGAAATTTCATGGATCGTGGGTCCTCATTTGCTGTCGGGATCTCGTTTTTTTAATATGACATTGGAAATGGTATGTTCAGTAATTGCACATGGTAAGGAGGAGAAGAAGCTAATGGAATACATTGTGCAACATTTCAGATTTGTAGATCTTTGTCATTTTTGTGATTTGAAACATTGATATAAACTATACTCCATTGCACTACTGTCCTTAAAGAGCCAAGGCTTCAGAGTTCTTTTTCATTTGGTGATACGTGGACACTGAATAGTTTCATTGCTGCTGTTTTTCTGACATTGGAAACTAGGGTTTCCCAATTTTTCTCTATAGCTTGTCAACACAAATCCTGGGTCCGTTTTTACTAGGTTGATAATTATTGTTTATATGTGCTATCACTATCATGTCTGGGTAGTAATAATGGGGTGGTTAGAACCCAGAAGTGTCTGTGACTGTAATCCATGGGTTTTCATTGCATTTTTAAAAATCCTTGACCCATGTGAATAAAAGTGCCATCTCCCTGCAATTGAGAGAACTAATTCAACCAAAGTAGATTGTCGCAGAGAGGCTACATTGTAACACACTGTAAACGTGAATATTGTGAGTTAGAGATGAAATATTCATCCATAATGTCCATTATGTTCTATCAATATATATATATATATATATATATAATGTAGTGCTTGTGGTGAGCTCTTGCGTTAGGTTGCAGTAGGTGTCTGCATTCATGCTGAGTTTATGAGTAAGGCTAGGATTTTCATGACAGCATATTTTTTTTCTTTTTGGTAAGGGTGATGTGTTCCCTAAATATATAGAACTTCATATTGTGAAGAAACTAATTCAATTAAGGTGCTTTTTAAGGCCAAAATTTGGCATATTTGGCTATTTATATGTGATGGAGCATATTTTGATGGATTTTCGGTCATATTCAGCATATTTTAAATTGAACTAAAATTTTTTCGTATGTGAAAATATTTCAGCATATAGCCTATTAGATGTTGATGTTTGAAACAGTCATATTTTTCAAATTCTAGTGCATATTTTGTAAAATTTTAGGTCATAAAAATCCTAGCACTATTTATAAGTAAGGAAGTCACCCGTTTTTCATAGTTTATTTGTCCAAAGAGATTCTTTGAGCATGAAGAGACTTACCACATTGTTTTGTAAAATTTAGTGGCTATTGCTGGCATACTCCCTCAGGCCAACCTTTTCTTCTTCTTTCTTAGTACTTAACGAAAACTTACGTTAGAGGCAATTGTAGAATTTGATGTCTAGTAACAATATGACTCGAAAATCAGAGGAAAAGTTCACACTGCGAAACCAAAAGGTGCCAGATTCTGTTGTCAAGTTCTGAATGTTTTGAAAACTGCATTAAGATGATAGTGAAGATACACTGAATTTTGCAAAAGAGAATTGGAACAAAGTAACAATCATGAAAGATTAGAACATGAAGTTGTTACTTGGCACCTAAAGTTTTCACATTTAACTCTTGTATCAAGTTTAATACATTAACAGTACTTTGTAATCTATTTTTTTTAAGTAATATATGTAGTGTAAATTAATTTAATGTGTCCAGAGACCAATTCCTCAAGTAGCTATTCACCCTGCACAAATAAAAGTTGTCACTCCTGCTCAAGAAAAACTGCATTCATCTAAACAATTGTAATGTGTAGTGTAATATTGATGCTCTAAATTGGTTATTTTCTTTCATTTTTTGTGACTAGTTTATCTTACCGTAGTTCTAATAGTGAACTTTGCACAGGCTGGAACTGTGTACTTTCATTGCCTCCACTTCAAACACATTAAGTTAATATGAGCACACAGTTGTGAAATAACTGAATAAGTATTGAAAATTGTGCCTTGACTTGGAGTGCTCTACTAAGCTAACTCCCATGATTTGTGGCTCTGTTGATAAGAGCACATGTATGACTTTGATCCCTGGTTCTCTGTGTGATCTAGCAACAATATTCAGAACAAAATAGTAGCTACCTCAAAAAATGATTCTATAAATTTCCTTTTCTACTTAATTTTGTAAACAGGTGTGCAATGGACTCTTGGTTATGTAATATTAGTGCATACTTGATGATCAAATGTCCCATAAATTTACTAAGACAAAAGGTTCTTCTGTCAAATTTTGAATTGATTGTTGTTCCTCATAAAATTTCAGCATTAGTTATATGTATTGCTCAGTTTTACTAACTCAACATACTTCAGCAAGAGACATGAAACCAAATTTGTATGTGCATACTCCCTATTGAATCTGACAAACCTTTTACTCTACTCAAATAGCAAGCAGAACAGTTTCATAAATTATTTGAATAAATTAATATACATGTTAGTTAAGGGTATTAGCAAGTGTAGTAAATAAATAATATAAAATGTGTATAACAGATCTCATTGTTTAAGTTCCCGAGTGCAACCTATGTACACTAAAACAAGATGATATAAAGGCTCCCACAGGTAAAATAAAATGCTTTGCAAAGTCCAGTATCAGTTTATCCGTAGGATCTTAAATATTGATGTCCTGGAAATATTACACTGCAATATGGAACATGGTGATATTTATATGTCTGTGTGGCATTGTGACATTTGACTTTATTCTTTCATTTATTCTTGAAAATAGATATATTCTGTGAATTTTTTGTTATACAAAATTGTATGTCATTTTGTGGACAGGGAAGAAATTCATACCTGCTCATAGACAAGTTCTTTTCACATCACGATGCTTACAGAACAATTGAGGTAGTGGCGAAATGATGTAAACTGATTACTATTTTGTTTGAAATATGAATATTGAAGGTATGTTTCTGTTGGAATAGTTACTTAGCCCTTTAACCAGGAATTTTATTATACAATATTTGTGAACTGTTTTCTGCACTGTTTCTGTGGTAGTGGTGCGAGGGGTGAACTATTTGCAGATATGTACATAGGTTTTTCCATTATGTTCTAATAAGTACAGTAAAGGTTGCGGGGGTAGGGATTATGTGAACTATATATTAATTCATAATTATTCGTTCTTACACATGGGGGTACATCATGTAATCTGATCATGATGCTGAAACAAGATTAAATATTCTCAGATGGAAACAAACAAAAAGGGTTTAGAATTACACTTATATGTTGGAAATATTTCTGTAATTTTCAAGGAATGAATAACCTGAATTTAAAGAAAGAAAAAAGGTTAATAGTTTGTTTTTTTCTGTAAAATGCACAAGCTTTTGCAGAAAAGTTCACATGAGCTGACAAAAAACATGCTAATTGACAAATGAGTCCATGATAATGTTGGTATGAACCTTTTGAAACTGTTTACTTCTATTTAAAACTTAATAATTTTGATATTACTTGCTCCTTGAAAAAACAAAAGAAACTGTTTGGAATGCACAGCTTAAACTTTGACGTGACATCACTCTGAAATTCAAAGCCTGGTCAGTGCATCAAGCTTCCACTGGGGATCAAGCTTGGGACTGCCTGAAATTATCATGTCTTAAATAGCTGTCATAGATAAACGTAACAATTGGTCACAAGTGAAAGGGAACTGGAATTTTTTTATTCAGAATTTTTTGTCAGCTAGTATGAGCCACGGTAGCTCAATTGGTAGAGCTTCTTGACTACCAGTGGAAGACCTGGGTGTGAATCCCGTGACAGGTGATCTGGACCAGGAAATTTCCAAGTAATTTCTCTGTTTCTGCACAGCTCTGAGTCCCACCCAGCTTTGTAGAAATGTGTTCCTTGGGGGTTAAAGGTGGCTGGGCATTATGCTGATCACATCATCCGAATTATGGCTAAGATCAAGAATATGTGGAGCTGTACCTCCACATTTCCCCATGTCTTCATGGCATGTATGCATATACCTTTAAATAATTAAATTTAATTAAAACTTTCTTTTGGGATGTAAAGCTCATTCAGTTTCAAGCAACTTTTTTTTATTGCAGGTTTGCCAATTGAAAGAAATTAATTTATGTACCTGTAGATTCCTTATATGGGTGTTCATTAGATTTACGTTATATAAAAGCTGATAAAAATTATGTATTTTTACTTTAAAAGAAAAATATTGCTTACAGAGATTCCCTTTGGTAATCATGGGTCTCTGTGGAAACACATTGCACAGTGAAACTGTAGGTTGTTCTAATGAGTATAAAATGAATTTGCACACTTAGAGGAGAGATTATCATCTACACATCAAAAACTTAAGGAGAGAGAGATTAGCATCTACTCATATCAAAAACGTAAGGACCACACAGTTATTGCTGACACTTACACATTGTAGTGGTTTTAACCTTTTGCAGCCCAAAGCGTTTTTCACATGTAAGCCTCTATATTGCCAGAGTCGATTTTGAGTAAAATGCAGAGTTTCAATTAAATGAGTGTAGATCGGAGGCTAATTGCCCTAGAGAGATGAGTGATATACCGTTGTATGCGGAATGAACCAGAGATTCATACTATATGAATTTTTTGCAAATTCGGCATATATGTGGTGGGGGGAGGGGGCTAACTCTCAAAATTCCAAAATTTCGGGGGAAAAAAATTGGTTCCCCCACCCACCCCCCCAAGAAAAAAAGTACATGACAGTGTCGACATGCACATGGAAATGATCGCTGACATGTAAGGAACACAAAAATATTTGCATTATCATCATATGACCAATGTAACTTGAGTTGTACCCCAAAAGGAATGGTCGGCATGCCACTGATTCAAGCTTCAAAATGTAGCGGTACCTTGAAATGACCATAGCTCAGAAACTAAATGCCCTAGAGATATGAAAGATATACCGTTGTACGCAGAATGAATCACAGATTTAGACGATGTATAATTTATGCACATTTGGCGTATATATGGAGGGGGAAAGGGGGGAAATCCCCTGAAAATACTGTTTTTTTTAAAAAAAAAAAAAATGGGGTCCCCCCCCCGAAAAAAGGGATATGAAAAGTTCAAAATTAACATAGAAATTATCGCTGGCATGTAAGAAACACAAAATATTTGCATCCTTGTCGTATGACCAATGTAACTTGTTGTATCCCCAAAAGGAATGGTCGGCACGCCACTGATTCAAGCTTCAAAATGCAGCGGTACATTGAAATGACTATAGCTCAGAAACTAAATGCCCTAGAGATATGAAAGATATACCGTTGTACGCAGAATGAATCGCAGATTCAGACGATATATAATTTATGCACATTCGGCATACATATGGAGGGGGAAAGGGAGGAAATCCCCTCAAAAATACTATTCTTAATAAAAAAAATGTTTCCCCCGCCCCCCTTGCCCCGAAAAAAATTGTCAATGCACAAAATGCAAAATTTATGCAAATTTGGTGTGTATATATGGAGGGGGAAGGGAGGAAACCCCAAAAAATTATTTTAAAAAATTGACTTCACCTAAAAAAATGTCCTCTCACTTGGGCACAAAACGACACCTACGCACAACATTCACGGACAAAAAGCTAGAACGTAGTGAAAAATGAACGCCAATTCTTGCAGCTGCTTGACATTCTATTTTTAGACCATGCTTGGTGACCTTTGTTCAACATTGTGGAACACTTGTGCTCAAAAAAACAAAGGTTTCCTTCAGCGCGCTTCGATTTCCCATTCTCACAACGCAGATTCAACAACCAGTTTTCCCCCTGCTTCCGCCCTCACGGAAAACTTTCATTTTGACATCGGATACTTATAAACAAGCTTCCTTCGAATGCACTTAGCAGGAGGACGTGAAAAGCATTGCTTTAGAACAATAAAGCTGGTCTTCCTTTTATCGGCAAAATTTGAGGTTGAAAAGAGCTGCACCTTTTCAACTCCATTTTCATGAAGACAAAAAAAAATGCAAAAAACCATTTCTGTTAAATACATGTGTTAGGAACAATATAAAAAAATAAAATCGAAATTCTAGCCAAAAGTAGAAAAGTTATAACGTAAAAGCTACGACCTTGACACAGCATCTCAATCGAGATGCTTGGTTCCGTGAGGGTTACTTTTGGGTATCTCGTTTGAGACACTTGGGCAGCAAAAGGTTAAGCCACCGGGTTAAGCATGGAATTTATATAACATTTTGGAGATTGAAGATATATTTTATGACGTTATTCCTGGGTTTCTTCAATTGTGTACCATTATTGGGGTCATCCTGAAAAGTTTGGTAGCTGGTTTCCACACCAAGAAATGCCCTGTCAAGAGGTTGGTCTTTTTATTCTTCTTGCCCCCCATAACTCAAGTTAATGCTTCTATGTTACTTTGTGCTTGCTGACACTGTTGTATGCCTTAATTGTAGAGTATATTCATTTCTTTTGTACATTAGGTTCATATTTTATTAAATATATATATATTTATGCTTGAGATTTTAATGACTATTCATGTAGCATATACCCTGTTCTGTCTTATTTTTTTTTTAATATGGTGTTTTCCTCATGTCCTAGGTTATTTTCATTAATTTCTTTTGCCTTCTCATTAGACGTAGAAACTGAATCTCCTGGGGTCTGTTCAAAGAAATTGGGAGATTCTGCATGCTGGTATACTTTGCCATTTTCTATATTGTTCTGTGCATTTCTAAATGGAACTTGTATATGGGTTTCATGGTGTGATTTCTTTCCTGTGACATTTTTTCATAATCCATGCTGGCTTCTGCTTATGTCTCACTATACATAATTCACCGAACCTACATGTCGATGTGTGCCTTGTGTATATAGATAACACTAGTGCAATTGACTGTAGATGCCTGGGCCTTTTTTCTCAGCAACCAGACACTCCATCCAGGGCAACTCACGTAACAGCTGCTAAACGATGACTTCACGTTGGTAGCGAGAGCAACTGTTATTAGCCCTAAACGACCAGGGGTCATTGATGGCTGGCATTTGGAGGAATCTATTTAAGCGGAGATCAAACTGCATCGATAGTTCCCATCTTAGTGGAATCTTCCGTTGGTATCGCAAAAAATAAGCATCATGCGGGTGAGTCCTATCCAGTGTGAATTTTTCTGTGCTAATGTGATATGAGGAGCACCAGAAATATGTAGGCTTTTCCATATTTTTTTGTATATACATATGTGTATATATTTATACTTTTATCTTGCTCACCCAATAGAGGATGTATAGTGATCATGTAAGAAGGAATTTCAAGCTGATTTACAGTAATGTAAATTTAATGAATAGTAATGCAGTAATACACTTTTGAGTCTGACCACTAATTTGGCATGAATTCTATATACATTCATGGATTTGTTTATTTTGGAAGCTTAGGGGAAGTAACCTGTTATTTTTCGAATGTTTAAAGTTCTAGTTCTTTTAACTAATGCGTTCTTACATTCACGTATTTATAATAATGAGATAACGTCACATGCATATTCAGATATGAAGCAGTGTGGCTGGAAAAAGGGGCACTCCTTGTACGAAATAAATTACAGGAAAACATTAGTAAATAAGTTCTTATTTTTCTGCATGAAGAAAGAAGTAATAAATTAAGGATAAAGCCATCAAATAAATATGTATGCAATGAAGGGGGGAAATCTGAAACTTGGAAGTTTGCGCTCAATGCCCAGCATCTGTATATAATTTCATTTTGTTTTTTTGTCGTTGTTTTGGTTCAATTTTCTGCATATGTTAAATTTGTACATCGTGCGAAATTGAATTAAGACGTGGTTCCTTTATAAATTTGTAATTGCCGCTGTTTAATGTCAAATTTAAATTTCACCAGCTGTTGTATGTAAATACAAAGTGTTTTGAAGCCATTCTGGTAAGTCACATAATTACTGACTTGCATGGGAGCATGAATAATTTATATATTATACATATGCAACCTGAGAACATATTCCATTATTACTGAAGGACTACATTAATTAGTACTAATCCACAATCAAGTTCCCTATTATAGTTCATGTATGGCATTCTACCACTTAAATTTTAGATATTAAGGAAAAATGATGTAAATTGTTTGCATTTCTTGTATTCAGTTGTTGCAACTTTTTCTCTAGTGCTAGTGTTGAAAGTTGCAAAACTAAGAATCCTAGCTTTGAATGCCAAGTGAATCATTATTCATCCATAACTCAGTTACCCCAACCACACTCTCAGCTTAGAAAGATGTAATATTTTGCATCCGTGTGTGTCCCAAATATCAGCACAGAAATGAAAGTGGATAAACCTTTTGTAAAACATGCTTTTAATGGATTAAACTTCTCTTGTAAACATGAGATCATCCATTATGTATGTGGAATTTGTGAAAGTAAATTGGAAACATGGAAAAGAAATGTTTGATGCTTCTGTGGTACCAATATGTCAACAACATAGTTTTTCGTAAGCCCAAACTTACATCTGCAGCGTGACAAAGAATACATTGAACAAAATATGAAATTCATTGCCATTTCCTGGACTACATGTCACCTTTTACAGAGTAATTTGAATGATTGTTTAGTGGAAGATTATTTGCAGTACATTAATTAATGCACATGTACTAGATTTTATACTTGAATTAGTAACAAGTAGTCTAATATATCAATATCTACGTATCCAACTTTAAGAAATAATAATTGCGCTTGTTTTATAACACCCTTTTTTCTACAGTACTTCATCTTTAAAGACTGATATTTGTAAGCTTACATGTTTCATTAGAAAGATGTGTGTATATATGTACATGTGTAAGTTTCTGATGGGATGTTTATGGTGCCTGTATTCCAAGTGTAACATGAGGTCTGTCTTATATTTGGAGTTTTGCAATTGCTTGTGTTCTGTTGTGGTTCTTGCTGTGCCCTTATTTACTAGCTAGGTGGGTATCTTGGAAATGGAAAGCAATACAACTTCCTGTTGCCAAAATATCAACTGATCCTGTTGTTCACAGGGCAACAAACAAGATGGCTACCTAATCTGTATTAGGATGGCCTCTTGGTGAGTATAGAATGAGGTAAGTGTGAGTACCTTGTTTGAAATGTTATGCTCAAATGTATCTCCCTGTATATAAAATGCTCATTCTTCTTATTTCAGGATATCCCACCTTTTACTTGCAATTGAATATGCATAAATGCTGTGTTTTTATGTTCTTTTCAGATATTTCCCCACGGTTGATCCCAGATCCTCCATCATATGTGATTCTGCATTATGGCGTGTGCCCCCAAACAGAATGTATTGTTTGCAAGTTGATGTTCCCATTTGTTAGATTAAGATGTAATGCCACTGATCATTTCAAGGGAACAGTGATACTAGTACTAGTGTATCGGCAGATATGAAGGCATACCTAATCTATATTGTGCTTGTGTAAATTAAGAATTTTGTCATTGAACTGTGACGATGCATTTTTGCCAGCAGTGGTTATTTTTTTTGTTCACGAATTGTCTGTTCTTGCACTTCATAGGGAGGTCTGTACTACACTTTTAGAGCATTCGAAGGCAGGTGATGTCTTGGCTCTGTGCATATAATTTTTTTTCCCCTTCTATTGAACAATTGTATAGAAATATAACCTTAGTACAAATCAAAAGAATGCAACCCAAGGGGAAGAAACTATGATGGGGTGGTCGGGTTGGGGAATCTTATCTTGATAGCCCTTGAAAGGCACTGGGATATATATGTGTGTGTATATATTCTTGTTTTTTTGGAAGGTCATTTCGCTGTTATCTTACAGAGAAAATCCATGACTGGCACCAATTTTTATAGCCTTAGCATAAACTATTTACCTAGATAAAATAGAATGCCTCTTTAATTTTTCATCTGTGTGTTTTGGTTAGAGATTTCTGTTTTGTTGTATGTTTAATATTACTTGTGCTGACAGTAGTTTTGAGATGTTTTATAATGTGTTTTCGACATAAACATTCCTTTGATATACCATTTAGCATAATTCTGTGCATTGAAGTTTTTCATAAAGTGATTATTTATATTTATTTCAAAGTTGGTTGTTTTACTGTTCTGATCCTCATATTTCCAGTTCATAAAAAACAGCCAGCTCCAAACTAGAGAGGAACAACCCATTTTCTGATTCAATATTTGATGAACAAAATTTTTTTCTGCTTTGTTCTGTCTCTCTTTCTCTCTCCAATTTTTAAATGTTTTGTAGTGATTTGACTGATACATGTTTATTATCCTGTTTGCATCATGTTCGTGTTATTAAATACTGATATGCAATTGTTTCTTTAAATATATGTATAATGAATCTTCACTAGACTAACTTAATGCTCTAGCAATGTTTCCATTGCATGCCATGTGCTACGCGTTAAATCAATCCGTATGCCAAAAAACAGTTTCTCCTAGTTTTATTTTTTCAGGCATCTATCGAAGGGGGAGAGCGACTAGTTGTGGAGGCGACTGGTACAGGGCAAAATTTCATGTTCTTTTTTATATTTGCAATGTTCTTTTTTAATATAAAAATATCCTTGTGTGCATATATCGATTTTCGCATTTGCAAATGTTTTGATGCAGAGAATTAATACAACCCCATTACTACTTCAGTGACTTGTTTTGTTTTATTTAAATTGTCATAGAATGATTTAAATTTCTATTGCAACATGTTTGTTTCAGCAGAAACTGCATTTAAAATGGATTGCCAGTCATGGTTCGTTTCTCACTCGATACAGTGAAGATTGGATACCTCTTTGGCTCTTACAAATTTTTCATTGTTCTGTTACGTTAGTAATTTTTCTTAACAGGTGAGTTGTTTAGTTTTTGCCTAAAAATTAGCCTTCTTTTTTTGTCCTACTTGTATTCTTGCTATGTCATACCTTATTGCATATGTCAAGGGCTGTTACGTTTGAATATTGGATGTGTTTGTGCTGCTGAATGTCATTCCAGGGCGAAAAGTTACAAAATAGGGGAGGGACGTGGGCCCAGAATGCAAGAAGAGGAACACCAGGAAGGTGGCAGCAGCGGAGAATTGGGTCATGTAAGGATACTTTGAGGAGACGGTCTCTTTGACGTGTCGTCCACAGATGTTCATGTATCTAATCTCAGCGCCCACCACCTCAGTGGCCTGAGTTGAGTGCATCCGTAATACAGAAAAAAGAAAGAAAAAACTAGTGTTGTGCAGTAATCACTACATTCCAAAAACCCTACCAGGATGGTGAAAAGTGACACTAATCAGGCAAAGGAGACAAGGGTAAGGGGGGGGGGGTAGTGAATGGGCTGAAACGTGACTATTCACACAGACAATGTAAGGACATATTTTACTGTAAACATTTTGTGTAGTATCTTGTCACATAATAAAAAAAAATATTAAATATTTTGTGTATTTTTTTTTCAGATCAAACAATATATATCCTAGCCATGATAGAAGTAGAGAGCATTGGATTGTAGTGTAGTGTAGCAGAAGCAGGGAGCATGTTGGGAACAGCTGTTTCAACATTAAGGCTTAGCTGTATTTTTGGCCTGTGCCAGGCCAGCTTCTTCCTCTTTTCGAAAAACTGCTAGGATAAAAGAAAAATACATGTTTAGAATTCCTTCTAGAGCATTCACGAGAATTTTCAGGTGGTTTTCTTTCGCTGTTGCCTAGATATTATCAGTAGTGTCGTGATTATGTAAGTCTATTAAAGCATTGATAATATCTAGACAACAGAGAAAGCAAACCATACGAAAATTATCATGAATGCTCTAGAAGGAATTCTACACAGATAAAATTTTTCAGATTTTCGAATATCATACAGGTTTTTGCGAAAAGAAGGGAGGATGCCCTGGTATGGGCCAAAGGTCCAGCCTAGCATTAAGGTCAAGAAAGTGTTCCTTCATGTTCAGCTCAGGCCTCCTTCATTTCAGCAAAAACCTTTTCAAGAAAATTAACAAAGGCAAAAAATACTGAAAATGATCTAAAAGCCAAAAAGGGGTTGGCAAACACAAAAAAATGTTTCTGGTTCTATCTGAAGGAAAACTGGCAGATATCAGGTTTAGCATTGTTTTGAAGGCTCAGAAAGGATGATTATTCTTCTTCAACTTCCAAGCCCTAGTCGGCATGTTCATGGTTTGACCAAATACTCTGTTGGAATATGACAACAATTGACACTTTTCGATCCAAATTGATGAATGTTCCTATTGCTTTTTAAATAATAAAAATAATTAGGAGTAAATGGTAATAATAATCAAGGATATGTTGTGTGAATTAGTTACAAAATAATTGCAGACTTATCACATGTTTGAAGTAAATCTCATCTCTAAATTGTATACCTTACTGCCAGAAAAAAAAATCGCAAGAATAATTCTGAAATAAAATGTTTCAACTTAATTACTAAACTCCGTACTCAACATATCTGAATGTCGTACAAAAAAAAACCATTCCAAGGGGAAAAATAATTAAACACGAGATGCCAAATATGCTAAGTTTTTTGTCATTTAAATCTGACGTGAGTATTTTACCTATACTCGACAACGTCGCTGTTAAACTTACATTGAAACGTGTTGATTGCACAAGCTACCACTTTTCTATGCAACAAACATTTATTTTCATTCGTTGGACAGTACTTTGCAAGGTGGTGTTATATTTTAAGTGTATAAACTCTCGTAATTATACCCTTTTGTGTTCAAACTGGCCACAGATTTCCTCCAGGTGGACCACGAGCGAGTTCAGTTTCCAACCTCTCATGTTTCTCCGATTCCAATTTTAACATACCGAATCGTGAGTATTCTCTTAAATTATTCCTTAAATTAAATTATTATATTAAGCGGAAAAAGGCGCTTCTTTTCTTCTTTCTTCAGTCAGGACTAGTCAGAGGGATGCGATAATGCACACTTGCTGGTTTCGTTCTCGTTTGAACGCAGAAATACAAAACGCTCATTGTTATTTTAAGTCAATTTTCTGCTATTTGTGTTAAACATGACGATGAAGATGAATCCGGAACCCTTTGATTACAAGGCGACGAGGCTACCACTGCGCCATCGGGGAGACACTCTATCTATCAATGTTGAAAAGATTCCCATTGCAAAAGACGAAAATTAATAATAGTACCCGCACTTAATTTTCTGGCTACACAAAAAAATATTTCCTCTGGTTGCACAAAAATTTATTTCCTCTGGTTACAAACACACAAAAAAAATCTGGTTACACAAAAATTTAATACAGTTCGTGTATACTTCAAGAACGTAACGTGTAACCTAGCTGACTATGACCGAGCATCTTTTGAAATGAAAAGTAATATTTTTGCTCATATCACTAAAACAGAGAGAAAATCGAGATTTGAATGATTTCTCTTCTACCTTTAATGAAGTGCAAGGGGTGCGGGACGAAAAATTTTTGGTTGGGAAGGAAGCAGGGCGGGGTATTTTTAAAGTCCTGACGTTCAAAACGGGAAAAATAATGTTATTTCCCGACTAAATTGGGAGATCATAGGAGCGGAAAATATTCAACATTACCCGATACTAAAAAAAATGTTAATTATACACACAATTTTACCCTCGGGTGATGAATTACTTTGCATTTCTGGAATAAAAACTGCTAATAAATTTCGGACATTTAGTACAAAAAAAAATGTAGGGAATAAACTACTTTTAAACTATCATTTTTTCCGAAGTCTGGATCGGAAATTTTTTTTTTTTTTTTTTTTTTTTTTTAGGTCCTGACTTGTTGGGTTTCTGCACATCCGTTGTCATTACTGCGCAGCAGTGTTGCCACATGAAGGGAAATTTGGAGCTAATTTTAAGGGAAAAGGGAAATTCGATGAAAAATAGCGAATTTTCAGGGAAATTTTAAGACAGACTAAACGTTAATTATATTAAACATTATAAAAGATTCCAGTTTTGAAAATGAGAACTTATTATTTTTTTTATTTTGTCGTATACTTTGTTCTGAGAGGAAGGGTGGAATTTGGGTTGACACACATCTGGCTACCGTTTGGGGCCGGAGGTCTTTGGCCATTCACCCTTATGGGAGTGGGAGTCCGAGGGTATTGTTTATTTAAGCTTTCCCCGGTTCTCTGAATTTTGCCTCAAACACTACACGTGCAAACCATAAAGTAATCTTTGTCGCAAACCTATCTTTACTTAAAATGGACACTGTGTGGGTTATTCGTCGTGTGCGAGTGTTTGGTGGAAGACTGTGCCCGTCTTGGACGACGGGAGAACAAGGGAAGCAAAGCAAACTATCTGCAACTCCAGAATATATTAGAAAACGTCGTGGAGAACGGAAGATGAAAAAACACCGCGGAAACAAGTTTAAAAATTCCGTGCAGAGTGGCAAGAAGTGACCAACAATGGATTAAATTTTAATAAAAAACTTGCTGTCTTTTAGAAGTTTCCACCTAAAATGTGAAATTTACCAGAATAGAACATTTGATCAGGTATGTACTATATATCTTTTTTGATAAAACGCGTATATCTATGCGCCGAACTTAACATTTTTATGGGGAGGCAAAAAAGTGATTTTCCACACAAACTCTTCATATGTGCGCCTTACTAGAACAGCATTTTGTGTAGAACATTTTTAATTTTCTTCTTCCCTAAATCCAATCTCTGTTTGTTTGTTTTGCTTTTTACTGATGAAAATCTTCAGTTGCCAACTATAACATAGTTTTAGGTTTCATCTTAAAACAAAAAAATTAGCTTGGTTTAGAAATAAAATCTAAATCTTCCAAAAAACATTTACAAGTTATTGTTTATTGATTTGGTTTATTTTACTTCGCTTTTCTGCCACTTTTGGCTGATTGCAAATATGGGGATGAGTATTGATATGATGAAATTTATGAATGGACACTCACAAACAGCCATGCCCAGACCGGGATTCGAACCCGGTACTCCTGGCGTCGAAGCATTTACAAGTTAAATTGATTAACATTTTATACATACATATGAACATGGGTCAACGATATTATTTTATTATTATTATTATTAATAATAATAATAATAATTAATAATAATAATAATACTTCTTTAGATGAAGGGAAAAAATGGGCGAAAAAGGGAAATTTTACCCCTTGGAAAGGGAAATTGTGCTTACAGATTGTGGCAACACTGCTGCGCAGTCTACTCCTGCTGATGGTCTTCCAATTTTCACGCTTGACAGCTTGAATGCAATAATTTGGCGCCTAGATCTCGAGGAAATGGATGAAGAGAGATCCATGAAAGATTATTTAGCCCTGATCGTAGTTTACATCCTCCTTGTACACACTCATTCGTTCCTTTCATACATGACACAATCTCAGCTCCCTTTAGCGGCATGTTGTGAGCCTACGAACCGGAAGTTGTTGTGCTACAAATATGGCGTCCGCGCGAAGGCACTTCCTTCCGGTGGATAGCCCCTATTAAGGCCGTGTCCCAAAGGTGCAAGACCGTACTTGAAGCGAGCATCCTCCGAGTATGGCCTTGGAGTGCGGTCTTCAAGTCGTGGTCTGGAAGTGAAAGTCTTTCGAATTGCACTTCGACTGCAGCGCCAAATACGATCAGTAGATAAAGCTGAGTACTCGTTGTTTTCCCCACGTTATAAACACTTGTTTTTCACCATAGAAATCACGTTGCATTTTCAAATGTTCGTACACATACACTTCCACACATTAGAAGCACTTTAACCAACAACTTGCTGACCCATAACGTATATTTAACCTGTGTTGATGACCTTCTACCTCCGCGATTTTAAACAAACGAACATCGAGTGCGGAAATCACGTGACCGAGTCAGCTTCCATCTGCACTACGAGATATGCACTTGCGTACTCCTGTGCTTGGCGCTTTCGAACTGTACTAGGTGACGTCACTTCCGCCAAAACCATGCTTCAAGTACGTACTTCGTACCTTTCGGACAGAGCCTTAGTGCAGACAAAAATGTTATGGTTTCTTTTATCTTTTTTTCAAATATGGAATATATAATGAATAAATAACAAATATTTGCTCGCTCTCGTTTTAGTAGTATTTCATTTAAATATACTAATAATTTAACGTCCAATAAAAAAACGGGTAAGCTAAACAGTCATAAATACGGATGTATTAATTTGGGAGTAGTATAGTAAATGTTACTACGAGCTCACCTAAAATTAAGGGACAATTTAATCCCAAAAACCATCAAAAACAATAACCCACCCACCAAATTTTTGCACATTTAACTAAAAATAATACCCTTAACCTTATAAAAAAAACACGAGCTCACCTAAATTTAAATAGCACCTTCTCACCCAAAAACCATCAAAAACAACCACCCATCCACCAAATTTTAACACATTTTACTAAAGAATACATCCCCTTAAACTGTCAATTTATTCCTGGCGCACCCCCAATTAAGAGCTAACAAAAAACAGTACCACGCCCCCAAAATTTAACACATGCTTTCAAATCCTACCGCATCGCTTTAAATTTCTAAAAAACATTAGGGCAATTCAATTAAGGGCACATTTATAACAAAAAAGATATGATTTTTAGGGTAAACTTTCCAAAACTACCTATTTTCAAGCCATACAAAAAGTTAGGAAATAATATAATAAAACAGAGACCCTTGTGAATTCCTTAAAATATATTGGTACTTTCTGATTTAGGGCTAAATTAAAAAAACAAACAAAAAAAAAAACAGGTACCTATACAATTAATAAATTTTACCCTTTTTACTAGTCAAAATATAAAAAAATCATCCCTTTAGATTGATTTATTTAATTATTTGGGGCTACTTCCCCAAATGAGCATCTTAATCTATTTCCATGAATCTTTCTTACTTAATACACCTAACTTTAATATACTTGTAAATCTACAGAGTGATCACAAAGTCCCATTACCCCCTATGTATTACATACATGTTAGTGAGCACAAAGTCCCATTACCCCCTATGTATTACATAGATGTTAATGAATTGTTGTTTCTTATTGTTGCACGATCTACATCTAAATCATGGCTGATGAGTCCAAGTAGAGGAGAATTTGCCATCGTACATGGTGGAGAATCATACTCTGTTATGAAAATGATGGTGTACACACAGACACTAATGACTAAATCATAACGAATAGTCAAACTACCTCCGAGTTGTCCTCTGCCATGATCTCACATTAATACAATGCAACCATCTATGATGATGTGGACACGTGATAGGGGGTAATGGGACTTTGTGATCACTCTGTATATTATTCACCAGTTTATCAACACCCAACGCCTTTTCCTCATGAATCACAAGCCTGATTAGATCAATTTGTGACAATACCATACAGCACTTCACTCAATTTTACATTATGGCTGCTGAGATTGTTACATTTAATGCAACTATTGAGGCATATATTACTGAATGTGTAAGAGTGGGGCAAGTGATACCTGTAGAAGAAAGTTCGTGGAAATTATCAAAACAAAAAGTGAAAAGTATTTACAAAAAACTTAAAACGGAAGACCAGAAGGAACGAGACCTAAGCAACAGCCTACGGGAATTATTGGAAAATTTAACCAAAGGATTGATGCAGTACCATAGTGATGTTTCAAACACCTATATAGTACCCGATAATCTACTGTTAAATGAAGCCATAGAAAATTGTCGCAGAGCCTCAAATGCATTTATTAAGGCCAACAGCAACTCAGCCCATCAAGCGTTTAATTTAGGATATATTCTCGATAATATTTTTAATCGCTTTAAAATTCTAAAGAGCGAACGAAAAGTGAAACACAGCTGGAAGCAGTGGTTTGAATTAAGAAACATTGGAATAAGTTTGAGACAAGTAAGAAAATTGAGAAAGTTTTTTCACGATGTACAATATTATCCAAAATTGTTACAGTGTGGCTTATCATTTAGTGATTTACATGCGAAACTACCATCTATATTTAATGCATTCGTTCTTTTCCCAGAACAAAAACAGAACTTTCGTTAAAAGTGGCACAGATATGCCACATGAACTTTGGGCTTGATGGTGATATGATTTGTAACTGTGTTATGAATCACAAGGAAAATTTTTATCCCAGCTCAAGTGTTTGCAAACGGCAAAACGCAGATAAGGCCGACACAACTTCAATCTCTCTCACCTCTGTGAGCAAATGTTTTTATAAACAAGGAAAATGTAACTAACCCGTGAATAAAACTGTATAATTTATACCTTCCCTTACCGTGTGAAATAAAATTCTATTCTGTACATTACTTAAATATTTATTTGTAACCTAAAAAACAACCACGATCATTTCTGACAGCGTAAACAAAAAGGCAGCCATCTTCTCCAAGCATAGTTGCCAACTGTCAAAACGATAAAAAACTAAAAATAACGAAAATCGAGTAAAACGAAAATAACGTAAAAACGATAACAACGATTATAACATAAAACTTAAATTACGAAAATCGAAAAAAGCGATATTTCTTCAGAACGTTGTTTCAATAAAGAATAATTTCATTATGGCGCTTGCCGCTTGCATCAACGCTAAAATCCAATGTTGCCGTTTCGTTAATTTTGATGTTAGTTGCTATTACTTTTTAAATTTTTAAATTATTTCCGTAACATTCGTCTGTTTTTTAAAAATAAGGGAAGTTCTTATTAACACCATAATACAATATACAAAAGGTGAAAATTTAGATTTTGTGACAGAGTGGTAGGATTAGGATTTAATATTTTTGTGTGTTGGCAACACAGATCAGCTGTTTTCAGCATAGACATACTACTACAAGATATTACAGCTGCGGGTTAAAAATGGTTGACAGTATGGCAGCACTGGAAGGTCGTTTCCTCGCGACCACCGACGGCAGCACCATCGGGGGAAAACAGATGACGAACGCTATGCGCAAGCACGCGCAGATTGCTCCAAACGACAAAACATTATCGTGTGCCGTACCATTCGCTATCCGAATGGTTTCTAACTGCGTTCAGGCGATTTGCGTGTATAATAAATTATACGTGCAAATTGACTGAACGTAGTTAGAAAGGGGCGGAAATTAATTATATGCAATGCTTTCGTTTCATTGCAAACTTTTCGCATTAAAATTGATTTCTATCACAAAAATAAAAGTATATGAAGATTATATGGAAAACGTTCTATTACCAAAACTTCCTGAAATTGCACTATTACTTTGAGCGGAAATATATAATTTCCTCTAAAGGAATTTTTAAAAACATTCTTCATCATACGAAAATGACCGTCTTAAAATAGGTGACTTTTTTTCTTGGTGGAGAAATGGAATGAAATAAGTATACAAGAATTCAGAACGATTTATGTCATGCTAATCCATATTTGCAAAAAAAAAAAAAAATCCTGGTTGATCCTTAGGCTATACAATATTGTATTGCAAGATTTTACACCAATCAATGAAAAATATTTTGTTTGCCACATATTAAAACGGAAACGGCTGTATGACTGCATACAGCAACTATGCTCCATTCGATAATAAAAATTTCAATACTGTCAGGGATCAGTTCACATACCTTATGGCCATGGACGTTCGGAAGGGGGGGCCTAGCCCCCCCCCCCCGGGAAAATGAATGTCCGACAAAAGGTATATATATGTCGCACATAAATTCATTTCAGTCAGTAATTTATGTTAATTATTATAAGGGCGTTGAAGGAACATAATAATATCAGACTGAAGCAGTGTTTTTTGAAGGGACATCACTATTATGGGGGAAAATATGCCTCCTTTGCCCCCTGGAAAAAAATTGCCTTACTTGCCCCTCCCTGGAAAAAATCCTGCGGACGCCCATGCTTATGGCACTGATTAGAAATAGGTTAGTCTGCACAGAAAAAAATATAATAATTACCAAGAGAATGCTAGGAAGTTTTCTCAAAAATCAAATAAATAAAAAGTACTAGGTTGAATGCTATGAAAAGGTTCAGCCTTTAACACAAATTTACTGTCATGACACTGACCATTAAGTTGAAGTGAAATTTCATACCTTATTGTAGCAAGTGCAGCAGCACCTACTATACTATTTAAATAAAACAAACAGAAAATATTAACAAAAATAATATCTACAATATCTCTTACATAAAACAGCTTATTTAAAAACCAAATACTCATCATTTACTAAATAGCTGAACATGAATGAAGAAATAAATGGTGATTTATTTCCCTCCACGATGAACTTTGTGCCAGCTGATACGAGACTTAAACAGAGAAGTGCTATTTTTATTACACTTCCCACGTCCAAGTCCCATACCGGACTTTGCATCTGTATCTCTTCTATCTTGATGTGTGCATAAAACATGCACACAGGTGGATAATTCCTAGAAATTAAATAAATGCTCTACAGTGATGTACAGTGGGATTAATTTTCTTGCATTTTCATGTTCAAATACTATTAAAAAAATGTAGTGGGAACTGCCCAATGGGTAACATAGTTTCCCTGGTGACACTAACTATTCAGTAGGAAACATGCTAGAGTGATCACCACATACGTAAATGAGAGTACACTTTGAAAAAATAAAGTTGATCGAAGCTATGGCAAACAAAAATAATGTACTTAATGTACTCAGAAATGAGTGACTTCATTATCAACTTTGGCTGATTTATCCTAAGGACATACGAGCACCATTACAAAAATTAAAAATTCATATTGGACCTTGCTACTCCATGCCTCCTTTCTGTAGTTATTACGCATAGTTTTAAAAACATGAGCAACTAGTATTTAATGAAGTACAGCATAAACAGTGTGCAGCAGAGACTACTTACTTTCATACATTTCACTGGACTTGATTAATCTGTTATATCAGTAACTACTGTACTGTGTGTACCATGATACATGCATGTTACTGAACACAAAAATGTTCATCTTAAAATAGATAAATTGTGGAAATGAAGTGTTTTTTTTTTCCACACAAAGGTTTCTCCGAACTGCAAAGTTATTCCCACAGTTGTTTGCAGTACTGAAAGCACCATTTCATTCTCTTGTATAGCTTCTAAAAAAAATCACACAATGGGAACCATGATTTTCAGTAATTATTCTCAAAATAAAAAAAAATGTGCAACTACATTCATGAGGTGTTGAGACTAGCAGAACAAGTTATTTTTACCAGTTTTTTTATTTTTTATTATGGTACCAGTTTCATACATCGGAGACACATTTCTTCATTTTTACAGAAGAAACTACTTACGGAAATGAGTTTGTCTAAGGTTTCCAACGTTAGTCGAGGTATTTTCTTTCATCGTGGTATCTATTTGACCAGGAAATCATGTCAGTGTTTCCAAACCCCCTTTTTTTAACTATGCTTGCCTAACCTAACCAAACCTAATCTTATCGGAATGGTTCGTGGGGCTGTCCGTCAGCTTCCCGTGCATAATGCACAATTTGCACACGTGACGAAACGATAGTAGGTATTTTTCGGTAAAGAAGGTTGGAAAACATGGATATTCGAAAACAAAAGAAGCGATATCGTTCAGAAAGGAAGCGATATCGCACCGTTACGTGCATTCAGTAGCACTTAGACAAATGCGTTTTTTCAGTAGAAAAGTGTTTGTTTTCATGTAAAAAGCATAATGGCACCTTGAACTATGTTCCGCAATACACAATTGGTAAGTACGAACCATGCAAAACACAAAATATCTGATTTTAATGTGTCTCCGATCTATGAAACTGGTACCACTGGTACCTTTATTATTAAGTACAGATGCTATTATATTTCACACATTGTCAATTTTTGCAAGTTAAATCACTCAACTAACCACAGAGCTTAACACAAATTAAAAATGCTGATTATTGATTATTATTACCACTTTTTAGAGAGAGCAGTGATATCACATGGTATAGATGATTATTTTTTGAGACATAGAACCTAACAAGCAATGCAAAACAAAATCTTACAAGAGAACATAAATGTTTTATAAAATAAAATAATTCCCACATTGTGAGGAATCATGAGTTTAGGTTTAGCACAAATAGGCAACGAGGTTGACCACTTGGTGAAAATAGGGTAATAGTAACTGAAAATATGCTGCTTTCAATACAAAGTTGCATTTACCTCAAATGATCCTTAAGCATTAGCTACATACAAATAAAAAGAGGCTGTGACTATTTTCACCAGGTGGTGAGAATAGCATGTAGAGCTATTTTCACTAACAAAATAATTACCGGAATCATAACATAAGTAGGTTAGGATCATTAGGTTTAATTATCTGATTATTTCCGCGCGCGTGTATAATTATAAAAGTAAGAGAACCAAACCTGGTCCACCTAAACCACTCAAGCAAGTAAATACGAGAGGAATTAAAAAATAAGTTATTGTAGAAGCATAACATCACAGATTAAGTTATACACACGGAACTTGGCCCTTACAGAACAGTATATAATATTATTACCATTTCATTAAAATTCCTGATTTTTTTTATTTTATTTTAAACAACAAATGATACGCAATTACAATCAGGAAGTTCGATTTTGATACTGAATGCAAGCCTGTACTGATGTATGAAATGAACGGAATTTGGTTCGCGTTTGGCGATACTTCTTTATCACTATTTGAAAAAAAGCTTTGATACGTATTACGCAGTGATTTCATACAATGTTAAATTACGATTTCATTAACTACAATAGGCAACACTTACCGCATCCCCAAAATAATATTCTAATGACAAGAATTAAGCAGATTGGTCGGCCGGATGAAGCTACTTATCCAAATTAGAAACTAAATATTGTGTAAATGAAAGAGTTGTAGAATACGTACATTGCTGGTACTATTTGTAAATATTACACGTATTCTACTCACATTCTCGAAATAAAATTTAGTAGAAAAAAAGGTTCGTGAATATGGACACGAATTTGACTTCAGCCGGTTCGCGAGGAACAGTAGAAACACAGAATACTGGAGAGGCAATTGGATCCATAGAACACATGATGTTTGAATGCATCTTTCATCAACACGAAAGAGACATACTCATTGCAAGATTAACTCAACTGAAAATTCCAACACCCACGGAACTAAATACACTTATTTTTACACAAAACCCACACATACTAAACAGCATTAGTAAGTTTATAAAGAAATCCCAAATCACTATATAATAAGGAAAAAAAACAAAAAAAAAAAAAACACAACAACATGGACATCTAGGTAATAAAATGTAACCCTGTGTATATAATTTGTCTTTTTTTTTGTTTTTTTTATCCCTACCAGGGCACAAGATACCCAGTAAGAAGACTCCTCGGTGTGCCTCGAAGGAGTGAAGAATAGTAAATGTTTAACTATACTAACATTCCCAAACTGTGTGATCGTCTAGAATCAACTAACAGAACTACCCAACACACAATTTAGATCTAAAAAAAAAGAAAGAAAAAAAAAAACGTAATAAGAAAAGTGAGAGTCTGAACTTGGCCAAAAGTCACCAAAACAGGTGAGGGCCATTAATGAAACCAAGCAAGCAACACAGAATACTAACTACGGTCAACCAATCTCCCATAAGACTGAAACAGCCAGTTCACAGGTGAAGGCCATTAAAGAAACCAAGCAAGCAAGCAGCAACAGCCAGTTCAGCTAGTTTGCTTTTTGCTTCACTGTTGTTGAGCTTAAAGTACTGTAAAATAGTAAGTTTGTTTATATTTCTTTTATCTGTTAACATTTTAGTGGTCTAAATTATTAAACTCATAAAGCGTATTGCGTATTAACTTAATAATTAATACATACTAACTTATAAGGGTAAAAATTGACGTTGTTTAGAGTAGGCTTACGAGTACCCCAGCTTTTTCAACACGTCTTTCGTTCAGTACCCAGATGTAGTCTTTTGCTATAGGAAAATAATGCTGACTTGGTAAAAATTTACTATCCTTCGGACACCTCTATTTTTTTGGTTTCGTCAATTTTTGACATTGATACTTACGTATCTGCTTCGCGGAACATTCCTGAAGGTGTATTAACGTTGTTTTGATGAAATTAATTGCAATTTTTCACATTACCAGAACGTCTTTCTGGTAGGTGTTTTTCCTTGCCTGAGACACAATATCGCGAGTACACCTTCCTACATAATTGCGCGTCCGGCTTCTCTTTTGCCAAATTTTTAACATTCGAACTTACGTATCTGCTTCGCGGAACATTCCTGAACGTGTATTGACGTTGTTTTGATGAAAGTAAGAGCAATTTTTCACCTTACGACTACTTCTTCCTCCTACATTTCCGTTTGCCTCACACACAACATGGCGCGGACACCTTCGTAAATAATAACGCGTAGGAATGACGCATCGGCCTTGTTTTTTCTCGATTTTCAATTGTTATGCAGTGTTTCAACCTTCGGAACCCAAGAAATGCCCGTCGACAAACTTAATCAGATCTATTTCTTTTTAACTTTATTTTTCGCGTTCTGACACCAAATTTTAACTATGTATCCCAACCTAACTGAACTAACCTATCCACGCACCAATGGTTCGTGGGGCTAGCGCCAATGGTTCGTTGGACTATCCGAGAATGGTGTGTGGGGTTACGAATATGTTTTTCGAAACCAATTTTTAACTATTGAAACCTTTGCGTGGCCCTACTAACCTATCCACGTGCCAATGGTTCGTGGGGCTAGTGCCAATGGTTCGTGGGGCTATCTTTTTCACTATTGAAACCCTTGCGTGGCCCTACTAACCTATCCACGCGCCAATGGTTTGTGGGGCTAGCGCCAATGGTTCGTGGGGCTATCTTTTTCACTATTGAAACCTTTGCGTGGCCCTACTAACCTATCCACGCGCCAATGGTTCGTGGGGCTAGCGCCAATGGTTCGTGGGGCTAGCGCCAATGGTTTGTGGGGCTAGCGCCAATGGTTCATGGGGCTATCTTTTTAACTATTGAAACCTTTGCTTTGCCTACTAACCTATCCACGTGCCAATGGTTAGTGGGGCTATCTTTTTCACTATTGAAACCTTTGCGTGGCCCTACTAACCTATCCACGCGCCAATGGTTCGTGGCGCTATCTTTTTCACTATTGAAACCTTTGCGTGGCCCTACTAACCTATCCACGCGCCAATGGTTCGTGGGGCTAGCCCCAATGGTTTGTCCACACCCGGCACAAACTTTACAACACGCCCACCACACGTCATTCTCCAAACCCTCGATCCACAGTTCTAACACTCGTCGCAAACGCAGGCAGTTCGAAACACTGGATACCAACAAAACACAATCACGACACGTCATGATAGTCACGACGGTGTATGAAGGTGTACGAACTTCATGGTATACGCAGATGTACGTGCCAAACGCTATCTCCGTCGGAGAATTAATTTTCAACGAACAACATGAATTTCAGCTATGAAACATTGCAACATCACACAAAACACCTTCCCGATGTTCGACAATGCTACAGGAACTTATTACGGTAAGTAGTCTCTTCTGTACAAATAAATAAATGTGTCCGAAGGATAGTCAACTAGTACCAAATAGGTCTATATAGAAGGAGAGAGAACCACCCTTTCTTCTATAACTTCTGCTTTTGTGTAGTCTTCCAATACCAAAGCCAACATATTCGGGTCTTTGTTGACGGTCCATTGAAATAAATTAAAAGGTACCTTACAGAGGGTTACAGAGCAAGCAAAAAGAGCGTTTAAGTAAACAGTAGCCTAGCCCAGCATTTAAATATAGAAAAAAATGACACTGATGCTTAGCCATTGTTTGGCTCTCCCCCTACAAAGCAAGCAACACAAAATGAACAAATTACTGTCAACAATATAGGTACCATACAGTACATCATATGATATGATATGATTTATTTCATTCCTTTGACCATTGTACAGTGGTTGTTTTCCACACATGGTATGGAACATGTCAGCACATTACAGTTAATAATTATTTTCAAATAGGTACAAGTGTGAAGATATTATACATAACATTTAAAAAACATTGATTACATTATAATTGATTCTCCTTGTTCTTGCTGTTAGCTTCAAGGTTTACAGTAATTTACATACATATAATAGATAAGAAATCAATACATACATATACATGTCCTAGGAGTTCATTTAGGATGTTACAATTTGCAATTTATTGTCAGGTACTCTTTAACAGAATAAAAACAATGATCTAATAGGTATTTTTTTTACATGCTTTTTATATGAGGTAGCTGATTGTATTATTTTTATGTCACTTGGAAGGTTATTGAAACAGTGAACAGCCATGTATTTAGGTCCTTTCTCAAATCACAAAACATTTTAGTGAGCTCGTGTCCAACATTATACTGTATTATAGCTATTATGTTAATTATTGTGATTCGCTCTAAGTACCAGCGCTTCATAATCATGTACCATTAGCATTGTCATTGACTTACTGTGGTACTAGCACATGTCCATGCGCCAGCGTATCTGTACTACCAGGAATTAGATATCTTTTATCATCTTTCCAACTGAGTGACTTCTTATTTAACTCTTCTGTATAAATTTCATGTTTATGACTCCTAATAACATGCTGTTTATGCAAGCACTCTTTTTGATTGAATAAGCAATTTTTATAGTCCTCAAATTGGATTTCTTTCTTTAATACAGCTTTTTTAATTCCTTTCAATCATTTGTCTACCTTATCGTCAGTTCTATATGCATACATTTTACTCCTTAACCCAATAAATTCTAACATTGGTTTGCCATTTAATTCGTCTTTCATTTTTCCAATTACTTTTTTATTTTTTTCACTATATAATTCGCTATCCTTAGGATAATCACTCGTATCAAATAAATCAGAATTATTTTTCATAAAAGTATAATAATCGTGATTTTTGAGTTCAAATATGTATGCGTCGGTGTCTACGTATAATAATTTTATATCAGTATCAAATTCATTCTTTAATATATTATAGTAAAAATCATACATTAGAGCTTTAGATAAATCTAGCACAGCCTGCCCAATATAAATAGGTTTATCAAATTTAACTGATGTTTTATAATTATGAACTGCAACCAAGTATTTACTAAAAATGGTTCTAGACTTAAAATTAGGTTTATTTATTGCTTTCTGGACTCTATTGTCATCACAGTATAATTTAATATTTTGTTGTTTTCTAACTGACTGCATAGATTTACCAAATACACTATTAGACATTAATTTCCAAAAATCTTTTTCAAAGTCATTTTTTGCTTTCTGTCGCTGTTCAGTATTAAATTTAATATATGGGGCAATAAAATCAGATTGAGTAAATTTAATTCCTCTGTGAATTTTTGTTATTTTCATTCCCAATTCTGTATATAGTTTTAATATTTTATAGTGAACAACATAATTCTTTTTATCATAGAAGTGACATAGCAACTTTGGTACTTTACCACCTGGGGGTATTGCATTCTCGGGTGCAAGTGGAAGGTCATTGAACTTATTTTGAAGATCTTTTGGAAAAGATAAATCTACTTCTAATAGATAACCAGTTTTATCATCAGAATTTAAAATATGCGCAGCAGAGCGCCCAGTAGGGCTAGCACTTCGTGCGCTGCTTGTTAGTGACTTTTCTAAACTATTTAATTCTTCTTCAGTCCTCCATTTAAAATTGTTTTGTGGTAATTTCTGTGATAATGAGTGACCATATAAATTATTCATATCATTATAGTGAATTTGTGTGTTTGTGTCTGCTTTAGAATATCTATTGGAGCACTGACTTATTCCACCTCTTATTCCTTTTTCGAAAAACAGATACATTTCATAATCAGTTAATTGTTCTAATTGAACCTTGGTATATTTAAGCATACAATCCCAAGCTAAAGCTGGTGTTGTATAGTACCAAACAGGATCTAACTCATATGAACTATTTAATCCTAAGTCTCTAAAATTTTCAAATACATCTGCTAATAATAAAACGTCTAATTTTAAATATAAATCATGCCATTCGCCTAAATCTTTAATTTTTAATTTATTCCATACTTTTTGAGCATGGTCATAGTCACTCCAAGAAATATTTTCTTTGGTTAAATTAGAATAAAATTTTTCAATTGCTGGTAATTTTGTATCATTAAACTTAGCGAAGCTGTCCATATATTCGTAAGCATAAATTCCTTTTCTTATAGTTCGATTATCTTGCTTCCTAAATATCATATTTAATTCTTCATTTGAAAAGTATTTTATTATTTCTCTTAGCTGTTCCGGTACTAAATTCGATGAGAGATTATCTAAACTGCTGGCTAAAAAATATAAAAGAATCAATAAATCTTAGTTCAGTTAAACCTTCATTTGTCCTCAATACTTTACTAAACGAGATATATTTTTCTTCATTATTTGGAATTAGTTTTAGTTTTGATTTAGACGACCACCCAGCGTCCTTTGGACTTAGCCCTCCGGGGGCCTCCTCTCCCAGATTTTTTATAAACAGATGGCAATCATATGAGGACAAGTTATGAAATAAAATTGGAATAAAAAGTGGTTGTTTGTATTTTAAATTACAATTATTACAATCAGCCCCTCTGTATTTTCCAGTATAATGATCATGATCTCTTACTTTTGGATTATCTTTGGTAAATTCATTATTACACAAATAACATACTGTAGCTGTTAAATGTTTAATTTTTATTTTGTTTGTGAATTTCATATCTTCATTTTTCTTTAATAATTTTTGTATTGTTATTGCATTTTCAGTTATCTTATTTATAAAGCATTTATCAGCAGTTTCACACTTATGTATGTGTAAAGGATTTTCTATGTTTCCGTAAACGCTTTTTACATATCCATAACTACAAGGAATATGAAGTTGTATCTTATTGGTATATGATTCACTAGGGTTTGGTTCACATGTCTGAATTGGCTTTAAGATTGATTCAAAATCACAGTAAATTACATATGGGTGTCTAAGCATTCTTTGAAAATTTTTAAATGATATTGTAGGTTTATTTTCTGTTCCATTTTCTATAATTTTAGATTTTGGCATAACAGGCAAGCAGGTTTCATTGTTATTACATATTACTTGATGTTTCTTAACAGCTTCTTCAGTTCTAGCACTATAATTTAAACATCTTCTGCAGAAATATTTTTTATTATTATTAATTTTTAATTGGTTATTTAATAAACGACTTAAACTTTTTATCCAACAGTAATGGTTTTTGGTGCTGTTACCAAAATAAAGCAGGTCAATATTATTTTCAAACTCTTGTTTTTTATTATGATATAATGGGTATATGCTACCATTTTCATACCCAAATACAGTTACATTAATTTTATTCTTTGCTTCAAATTTAGGTATCTGATCAATAGTAACCGGATATTTTACACAATCAAAATCTAAGTTATGATTAATGTTTTTATATTTCGATGGCCTTTCTTTATTTTTTACTGGTTCCTATAAACAAGATAACACACTATATTTAAAGCACTCATTATCAACATTTTTAACATTAATACAAGCTTGCTTAGCTTCTATCAATTCAGGTAATTTTATATATGAACTTCCACTTAATGGTTTATATTTATTAATATTAATTCTTAAATTGTTTATTCTGCTTATAACCCAGCCTGAGCCCTTCGCTTCTAATTCATCACATCTGGCTATAAATAAATCTCTTTGTGTATCCCAGAAATTATTAAGTTCTTCCAACGATCTGATTATTAAATTAGGTAGTTGAAACTTATGAACCATTTCATGTTCTAAATTTTTAAAATCACATTCTAACTCTAAATTAATTTTAATATTTTTATGAATTTCTAAAGCATTTTTAATAAGATTATTCGCTTTATTCTTAATTGAGTCCATATAGTAAAACAAATCAGAATCTCCTTCTTTATTGTTATGTTGATAAGTTAATAACCTACCTTTAAAAGCAACTTCAACTAAAATAAAATCAGGTTCAGGATTATGTTTAGCTTTATGAAGCTGTAGCCTAGTTTCTTTAATATACTTACCACAAACATCACATTTTATTTGTTTTATTCTTTTTTCTTTGGAGGTGCTATTATGTCTTGATCAAATGGAAATAAATCATTAATTTTTTTTGTTTTCTTTTTTTCTTTTCCTTCTTTCATATTGCCTGATTATCTGTATAATCAGATCAGCTTTTTTATATCTTGTAATATATTGTATTTTTAAAAGTTTTGCAATGTTATATAATTCTGGTAGTTTAAGTTTATTTAAACGTTCTTCCATTTTAAGACAACCAATTTATTATAAAAAAAATTATTCAATAAACACCTACCCCCTTATTATGCAATTTAGTTTTTAAGTGTCTTTGATAGTGTGTTTTGGTATAATATCTTCCACATTCACATAACAAACGTTCACAATTTGAAAGTATTTTGCATTGTTTACATCTTCTATCAACATATTTACCGTTGTAAAATTCATCTGGATGTTTAAATAGTAAACAAACAGAACAACGAAGCGCAGCGAGACTACTTGAAGGATCAAGGTTGTCCATTTATTTCGGAAAAGATATTTTCAATAAAACGCACCGAAGGTGCTATGCGGGCAGCCGCAGCTTGACCGCGCCTAATGTAGCTAAAGTTATTATTTTATTCTCGTGTTCTTTAAATTGTGCGTTCATATTTCTAATCATAATTCTTTCAAACTCATTGGTTGCAGAATCTTCTGATCTGTATAAACCTTTCACTCTTCTTTGAAATTCAGCGATCTGTGTTGTCAACTTGATTCATTTATTTATACCCAATATTTTTTCAATTTAGAAATTTATTGCAAATTAGGTTTACAAATAAAATTGTATTAAATACCTTGACATTTTGTTGTACAATTATTTATGTATGCTATAAAATAAACTTAGATAATAAGTAATATATGTAAATCTTAGAAATATCTCTTATTTTATTTTCCCATTGATAAGATTTTTTTATAAAAATCATTTAACTTTACCGTTAATTATATTTTTCCCTTCAGGAATATTAACTATTTGGATTTTTTCAATATCTTTAAATGTTGGACCTTTTTTACTAGTTTTCATTTCTAATAATTCTTTTTTAGAATATTCATTAATACCTTTCTTCTCAAATATAGGTTTAAAATCATCTTGAAACTTTATATCTTTTAAAGTTTTATTCATATATCTACTTATCTTCTTATTGTCTTTTGTTTCTATTATCATCGTACTAAACATTTTGTTCATTTCGTCTATACCACTTTCGTCATTGTGTTTAGATGCTTGTTTTGTTATAATTTTTTTATATTCCTGTTCTCAGGCTAATAATTTATCAATTATTTCTTGATTTCTAAAATTGGAGTATTTATATATTTCTTTAGTAATAATATGTTCAATGCTTTAAAAAATTTTCTTATCATTTCTTTATATGAATCTGGAAGACCTTTTAGGTTTTTAACACCATTATTGATAGTTTGAATATTATAACCCGATTCTTCAATTAATTCTCGTAATTCAGGTACATTGGTTATTAAATTATCTAAACCTATTAATTCACTCTCACTGGGGGTAAATAATTTGATTTGTTTTTCCATTTATATATATATTTTATTTTAGAATATTTACCTTACCACATTTCTTTACCTTACTATATTATGGGATTTCTTTACCTTACTATATTACTGTATTACCTTACTATTTTGCAATACCATACCTTACAGTATTACTATACTATAATACTACAATACGATACTGAATTACACTACTTTACAATAATACCATACTTTAACAAATATAAAAAATAATATACATAAATAAAAGATGTCAAGACCGATTACTCCAGATGAATTTGTTAAACTTTTAAAATCTTATAATTTCTTAAATAATTCAATTAATTCTTTTTGCAACAAATATAAAGTTAATTCTAAAACTGTAGTAAAATATTTAAAAGCCAATAATATATCCTATAATCAAAAAGGAGTTGTTAATTTACCACCCCGAGATAATTATGGGCGTTTTATGTTAAATTTAAAGGTTAAATCACAAATTATAGTAAAACCTAAATCTAATACAAATAATGAAGCTGGGTTAAATAATGTAAAATGCAAGGAAGTTAGATTTCAAGAACCATTGAAAAAATGTCGATCAGTAAAAGACTTGAATAATCTTTAATTAGTTTAAATATTCAGTTTCATAATTACAATTTCTCATTTGTGTAATTTTTGAATTTCTTATACTAGCCAGAAAAAAGGAAAGGCTGTGATTTAGATGTGGTGTAGTGACATTTTGTTAAAATTTAAGATTCTAAATTTTAGACATGGTGCTATGGTTTTTGTCATTGCAATAACTTTTAGGTATCATATTTTAGATCGTAAGACTTTAGTTTTAGAGATAAATCCCCTTCTACCAGTGAAATTGATATCTCCATATTATACTGCCTGTTTTTCCTGAGGTAGTTTATAATTTTTTCTTTCTCAGGTCCAACCTAGGCAAGATGGGTTTTTTTGATGACGTAGTTGCCAACTACAAGAAAGACAACTTCAGGATTCTAGAGTTTCTACAGTCTAGACCACCGAGTACTCCACAAGAGGCTGTGGCCCCCATGAAGGACTTTAATGTGGTTCTTTTCCGTGACTGTGTCATTCACAATATTTTAGAGCAACGCCTGGAGCTAGAGCCTAGCACTACACAAAAGTTGATTGAATTTTTGAGAGGGGACTTCAATGACATCACCAAACGAATCACACTTCAAGTGATGATACACTACACTAAGATGGATGTAGAACTCCAATATCGTAAATATCTTATTCGCGGTGACATGGATAAGTTACCAGAAGCTGAAAGATTAACAAAGGCCAACTTTTTTGATGAGTGTATAGAGTCATTTGTGACTCATGCAAGTATGGATTGCGGAGTTGATGGAGTAGTGTGGTTATTGCCCGAATATACAAAGAAGGACATTCAGAATGCTCTCTGTAGCAAAGCAATGATAAGTGCATTTGAGGAAGCCATGAAAAAGCTGGGCAGCACACCCATTCCAGATTTTGGCAAAGAAATTGCTAATCTGAAGATATACGGTGTTAAGAAGTTTGCTCCCTTGAGGAACTTGCGTGGAGCCTCCTTAGTAGATGGGATCCTGCTTTGCATCAACAATTTGGCGGGATATGAAGGAACTGCTATTAATAAGGCTGACATGATAACACTTTCCGCGCATGAATGTACCCATTTTTTAGGACGTCTTATGTTCAATGATTTTAACTTTTCAAGCCCAAGCAAATGTTTGAGTGATGATTGTCAAAAACGACTTGATCAAGTTCTTCCAGATACATCCTTAGAAATGGGACGGCATACAGAGCTACTTTTATTTGAAGGGGTCCAACCAAACTGGGATGCATCCACAGAAGAAGTCGCTACAATATTTAACACCCGTTTGCATACCTATACAACCTATCCAATTATTAGGTCAACTGAGCGGAAGACACTAGGCTTAAGAATCCGTACGCCTGCTTCTCCACCATTTGGAATCGATATTGAAGACAAAGACTACTTTTGCTAGTTTTATTGTTAAGTGGGACAACACAGATCCTGTAGGAGACTTTAATATTGTTTGAAACGAAAGCATTCAACAAGCGTTGCAAATCGCCAAGCAGTTTGATTAACGGTTTGCAAATAATGAGTATGTGTACATTAGGTATAAATGAAATATCTCTATGGGTTCTGGAATACAATACTATATGTACAAAATTATGAAACTCCTTGTGTGGGATTTGTGTGATCCTTGAAAAAGACTTCTGCACTTACATAATTAATATTTTTTGTAACCGGGTTTGTGTGTGCATAAATTCCTGATTGGGATTTGTCTTGAAAGATAGGGGTGGCAAACCCTACAATTTTTTTGGTTTTCTTGTATGTTGTGTTACGTTGAATGAAGGACCATTGCACCATGTTTCAGTACATTATATCATTTTGAAACTCATGTAATATATCTTCAAATGATTTGGTAGAGTAAACAGAACATTTGAGTTGGAAGAAGCTATTTGAAAATAATTATGAACTATGGAAGTGAAAGATATGGATGTATAAGATATTCCAAAAACACATTTCCAATGCATGGTATATCCGGAGCATTTTTTGTTGTTGTTTTGATGTCTACTTTCTTGATGATTCTAAATATAATATTGTTGAGCTAAGTTAGTCTGTTTATTCATTTTTGTACCTGACGAATTTGTAAATGGATTCTGGATGTACAGGTGGTAGACCAGCAACAGCTGAACCTCGCCCAGCAATAAAGTCAATTCAATTCAATTCAATTCATAGTAATTCTGAAAATTCAGCTCTTTTCATGTCCATTATAAGAATATTGCGATAAGCAAAGTATATAATTGCGATTTAGAGAAAGTCGAGACGAAGGGTGAGAAAAAAATATCCTGGCCAGCATGGGGGTCGAACCCACGACCTCCGCGTTATCAGCATTCAGCATGGCTCTAACAAACTGAGCTAACGCGCCTACTTGACGGCAACACTTGATTTTAGCATTGATGCAAGCGCCATAATGAAATTAATCTTTATTGAAACAACGTTCTGAAGAAATATCGCTTTTTTCGATTTTCGTAATTTAAGTTTTACGTTATAATCGTTGTTATCGTTTTTACGTTATTTTCGTTTTACTCGATTTTCGTTATTTTTAGTTTTTTATCGTTTTGACAGTTGGCAACTATGCTTGGAGAAGATGGCTGCCTTTTTGTTTACGCTGTCAGAAATGATCGTGGTTGTTTTTTAGGTTACAAATAAATATTTAAGTAATGTGCAGAATAGAATTTTATTTCACAAGGTAAGGGAAGGTATCAATTATACAGTTTTATTCACGGGTTAGTTACATTTTCCTTGTTTATAAAAACATTTGCTCACAGAGGTGAGAGAGATTGAAGTTGTGTCGGCCTTATCTGCGTTTTGCCGTTTGCAAACACTTGAGCTGGGATAAAAATTTTCTTTGTGATTCATAACACAGTTACAAATCATATCACCATCAAGCCCAAAGTTCATGTGGCATATGTGTGCCACTTTTAACGAAAGTTCTGTTTTTGTTCTGGGAAAAGAACGAATGCATTAAATATAGATGGTAGTTTTGCAGGTAAATCACTAAATGATAAGCCACACTGTAACAATTTTGGATAATATTGTACATCGTGAAAAAACTTTCTCAATTTTCTTACTTGTCTCAAACTTATTCCAATGTTTCTTAATTCAAACCACTGCTTCCAGCTGTGTTTCACTTTTCGTTCGCTCTTTAGAATTTTAAAGCGATTAAAAATATTATCGAGAATATATCCTAAATTAAACGCTTGATGGGCTGAGTTGCTGTTGGCCTTAATAAATGCATTTGAGGCTCTGCGACAATTTTCTATGGCTTCATTTAACAGTAGATTATCGGGTACTATATAGGTGTTTGACTTACATCACGATCCTTCTTGAGAAACCCGACAAACGTTTCAAAATAATTTCGTACAGAAACTACTCATCGTTCGATATTGAGAGTTTTGAAACGGACGCTAAACATTTTCACTGGGACAATATTAAGCACTTGGAGAGTATTGACAAAAAAGTAAACTTTCTTAATAATGGTATTAAGACTATTTTCCATAAGCGTGCCCCTACACGTACTGCACGAATAGCCATGAAAAAAGTACCGTGGGTAACCGACAATACCAAACTATTAATGAAACTTAGAGATAATGCTCTCAGAAAATATAAACTGACGAACAATCCGTCACATTGGGATTATTATAAAGAACTGCGGAATTTCACCACGTCAGTTATAAGACAGGAGAAGAAAGCCTACCTCTCGTTCCACATCAATAGAAACGTTCATGATTCGAAATTAATGTGGAAAGAGATAAAGAAATGTGGCATTTACGGAAAGGTGGAGCCGAGTGTCCCACACTTTTTAAATGATCCGCATCTGTTAAACACCCACTTTATTGACAGCGCCAGTCCCTCTAACCAAGAAACCGATCTCATCCTCGAAGAGTGCGAACGCTTCCTTACAACTACATTTACTGAAAACGGCGACACCTTCTTCTTTCGACCCGTCAAAGAAGTAGAAATTGCACAACTCGTGTCCAAAATCCGTTCCAATTCCTGTGGCACAGACGGCATAAACCTAAAAATGATAAAGCTAATTCTTCCACACATTCTTTCACCTCTGACTCACTTGATAAATTTCTCGTTAGATAAGAACACCTTTCCCCTTGCATGGAAGGAGGCTAGAATCCTGCCCTTACCGAAGAAACGACACGTGACCGACATGAACGACTTACGACCAATTAGTATATTACCTGTCTTATCAAAAGTTATCGAGAAAGCAGTGTACAAGCAGATAGAAAGTTTTGTTACCAAAAATCAAATATTGCCTGCAGTACAGTCTGGTTTCCGACCTTCCCACAGCACCGCAACGGCGCTCATGAAAGTAACAGACGACATTTTACAAACACTAAACGAATGTAAGGCTGCAGTCTTGGTGTTGCTTGACTTGTCCAAGGCGTTTAATCTTGTATCTCATCAGCTACTCCTTTCAAAAATGAGTTACTATGGTTTATCGCCGGGAGCAATAAAATTGTTCCAGTCTTACCTTACTGGGCGAGTGCAATCGGTGACGCTTCCCTCAGGAGCTACATCGACTCCCCTTACGATACCCTCAGGGGTTGCGCAAGGAAGTATTCTAGGCCCTTTTCTATATTCCCTCTTCACCGCCGACCTACCCCTAAATGTACGACACAGTGTACCTCATTGTTATGCAGATGACACGCAGCTGATGATGCCAGTAGACCCCAAAAATGCAAAACCAGCAATTGGTCTCCTGAACCGTGACCTTCATGCTATTTACAAATGTTGTAAACTTAATGGTCTTGTAATCAACCCCTCTAAATGCTGCTTTACATTAATTGGTTCTAGCGCTGCCTTAAATAAAATTCAAATAAATGGGTTATCAATTAATATTAATGATGAGAGGGACCCACACTGCACAACTGTTAAGAACTTAGGTGTGATATTTAATGAGAAACTTGACTGGCAAAACCACGTAACGTCTCAGAGTTCAAAAGCTTATGGTATACTTAGATCACTATATAAATCATCACACTTACTTTCGACTGATGTTAAATTGCGCCTTATGCAAGCTCTAGTTCTTCCAATTTTCGATTACTGTGACGTTGTTTACGGTGTTAATTTAACAAAAAAGAATGCTAAAATTGCACAAAAAGTACAGAATTCTTGTATACGTTTTGCATTTAGCTTGAAACGAAGGGATCACATACTGCCTTATTTAAATGACGTTAATTGGCTGAATATGACACGACGCAGAAAACTACATCTGGCCTGCACAATATTCAAAATTCTGCAAACAAAAACACCCACATACTTATACGACAGACTCCAATTTAGACACGACATACACAACTACACGACTCGACACTCTAAGAAACTTAATCTGGACAGATTCTCAAAATCCATATTCCTGTCATCCTTCAAAGCTGCTTCTGCATATTGTTGGAATGCGCTGCCACCAGATGTTACCTCATGTGCGACATATAACAGCTTTAAAAGGGCAGTAACAAAAGTACTTCTACATGAGCAAGGACAAATCCTCAGTACACATGATTAGATTCAGCATGCTTACGTTGAAATCAAAACAAAAAATGATCAGATTCGAACCCAAGATGAACATTTTGATGTGTGTGAATGAGAAAAATTGTTTTTTATCTTTTTAGTGTGTTAATTACTGAAAAGTGAAAATGTAATGGAATTCGTATGTTATAGTAGTAATTGTATTTTGTTTGTTTTATTGTAGTAGATTTTGCGGGTTAAGTGGTAGAGCAGCCACAGGCTGAACTTCGCCCATGAATAAAGAAATTCTAAATTCTAAATTCTAAAAATACACTAAATAAGTCTTAACTTTGTATTTTGCTAATATGTTCTATTGAAGCAAGCTGTGTAATTGCATGTTGTTGCCCCCTTCTAGTTTTACATGTGTAACACTGTTGTACTTATAATATGAAAGCTATGTATGTAGTTTTTAAAGTTATCTAGTTGTATGGGGTAATCCTGTAAGTTTATTAACCCAATTTGAAAACTTAATAGCATGTTGAAGATTGAGGCATTGATGAGAAATACCAATATCTGTGAAATGAAGTTAGGAATAAATAAGGTTTAAAGGGCATTGTTAATGTGCGTTGATTTCAAGTTTATTTGCTTGAATATTGTATATTATTTGGAATTTTGTCATTATTCATACCAATTTTGTGGATTCATGATAATGTGCATACATCTTTATTATTTTTCGCTGTGAACAAGGATGCTTATTTTTGTAATTGAGGCTTAATTTTCCCTGTTAATTTACTAATTTCTCTTATGCTGTATATCCATCCAGTTTTCTATGCTGACGATTTTCATTTATTCAAAAATATATTTACTAGCTGCTAATTTTGCTGAAATAACTAGAACTAGTCCAGAATTTCTGATATAGAGTTGGGCTAATCCATAATGTTTGAAGTAAGCTGCTTGGCTAGTTATGAGGATTAGGTTGAAGATGTCATTTGTACCTCCATACAGGATGTTTGTTTCTTGACAGTTACCTAGGTTTAGTGAAATATAGATTCCAAGAAATATTTTCCACAATGAAATAGATACGAACATAGTTCAAAATTAATTATTCTTTCATACAGGGTTTCTATAAATTACTTACACAAAAGTAACAGTTAATTGTGAAGAAAGTGTATTTGTAACGGGAATGTTTTATACATCAATGAATACAGCATATCTTCATATTTTCTCTACAAGTGTTCAATATGTGATCCTTTCATCACACTGCAAATGTCCCAGCGGTATTAGATTTCCTGCCAAACCTTTTGAAGCATGTCTGTGTCGATGGTCGCAGCTGCCTGTGTTATTCGGACCCATAGCTCATCGACGTTGCTGGGAAGATGGTGGGAACAAATACACTTTCTTTATGTAACCCCAGATAGATGAATCCATGGGGTCAAATCAGGCGAACAAGGTGGCCACGGAATCGTTCCTCGACCAATCCAAGTCTGTACTTCACGATTGAGGTAGGCGGTTACTTCTTTAAAAAATGCAAATCAGCACCCACATCTTCACGCAATTGTGACATTAGATAATTCTCAAGCATGTCCAGGTATGATATGCCTCTGACAGATAAGCAAAGGCTCACACCTCCAGTGGCAGCGTCTGAAACTAGCAACTGGAAGCAAATGACGTGCGACAATAAACTTGAAGGTATATTGTATTCATTGATGTATAAACCATTTCTGTTGCACATAAATTTCTTCACAATTAACGGTTACTTTTGTATAACTAATTTAGAGAGACCCTGTACATTGTGTATCGAAAAACCTGCAAAAGCTCTTCTCTCAAATATATTACGATAGAATTCTCCATTAAAATTCTAATGTTTGTGATTACTTGCATATTATGACCTGTAATTACCAAATGTCCCCATTTCTTATTCGTAAATACCCATGTCATGGACGTTTAAAATGTTATAGTCTCATTTGAGTTATGCATTAAAGTTGTTTCCCACTTCGGGAGTGGTGTTATCATGTGAAAGAGGCCATGGAAGCATCACTTGGGTTTTAGCAGAAAGCTCATTTTAAATTGAGGAAAATTAGAATATGCTTTCCAAAGAATGTCGCTTTAAGTCTCCATATGTTGAAAGCAGATCACGTGTACTGCCACAATTCTAATTATCCACATTGGTATTATAGGTTGTGTAGGTACATGTTTTTATCTAATGTTTCAATTTTCCATGCATAAGTCCTTAGGGTACAAAAGTGCAGTTAAAAATATTTTAGTTAAAGGAAAGAATGAAGGTGATTGATGTGGCACCACTATGCCAGCCTTCTTTATATTCTTTCTTATGTATATATTACTTGAAAGTTTAAATGTTGTGTGCAAGGTGAATAACAGATACAATTGTTTAGAAAGAATTTTCACTTAACTGACAGGAAAGTTATAACATACTGTTGTACTAATGTATATTTAGAATATTTGTTGATTAGTGTTGCTGAGAATAATCCTTGAATTGTTTTAAAAGAAATTTGTACTCATGATAGTGTAAGGAAGTGCAGCTTTACAAGCATGAAACATTCATATTTAGGAAATTATCAGTAAACCAGCTAGAATGTGGATTTTATTCAGATCATTCTAGTGATATATGGAAGACTCACTGAGAAATTTTGTGAATTGTCTGAAATTTCAATTTTTGTGTCGAAGAATAGTGTGTGCACAGCATATTTACTTTCAGGTGCACAATGCAAGCATTTCAATTGACATGTCTGCAACAATATTTTTTGGAGACCTATAAGGGTATAGGGAAGGGGGGCATAAGTTGATATACCACTTGCATCACTGCTGTTAGTAAACAGTTTCATCTATTGTTTTGCCCTCCTATAGCTAGGGATGGCTGGAAATGAGTAAAAAGTCTTCTTGTAGTTTATGCTACCTTGTTTTGTCTTTTTTGGATTTAGCCTTGTTTGCCCAAGTAGGTGGTGACTCAAATCTAGCAAAACACTGTGATTTTTACTCTGACCAGTGTTCAGCATTTGCAAGCCAACAACGGTTTAAAGAAAATTTGGTTAACATATAGTTGACATGGGTCTGGGTCATTCCTATTGTCAGAGCATAGCTTTTCTTTGTTTATCTGTAATAGAAACTAGGTTGTGCAAGAATTCAAATTTTCTTCTTGCTTGCCTTGTTTCTACGTCTGTATATGTGATCACAACATTCTTTTGTTTACGGAAAAGTGAACCTGCTGTGCTACATTTTGATTCCTATTTAATGGCAAGCTTTAAGACAATATTATCTCAAGTTGCTGCATTTCGTCTTGGAAATTGGGCTCATTTGATATGGAATAATGAAAGTTCCAATAGAACTTAAAGTTGGCCATTTCATGTTGTGAACATGCTTAATGGAACAGTTTATTTCCTTTGGTCATGTGAACTATAATATTCCCATGGATTAATACTCAATTTACCTTCACAAATTATATATTTTTATTTGTTATTTCGGGAATCTAACTAAAGCTCATATTACATGAAATTAGCTTTATCTTGGTCACACCCATGGTTTAATTTATTGAAATTATCATTCAACGCAAAATTTCTTTGTACCCACAACGTTACAGCATTGCCCTAGATTGAATTTTTTCATTGTACAAAATATGATGTAACTTTTAGGATCATGCTCCTAATGACATCCCCATTGATAAAATATGCAATTATATTCACAAAACAATATGAAATGCCTGTGTTTTCCATGAAGTGCACATCTTTTTGCAAAATATTTGCCACATCTCACATGCACATAACATGGCAATTGAGGTTGTGTGTTTGCCTTGCATTTTTGCGTATCACTGTTGTCTGTTACATCCTTGCTTTAAAGAAATTCATGCAAACTATGTACACACACATTCTTCTGTTCTCATTTATCACACAGAACAGTCTGAAACATTTTTCCCACCACTGTTTTGTACCACAATTATAGCATTTTTAAATCTTATTTCTCAATAAAACATTGCCACCCCACACCCCCATCACCCTTACGTCCTTTCCATGACAACAGACTGTATAGGCTGGACCTCTTTCCATAACAAGCACATTATACAGAGATGAAATTCCGGTAGTTCTATGTAATGCCACAGCACACTAAGAAAGGAGGCTCTGGAACATGAAAACACAGCCAGTACATGGGATTTGTTTTCTGCATTGTATCCTTTCATCAGTTTTGTCTAGTCTAATATCCCTATTGTTTCGGTGAGCCAAAACTGACAAATTTACTTTTAAATTCAAGTATACCAACAGAAATTAGTTACTGTCCTATGAAATGTTCCTTCTTGATCTGTAGCTGAACGAGCTGCTAATGCGTGGCAATACCATTTCAAAATGCCAAATTACATCCTTCCGTGTGTCAATTTAAAATTTTGCAGACAACCTCGTGGAGGGAGTGGCATCAGTCTACTTCAGACAGTACCTAGTTCCTTCTCTATTCCCTTGATTTCTGATGTACTAGGTTCGTTCAAGGTTGACCAGATTTCTATTCCGAGGGGAAATAATGGAAAGTCCTACAAGCACCATACTAAGCTGGTTTTTCAAGTATTTCCACAGAGCATCCAACCACAGTTGTCGTTCCCTGAATCCTTGGACGTAGAAGGAAGTTGACTGCTGTCTTAACCACTGCAGGACATCTTTTGTGTCAGTGCTTCATCGTTCTTCAATTTCTACCCTCTTGTTTGCCTTTCCAAGGAGCTCAAGGAAAACTGATAATCTAATCACTGAGGGCTAAGTCCGGAGTGTACGAACATAACATCAAAACCTCCCAGTGCATTTCAGTGAGAGTTGTTGCATTCAAATTGACTGTGTGGGGCTGGGCATTGTCATGATGAAGAATGACATTTTCAGATAACATTCTCAGTATTTTTGTGAATTGCATTCCATATGTCATCCTTGATCAATGTGCAGTAGTACTGGGCATTAATTCTGACCCTTACTCCAAAAAAAAATCCATATGAATAACATCTTGTTTGTACCAAACATGTCCATGAGGTTCATTCATCAGCAATTATCATTCTTTGCCAAACTACTGCAGTTCTTTTCCTTTTTACATTACTGATGCTATCTGTATAGCAATCTTTGAATTTTTTAAAAAGTGTCTATTGAAACTCCAAATTAGCCCTCCTTTATAAGGAGAAACCATTTATTTCGGCAGGAAGTGAAGCAATTGCAACCATCCTCATTCATTTAGGATGTGATTTTTTATGTAAATTTTCACCCCCTTCCAAAATTGTGTTGATGTATGTGTGTGTTGTCAACAGTGTGGGCACTCAGATTTAAAGGAACACAAGCATATAAGTTCTCGGACGAAAGTAAGCAACCTGCTACGTAAAAGAAAAGTACTTTAGAAGATCTGATTCTTTAAATCGATCGCTCAAAATTTTTTAATTCAATTTTCAATACTATTAATTCTGAATTTAGTAGGAACTTAGGGCAGCAGCTTAATTGCTTATTTGCTGTTTTCCTTTAAGAACCTGAAGCCAAGAAGGTAGCAGCAGTGAATGACCCTTGTGGTGCTCAATTGGCTGTGTTAAGGCAGCAGCAACAACAGCAACAGCAGCAGCAACAACAACAGTCACAGTCACAAGGTGCAACAACGCCGCAACCAACGCAAAACCAACAGACACCACCACAGGCTGTGCAGGCTGCCCAACCTCGTGTACCGGGTGCAGCAGTCCCACATGCCGGCCTTGGTGGTGTCCAGTCAGAAGACATTCGGGTCCCGGACAAGATGGTTGGCTTGAGTGAGTATGCAAATGAATTTTTTTTTAATCCTCTCCAATTTCAGGGTAGCTTTGCAATTTCTGCCTTGTTTTTTTTTTTTTTTTTTTTTTTGCAAAGAAAAGGACAAGTGATTAGTACCTGATAATTTGAGCACCGTTGTTTGTTGTCCAAATTTGTTAGCTCAAATCGTGGCTTCAAAAAAGGAATATATGCTGTTCTATACATAAGATTGGTTTGATTTACATGCTTGACAGATCTGTTAGTAGTTTTCCTCTTATTTTTGTTACTTTTGAATATGAAAAGTATTACTGCTGTTTAATTAGCTGCACAGGCTGTTTTTCTTTAACTCTGGATGAGCATATGAAGACCAAAATATTATAACTTCCAGCACACTTAAGAAATTCCCTGTTGAATTTCTTGTGAATATACAGAGCAGATGTTCCATTCATATACCATAAGCTCGTCGAACAAAAGGTAAATTTTGGTATTTCCTCAAACTGTCGATCTTAATGTGGCTTTTTCTACTTCTCATAGTGCTAAGAATGTTAACTCACTCATAAATACTAATATTTCAGTCGTGCTCGGGAGCTTATAATGAATATTGTACATCAACGGAGTAGAACGGAAGGTCCAGGAGGAGGTGGCGGCGGTGGCGGAGGAGGAGGAGGAGGAATGTCTGATATGGGAGGAATGGGCAATCATGCTCAGGTAAGCACACTGGTAAGTTGTAGCATTCCTCTGGGATAAGATGTCTGCTGTATGTAATTTAATTTTAGTACGTAAGATAAGTGTTTGTCAAAGGGCGTCCCTTTTATGATTTCTTGCTGCTGTATGACCAATAATTTATGCATATGTTTTTGGTGATAATCATTAATACTATCATTACTCGGATATTTCTTGAAAATAGAGATGGGATGGATTGGCACTTTATCTCTCTTCTGTCATCGGTAACATTGCTAATAATTTTATCTGCCAGATATATCTTGTACATCGCCTATAACTGCGAAATTCTAATTTTAAAATTATTATGGATATAAAGGTTTTTGAAAGTAAAAGGGACAAACTTTGGCAAGCCTTTATAGATTATAGTTAGCACATTAAAAAAATATTACATTTATCCTTAATTCAGTACAAATAAGACCAGAAAAAAGTTTTCTCAGGTTTACCAGCAATCTTCAGTTTTCATCTATAATTGATATGACATGGAAAGTACACATCTAACCAGGATCAAATTATTTTCGAAAAGGCTACTCCTAGTGTGTCCCATTTGAGCTGCACGAAATTTGCTGTCCGCCATTGGATCAAGTTGCACCGAAAGGTCTGGGCAATTTTGAAAAGATATCCAAAAACCTGAAAGTCTTGGCAAAATGAGGGGGAACCTTGTTCATAAGCATAATTGAAACAGTAATACATTTAATTAAAACATTTTTTACTTGTTTTGTTGGAATTGAGAATTAGTGATATTATGAACAAATTTTGCCATCAATAAGAATTATCACATGCCTTTCAACATGGAGCCACAGTAGTCTAGTCAGTTGGAATTTCTCTGGCCTTGTCCCAGCAGAAAGTAGCTCTGTGGCTCACCCAGCCTCAATAAATGGGTACCCCGGGGGACGTAAAGGTGGTTGGAGCACTGTGCTGATCACCTCCAAAATCGCAAGAGGTCAATGTGTGGGGCCCTATTGCCACATCCGCTAAATGTTCCTTCATGGCACAGTACAATATGGACAGGCAACTTTGTACTACCTTTCAACATAATGAAGCTAATACTTATTCACGTGTGTACATGCTAGAGGACACACTCTCCGAATGCTGAATTTTTCATTATCTTGTTTTCTGTTTCCTGGTAGACCGAATAGCAGGTAGTGCCTAATAGTGTCTTCAAACCTGTAAGTACAGTTTCATGAGCTGAACGTACACATGTAACCTCTAAAAATATGAGAGGGTGTTTTATTTCACCTCATTTCTTGCTCAAAATTTTCTTTTACACTTCATGTATATCAACACTTTTTAATATGAATGTCCACATAACAGCATAAGATAATTTGAAAAGTATGAAAAACGTTTGTGCTTCAAAGTCTTTTGTCGTTTAACGTCCTCTTCTGTCCAATGTTTTGAACTTGTTTTCCACATTCTTCCTCAGGAGCCCCGGGTGTTATTGGGCTACTTTAATTCCTGGAACCTGGAAATAGGTCCAAATAAGTATGTATGTACATCCTTAGATTAGGTTTAGAATTCTGATGGACAGATTACATTAGGCACAGTTCATTACACTCTCGCAACAGAGAACAGGAACAATTATGAAGTCACCATCTTCCAAAGAACATCATTTTTTTTTTATTTAGCCATGAATCAAAAAGGATTTTAATTGTTTTGTCCTCACCCAGGTTGAAATTATGGTACCAGGACCCAAAGTTGGACTGATAATTGGCAAAGGAGGTGAAACAATAAAGACTCTTCAAGAGAAGTCTGGTGCAAAAATGGTCGTGATCCAGGATGGTCCACAGCAAGAACAAGAGAAACCTCTGAGAATTAGTGGAGATCTTCAAAAAGTAGAGGTAAGGATACACCATGTGATTCTTTAATGATCGGTCTAGTATGGTTGACATCATATTTTAGTCTCGTTGTTCAACTGTGCGTAAGCCGGTTTTCCCACTAACCTGCAATGTCAATTAAAGGCTGTACACTTATGGATATGGAACTTTTTACAAGTTGAACAGTGATTTGCGACTAAAGTGTTAAAAATATGCTTTATGTAGTAACTAGGGCTAATGTCATATTTCCACTTAACCTTTTGACGCCCAAGCCCTTTTTCAATAGTAAGCCTCGGTTGCCCAAGCCGATTTTGAGCAAAATGCAGAGTTTCAATTAAATGAGTGTAGTTCGGAAGCTAATTGCCCTAGAGAGATGAGTGATATACCGTTGTACGCGCAATGAACCAGAGATTCAGACTATATGAAATTTTTGCAAATTCGGCGTATATGTGGCGGGGGGAGGGGGCTAACTCTCAAAACGACCTGGACACAGCGTCTCGATCGAGACGCTTGGGCACCTAAAAGTTAAAGCTTATCACAGAATTATATGTGGGGGAAGGGGGTAGGATACATTGTCTTCAGCCTGTAAATTGTAACAATTCAAAATACTTAAAAATTTAATAAATTATCATTTTCTGAGGAAAGAAACTTGAGATAGCAAATTATTATACTGAAATGAAGTACACGCTTACCTGTGAAACTGTTGGAATTACATGATAGAAATCTACCAGCTTTGGTTGGGAATAGTCCTAGTTTCACATACTTCCAATGTATTACAAGTTCCATGTCTTCCCACAACGATGTTAGAAAAATAATGAAAAATATGAAATTTGCAGTTTCCATAACATTGACACACTATGGAAGTGTTGCAGGACATTTCTCTGGACCAAGATTCTCAGATTTGGGGAAAGTATTAGCCTATGTTGGTGTCACTTTCAGATCCTAATACTCGGCCTTCTAAAATTAAATTAAATTCTACATCGTTTTTCGGAATTAATTCTATGAAGTATTGTGTGGCATTTTTTTTTAACTTGGAAAAGTGTTTACAGGTATCAGTGGTTAAATTTTAAGTAATACATCACCATTGGCTCAGACTTAATTTTAAATTTCTTCACCCCGGTCCCTTGAGAAACGTAAAATTAAGGTGTAAACAGAGTTGGGGTAAGTGAAAACACTACAGAATTATCTGGAAATTTGATATATCTAAGAAAATGTTTTTACATAAAAAGCAGGAACTCTGTTATAGTTGTTAAACTGATAGGATGTGTTAGATAAGTATTATAACTTGTACCAATAAAGCTGCAGGTCTACTTATAATAGCGCATTTTGTTTATCAGTTCTTGAGGTCTGAACCAATGCAAATTCTAATCAATGCTTATGACTAGGGCCCGGGACTTGGTTATAACATATTTTTTATTTGGCATCAGATCGTGTACTGGGACGAGATCTTTACATATCTGATGAAAATCATCTGAAGTAGACCAACTTGATAAAGCATATTTTAACATATTTTACCAATTTTGCTTCTTTACAAATTTCTTCAATTTTCTCGTAATAAGACATATTTCTGTATAATTTCGTAATTATCTTGCATATACTGTTGTTTTATAATTTAATTTTTCTTCATATATTTAGCGCAACTGATAGTTCATATTATTGATGCTAGGATAAGGAAATGACGAATGAAGAATTTAAAAGCAGTTGCAGTCTTCTTTTACCAACTGAAAATAGAACAATAATACCCCCTTTTTTATCCCGCTGACAATTAATATTCATTGAAACATTATTGAGGGAAGATGTTATCTCATTGTTAGGGGCATGCATATTTCGTTTTTAATGAAAAAACTAAATTTAAAAAAAAAACATTGTAGTGTTAATTTTTCATGTTTTTGAAAGGTGTGAGATGCATTTTGTGACCATATTTTGTCACGAAATAATGCGAAATGAACTGCAAGAAGCGAAATTAACTCTTAAACACGAAATTCAGGGTTTATTCACCGACGCGACACCTTCTGAAGTCTGAAATAAACTTAATACTCTGGTAACTACATAAATGTGATATTAGAAGTGAAATGTTAATTCTGTGGAATAAGTGTAGTTTTTAAATCAAATTTAGGATTATATTCACAATTTTAAAACCAATATGTCTTTTTATATACCACTTTTCATCCATTTTTTCACCGCTATAACACCGATATTTTATTTTATTTACTGCTTTTGAACCCGAAATTGACTCCGTTTTTGTACCGTTATTTTGCTTTTTTATTTACCAAAAATATGTGCCTCTACTCATTGTTGTGCAGGATTCTGGCTTCATTTAATACTCCACCCCCAGCCTAGTCTATCTTCCCTGGAAGATACTGAATCCCATGTTATGAGAAATTCAAAAGTACTGTAGTGCATATTTTTGGATTTACTAGGAATATTTCTACCTTTTTCTGACATATTTTTCAATTTTTGACATAATTACATATATATTTTACAGTTTTATAGAACATAACGTTCCGGGCCCTACTTATGGCCGTACTCTTGCAGATGTTGCTTATGCCAACACTTCAGTATTATAGAAATATACGGTGAGTCACATAATTATTCGGACAGATAAGATTTCTGAATATTTACTGACGTAGTCGTGATATAATACGATGATAAATGTTTAATATTTATTTAACAAACAAAACACAATATGAGCACACTGTTAATTATCTTCAATTATGTTTAATATAATATATTAGTAAAATATTTTCATTAAACAAAACAAACATTGTTTGTGGGTTAAACAAAATTATTCGGACACATGGAAGGAGAGACAGGAAAACACGCTTGAAAAGCAACGAACAGAAATGTCAGTATCTGGTAGGCATCCCTTTCAATTTTAATACCTCGGATAAACGATTTGGCATACTATCTACCAATTTTCTGGTGTACACTGGCGATATGTTGGCCCATTCATGTTGAAGTCTCTCCTTGAGGTCTGCCTTCGAGGTTATAGGTGTTTTCCTCACTTCTTTTTCCAACTTACACCAGAGGTGCTCAATGACGTTCAAGTCTGGAGACTGCGGTGGAGGATGGAGCACTTTTGGGCAGTTGTACAATAACCATTCTTGTACTACGCGGGAAGTGTGCTTCGGGTCATTATCTTGATAAAACATAAAGTTACAAAGAATGCCCATCATTCCAGCACTAGTCTTTAGATTTGACTTCAGAATGTCAAGGTAAAGGTACCTGTCCATTGTCTGTTCGATGAAAGCCAATTTACCAACGCCTTGGGCCGACATGCAGCCCCAAACCATTACGTGACCACCCCCGTGCTTCACTGTTGCTTGCAAATTTTTCCCTCGGAGCTCCTCATTTGGTTTACGCCACACTGTTACCCTCCCATCTGACTCACAAATATTGAATTTACTCCCGTCAGTGAAAATTACCCGATTCCACCATGTCTGATCCTTTCCTAAGTGTTCCTTTGCGAACACCAGTCTTTTTGTCCTGTTTGGCTTACTTACAAATGGCTTTCTCCTGGCTACACGGCCATGATAGTTTGCCCTTCTGAGCACTCTTCGTATAGTTTCAGGATGACTATGCTTTCCACACTCCTCAGCTATCTCAGCACACACCAATGGAGCACTCATCTTTGTTTTTTTTTAAATTTTCCTCAAGATTACTGTCTCTTCTCTGGGGGAAAATATTCTTGGTCTCCCTGTATGACCATGGGACTCGATCCTGTCTTCATCTTTAAATCGCTTAATAATATCTGCAACTGTACTTTTTTTCATTTTCAACATTGAGGCAATTGTACGGTAAGTTTTACCCTTAGCGTGGTGCCATATCACTAACTGATGTTGTTCAAATGAACTTTCCTTTCCTCTTCGCCCCATTTCTACATAGAAAATGTTCTTATATCACAACTTTGTTAAACAAAACGCGATCGTAATTGCTACAGAAACCTACAGGAAACCAGAGTTAATATATATGAACAGAGTATGAATCAATTCGTAAATCGAAATTGTCAATGTATCGCAAACTTACGTTAACATTTACTATGTGTCCGAATAATTTTGTGGCACTATTTTTGCAACGGTAGGGATTCATCCTTCGTTATATTGTTGCTGATGTTCGTTTTTTAACCTTTTATCGACCAACATGACATTTTTTAAACGAAAATCAACTTCAACGCTGTACACAGATTTCACTCCCTTCCCGCTCATAAACGTTAGAAATTTACTGTGTGTCCGAATAATTATGTGACTCACTGTATACTTAACATGAAGAACATGAAATATTAAAATAAGAGTATTACTAGATGGTCAACTAATCCTGACTGAGCTTTGCTAATTTACATATTTCTTCTGTGCATTTGTGGGTGTAACATACATGTAGTGTTTGCAGAATGGGCTTAGTTTAGTGTTTTTTCCTGCATTTAATGCTAAACCTGGCCTTGCCTTGAATTACAAGAATTCATGAATAATTTTTGTTTTTATTTTTTCCTCTTCCAGTATGCAAAACAGCTTGTGTATGACCTGATAGCAGAGAAAGAAATGCAGGTAAATATTCACTTCAGCACTATTTATTTCGCCTTGTAATGCCTGATGAAAAAGGTATGACTTCTGTTAAAAGTTTTATGTATTGCTTGATTTACCAGCTAGGAATTTTACAGATTATAGAAGTTCGTCACCTATTTTTTTAGTCATTTTTTGTGCACTGCTTGCCTTTGGCATTTTTATGAAACATACTTATGATGTGACATTAAGAATGTATTTTAATGTTATTGAAAGAGCATAAAAAATCACTTGTATAGTAGATCCAGGCCTATTTGTCAATAAATGGATTAGTTCATATTGTTGAAAGGTGTGCCTGGAGGACGTGTATTTTGGGTGCTATGCAGTTATTCTTGTAGGGTAGTTGAAGTACACTTATTTTCACATCCAGATTGTTATAATTTGAATAGGTATAAAGGTTACTTGTATGCTAAGGAAATTTGTGGTTAAATTGTTGCTCTGAAGAATGTAGCTTTATTGCTTAATACTTGTATCATGTGCTATTTTTAAGAATGATGAATAACATGCTTGCTTTGTCTATTTGGTTAGCTGCATAAGTAGGAGCAACTTGCATAATTTTTTAAAAAAATTAGGGTGTTGTCCCCAAGTGTGTTACGTAGTGGGAACTGTAGTTATGGTTCCCAACTATCCCTTCTCCAATACCTGCATTGGATGTTGGGAGCATGGTTTGCTTTTGTCCTTTGATAGTTTCGTTTCTCATCAGGCCTTTACCCGTGGTCAACGTGGGCCAAACCAAGGATTCAGTGAATACGGAGGTGGTCCCGATTCAGCAGAGGTAGGGGTTATAAGTATTGTTCAGTAATTGCAGCCGTTTCATGTTTTACATTGTTTCTCGGTAATGCAAATCTCCTTACATGCCAGAGATTCGCACAAGTTTTCTGATGCTGAAGGAAGTTTGTTTTTGTTTTGAAAATTGATTTCCTTCCCATTGAAATTGTGTATTAGCATGTTCAGGCATCTGAAGGAGTGTTGTCTGTGGTGCAGTTTAATGTTCTGGCATTCATTTTGTGCAACACTCCATTCTGCATGTTTATATTCTCTAATTGTATAATTTATTTATTATCTAAGGAAACCCGTGCATGTACATTCAGAAGTTTTTGACTTAGGATTATTATGTGACTATTGATAAGTGCGTGCATGAAGTTAAGGATGCAATGCAACATTCAATTGATTGCCCGTAAACCCTGACAGAGGTTTTTTTTACATATGTATGTATAGCATGTAGAGATGACCAAACACAAAATTTTGTGATAATTTTCTATCCCGAAATTTGATATTTTCATATTCAGATTATACAATTATCTGAAATACCTGAATGTATTGATTCTCTGGACAGTTTGTTATTTATCTGTTTTGGGGCTCTTCGCATATTGTCATATTAATTCTACTGTATAGATTCTCTCAAAGTCCTCTTCTAATCTATCTGTTTATTCATTTTATGGATTCTCAGCAGATTTTTTAAATGTTTACCTTTTTTTTTTAAACTAAAACAGATCTATATCTACATTACTAAGGTCAGTGTAAATGCAGTTTTCCACCGTAACAAAAATGTAAAAGGGTTACAGTTAAGAATGTAACATTGTTTGATGTCCCGATCCTTTACATGGTAATTATTTTCTTAATTCCAGACCATTCTTCCCAGAATAACTTGCTGAACTTGAAAAAGTAAATAGCCATTTGCAGACACAGGTTATCTCAATACTTTGATATCAGGATATCTGATATCCAGATAGCTGTATTATCCAAATTATCTGTTGCATCCGAAATGGATATCAGATATTTTGAAATCTGGATTTTCTATAAACAAGAATCCTCTTGGATAATTTCTTAAGCTCAACAATTTTCAAATACAGTAGATTCTTGATCATATATTTTTAAATCACCTAGAAAACCTTCAAAACTTTTGAGGAAATCAACCTATGGGCGTAACAGCCAAGTCCGGATATATTGAAAATATACCCAGATTCCTGGAAACTTAAAAATCCAGTTGTTTTTGTTTTTTTTGGCCAAGATTAAGAAATGGAAAGAAATTTGCACTTTTTCTTGAACCAGCTTCTTAATGGAAGATATTCTACACAAAAATGTTAAAACGTGGTTGAAATGCCACCAAAAGATCTGCAAGTCTAAAATTGTCTAAATTACCTGTAGAAACCCAGGAATTTAGTTTTGTCAAAATAAGTAGGAAACCCTGTTAAGACCTTAACATATGGAAGGTTTTGTTGTATTGACACCATTAGGGAGTAAGGGGAATGTAAAATGGAGAATCCATGTGAATATTTATTGAATGCAACAAATAAGCTATTTCACAACTTCCTCCTTTTTACTTGTTATATTAGTGATATCAGTTTATTTTAAGAAATAGTGTAAGATGTTTTATTTTAAGTGGAATGCTACTTTGCATAAAAGTAACCCTTCCCTCAACATGAAAATACAGTAAATACATGCATGTCATAACTGCAGTTTTATTAGTTCCCATTTTCATTTTGGACTTTTTTTTTGTCAGTCACATGGTCCGAGTGCAATAGTTCATTTAGAATGTGATTGTGAGATGTACGTTTGTACACACACACACACTTAACATGCTGTATATGTAAACACGTTAACGGTGAATAAAAGTTGAATGTACGTAAGAGTAGTTTTGTCATTTTGCATTGTTTTATGTATTCATATGGAGCTGCCTCTGGGGCAGTTCTGATCTGAGTATGCGAGTGCCCTCCGTAAATTTCATCTTAATCATTCATTCTCGTTATTCTAGTTAGCCAAAAGTTGCTTAAAAGCAATGCTAAACATGGCAGGAATGCACCTTGTACCCTTTGAACTCTCCAATAATAAACGTTTGGGTGTATTCTCACATTGTGTTTGTCAAAAACAAATGTGTGTCCCCAGAATGTTTTCGTGTATGTGCACATCTCGATGTACATCTGTGAGTTTACTCCTGAAGAACTGAAAGAGGCTCATTCATACCAGAGATTGGGATACCATGGTAGCTTGGTTACCAATTAGCCTGAGCATAAGTGGACTTCAAAGTAGGACTCCTGAAGGTGTTATGTCCCTAAAGTAAGCAATATTTCATAATGATACCTTTAAAATGGAGAAATCATGCCATCTTTGTCTTTGAAAGACATGCACCATTTAAAATATTTTGTTTGTATTTTTTTTAAATTTTACAAACAAATCTCAATGATTTGCAATTACAGTGGAAGACTGATTTTTCCAGATTTTAAATTTCTCCACATTGTTTTACTTTCAAGGTCCCAAAAAAAGGTGACATTTTAAAAAAACTTCCTTATATATTACATGTTCCTACATGCTAAGTTCTTTAGTGTGTCCCCTGAAAAACACAAGGTTGCCCTGTAGTAGGATAGCAATTTGTACTTGTACATGTAAGATTTTTTTTTTTCATTTAAAGATTAAGATTACTATTTTCAGATTTACATGTTTGTCTTGTTAGCAGTAGCATGTTAAAATGTGATATACAGTGGAACCTCAATTTTTAAGTTTTTCAAGGGACCAAGCTGGGAAATCAAAATGCAGAGAAATGTAAAATCAAGGAAAGTTTTAAAACATTTTGTTATGTTGGGGAGTGTGAAACTGGAAACGTAAAATTGGGGTTCCACTATATATATATACACATTGGAACTTTGAATTTATGTTCCCAGATTTTACATTTTCATGCATTATACATTCAACCTTGATGGTCCCAACATGCAAAATGTTATATAATTTTTCTGCATTTCAAGTTTTTCCACCCTGGTCCCCTGAAAAATGTAAAATCGATGTTCCACTCTATTAGGTATTGCTATTCTTCCAAATAATATGTGGTAGAGTACTCTACCAGATTATTATATTTTCTTGTTATGCAATTTTTAAATGTCAACTAATGCATACCCATGCCAAACAAAGTGCTTATGTGCAGAAAGATTTTTTTTTTACTATAACATGTCTGCTATTTGCTCTGGTGATGGACAACAAAAAACCAGTTTCATCAAAACTTCAAAAATTATTATTATAGTGGTGTTTTGCTGGGCTTTTGTGTGTAGAGCACTTAAAATAGGTGGTGTAGCATTTCATTTGTCATAGTCTATTGATAGCACATTTTCTAATTAGTTCTTTTTTTGAGGTGAAATGTTTGGATCTCCTACAAAGTTCGTTCACAAAGGTCTGTTACTAACATTCCACTGACTGCTTCTGTAGTGCTTTTCAAAACACAGGCATCATTGGCATCTTGTAACACTGCATGATCTGTAGGAGACTGGACCACTGCTTTCATGCCACTGATCTGAAACTCATCATATCTCCCGAGTGCATTGTAATCCGAAACAAACTCTTTTAACACCACTGGAATTGCCCATCAGCATTATTTCTCTGCCTTGTGACTGTAGTTGGGCAAAAAGAGAAAAAGAGGGGCTTACAGAAACCCAAATCGGACACAAATAACCACCTATGGATCAAAAGAACCACTCATACTAAACTCCTTTTATATATATTTATACAGCACCATACTTACGTGTGTATAATGCGCACCCTGCTTTTGGATAGGGACCCTGCTTTTGGATAGGGAAAAGCAACAATTATCCCATATATAATGCGCAGTACAATTCAGGTTCAAGAATGGCTTCCTTAGTTTTAGGTTGTAAATCTGTTGCTATACCGATGAAGAGCAATAGACATCATACCTATTCAAGGAGTCACCTGTTTCTATGTGGACCAAGAGGAGAATATACTCTTGTGCATACAATCAGCCGCCAACTCATGCTCCCCCATCTGTCCCTCCACTGTGTTTAGCACCCCAAGACTCACTTCTGGAACCACATTGCTTATTGGGTAGTAGAAGAAAGAAAGATCAAAATTATGTTATGGATTTGCAACGGTCAGGAAGTTATTTTCTATTTGTCATCCAATAAATACCATTGTGATACACATCCTGCATGACGCGAGGTGCGTGCACAAAATCCGCCAAAATTGCACCGCTTTTCTCGGTGTTACAAAACATGGTCGTTACAATGTGAAAAATCATGGGAAATGGCCAGACTTGTATGGTTTTTAAAATTATAATTAATTGCTCAAGAAACCAAACCTGGTAATTTGTATTTGCACCTGTTAATATATACATGTTATATGCAGTGACATAGTGAAAACATGTGTAATTCCATGGGGCTGTCCAAATTCACAGTTTTTGGGCGCAAACATTTTGGAAATAAGTGCGCATTATACATGAGTAAATATGGTAAATAAATTTCCTTTTTTACCCTACACCTTGCCCCTTTCATCATCCCTTAATATTTGGATTGTGGAAAGGGAATAACTAAAAAAAAAGCATTCAGTAACAATTGGCTATTCCCTAACTAGTTTGCCCCACCTTACCCATAAATGAACATGCTTTGTTAAATAACATGAAAAGATGTTATCTGTATTAATAATGTGTTGCTTTTGTGTGATAAGGTTCCTGTCCCACGGGCAGCAGTGGGTGTTGTCATTGGAAAGGGTGGTGACATGATTAAGAAGATACAGACTGAGACTGGAGCGTGGGTGCAGTTCCAGCAATATTGTGACGATGGCCCTGGGGACAGGAGGTGTCTCTTAACAGGGCAGCCAGACCAAATAGAACAGGCTAGGAGACGGATTGAAGACCTCATCGACAGTGTGTTGGTAAGCAGTTACACACCTCCTGTAACCATTGCGAATGAAAGCAGATGGTCTTCATTCTTGGGAGGGCAACAGTAGTGTCGGGGAGACCTTATTGTGTGTGCCACAAATTCAGAATTCGCATGACAAAAAAGAAAAGGAAATAAAGTGAGACATGCTTGTTGCCTCGGATGACACGATGGCCTCGAAATTTTGCTTCATGCCCAAAAGTCAGTGGAATGTTTCAGAGCTTTTTCATTTTGTTTCGGTATTGTCATCTGGAATCCAGAATGTCTGCCAATGATTATGGGAATGTGGTGAGGCAGTCCCTGAAATTTGATGTGGACGTACCTGGGGGAAGGGGGTAAACTTTTAGTTTGCCGCGTTACCAGTTTCTTTTCGTCTTTCTCCCTCCTTGCACAAAGATGGTTGTCTTCAACTCCACAGTTTAAGTGGTGCTGATATTTCAGTCTGAAATGTGTAGCCAGAAACAAAGTGAAGAATGGATTTTGGATCATGCTTCTGGTAAAGTGCTTCTCAGAATGGAAGGTAAGACAGTGGCTACTACTTCATTCCTGTAAGCGTGCAAAACTGTTTTTGATCATTATCTTATAGTGTTAAAGCTAGAATTAGCACTATAGTTATATTCTCCTATAACAACATACGTTAAGTAATAGACAATTACTAAAGCAAGCAAGCATGTCGTTCGTTATTATTGAAATAGCACATGATAGAGAGGTCGTAAAATATCATATAAATGCTTATTCTGAAGATCCAGGTAATGGAATAGTGGCATAAGTCTGTGATATTATATATAATAAACTCTAGTTATAGAAACTGAAGCTCTAGTAGTGTGTGGGCACATGCACATGCATGTGTATGGCACAGAGGGGTGCGATATAATATGTTGGGAGTAAATTGAGTAAATAGATATACACATTATGATGTATCTTAGTATACATGTTATAGATTTTTTTTTTAGTCCTTAAGTTAAAATAATGTAGGCTACTAATGTACCTGTGATTTATATCTAGTAAATAATTTTGCAGTGAAATACAGTGTTGCAGCAAAAGTAATCACATGGTAAATACATCATTACCACTATGTGATTATTTGATCAGCTTGGTTGTATTAAAGACTTCTTGAAACTGATGCATGCCAGCTTTCAGTATTAAAATAATAATTTATTAACTTAAGGAGATTACAATTGAAGCAAACTGTATAAATCAGGGATTTTTGTTTTCTTCATTATTGTTGTAACAATTACAAAGTTTTTCTGTTGTGTGCTGTACCACAAAGCTGTTTTTTTAACAATGGTTGCAAAAGTAGAGCTTTATCATTAATATACCGGTTGAAAATATAAAATGAAACAATTTAAAAAAAGTATGCACTAAACTGATTTCCTCTTTTTTATCTTTATACATGTGAAAAATGTGATTTAGGCAAGAATGCCTAACCTGTGAAAGCCTCTTGGTAAAAAATGAGTAATGATGTATGCAGTTCTAGCTTTCTTAAGAGATAATGTGACATAAGATCATGATTGCAACATTGTCTTTATCGCAATAAATGCATTTGCACAAACATTGAACACAACTTTTAAATTATCTTGGAAAAAATTCAGGTGGGCATTGTTTGTTGTATATGTATTTCTTCACAACCTTCTTAGGCCTTGGAGAGAAGCGGTGTGGAAGGACTAATTTCTTCATCTCCGGATCATAAAGATATGCCCAAATTTCATAAGGTCACCAGATCAGGAGAGAACTTTTCATGATTGGCTACAAGCTCGTCCAACAGATTAGAGCAGATATTCACTCTTATCCACTTTATTTTGGGTGTCGACTGGTACCAACTTTGCAAACACTTTACAATCTTCTGTCACCTTCTGCATCTCATTGAGACCACAGTCCAGTTGTGCACAAAGCTCTAGAATTCACATGACACTTATCTTCTCCCCTGGCTTATTCATGGCTTCCATTATCCTTCTGTTAATGTTTGTACAAAAACATCCTCTGCACCTTGTGAGATGCTGTACTAAACTTGTCTAGTCTGGTGTGCACTGTAATACTGGGTAAATTACAAGAGTGCTATTCGGAAATCAAACTTCCCGAGAGGCATGAAATAAGGAAAACATATATTTGTTATACATGAAAGTTGCACATGTGAACTATTTTACAACATAATTGCCATCTAAATTCATCAGGCATTTGTCAGTGAATGCACTTTCTTCTGTATACCCTCGTTGCCACCAGGGAATCTGCCATTCTCAAACACCATCCATCAGCTCCTAATTTTGGTACCCATCTTGCACAAAACTTGATAACCCAGCCTCACAGGCTGTCTCATAGAGGGGGTTGCCCAATTTCAGGAAATTCTTGACTCTTTGTGTACTGTATATTGTGAAGTGGCAGTATTCGTAAACCATGTTATCCACTCATTCAAGGTCATCCAGCACAACAGACTGTCTTCCTTGTCCTTAATCACACACATGAGTTCTTCCCTCTTGAAATTTCCGGCACCATTTCCTGACACAACCTTCACTCATGACTTTCTCTCCATGCATGACACTCATTCTACAAATGATTTCAAGCTTCCAGCTGCGCTATGGGCTTGCACCTGCAAAACCATATTACATCATTAACCTCGCGGGAGCATCTATTGTACCAGCAATGGTTTTCTGCCCACTACACACCAAGCCTAAAAACACTGTGACCAACCACTTGACATGCCGTGAGTCAACACGTGACAGCTTATTTCTGTTCATGCACCTTCATCAGACATTTTTACAATATTATAACTGCAACATTCATGAAACTAAGAATAAATGTCTGATGGAGGAAGTATGTGTTCTTCCGAAAGGTTGTAAAATTTTGGGTTTATAACCTTTTACGAACCATAAACTACAGGAGAAATAATTCTACAATACAAGCAACAGCAATACGTATATGAACGTATTTTTCGGCCGATTTTCCTGGGAAAAGGGTCATTACTTGGAGAGGGTCGTTATATTTGGGGACGTAGAATCGAGACTTGACTGTAATTGACATTCATAGATTATCGGTTTTTTGTTTTTGCAGGATGACAGGAGTCCTAGAACTGCAAAGTTACTTTGATAATCTTTAGATACTTCTTAGAGAAAAAAAAACAATTAAAATCTTGCGTTGTTGCTTCGAAGGACATTTCCGAAATGAGTTTGTTGAATGTAGTAACAATATTTGACATTCCAGTATGTCATATCTTTATATGCATATAAATTAGGGATTGGACGGATTAATCGGTATGGGCCGATATAGGCATATCGGTGTATCAATTTATCGATAAATTACCGATTATTTTACCGATCCGATATATCGATTATTATCTGATAATTTAGTGCAAAATTTTGCCATTTTGTTGTAATTTTTATGGATAATATCCATGCCCTACTTTCCAAAAAAGTAAATGTCTAAATATGCAATTTATCTTGCACTGCAGTCACCTTGAAACACACACTTATCAAAGAGGTCAGTGAACCTTTCAGGTTCTTCAGGGACAATTTCTAATTTTATATCGGATCGGTAGAATATCGGTATCGGTAAATTTTATATCTGTACTTTACCGGTATCTGCCAAAATTTCATATCGACCCATCCCTAATATAAATAAACAAAAAAGAGAAAACTATTTGTATATTTGCCATGTGGTTCTTGTTTTGTTCCAAACCAGCCATCCTGAAATGGTTAAATTTGTTTGAATGTAACCCTGAACCTAAATAGAAATCACTCCATGGTCCTCTATGTTGGTGCCATTTTCTTGCTTCGGCATGGGGTCAAAAACACATGTAAAGTTGTCTGGCTGTTATCACAAATTGGATGTTTTTGTAAAATTTTCCCAGAGACATGTACAATATTTGCGAATTATGTTCACTAATAACTGTTAACGATATTCTTTCCAGCGCAGGGACAATGAGATGGGAAGAGGACGAGGTCGAGGTGGCCCTCCACCACCTTTTGATAGAATGGGTCGCGGAGGACCAGGGGGCGAGTATGGTCCCGGACCAGGAGGGCCCGGTGGTTGGGACAGAAGACCAGGAGGAATGCAGCCACCCAACCAAATGGGTGACAAGCAAGAAGTTACTTTCACTGAACCTGCAGCCAAGTGTGGAATAATAATTGGTAGAGGTGTGTAGATACAAATATTTAAAATATGCTGTTGCCTATTTCATACATGTTTGCAAAACATCAAAAAATACAGTATTTCAGAGAGGCTTATGATTGGTTCTGAACCTTTGGCCATTTTTGTGCATTCTTATGATTGGTTCTGAACCTTTGACCATTTTTGTGCATTAATGCCAATGTATAGAACTGAAAAAATTGTACTGTTATCATTTCTGGTCCCATTGAAAGGAAGGAGGGGGGGTTCGTGCGGCATTAGTTCTTTACTAACAATTCCAGCCATCCTCCATGAATGAAATGCATAGGAATATTGGGCATCACTTATGCTACAATTTGGTTATTGATTGGTAAGTCTGTAATGTATTGGTAAACCCATTGCTGTAATATATCTATAAATAGGCTATAATGTAGCACAAATTTGCCATTTAATTATTTTTATGAATAAAAGTATATTTAATATACCTGTTCTTGTAAGTACCGTATTTATAAGTTAATTACATGCAATTCCAGAAAAGTTCACATTGTACATGCACAAACACGGTTAATACTGAAAAAAAAAAGTTGTTCAGAGACTAAAATATAGTACCCTTACAGTGATCCACATATTTCTGATTTTGTTTTTTTGGCCAAATTTCACCAAAATTGTTGTTCTTAATGTGCATCATGAGATATTGAAAATTATTAAAAAATAGTTTTTCTTGTATGTATGCATTGCTTGGATTGTAGAATTATTTTCCTGTAGTTTACGGTTATTACAAGCATAAGAAAACAGTTTTTCGTTGTGACATTTCAGATGTGATCAAAATATTTTTTTATCTGAAATAAAAATAAAACAGACTGCTTCTTTTCACAGTTAGGTTGCTATATTACAACAATGTAACATTGACAACATCCATTATATAACGGATTCTTTTTGTTGAAAAAATTGCTAACCATTGTTATAACTGTATCTTTAGTCAATATTAAAATAAATGATTAAGGGAGCGTGTGTTCTCCTGAGCAACTAAAAATTGTTTTCTTACGCTTGTAATGACCATAAACTACAGGAAAATAATTATTAAAAAATGTATTAGGATCATGCCAATAGGGGTGTTGGGTTGAAGCCCAATGTGAAAATGGGATAAATAAATATGCCCACATGCCAATAGGGGTGTTGGGTTGAAGCCCAATGTGAAAATGGGATAAATAAATAATATGCCCACATTAGGGGATTATGGATTGTTACCAACAATGTTATTGGTCTTTGTGCAGCATCATGTAGACAATTAGAGAAATACTTGGAAAGAAGTAGCAGGCTCCAAATTAAAATAGAAAAGGGCACTTGGGAAGCCCTGGCCTTTAGGAGGCTACTACTGCATGGAGTTTCATTTTAGTTTAGTTTAAGTGTTTAGATGAAATTGTTGAATAAATATTGATGCAGAATCATAGTTAGATCAGTCAATAGTGGAGAGATCTATAATCTGTATGAAGAAAGTATCAAGCATTTCCACCTGTGACTTAGTCATCTAGTAGGACACTAGTAAGTGTCTTGCCTGCAGGAAGGCTATATCAGGGTACTGAACTTCTAAAGTTAGTCAACTAAATTTAATAACTTTTCAGTTTCACTGAAATGTCACTACATTATATCCACAGTAAGACTGAAGCAGATTAATCAGGACAATATTGATCAGTCTTTATCAAAAATTTCTGTAATCTGAAACTTTCTCACATAAATGTGGTTTTATTTCTCTGGTATAAAACTAAAATTGGCCTACATTTTATGATTTTCTAAATAATGGATCTCATTTGTAGGACAAACTTCCACCAGAGTAAGTAATTACACATTTGAGTTAACTAATAATTGTGGATTGTATTTTGGTGTGTATATTATATTCTGTTTACTATTCCTCCATTAGGTGGTGAAACAATTAAGCAAATCAACCAACAAACAGGTGCACACTGTGAGCTGGACCGAAGGCCACCACCCAATCCTAACGAGAAAGTGTTTGTCATTCGAGGTGCTCCAGACCAGATAGAACATGCAAAGAGGCTCATTACAGAGAAGATAGGAATGGTAACTATTGAAATCTGTTGCATGCACACACAACATTCCCCCAATCTTGAAACTAGCACACTATTGGCTGAGAAAATGCCTTGGTATTTGTAAAGCGAGATAAATTATAAGTTCATGGTGTGGTGCAGTAATATCTTTCAGGATATTATATTAAAAATTGCTTTGGTTTTGAATGTTTTTTCTTATTCTTGTGATATAAATTTCAATCTCTGCTTTTGTTAACATAAATTATGGTCTAATCCATGTTGAGGAAGGCACCAAATCTAAATTAATGTTGCAAGAGTAAGAACAATATTTGTATTAAAATATATAGTCAAATGTAGCCGGAGTAGTTGTTTATGAGTAGTAAGTATAGTTACAATTCTGGAATAACAATTTCTTAATCATATTGTAGCAGTTGTTTGGATAACTTTCCAAACACACCAACATAAAGCTTTACATATTACGATCCATATTCCAGTTTCTTTGCACAGACTATTACATGATAACAGTTTTTTTTTCCTTCCTCTAGAGCAGTTTCCTAATAGTTATTATTTTATATTATTTATTGTTTTATTCCTAGTGTAACAATTTTGAAATGTTTTGCATTATATTTTAATTATGGCTGAGCCTATATCCATAAAAATGCCAAAACTCTTAGATTCCTTCTGATACTGAGTCTTGAAAATGTAACAGATATTATTGTGTATATATTGCATTCCAATTATATGCATCAACTTGCTTTAAAATATTCAAGAAGTAGCATCAAAATATTAAAATACCCAGTATGTAAACAAAAAAAATGCATTTTTCTCCTCAATGTTGGTGCAAAATAAATGAAAGCTTCAAATTTTGCACAATTTCAAGGATAATAAGACTGAAAATGCTGTGCAGACATTGGAAAAGACACAAATGCCAGGCATCAGTATATAAGTTGCAACGGATACTTTCCTCCTCCTTACCTATGCACTGGCATTGATATTGGCTCATCCCCAACTGCTAATTCTTGTAAAGGCATAAACTTCTATTCATATGTTCTCCATAATGTTTTGTGCTTATTGTAAGAAGAGAACTGATTTTGTAACCTTTTTTTTATTACACATATTTTTGTTTCACAAGATACTATGTCAAAACATAGTGAAGATGAATTTTGTCACTACTTTAATAACATGTGTAACGTGTAAAAATTACTTAAATTTTACTCATTATAAGAAGGTAAAATAGCCTTCAGCAATACTAAAGAGTCCAGAGGTATGCCGATTATGTATTTGTTACCAGTTCCTATGGGAGCATGAACAGGCTGCTAAATTGAAGCAGAATGTGTATTTTCAGTCCCAGCCGGGGCCTGCCCCACCTCCGACGCAGTATCCTATTGGTCAGGGTCCTGGACCTGGTGGGTAAGTATCAAGACAGTCAATGTTGTTACTTTGAAATTTACATGTATAATTTGGTAAAGGTGTAGTGGTATCATGTAGGTTCATATAATCAGGGTGGCGGCAGACCTGGGAAACCGGGAAAAGGCAGGGAATTTTGTTTTGAATTTTTTTTATGTGATTGAATGAATGTACCAGGCATTTGCTTTGAAAGATGTTATGAAGCATTACATGGGAACAGGAAATCTTGTTGCTAAGTCTGAGCATCAACTTTTAGGTCTCTTTTATACACAACACAATTACAGTGCCAGAAACTAGTGATGGGAGGTGGGGGAGAAGAGATTTCCGGAGGGGCAGAAAAAATAAACCTCTAAATATTACGTGGGAAATGCATTGAATTATCATTTTTTTATTGTCTGCATGGGAGTAGTAAGGGCACAGGACTGTCAACAAATAGAGGGGATGGGGGATGTCGTAGTATGGCATTTTGTCTGACATTCTGAAGGAACATGAAAACAAATAAGGGCACTACGCAACTCTGTAATTTGTCGAATGTCGTGATACAGCATTTGTCAGATTAGCATTTTAAGCTCAAATGATGATGGTTTTTGTTGGATATCGCCATCCGACTAACATTGAACTTCGACAAAATGTCTCACTACAACATCGACAAAAATCACATGCATGACACTCTTATGAAATTGATTGTTTTTGGATGTCTTCAGACTTCAACATCTGACGAAAATGAGCCTTGTACATCAGTTTGTCTGCTGTTCTACCGCATTTCATTGAACAAACGTTTTGGCTCTGTTTAAGCATGCAATTTTTGTCGAACGTAGCAGTTTGATATTTGTCATTCTGCGACATCCAACAAGAATTGCATGCATTGCGCTCTTACGAAACAGATGTTTCTTGGATGTTCCAGTATTGCTTTTGTTATCGTTTACGACGTTGTCAGATGGAACATCCAACAAAAATCACATGCATAAACTGAGCCTTAGTCTGCTGCTGGAATTTTATTACTCTTCCGGCTAATTTAACCTAATTTAATGTAGCAATCCCTACAAAGGTTTTTTTTCCCCTTGTCTTAATACTGGTTTTGCACAAGTTACAATGCGTTTACAACGACATTGAACTATTCTTTGATATCAAGATGAATCCAACAAATCAAGATATATATATGTTGAATAGTATCACAAATAGGTGAAACAAAAATCTGCATTGGTAAACGTTATAAAAATTTGACAAGTGCATGTTTTCTGCAACATTCATATTACAATTAACACCCCCCCCCCCCTCTGTCCTGTCTGTTTAAACTCATGAGAGATGGATATTAATCTGTCACTGAGTCAAGGTAATGTGCAATGTTATGAAATAAAATACTAACAATAAATATGTAAAATTTTAATATTATAATTACACAAATCAGTGTTAACTGCATATCACTTTCTTCAGTAATTGAAATTTCTCTGCCAGCCCTGCTAAATTGTCACATTTCATCTACTGATTTATACAAGGGACATGCATAAAGTAAGTTCCAATTAGCAGGTACATTGCTTGATTTTTTGCAAACGTGATAAAAGTGTAAAATGTTAATTGCTGCGAAGTAGTGTTTATGAATGTGCAGAGATGTCTGGACACATTTTCCACCCATTCAAAATAGTGAAATAATGTGAATATGGCATAAAATGTGAATTGTTGGCATTCTTCACCAATTTTAAAAACTACTTAACGAAAAAATATCTTGAAATGTAACGTTCTTTTATTATTTTAGGCTTATAGAAACAAAATGTGCCATATTTGTGTGTAGAGAACGTGCAAGATTTCCAACATTTTTATCCAATAAAATACCATAATTCATGTTATACATTGAAGAATACCTATATACACATTAAATCTCATATTTCCCACGATTTTTTTAACTTCTATCAGAACAATTTGCTCCACAGAGCAAAGTATCGGGGTTCTGACAGGAGATCAAGTGCGTATCTACAGTCACAGGGGAGTCGTAACACCGGCATGTGTAGAGCGAGAAATAATGGTAAATATCTTTGTTAAAAACTGTCGCGAAGATATGTAGACAATGTGACCTACAAAATAAAATGATTGTTTAAAAGCACAATGGAAGTGTACGTTTTGCTATGTTTGCAGGAAAATATTTTAAAATAAACACAAATTTTGGTAAATATAAAACTAAAAAAAAAACGAAGATAATGCTAATTTTTGGTGCCGTAATATATCGGTATGTCATGTAAGATTGATTTCTTTAAAATTGTGGGTGTGTTGCTACATATGGTCATTTTGCACCCTTCATTATATATCGAGGAAAATCCGCTTATCTAAAACCCTTAGCTTAAAATTTAAAAGGGGTATGGAAAATAACTTTCCCAAAATAACCCAAGGTATCAAACTCTCACAAAGAGGCATAGGTTATGTGACCTACAATTTGAAACAGTACTTTGAAAACACCATGAAAGTATGAATTTAGGTATATGCCAGAAATGCACTAAATTGAAAATGTAAATGGGAAAGGGGGGGGGGAGAATGGCACAAATTTAGAAAAAATAAAGATCCCTACCGATTAGGCATAAATAAAACAAGAATATCAGTAGTTATTTATTTTACTTAGTTGATTTAGTTTATAATTCTCAGGGGAAAATTTAATTTTTGTCCTGGAAGAGTCTGGGAATTTCATTTCTGCTTGTTTGTAGCCACCCTAATAGATAATTATGCAATTGATTTCATTCAGTGTGTGGAACCTTTTACTGGCATGATATTATTTTTGGGATAGAAAATATCATTTATTGTGTTCCCATTAATGCATAAAGTTTACAAACCCCTTTCATGAAATTTTTTTCATGGTTTTGGTATCAGTACAATTCAAATAAGACACAATATACGATACATTTTCATTTTTACACTGTATGTAAGAGATACAGTGCGTCCGGTAAATCGGACACTGTGCACTACAATCACTTCCGTGTGTCCATTAAATCGGACACTGTGCACAATGACCACTTTCATGTTTTGTCTATAAATAGCTGTCCCAAGGAAAAAGTATTGCTGTGCAAAATATGTAACCAAAAGAAAATAAAACACTTAAGATCAGTCATGTGCAGTGGCGGATATTGGGTTCCAAAACCGGGGGGGCAGAGGGGGCAAGGTGCCAAATGTAGGGGGGCAAAGACAGTATATTTCCCTTTGCAGATTAGGTTTATAATAGTGCAGGTGCAAAAGTGACGAAAAATGGGGGGCAACTACCCCCCTATTCGTCACCACTGGTCATGTGTATGTTTGCATAAATACATACACATATTTCGAAGAAACAATACAAATGGAAACATTTGCAATAGAAATCAACAAATATACACAGAATTGTTATTATTACAGTATAGAACACAGTGGTCCGATATCAGATTGTATCTGTGCACAACTGGAAATCTATCATGTAACCACTACTAGAGCTTTTTTGCCCAGTTCTTGAACCCAAACTGGATCAACTTTCCTCTAATGAACTGTTTTGCGTAGTGCCTCCCGTAGTAAGGAATCATACTCTCGTCGATGGAAAGTATTTCGTCCACACCCCAATGCTGTTCGAAAGATGAGGAAGAAAAGTTTCTCGAAATATGGCCGTATCTTGTACAGACGATCGGACTCATCTATTTGTGAATTGTCATTCAAATTAATATTATGCAGAATAGTCTCAAGCCGACCACAAGGAATGATTTCAGAAAGTATCGAAGGAGTATATTTTTCTTTTGACCAAAACATACGTCTGTTTGAATATGTTGTAAAACCTGACAACAAGAGACCACCAAGAACAACAAGAAGTTCTTCTTTCGTCAAATCAAGACAATATTTTTCTGCGAAGCATACAATTTGGATTGATTTGTTATAAGATTTAGCATGTCCTCATCAAAAAATAAATTATAAAAGTCAAATGGTGATTCACAGTTTCGTGCTTCTTCAGATGGTTCAATAGAGCAGCACTCAGTTTGTAATTAGATTGAAGGTAGACTTTTCTTCCACAAGGGTCTTGATTTTGTCTGAAGACGTATTCTACTTTTTTTTGAAGCACCAGTGTTATGTGTAGTGGTAGATGTAGATGCTACATTACTGGATGAACCTTCACAATAAACACAACTTCATATCTTAGTTTGCACCTCACAAACACTCATTAGCATATTTCGCCAAAAATTGTTTAGTTTGGCCGCATGCTCATCATCAGATTTATCACTGTCTTCGTCTGTATCCTTGCCATCCACTGGTGGTGTAACATAAATGAGTTGTTCCTCCTCCTCCTCCATATCTTCATTCTCCATAGTAGTCAAAATTTGATAACACACACCACTAAAGCACAAACACGCACACTAATGCACAAACACACACACATTCACAAACTAATGCATAAACACGCACACATTCACACACTAATGCATAAACATGCACACATACATGCATATATACATACACACACTAATGCACACACACACACACATAAACATACACACACTAATGCACAAACACACACACACACACACACACACATACACATATATAAACATTGACAATGTCTAAACATCAAAGGTATCGAAAATTTTACAGGAAATGGAAAATCTGCATAAAGTGCTCAATGAGCACAGAGTCCGATATATCGGACACTATATTTTCTCTCGCAATAGCAGCTCAGGGATAAAACTAATGCACAAATTAGTGTTAACATTTTTTATTACTAATGTCTCTTACGCATATTTGTCAAAACACATCTCGGATAAATGTCAACTACTACATATGAATTGAAATTAGCTTTCCCGTTACGCAGAAACGTATTACAGCTCACTCTCCATGCTTCAATCCCCTACAATTTGGCGGGAAATTTTCAATGTTGCCAAACCCGTGGGGTGACATATGCATCACAGAGGTACCAAAGAACTAGATTTGATAAATATAACCAATTAAAGTGAAACAGTGTTACAGAAAATGCAAATATGTCAGTGTCCGATTAATCGGACACCATGCATTAATGGGTTAAATGAAACAAATTTTCAACTACATTGCATCCGTAATAAAAGAAACTTGTCGAAACTCAATTTGTATAGATAATATTCTGGATTTCCTGTACTATACAATCAGTTTTCATCATTAAAAATATGTATTTATTTTGTTTTGTAGCCAGCAGCCACCTCCACAGCATTATGCACCTCAAGGTTGGGGAAATGCATACCAGCATTGGCAGAATCAAGGACATCCTAATGATCCAAGTAAGAATCTTTTTACCCTTAAGATTTATTTTTGATGAACAGGTAAATAAGTGAACAAGTAAAAATATATGCAAACAAAGAAGCGTATCACTGCCGTATTGAAAATGTTGAACTTGAAGTTAATGCTTCACCAAGTTCAGTTATTGTGTGCAACTAAGCATGGATATTTTAGAAAAGTGTCTGAAATTTTACTTCGGGAACCTTTCATTTCTTGGCCGAAACAGGTAGAGAAGGCACTCGGCCAACAAAACACTTTTTTGGCAAATTTTATTGCATCTGCACGGGTGGGAAACATATGAAGCGGGAAATGGGAGTTACGACATTTGTAAGAACGAGATTAAATTTTTGCATAAACCTATATGACAAAGCATTAAGCAGGTTGACGATCTTTAGTTGGCCTATGTGACATTGATTATCTGTACAGTTTCCCTTTTTTATGAAGTCCTACAGGTCACAAGAAACAAGTTTCGAATGAAAGTGGTTACTGGAAGTTGTCTGCGAACAGGTCAAGAGTTTCTCGCTCACGGGAAACTGCTGAATCTCAAGCTCGGAGCTAGATAGGTGGGCAAGACTTTCAGGTGCCACGAGTCTTTCTTTTGGAACAATTCTGCGATCTTATCGCTCATTTCTCATCTGGCACTGGTGAATATTTCCAAGGTGGCAACCTGCCATACACATCCAGCGGACATTTTAGGCTGCTTCCCCCAAGTAGTCAGAAGCTCTTAGGACAAGGAAACATGTCAAGGTCAAGTTAAAAAACATCCAAGCTCTCTCCACATTCAATCTTCTCTTGTTGACTTATGCAGGTGTCTACTTCGAATTAAGCGAAACCAGTTTTTCCAAAGTGTCTTCTTGTAAACAACTTATTAAAAATTATCCGTATTTTGATTTATCTATACCCAAATACATTAAAAATCCTATCTTATGGGGTGGGGAATGGGAAACACTTTGGATTAAAGGTCATTATCATCATCCTTCGCAGTTTACTGCCTCTTGCTGGTGGTAGAGTACTGCGATTAAAGAAGGGCTAATTTGAAGCAGCCAAGCTTCTTCCTTCAGTTACAACTGGCAGAAAGAATCCAAGGTTCTTTTTTCCATATAACTTTCTTGAGTAGCTATCAGACTGAAGTTTCATATGGCATGGGGAGGTTCACACTAAAATGACAAACGACACTACCTACCACAAACCGCTTACAAATGGGATATGTATTTTCCCCTGCAGTATGTATAAAGCATTCACTGAGAATGGTCCAGTTTTAGTGACAGGCAAGCAGGAAGAGACAGCAGGAGCTTATTACTCTGGTATGAAGGGTTGCATTTATTTATGAATATTCGTTTTGAAAGTGGCAAGTATTGCTTGTTGTTTGCCACTTGTCACTTGGGTCTGAAAGCTACCTTAGAAGAGGGGCAAAATGTGGGAATCTGCTGTTTTTTTCTTGGGGGGGGGGAGGACAAAGTAGGGAGATATAGACTTTCATTGTATGTGGATAAAACCAAATATTTTTGTAATGATATATAATGCCTATATATCACATTGTTTCTTGGTAGTTGTAAAGATTTACAGTTTAATGTGTCCTGTAAATGTAATATGTAAGGAACTTTTTTCTTAATAGATGCTGGTGGACAGGTTCAGATCAACCCACAAACAGGACAGCCTGATTACAGTTCGCAGTGGGCTGAGTATTACCGGTCATTAGGAATGCATAAAGAGGCTGAAATGATAGAACAGCAAGCAAAAGCTAACAAGGTAAGACACCAGTTCAGTAAAGTCTGTAGGTTAAGGCTCTGCGGGACCTTTGATCACCGCCAGGGCAATTTTTCAAAATTTTTCTCCTTTCGAAAAACCACTTATCACATTCCAAAATTTGAAAAATTACGTAAGCTTAGAATTTCTTCTAGAGCATTAACATGAAGTTCCGTGTGGTTTGCTTTTGCTGTTATCTAGATATTATCAATAGTTTTGTGATTACATAAGTCTATTAATCTATGAGAATATTTTGATAATAGCGAAAGCAAAACATCCAAAAATTCATATCAATGCTTCGGAAGAAATTGTAAGCTGATGTAACTTTTCAGATTTTGGAATGTGATGGTGGTTTTTCATAAGATGAAAATTTTAAAACATCTGCCCTGGTGGTGGCCAAAGGTCTAGCCGAGCCTTGTTGAAACTTTTCAGTTTTAACAAGTGTGATTTGTAGCATGCACAAGAATTCCTTTTTAAGAATGTTTTCCAGTATTTAATCATGATTTACATGGGTGATAAAATTAGATTCTGATCTGATAGGGTCACATTCATATTTCATGTTAAACAGAAACACCTATCGGATTAACAATTCTGGATTCTAGAACTTGGACTTCCAATTTAAAAATAAACCAGTAAACAGCACAAAAATTAATCAAAATTTAGTTTATTCAATTTTTTTCATGTGAGATTTCAATTTTTTATTATAAGAAAAGAAAGTGCAGGTATTTTTATTTTCCAAATGGCCACTCTCTTTGAAATTCTACAAATAAAATACTTGTGGTCTTTTTAAATACAATTCTTAATTTTCAGATTATCAAAAGGTTCTTCTTAACAATTTTGTGAAACAACTTTTTCCTGGGGTAGTCCTACAAATATGATGTGATGATGTCCTTTAAACTGTGGATGCAGAATTGAATAAGCTAAATTTTGATGTAACTTGTTCTTACATAGGCCTACTGGTTAGTTTTTAATTTGAGCTCAAACTAGAGTTTAATTTTTAATCCGATGGTAGTTTCACGAGTATGGTAGAAGCATGTACTTCCTGCTTTTTAAAATAAAAAAAAGAACATTTCTGTGATCATCAGTCCAGATGTGCATGTGTTTTAACCTCTCTTTATTTTGTTACCCTGATGATGGGGAGGGAATCTTTCCAAATGTTGATAGCATTGTGGCTTTTTATTTTTCACCCTTTTTATTGTTTAACTCATAATATTCTACATGAGGAATCTTCTCACTTTTGGGGTTTTGTTTAAAGTGTGATCCGAACCACTGTGAGTATATTCTCATATTTGAAGCAATGTATGACTACATTTGTAGTCTATATGGTAGAAAATTGTGCTTTGAAGTACATTTGCATTTGGAAATAATGTGCTTTTAAAGTAATTCACTTGAATTGAAAAGTACATTATTCATAGTTGAGTTCTGTTGCATTGTTCTCCTTCAGAGTATGCAACCACAGCAGCCTCAGCAACAAATGCCACAACCAGGCCCTCAGCCAGCTGCCACCCAGAACGGCCAACCAGATTACAGTGCTCAGTGGGCCGAGTATTACAGGTCAATTGGCAAAATAAAAGAGGCAGAAGCAATCGAAGCGCAGATGAAGGCTGGAAAGGTAAGTACATGTCTCAGGTGGAATCCCATCTTGTGAAACCGCAATGATATATTGTGTGTTTACAAAAAGAAGCATGTGCTAACTCTTACCACGACAGAGACTGAAGTTTCACCACACTTTAAAAACCACAGCACATGGAAGTGGTGAATTGTTAGTTTTAATTAATTTTAATTAAAGGGGGGGAGAGTGCTGTGGTTTTTTAAGTGTGGTTTAAGTTTAGTCTCTGTCAAGGTATGAACAGTATTGAAATAGAAATTCGTTGCCTCTTTTTTTTAAAGTGCATCCACGCTCGTCAGAAGGGGGTGATATTTTCTTTTGAGCAAGTTTTCCATGTCTTAACAACAGTAGAATATTGCCAGTGTTGTCATAATATTATGCCAGGGATCCTAGGTTGGCCGTGTGTTTGTGTCCTTTTATCAGTTAATTTCAAAACAACACCATTGTTAGGTTTTCTTTTACGAGAACTATCAATAGGATCCTCTTGTCATCGAAATTTTGAAAGGCATTGAAGTCTCTTTAAATATTTGATATTCAGCCAATATTCATTCATGCATTGGAAATCAATTTGTCACATCCTAAGGTACATGTCAAATACTTTACACAGTTTATACTTCCATAGTGAAGTCTAATGCAATGACAGTTTTAACAATAATATAGAATAGGATTGAACTGATCTTATTACAGAAGAACTTTCAGGCATTCTGAGCTTTCACGATCGCAAATGAGCTCTGTAACACTTCCATGGTGCCTAATTATTCTGGAAATCGTTGCTTTTTTTGTGTGTGTAAACACTGAATTTTTGTGATTACATAGCATGTATTTTCCTATTCTGATGTAATTCTTGAATATTTTAAAACAAACCTCCCTGTAAATTGAGACACATAATTGGATTGGAATACTTGCACACTAATATCAATCAATATTTAAACAACTTTTTAAGTTTTACAATTTCTAAGTACAGTAAAACCTCGATTTTTACATTTTATATTTTTTTTTACATTTACTGAAAAAAAGGTGGAAAATGTAAAATCGATGACAATTTTGTAACATTTTGTTATGTTGGGACCATCAAGATTCAATGTATAATGCGGGAAAATGTAAATTAAGGTTCAACTGTATCAGCAGGAATCTCTAAGAGTATTGACATTAGTTGAGAGTAGTATCGGATCAGCCGATAGAACCATTGATTCACTGATATTCCAAATGTACGCGCCATACTTAATTTGAAATAATTATTTTCTGTAGAGCGGTCAGCAGCCTGCGGCTGGTCAAGCTCCACAGCAACCTGTTGCTCCAGCCGCTGGACAACATCAAGGTCAGATGCCTGCTCAACCCTACCAGCCATATGGTTATGGTGGTTACTATGGTGGACAACCACCTCAGAATCAACCATACAATTATCCTGGTTACGGTGGCTACGCTCAGCCTCCACAGGGTCCGGAGAATCAATGAACTCGTCGCTCAAAGATCGACATTTGTATTGTAAGTAAATATAAAATATCTTATTGAGTTTTGCTAGTATAACACTAGATTGCTGGAATGGAGGTGTTATGTATTACTTTGGAAAATAGGCACCATTAATAGTAAGAATTTTGGAATCAACAAAGCAGACATTTTTTGAAATGTCATCACATGCATAGCAGCTACGAATCAACCCCCTCCCCCTTAAAAATCAGTTTGTGGTTTATTTTCATATATAAAATAAAACTTAGTTCGTTAGTTGATGTAAGAAGAGGTCTGTCTGTTGGCTCATTTAGGTAATACAAATGATTATCCCTCATTGATGACAAAATAGCATTGTTTTCACAACTTTTTTATAGAGGGACCACAAGGGAAAGAACCGTGGGGCAAAAGTCTCTCAATATAGTGAAGCTTGTAATTTTCTTATTCAGGACCATTTGTTCTCAACACTCAATACCTGTTTTATGGCTTTTGGAAAATTTGTGACTATCCCTTGGCAATTTTAAAGCCACTTGCTTAAATAGAATATGTTTACTGTTCAATAAATCTATTTTCACTACACACAGGAAAAACTCTGGGCAACATGCATGATGGGCTTCAAGAATATATATGTTGAGATTGGGTGTTTAGCTTATGGTGCTTTGCAATGTGTTCTGTCAAAACACTATTGGTTTGCCCCTTTCGACCATGCTATGAAACTGAAACTCTGCAAGACTTTTCAAGAATCCCCTGGGGAAATTATTCATCATTTGTTCTGAAGCAAGTAGGTAATTCTGTCAATGGGATCTAGAAAAATTTCTCCATCACAGATTTTCAGAAAGCCACAAAACTTGGTTCCTTGCAGTGAAAGGAAATGTCATTTACAAAATATCAAGTGTGCTGAGCAGATACAGACATGGAATCCAGTCATCGTAGAACCCTCAAAGAATGCCACATGACACTTTTCGCGGAGTGTAACCTGTCTGTTATGCAAAATATACCCTCCCCCTCAGACAACATTGTCACAATGGTGAATTTCACAATTAAAAATTGTTTCAATTATTCTTTTAATGTATTTCTTTGAGGGATGGGCCAGTATGAAATTTTGGCTGATACCGATATTCTACCGATCCGATATAAAATTAGAAATGGTCCTTGAAGAACCTGAAAGGTTCATTGACCTCCTTAATAAATTGTTTCAAGGTGACTGCAGTGCAAAAGAAGTTTCATATTTAGACATTTACTTTTTTAGAAAGTAGAGCATGGAGATTATCCATAATTACAACAAAATGGCAGAATTTTGCACTAATATATCAGATATTTATACCAATACACCGATATACCTATATCTGTTGATACCGATAGAGTGCCAATTAATCGGTTCCATCTCTAATTTCTTTGAACATATTAACGCAAAAATCAGGTGGTTTGATGTGATGTGGTTACAATGGAATACTTAAAAATAAGTTGTTTTTTTTAAATACTGTCAACAAAACTTTTAATTACGTTATTCAAGCACTGATACAGTTATCTGTAGGAAATTTTAAAACTGCATTGCTTCAAAGTGGCATAGAATCAGCCCTAAAAATTGCCCTGTAAAAATGCTTGATATTCTTCCGAAAACCTTGTTTTGTGTAAACCATGCATTTGAAAGACATTAATTTTATTGGAAAGTTCCTGAAGATTTTTCCCAACTATCAAAGTGCAGCTTGTTGAAAAATCCCTGCAAATATAACATAACCATTTAGAACAGAGAAATGCTTTTGTCGTAATAGGAAATGCCAGTTACAAAGACAATTAATAGTTTGCCGGCCCCTGTGGTTAGCACATCCTGCTATGATGCCAGGGGTCCCAGGTTCGAATCTTGGCCAGGGCCTGGATGTTTGTGAGTGTCCATCATATCAACACTCATTCCCATCTTTGCAAATTAGCCAAAAGTGGCACAAAAGCGTAGTAAAAGAAAGCAAACCAATCAATCAATTTAATAGTTCACTGCATTACTGCATCTATATATAAGGAAATGAGAAACATATAAGCACTATCAGAGGTAAAAAGTGTGTTTCGTTCATTAGAACTGTTAACATTTGCACGATAATGCTCTGACATTCTTGACCCCCGGATGGATCTTTTTCACTTCGTAACTCGAAAGCCATTGATCTGCAGATGTGGTAATATGTTTGGTGATATTTTGAAGTAAGGAAACACTCGCCAGTCTAAGGAATTTTTTTTCCTATTTACTTTTCAATGTATCAAATTTGACCCCATGCTAAGCATGCATTTTGATAGCATATTTTTACTTCAGTATTCATATATTATCAGAATGTATATGAAAATACAGGTGTGCCATCTTGTGGTGTGTATATATACACATGTCTTACAAGCAGGAACACCTTTATTATACATTTTTCATGGGTCTGTGGCTAAAAATTTTGTGGGAAATGAAAATTTCAGGAGGATTGTCTGAACTTGTAGCTTTATTGGCAGTAGGAGGTTAACATGGGGCTACGTAAAATTATTGGCAGTAGGTTAACATGGGGCTACGTAAAATGTGAGATTGTGTAACAACTATACTGTATTTTGTTCATGCGTGTATGCTCGTGCTTATGTATTATTGCTTTCCACATTCTTACGCTCTTGAAACTGAAATTAAGTGTATTTGTACAAATATTGCCATTGTGTATAGATGTAGGAGGGTGTGAGTGAGTTTAGATAATTCACATTGTGCTCACAGCTGTTCCATTTGGAATGTGCAAATGAACGTAATTACCAGAAGATTAAAATAATGGATGCTTCAGAGTTGGTAACTATGATTATTGCAGGAAAAGTTGTTCAGCTGGCATTAAGTATAACTCGAGAGAATGAACTGTTTACAATTTAAATTTTCATATTTGCATTATCAACAAAAGAATGCATTTGCCTTAGCTTTCTAATAGAGTTTTCTTAACTTGGTGTATATTGCCAAATGTCCAAAATGAGTTTGTGTAGATAATTTTGGCATGGATCAATTAGAAGAAGGTTTTCTTACTGTGATAATGCTAGTCTGGTTGCAAGTCTTTGTATTGTGGGAGTGTTAGTTGGTGTTTCGTTAATTTAATGCTACAGCCACAGCATTTGTGTAGACATGGATAAAAACAACTCTGAAATGCTGCTATGGAATTTTTTTTCACATCTTGCATAATGCTTAAAGTGGTTGCTTCTAAACAGTTGTGCAGCAGGTGAGAATTGGTAAAGATTTTGTGGGCAACTTGGCAGTTGCGGAGATCTAGTGTCATTCATGTTACTCACATCTTAGGTAAATTTGGAACCTGGTTTATTCGTATTGATGCATACTCTCTTGACGGTAGGTTTGAAATTTCATGGATCGTGGGTCCTCATTTGCTGTCGGGATCTCGTTTTTTTAATATGGCATTGGAAATGGTATGTTCAGTAATTGCACATGGTAAGGAGGAGAAGAAGCTAATGGAATACATTGTGCAACATTTCAGATTTGTAGATCTTTGTCATTTTTGTGATTTGAAACATTGATATAAACTATACTCCATTGCACTACTGTCCTTAAAGAGCCAAGGCTTCAGAGTTCTTTTTCATTTGGTGATACGTGGACACTGAATAGTTTCATTGCTGCTGTTTTTCTGACATTGGAAACTAGGGTTTCCCAATTTTTCTCTATAGCTTGTCAACACAAATCCTGGGTCCGTTTTTACTAGGTTGATAATTATTGTTCATATGTGCTATCACTATCATGTCTGGGTAGTAATAATGGGGTGGTTAGAACCCAGAAGTGTCTGTGACTGTAATCCATGGGTTTTCATTGCATTTTTAAAAATCCTTGACCCATGTGAATAAAAGTGCCATCTCCCTGCAATTGAGAGAACTAATTCAACCAAAGTAGATTGTCGCAGAGAGGCTACATTGTAACACACTGTAAACGTGAATATTGTGAGTTAGAGATGAAATATTCATCCATAATGTCCATTATGTTCTATCAATATATATATATATAATGTAGTGCTTGTGGTGAGCTCTTGCGTTAGGTTGCAGTAGGTGTCTGCATTCATGCTGAGTTTATGAGTAAGGCTAGGATTTTCATGACAGCATATTTTTTTTCTTTTTGGTAAGGGTGATGTGTTCCCTAAATATATAGAACTTCATATTGTGAAGAAACTAATTCAATTAAGGTGCTTTTTAAGGCCAAAATTTGGCATATTTGGCTATTTATATGTGATGGAGCATATTTTGATGGATTTTCGGTCATATTCAGCATATTTTAAATTGAACTAAAATTTTTTCGTATGTGAAAATATTTCAGCATATAGCCTATTAGATGTTGATGTTTGAAACAGTCATATTTTTCAAATTCTAGTGCATATTTTGTAAAATTTTAGGTCATAAAAATCCTAGCACTATTTATAAGTAAGGAAGTCACCCGTTTTTCATAGTTTATTTGTCCAAAGAGATTCTTTGAGCATGAAGAGACTTACCACATTGTTTTGTAAAATTTAGTGGCTATTGCTGGCATACTCCCTCAGGCCAACCTTTTCTTCTTCTTTCTTAGTACTTAACGAAAACTTACGTTAGAGGCAATTGTAGAATTTGATGTCTAGTAACAATATGACTCGAAAATCAGAGGAAAAGTTCACACTGCGAAACCAAAAGGTGCCAGATTCTGTTGTCAAGTTCTGAATGTTTTGAAAACTGCATTAAGATGATAGTGAAGATACACTGAATTTTGCAAAAGAGAATTGGAACAAAGTAACAATCATGAAAGATTAGAACATGAAGTTGTTACTTGGCACCTAAAGTTTTCACATTTAACTCTTGTATCAAGTTTAATACATTAACAGTACTTTGTAATCTATTTTTTTTAAGTAATATATGTAGTGTAAATTAATTTAATGTGTCCAGAGACCAATTCCTCAAGTAGCTATTCACCCTGCACAAATAAAAGTTGTCACTCCTGCTCAAGAAAAACTGCATTCATCTAAACAATTGTAATGTGTAGTGTAATATTGATGCTCTAAATTGGTTATTTTCTTTCATTTTTTGTGACTAGTTTATCTTACCGTAGTTCTAATAGTGAACTTTGCACAGGCTGGAACTGTGTACTTTCATTGCCTCCACTTCAAACACATTAAGTTAATATGAGCACACAGTTGTGAAATAACTGAATAAGTATTGAAAATTGTGCCTTGACTTGGAGTGCTCTACTAAGCTAACTCCCATGATTTGTGGCTCTGTTGATAAGAGCACATGTATGACTTTGATCCCTGGTTCTCTGTGTGATCTAGCAACAATTTTCAGAACAAAATAGTAGCTACCTCAAAAAATGATTCTATAAATTTCCTTTTCTACTTAATTTTGTAAACAGGTGTGCAATGGACTCTTGGTTATGTAATATTAGTGCATACTTGATGATCAAATGTCCCATAAATTTACTAAGACAAAAGGTTCTTCTGTCAAATTTTGAATTGATTGTTGTTCCTCATAAAATTTCAGCATTAGTTATATGTATTGCTCAGTTTTACTAACTCAACATACTTCAGCAAGAGACATGAAACCAAATTTGTATGTGCATACTCCCTATTGAATCTGACAAACCCTTTACTCTACTCAAATAGCAAGCAGAACAGTTTCATAAATTATTTGAATAAATTAATATACATGTTAGTTAAGGGTATTAGCAAGTGTAGTAAATAAATAATATAAAATGTGTATAACAGATCTCATTGTTTAAGTTCCCGAGTGCAACCTATGTACACTAAAACAAGATGATATAAAGGCTCCCACAGGTAAAATAAAATGCTTTGCAAAGTCCAGTATCAGTTTATCCGTAGGATCTTAAATATTGATGTCCTGGAAATATTACACTGCAATATGGAACATGGTGATATTTATATGTCTGTGTGGCATTGTGACATTTGACTTTATTCTTTCATTTATTCTTGAAAATAGATATATTCTGTGAATTTTTTGTTATACAAAATTGTATGTCATTTTGTGGACAGGGAAGAAATTCATACCTGCTCATAGACAAGTTCTTTTCACATCACGATGCTTACAGAACAATTGAGGTAGTGGCGAAATGATGTAAACTTATTACTATTTTGTTTGAAATATGAATATTGAAGGTATGTTTCTGTTGGAATAGTTACTTAGCCCTTTAACCAGGAATTTTATTATACAATATTTGTGAACTGTTTTCTGCACTGTTTCTGTGGTAGTAGTGCGAGGGGTGAACTATTTGCAGATATGTACATAGGTTTTTCCATTATGTTCTAATAAGTACAGTAAAGGTTGCGGGGGTAGGGATTATGTGAACTATATATTAATTCATAATTATTCGTTCTTACACATGGGGGTACATCATGTAATCTGATCATGATGCTGAAACAAGATTAAATATTCTCAGATGGAAACAAACAAAAAGGGTTTAGAATTACACTTATATGTTGGAAATATTTCTGTAATTTTCAAGGAATGAATAACCTGAATTTAAAGAAAGAAAAAAGCTTAATAGTTTGTTTTTTTCTGTAAAATGCACAAGCTTTTGCAGAAAAGTTCACATGAGCTGACAAAAAACATGCTAATTGACAAATGAGTCCATGATAATGTTGGTATGAACCTTTTGAAACTGTTTACTTCTATTTAAAACTTAATAATTTTGATATTACTTGCTCCTTGAAAAAACAAAAGAAACTGTTTGGAATGCACAGCTTAAACTTTGACGTGACATCACTCTGAAATTCAAAGCCTGGTCAGTGCATCAAGCTTCCACTGGGGATCAAGCTTGGGACTGCCTGAAATTATCATGTCTTAAATAGCTGTCATAGATAAACGTAACAATTGGTCACAAGTGAAAGGGAACTGGAATTTTTTTATTCAGAATTTTTTTGTCAGCTAGTATGAGCCACGGTAGCTCAATTGGTAGAGCTTCTTGACTACCAGTGGAAGACCTGGGTGTGAATCCCGTGACAGGTGATCTGGACCAGGAAATTTCCAAGTAATTTCTCTGTTTCTGCACAGCTCTGAGGCCCACCCAGCTTTGTAGAAATGTGTTCCTTGGGGGTTAAAGGTGGCTGGGCATTATGTTGATCACATCATCCGAATTATGGCTAAGATCAAGAATATGTGGAGCTGTACCTCCACATTTCCCCATGTCTTCATGGCATGTATGCATATACCTTTAAATAATTAAATTTAATTAAAACTTTCTTTTGGGATGTAAAGCTCATTCAGTTTCAAGCAACTTTTTTTTATTGCAGGTTTGCCAATTGAAAGAAATTAATTTATGTACCTGTAGATTCCTTATATGGGTGTTCATTAGATTTACGTTATATAAAAGCTGATAAAAATTATGTATTTTTACTTTAAAAGAAAAATATTGCTTACAGAGATTCCCTTTGGTAATCATGGGTCTCTGTGGAAACACATTGCACAGTGAAACTGTAGGTTGTTCTAATGAGTATAAAATGAATTTGCACACTTAGAGGAGAGATTATCATCTACACATCAAAAACTTAAGGAGAGAGAGATTAGCATCTACTCATATCAAAAACGTAAGGACCACACAGTTATTGCTGACACTTACACATTGTAGTGGTTTTAACCTTTTGCAGCCCAAAGCGTTTTTCACATGTAAGCCTCTATATTGCCAGAGTCGATTTTGAGTAAAATGCAGAGTTTCAATTAAATGAGTGTAGATCGGAGGCTAATTGCCCTAGAGAGATGAGTGATATACCGTTGTATGCGGAATGAACCAGAGATTCATACTATATGAATTTTTTGCAAATTCGGCATATATGTGGTGGGGGGAGGGGGCTAACTCTCAAAATTCCAAAATTTCGGGGGAAAAAAATTGGTTCCCCCACCCACCCCCCCAAGAAAAAAAGTACATGACAGTGTCGACATGCATATGGAAATGATCGCTGACATGTAAGGAACACAAAAATATTTGCATTATCATCATATGACCAATGTAACTTGAGTTGTACCCCAAAAGGAATGGTCGGCATGCCACTGATTCAAGCTTCAAAATGTAGCGGTACCTTGAAATGACCATAGCTCAGAAACTAAATGCCCTAGAGATATGAAAGATATACCGTTGTACGCAGAATGAATCACAGATTTAGACGATGTATAATTTATGCACATTCGGCGTATATATGGAGGGGGAAAGGGGGGAAATCCCCTGAAAATGCTGTTTTTTTTTAAAAAAAATGGGGTCCCCCCCCGAAAAAAGGGATATGAAAAGTTCAAAATTAACATAGAAATTATCGCTGGCATGTAAGAAACACAAAATATTTGCATCCTTGTCGTATGACCAATGTAACTTGTATCCCCAAAAGGAATGGTCGGCACGCCACTGATTCAAGCTTCAAAATGCAGCGGTACATTGAAATGACTATAGCTCAGAAACTAAATGCCCTAGAGATATGAAAGATATACCGTTGTACGCAGAATGAATCGCAGATTCAGACGATATATAATTTATGCACATTCGGCGTACATATGGAGGGGGAAAGGGAGGAAATCCCCTCAAAAATACTTTTCTTAATAAAAAAAATGTTTCCCCCGCCCCCCTTGCCCCGAAAAAAAATGTCAATGCACAAAATGCAAAATTTATGCAAATTTGGTGTGTATATATGGAGGGGGAAGGGAGGAAACCCCAAAAAATTATTTTAAAAAATTGACTTCACCTAAAAAAATGTCCTCTCACTTGGGCACAAAACGACACCTACGCACAACATTCACGGACAAAAAGCTAGAACGTAGTGAAAAATGAACGCCAATTCTTGCAGCTGCTTGACATTCTATTTTTAGACCATGCTTGGTGACCTTTGTTCAACATTGTGGAACACTTGTGCTCAAAAAAACAAAGGTTTCCTTCAGCGCGTTTCGATTTCCCATTCTCACAACGCAGATTCAACAACCAGTTTTCCCCCTGCTTCCGCCCTCACGGAAAACTTTCATTTTGACATCGGATACTTATAAACAAGCTTCCTTCGAATGCACTTAGCAGGAGGACGTGAAAAGCATTGCTTTAGAACAACAAAGCTGGTCTTCCTTTTGTCGGCAAAATTTGAGGTTGAAAAGAGCTGCAAAAGAGAAGTACCTTTTCAACTCCATTTTCATGAAGACAAAAAAAAATGCAAAAAACCATTTCTATTAAATACATGTGTTAGGAACAATATAAAAAAATAAAATCGAAATTCTAGCCAAAAGTAGAAAAGTTATAACGTAAAAGCTACGACCTTGACACAGCATCTCAATCGAGATGCTTGGTTCCGTGAGGGTTACTTTTGGGTATCTCGTTTGAGACACTTGGGCAGCAAAAGGTTAAGCCACCGGGTTAAGCATGGAATTTACATAACATTTTGGAGATTGAAGATATATTTTATGACGTTATTCCTGGGTTTCTTCAATTGTGTACCATTATTGGGGTCATCCTGAAAAGTTTGGTAGCTGGTTTCCACACCAAGAAATGCCCTGTCAAGAGGTTGGTCTTTTTATTCTTCTTGCCCCCCATAACTCAAGTTAATGCTTCTATGTTACTTTGTGCTTGCTGACACTGTTGTATGCCTTAATTGTAGAGTATATTCATTTCTTTTGTACATTAGGTTCATATTTTATTAAATATATATATATTTATGCTTGAGATTTTAATGACTATTCATGTAGCATATACCCTGTTCTGTCTTATTTTTTTTTTAATATGGTGCTTTCCTCATGTCCTAGGTTATTTTCATTAATTTCTTTTGCCTTCTCATTAGACGTAGAAACTGAATCTCCTGGGGTCTGTTCAAAGAAATTGGGAGATTCTGCATGCTGGTATACTTTGCCATTTTCTATATTGTTCTGTGCATTTCTAAATGGAACTTGTATATGGGTTTCATGGTGTGATTTCTTTCCTGTGACATTTTTTCATAATCCATGCTGGCTTCTGCTTATGTCTCACTATACATAATTCACCGAACCTACATGTCGATGTGTGCCTTGTGTATATAGATAACACTAGTGCAATTGACTGTAGATGCCTGGGCCTTTTTTCTCAGCAACCAGACACTCCATCCAGGGCAACTCACGTAACAGCTGCTAAACGATGACTTCACGTTGGTAGCGAGAGCAACTGTTATTAGCCCTAAACGACCAGGGGTCATTGATGGCTGGCATTTGTAGGAATCTATTTAAGCGGAGATCAAACTGCATCGATAGTTCCCATCTTAGTGGAATCTTCCATTGGTATCGCAAGAAAGAAGCATCATGCGGGTGAGTCCTATCCAGTGTGAATTTTTCTGTGCTAATGTGATATGAGGAGCACCAGAAATATGTAGGCTTTTCCATATTTGTTTGTATATACATATGTGTATATATTTATACTTTTATCTTGCTCACCCAATAGAGGATGTATAGTGATCATGTAAGAAGGAATTTCAAGCTGATTTACAGTAATGTAAATTTAATGAATAGTAATGCAGTAATACACTTTTGAGTCTGACCACTAATTTGGCATGAATTCTATATACATTCATGGATTTGTTTATTTTGGAAGCTTAGGGGAAGTAACCTGTTATTTTTCGAATGTTTAAAGTTCTAGTTCTTTTAACTAATGCGTTCTTACATTCACGTATTTATAATAATGAGATAACGTCACATGCATATTCAGATATGAAGCAGTGTGGCTGGAAAAAGGGGCACTCCTTGTACGAAATAAATTACAGGAAAACATTAGTAAATAAGTTCTTATTTTTCTGTCATGAAGAAAGAAGTAATAAATTAAGGATAAAGCCATCAAATAAATATGTATGCAATGAAGGGGGGAAATCTGAAACTTGGAAGTTTGCGCTCAATGCCCAGCATCTGTATATAATTTCATTTTGTTTTTTTGTCATTGTTTTGGTTCAATTTTCTGCATATGTTAAATTTGTACATCGTGCGAAATTGAATTAAGACGTGGTTCCTTTTTAAATTTGTAATTGCCGCTGTTTAATGTCAAATTTAAATTTCACCAGCTGTTGTATGTAAATACAAAGTGTTTTGAAGCCATTCTGGTAAGTCACATATTTACTGACTTGCATGGGAGCATGAATAATTTATATATTATACATATGCAACCTGAGAACATATTCCATTATTACTGAAGGACTACATTAATTAGTACTAATCCACAATCAAGTTCCCTATTATAGTTCATGTATGGCATTCTACCACTTAAATTTTAGATATTAAGGAAAAATGATGTAAATTGTTTGCATTTCTTGTATTCAGTTGTTGCAACTTTTTCTCTAGTGCTAGTGTTGAAAGTTGCAAAACTAAGAATCCTAGCTTTGAATGCCAAGTGAATCATTATTCATCCATAACTCAGTTACCCCAACCACACTCTCAGCTTAGAAAGATGTAATATTTTGCATCCGTGTGTGTCCCAAATATCAGCACAGAAATGAAAGTGGATAAACCTTTTGTAAAACATGCTTTTAATGGATTAAACTTCTCTTGTAAACATGAGATCATCCATTATGTAAGTGGAATTTGTGAAAGTAAATTGGAAACATGGAAAAGAAATGTTTGATGCTTCTGTGGTACCAATATGTCAACAACATAGTTTTTCGTAAGCCCAAACTTACATCTGCAGCGTGACAAAGAATACATTGAACAAAATATGAAATTCATTGCCATTTCCTGGACTACATGTCACCTTTTACAGAGTAATTTGAATGATTGTTTAGTGGAAGATTATTTGCAGTACATTAATTAATGCACATGTACTAGATTTTATACTTGAATTAGTAACAAGTAGTCTAATATATCAATATCTACGTATCCAACTTTAAGAAATAATAATTGCGCTTGTTTTATAACACCCTTTTTTCTACAGTACTTCATCTTTAAAGACTGATATTTGTAAGCTTACATGTTTCATTAGAAAGATGTGTGTATATATGTACATGTGTAAGTTTCTGATGGGATGTTTATGGTGCCTGTATTCCAAGTGTAACATGAGGTCTGTCTTATATTTGGAGTTTTGCAATTGCTTGTGTTCTGTTGTGGTTCTTGCTGTGCCCTTATTTACTAGCTAGGTGGGTATCTTGGAAATGGAAAGCAATACAACTTCCTGTTGCCAAAATATCAACTGATCCTGTTGTTCACAGGGCAACAAACAAGATGGCTACCTAATCTGTATTAGGATGGCCTCTTGGTGAGTATAGAATGAGGTAAGTGTGAGTACCTTGTTTGAAATGTTATGCTCAAATGTATCTCCCTGTATATAAAATGCTCATTCTTCTTATTTCAGGATATCCCACCTTTTACTTGCAATTGAATATGCATAAATGCTGTGTTTTTATGTTCTTTTCAGATATTTCCCCACGGTTGATCCCAGATCCTCCATCATATGTGATTCTGCATTATGGCGTGTGCCCCCAAACAGAATGTATTGTTTGCAAGTTGATGTTCCCATTTGTTAGATTAAGATGGAATGCCACTGATCATTTCAAGGGAACAGTGATACTAGTACTAGTGTATCGGCAGATATGAAGGCATACCTAATCTATATTGTGCTTGTGTAAATTAAGAATTTTGTCATTGAACTGTGACGATGCATTTTTGCCAGCAGTGGTTATTTTTTTTGTTCACGAATTGTCTGTTCTTGCACTTCATAGGGAGGTCTGTACTACACTTTTAGAGCATTCGAAGGCAGGTGATGTCTTGGCTCTGTGCATATATTTTTTTTTTCCTTCTATTGAACAATTGTATAGAAATATAACCTTAGTACAAATCAAAAGAATGCAACCCAAGGGGAAGAAACTATGATTGGGGTGGTCGGGTTGGGGAATCTTATCTTGATAGCCCTTGAAAGGCACTGGGATATATATGTGTGTGTATATATTCTTGTTTTTTTGGAAGGTCATTTCGCTGTTATCTTACAGAGAAAATCCATGACTGGCACCAATTTTTATAGCCTTAGCATAAACTATTTACCTAGATAAAATAGAATGCCTCTTTAATTTTTCATCTGTGTGTTTTGGTTAGAGATTTCTGTTTTGTTGTATGTTTAATATTACTTGTGCTGACAGTAGTTTTGAGATGTTTTATAATGTGTTTTCGACATAAACATTCCTTTGATATACCATTTAGCATAATTCTGTGCATTGAAGTTTTTCATAAAGTGATTATTTATATTTATTTCAAAGTTGGTTGTTTTACTGTTCTGATCCTCATATTTCCAGTTCATAAAAAACAGCCAGCTCCAAACTAGAGAGGAACAACCCATTTTCTGATTCAATATTTGATGAACAAAATTTTTTTTTGCTTTGTTCTGTCTCTCTTTCTCTCTCCAATTTTTAAATGTTTTGTAGTGATTTGACTGATACATGTTTATTATCCTGTTTGCATCATGTCCGTGTTATTAAATACTGATATGCAACTGTTTCTTTAAATATATGTATAATGAATCTTCACTAGACTAACTTAATGCTCTAGCAATGTTTCCATTGCATGCCATGTGCTACGCGTTAAATCAATCCGTATGCCAAAAAACAGTTTCTCCTAGTTTTATTTTTTCAGGCATCTATCGAAGGGGGAGAGCGACTAGTTGTGGAGGCGACTGGTACACGGCAAAATTTCATGTTCTTTTTTATATTTGCAATGTTCTTTTTTAATATAAAAATATCCTTGTGTGCATATATCGATTTTCGCATTTGCAAATGTTTTGATGCAGAGAATTAATACAACCCCATTACTACTTCAGTGACTTGTTTTGTTTTATTTAAATTGTCATAGAATGATTTAAATTTCTATTGCAACATGTTTGTTTCAGCAGAAACTGCATTTAAAATGGATTGCCAGTCATGGTTCGTTTCTCACTCGATACAGTGAAGATTGGATACCTCTTTGGCTCTTACAAATTTTTCATTGTTCTGTTACGTTAGTAATTTTTCTTAACAGGTGAGTTGTTTAGTTTTTTGCCTAAAAATTAGCCTTCTTTTTTTGTCCTACTTGTATTCTTGCTATGTCATACCTTATTGCATATGTCAAGGGCTGTTACGTTTGAATATTGGATGTGTTTGTGCTGCTGAATGTCATTCCAGGGCGAAAAGTTACAAAATAGGGGAGGGACGTGGGCCCAGAATGCAAGAAGTGGAACACCAGGAAGGTGGCAGCAGCGGAGAATTGGGTCATGTAAGGATACTTTGAGGAGACGGTCTCTTTGACGTGTCGTCCACAGATGTTCATGTATCTAATCTCAGCGCCCACCACCTCAGTGGCCTGAGTTGAGTGCATCCGTAATACAGAAAAAAGAAAGAAAAAACTAGTGTTGTGCAGTAATCACTACATTCCAAAAACCCTACCAGGATGGTGAAAAGTGACACTAATCAGGCAAAGGAGACAAGGGTGGGGGGGTAGGGAATGGGCTGAAACGTGACTATTCACACAGACAATGTAAGGACATATTACAATGTAAGGACATATTTTACTGTAAACATTTTGTGTAGTATCTTGTCACATAATAAAAAAAATATTAAATATTTTGTGTATTTTTTTTTTCAGATCAAACAATATATATCCTAGCCATGATAGAAGTAGAGAGCATTGGATTGTAGTGTAGTGTAGCAGAAGCAGGGAGCATGTTGGGAACAGCTGTTTCAACATTAAGGCTTAGCTGTATTTTTGGCCTGTGCCAGGCCAGCTTCTTCCTCTTTTCGAAAAACTGCTAGGATAAAAGAAAAATACATGTTTAGAATTCCTTCTAGAGCATTCATGAGAATTTTCAGGTGGTTTTCTTTCGCTGTTGCCTAGATATTATCAGTAGTGTCGTGATTATGTAAGTCTATTAAAGCATTGATAATATCTAGACAACAGAGAAAGCAAACCATACGAAAATTATCATGAATGCTCTAGAAGGAATTCTACACAGATAAAATTTTTCAGATTTTCGAATATCATACAGGTTTTTGCGAAAAGAAGGGAGGATGCCCTGGTATGGGCCAAAGGTCCAGCCTAGCATTAAGGTCAAGAAAGTGTTCCTTCATGTTCAGCTCAGGCCTCCTTCATTTCAGCAAAAACCTTTTCAAGAAAATTAACAAAGGCAAAAAATACTGAAAATGATCTAAAAGCCAAAAAGGGGTTGGCGAACACAAAAAAATGTTTCTGGTTCTATCTGAAGGAAAACTGGCAGATATCAGGTTTAGCATTGTTTTGAAGGCTCAGAAAGGATGATTATTCTTCTTCAACTTCCAAGCCCTAGTCGGCATGTTCATGGTTTGACCAAATACTCTGTTGGAATATGACAACAATTGACACTTTTCGATCCAAATTGATGAATGTTCCTATTGCTTTTTAAATAATAAAAATAATTAGGAGTAAATGGTAATAATAATCAAGGATATGTTGTGTGAATTAGTTACAAAATAATTGCAGACTTATCACATGTTTGAAGTAAATCTCATCTCTAAATTGTATACCTTACTGCCAGAAAAAAAATCGCAAGAATAATTCTGAAATAAAATGTTTCAACTTAATTACTAAACTCCGTACTCAACATATCTGAATGTCGTACAAAAAAAAAACCATTCCAAGGGGAAATATAATTAAACACGAGATGCCAAATATGCTAAGTTTTTTGTCATTTAAATCTGACGTGAGTATTTTACCTATACTCGACAACGTCGCTGTTAAACTTACATTGAAACGTGTTGATTGCACAAGCTACCACTTTTCTATGCAACAAACATTTATTTTCATTCGTTGGACAGTACTTTGCAAGGTGGTGTTATATTTTAAGTGTATAAACTCTCGTAATTATACCCTTTTGTGTTCAAACTGGCCACAGATTTCCTCCAGGTGGACCACGAGCGAGTTCAGTTTCCAACCTCTCATGTTTCTCCGATTCCAATTTTAACATACCGAATCGTGAGTATTCTCTTAAATTATTCCTTAAATTAAATTATTATATTTAGCGGAAAAAGGCGCTTCTTTTCTTCTTTCTTCAGTCAGGACTAGTCAGAGGGATGCGATAATGCACACTTGCTGGTTTCGTTCTCGTTTGAACGCAGAAATACAAAACGCTCATTGTTATTTTAAGTCAATTTTCTGCTATTTGTGTTAAACATGACGATGAAGATGAATAATAAACTGGAAAAATTAATGATGGGACAAACACAATGACACACCATTGCCTCACCATGGTGTTCAAACCTAGGACCTCTTCTCCATCAATGTTGATTTGATTGATTGAGTTGGTGTTTTAAGTCCACTTTGTGCACAGTAAGGCTAATCGGGACTGGACCTACAGTTTAAATTGGGATCCGAACCACTATATGCCTCCACCGGGAATCGAACCCGGAACCCTTTGATTACAAGGCGACGAGGCTACCACTGCGCCATCGGGGAGACACTCTATCTATCAATGTTGAAAAGATTCCCATTGCAAAAGACGAAAATTAATAATAGTACCCGCACTTAATTTTCTGGCTACACAAAAAAATATTTCCTCTGGTTGCACAAAAATTTATTTCCTCTGGTTACAAACACACAAAAAAAATCTGGTTACACAAAAATTTAATACAGTTCGTGTATACTTCAAGAACGTAACGTGTAACCTAGCTGACTATGACCGAGCATCTTTTGAAATGAAAAGTAATATTTTTGCTCATATCACTAAAACAGAGAGAAAATCGAGATTTGAATGATTTCTCTTCTACCTTTAATGAAGTGCAAGGGGTGCGGGACGAAAAATTTTTGGTTGGGAAGGAAACAGGGCGGGGTATTTTTAAAGTCCTGACGTTCAAAACGGGAAAAATAATGTTATTTCCCGACTAAATTGGGAGATCATAGGAGCGGAAAATATTCAACATTACCCGATACTAAAAAAAATGTTAATTATACACACAATTTTACCCTCGGGTGATGAATTACTTTGCATTTCTGGAATAAAAACTGCTAATAAATTTCGGACATTTAGTACAAAAAAAATGTAGGGAATAAACTACTTTTAAACCATCATTTTTTCCGAAGTCTGGATCGGAATGTCTTTTTTTTTTTTTTTTTTTTTTTAGGTCCCGACTTGTTGGGTTTTTGCACATCCGTTGTCATTACTGCGCAGCAGTGTTGCCACATGAAGGGAAATTTGGAGCTAATTTTAAGTGAAAAGGGAAAAGGGAAATTCGATGAAAAATAGCGAATTTTCAGGGAAATTTTAAGACAGACTAAACGTTAATTATATTAAACATTATAAAAGATTCCAGTTTTGAAAATGAGAACTTATTATTTTTTTTATTTTGTTGTATACTTTGTTCTGAGAGGAAGGGTGGAATTTGGGTTGACACACATCTGGCTACCTTTTGGGGCCGGAGGTCTTTGGCCATTCACCCTTATGGGTGATTCAGCATTGGAATGGTTCAATACTTGGAGTCGAACTCAGGAAGCACAGGATATAGATTTTGTAACTTTAAAAACTAAAATTGTGGAAGAATTTACGGAACCGGGGGACACTTTTCAATTAGAGGAACAAATCAGATTACGCTTCCATCAGGAAAATGAACCTGTTTCAAAATATGTGAGAGAAAAACAGTTATTGTTATTAAAATTAGATCCTGCCATGGACATTAGTGAGCAAATTAAGCAAATAAGCGGGGGTTTACAACCTAACTTTATGAAAGAAGTTTATAACAGGGAATATGATTCAGTGCATGAAATGTTACGAGACCTGAAACATGTTGAACAATTCAAATATCTTGTGCAAAAACGTAAAATTCTAGAAACTGAATGTGAGACAATGAAAGCTCTGTCGTATTCTGAATCGAGTCGAGCCTACATGCCGACTCAGCAAGCTATCCCGTTGCAGCGCATGGTCAATGGTCATGTTGACATAACATATTCTCAGGCTAATCGGGAGATCGAGGAAAGATTAAATGCATTGCAACAAGACCTTGATCAATTACAGTCGAACGCGGGACTCCAGTCTCATGAGTCAGATTTAGTTTCGCAATTTCAGAATCTTGAGGCTAAAGTAAATGCACTTGCAGAACATCGGAAAAAACATTCATTTACTGAGTCATCATTCTCATATCCAGTTAGAGAATATGAACATAGAGATAGAAACAATAGGGGAACCTATTATAATAATAGTAACACTAGAGCCCACACACAGTGGCAGAATAGAAATATTTGGCATAACAACCACAATAATAATCTCGACACACAGTCGCAACGTTCGCGTAGGGGGCGATGGCGCAATGGCAGTAACCCTCGATTTCAGCGTTCGCATCTTTCATCTTCATCGCCGCGAACATTTTTGGAGCAACAACAGGGGCGCGAAGATCCAAATAACCATACTAATCAGGTTGTTAATGAAAATTACTCTACTTTTCGTAAGAACAGAAGCAATTTTAAACGAATAAGACCTGCATATGACGGGGACCTAGGTGTAGGACCTACGGGGAAAACTCTAACGGTCTCTACTTTTCCTTCTGAAGATTTGATTTACATCAATGTGAAAGTAGATGGGGAAATTCGACAGTTCATCCTGGATAGTGGAAGTCAAATTTCGGTAACGGGAGATAAGAACATACCAGTCAATGCCAAGCGATTTAATATAAATACTGCGATTAAGGGGGTCACTAATAGTCAACTGACAGTTAAGGAAATTGTGTTGCTACCATTTTCTATACATAACCAAACATTTTTTTCATCCATTTAGAATCGTTAAGGATTTTAATCAAGTTACCATATTAGGAACTGATTTCTTGAAGGGACAAAAGGCTAAGTTAGATTTTGAGGAAAATAAGCTTACCTTGCATAGATTTGGCAAATTAATTAAAAATGAGAATAAGAAAGCTTTTGACGTGTCAATCAAAGTTTCCCATTTGTTACATCATGTTTTGCAACCAGAATTTGTAGCTGCTAAAAAGATAAAAGTGAAACCAATGACACATTTGTGCATTCCATTGAAATTGGCTAATTCATATGACAAAGATAGGACACTCTTGGAACCGGACCTACAGTTTCAAGAGAAAACGGGATTGATGGTTGCCAGAGCAATTATTAATCCGGATTCGAATCTCATTTGGATCACAAATCCTTTAAATTATAATGTTACAATTAAGAAAGGCACTATTATCGGGAAAGCTGAAACATGGGATAGGCCAATCATGAGTAACAATAATGATGGGAATAAGGATGAAATTGGTGAACAGGCACAGGTTTTTGCGACGGAAGAGTTAGGGAACGTCAATGACGCACGGGCGGACCCTAGTCGGTTTGATGTGAATCCGAATTTAGAACCCCAGCAAAAGGAGCAACTTTTGGCTGTTTTAATGAAATATCCACATGTTTTTGCGTGGTCAAAGGATGATATAGGTAGAGCCACGAATTATAAACATAGAATTCAACTAAAAGATGACACAGAATTTCACTTAAAATCCTACCCGATTCCAGTTCACCTTCGTGATGAAATTAAAGATCAGATTGAGACTTTATTAAAGCAAGGTGTTATTTCTCCTACAAAATCACCCTTTAACTCTCCAGTTATCCTTGTAAAGAAGGCAAAGGGGGGTTATAGATTATGCCAGGATTATCGCAGATTGAATGTTTCGTCTGTATTTGACGCTCTGGGTGTGAATAACATCAATGAAATATTATACAATATGGGGGGCAAGAAATATTACTGTACGGCAGACTTGAAGAGCGGATTCTTTAATATTCCTCTCACCGAGGACAGTAAGAAATATACAGCATTTACAATACCAGGAATGTCACAGTATCAAATGAACGTCGTGCCACAGGGCCACGTCAGTTCATCAAGTGCAATGACTCGTTGCATTCACCTAGCGTGCTCAAATTTAGATCCCAATCACTTTGCCCATTATGTGGACGATTTGTTTTGCTTTGGAAATACTTTTGAAGAAATGCTCATAACTCTGGAGAAAATGTTACAATGTTTACAGGCAGCGGGATTAAAACTTGCGATAGAAAAATGTCACTTCGGCTACACTGAGGTTATTGCTTTAGGACATAAAATTTCGAAATTTGGCTATCGGATCAATGACAAAATCATTGATTCTATCAAGAAATATAAGACACCGACAACTGTGAAACAAGTTCGCACATTTCTCGGATTAACATCTTATGTCAGGAAGTTTTTAAAATCATATTCCGAGATGGCACTTCCCTTGCAAAAATTGATAGGAAAAAAGAAGAAATTTCTCTGGGGGGAAGAACAGCAAATTGCGTTTGAGAGGTTGAAAGAAGCTTTACTTACAGCTCCTGTATTAATGGCATATGATCCATCAAAAGAAGTAAGGGTATATACGGATGCAAGCAGTAAGGCTATTGGCGCGGCGATTTTACAACCGAATGCGAACGGTGATTTTCAGCCTATTTCCTATTGCAGTAGAGTGTTAAAAGACCATGAAACTCGACTTTCAACCATCGAGCAAGAATTGTTGGCAATCATATATGCATTTAAGTCATTCAGATTCTTCTTACTTGGGAGACATTTCGAATTATTTACCGACAACCAAGCAATCACATTCATTCGCTCCTCAACGCAACTTTCAAACAAATTATTTAGATGGTACACGTTGATGGCAGAGTTCGATTTTACGCCAATTCACTGCAAAACTACACAAAATATGGCGGATGCTATCAGCAGAGAAACAGAACATGATCCACAGGGAGCAGACGAGGAGCTTCCAGAGCCACATACATTGTTATTGTTAGATGAGACAATTGATGTTGCTATACACCAACGAGAGGATTCTTATTTTGGAAATATCATAAATATTTTGGAAGGAAAAGAAGACGAGGGGGGCAACAACCCACCTAACCCCTCCCTGCAGAGGCAAGCTTGCTATTATGTTATGGAAAATGGACTTCTTTATAGACAACATAAACTGGGAGCTACGACTAAGAAATTATTATGCATACCGAAGTCACTTCGCAACACTGTCATTGAGACATTGCATAGTTTACCAGCTGGAGGAGCACATTATGGCTTCACTAAAACATACAAAAATGCGTTGGATAGGATTTACTTTCCATTCATGAAGAACCATATTCAGAAAATGGTCAAGGAATGTGTAATTTGTCAGCAGAATAAACGCATAAAAGGAGCACCATATGGAGAACTTTTAACGTTCAACTCACAGAAACCATTCGATAGAATCGCTTTAGATTTTAGCGGACCGTATCCACCAAGTGGTTTGCTCCGCCATAAATATATACTAAGTGCAATCGATCATGGTACTCGATTTTTAATTGCTCAATCAGTAGCAGATACTTCAAGTGAGACAGCAGCTAACTTCCTTTTTGAAAATGTAATTCTACGCTTTGGATGTCCTTCTCGTATAGATACGGACAGAGGTACTTCATTCACAGCTAATTTATTTCAAGAACTATCGGAGAAATGTGGAATCCATCTTAAATTCGCTCCAGCAGCTAATCACAATTTAATTGGATTATTGGAACGATCACATGCTATTTTACAGGGACTTATGAAAAACTTCGTGAACTCAAAACACACAGATTGGCTTTTATACTTGCAATCGGCCGTGTGGTCGTACAATGTTAATTACCAGGAGAATTTGAAGAACAGTCCATTTTTTCTTCTTCATGGATTTACGCCTACATTAGTCTGGGAGAGCGGACTACATTTAACGCCCAGTGTGAATGTAAACAACGAGATGAGATTCAAGATTCTCGAAAAAGCACGAGAAGCAGCTTATGAGTCTCTACAGAAACGCCACCGACAAGCAAAGAAGTACTACGATAAACGTCATCAGTCCATTGAATTTACACCAGGAGAATTGGTTCTAGTATACGATGGCAGTCATCGTGTACACACCGCTAAATGCTTTTCGGGAATATATAAAGGACCTTGTAAAATTATAGCAAAAGAAAATCCCAATGTTTACAAAGTGGAATATAAGACAAAACGAGGACAGACAATCGTGGACTCAATTTCGGTTCAGAGATTGAAAAAATACTATGCTTCAGAATACGGTAGCGGCGATGAGAATGTAAATTGTGATGATGAGAATGAAGAACAGCAACAGCAGGAGTGAATGAGTGAGAACATACCTTTTACCCTGTATGTAACTTACTTTTCAGTACTCTGATGCACTACATAAATTTTACATCTTGCAAATATTTTTTTTTAAACTAACAAACACTAAAATTATGTGAAATATTATTGTTTAGCCCTTAATAATTGCACGGAAGTGTAAAACTAGTTATTACCACACTAAAATCATTAGTTATAAATCGTAGTCATCGAGGTTTCATAATAATGAACAACAAGTACAGTAACGCGCAAAAATAATAATAATTAATATTATTGTATTCACGGATAGTGAACAAAGGGAATGGTGATGAATATAAATTGCGCGCAAGGAATTTTCCTCAGATTTTTGTAGGCCTGTAGAGAACTGATGGAAATAATCTTTTGTGAAATACAAAAGATAAATAGTGTAAGTCAATAATAGACTTTAGTATTTTTTATGAATAAAATGTGTTAAACACATTCGGAAAGGAAAATGAGAATTAAAATCCTCTATGATTCAGCGTGGTTAGTCAAAATAGGGTTAAACAAGTACATATTTTAATATTTCAATTGTTAAATTTAAGTTAATTACATTTATAATTTTAATAACTAAATAAATGACAGAAATATGAGATTATCAGTTTTATAAGATTTAAATAACGTTAAATAAAGAGAACAGTTATAATAAGAGCTGACTAGGCATACAGCCAGTAAATTATTCAATTAAACGAACTACAGATCAATAATAACTAAATAAGTACTGCGATAATAATAATTATAATATAGATAATAATAATACGAAGAGAATAGTGAATATTTTGGTGCTTAGATAATTATAAAGTTCAAACAAAATGTATCACATGGAAATATAAATATTAAGATTACCTTTATAATTATACGCATATTACATTGAGATTTAATTATTTTGTATATTTTTCTTACATAACTTTACATAAAAGCTAGACTTAAAATCTAATATGAAGAGTAATAAGTCAATTAAGAGCATAGAAGAAATAAGTAGTATTTTACACATACAGTTACGACCATGAGTTATCAGCAGCCACTTGTCACATTTTATTAACAATTTAACGACACAGTCATGAGATGAATTACGACAGTTTTGAAGAAGTAAAGTATCTTTTATTAAACATGTAGACATTACATTGATCCATCTAATTTGGGATATTTCATTCCAAATACGACTCGATTAGTTTATTGAATGTTATATCAAGTTACTTAGAGTACTTCCTAATTTTTCTTCCGCATGGTAGAAATTTCCCATCTTGTAAAATTCTCATTTAAAATTTCCCTCAAATGTATTTCACACTTCTCGAAACGATATCCAAAGTCAATTTCAAATGCCTTCATGGTAAAATGTCTTTCGTCAGCAAAAGGATAAAGTTCAACCGGGGTGCAACGGAAATGTCCTTCCTCCTTAAGCAATGGGGAAACTTGAGTTACATTTCAAAAAGACAGAACAACTGACGAAATATGCAAGTTAGGCATTCTATTCGTTTCTTGCGGCAACGATATCTACCTACATCGGCAGGAGCAAAATTCTCTCTTGACATGAAGTAACCAACACGTTGCAAATTAAACAGCAGATATCTCACATTCCACATTAGCGGGGAACTGAATGAACTGCCGACAGAGCATTCTTTCAACTCAGGCTATCGACTTCAAGGATACAAAAGAACATGCAACCTTATGTCCGTTCAGAACGATATTTCTTCATCTGGCAACATTTGGAATATAAATTGAAATTACGTTTTCATTTTTATGTCATTTAATTTTAGGTGATTATATATCTAGTTAAACACCACCAATTGTCAACTTTTTTTTTCTCTCCATATTTTTTTTTGTATACACAATTGTATATTATTTTCCTTGAATATTCTTAGGCTGATTGCAATATCATTAGGGGAGAAAGAGTCAATAATGGACAACGAAACTTCGGATTCTTAGAATATTATCTGATGTATTTCAATTTATGTGGACAATATTAGCAAGTGCAAAGGGAATTTTACAATTACTCTTTATTAATGACGATATTTTATCAATATTATACTAACAGAAGGACGATTGATCAACACATTATTTTTTAGTAATATTTAAAGTACTTCATTCAATTCAATTGTTATTTATAAATATTTTCAGTTAATTTAAGTATTCATATATTTTCAGACATCAATTATAATTTAAATTTTGCAGTAGTATACAGTATACACTCACAAAATCTTCAAGAGTATTTACAGCATTACATTCCATTCATATATAAAGTTCAATTGCTTTTAGTAATTATTAGTAGTTATATTTATTTATTTATTTTTCTCTTTTCAAGATTCTAAATTATATTTGGTGTGTAAAGGATGGCATTAATTAGAATTTGGGTAATTTATAGTAAGAGTAAATGTTATGACTGAATCGGTACTCCTTTTCAAATTCCATTTCTTAAACTATAACAACCCTCAACTACAAGATTTTTCATACTTGTAATATTTACAAGTACTACTTTCTTAAAATAAGGGTGACTTAGAGGCGCCCTTGTCTCAACAAAACCTCTACACATACCGACATATTAAGTTCTCTCACGAACAACATTACACTAACGATCAGGAGGAAATGCCTGTTCGATATATGAAGCAAATTTCCTTTCCAAAACCTACCTAAATTGCCTCACAGATAATTCAAATTTTAACGGTGAAATGAACATTTTAACAATATTATGAAACCATGTTAACAGTCCTCAGTTCAACTTTTTCACAGATGTCAACGTCTAGAGATGGTCACCAGCTAAAACCTTGGAGAAATAAGAAATCAACACGAATTACACCTGAAGGACGCAGAGGAATTATTTGTCCTACGATTTTTTTTTTTATAATTTCTCAAGATTTTTATTTCTGAGATTTTTCTTTTAATTTTTCGACACGTGGAAACATGAATTACAATTAGACCTTTCATCAGTTTTAATTACGCAGTTCAGCGAAATCAGTTGATAAGCACCAAATCGTTTAACACGGATCTCCTTCATTCTATTTTAATTAACTCCTACTGAAGTCAATTAGTAGTGAGACCTGATATTCAACGCTGATAATACATACATCGATTTGGAGGAATATTTACATACAACTAAATACTTCACATTAACAATGCAGTTCTCTACTGTACGTTTTTCATCATTGACAATATTTGTAGCTACAAAGTTAATGCATCAAAGTGAAAAACCATTTTCACTGCCACAAGGAACTAATATATACATATATACATGGTTTGGTTCAAGAAGAAACTTCATTGCTATACGCAGAGACTATTAAGTGCTATTAACAAGAGTAAAATTATGGTATTTTACTTGAACTCTTTGTGAGAATCAGAATCACTGAAGCATTAATTTTATGGACAAATGCTGGTGCTGCGATTTTATCTATCGAACACTATTATATTCTTATTTTCAAATACATAAATTCATGTACATATATTATTACTCAAGGACAGTTACTGATACAGTGTATATATTTTGATTAACTTCAAGTTTTCTAATTAAATATTTACTGCGATACTTGACATATATTATAAATAAAAACAACAGCCATATTTACATGATACACTAAAGTAAGAGACGGTGAAATTTACATCGATAATATGACATATATGTGCAAGTGTAACTCGGATGAGTATCACAAACTTTGCTGATTTTGTAAATATTAACTTTAAAATATTTCATAGTGTTGTGCAGTGTCAGTGTTTACAGGATTGATTGCATACTACCTCGTTAGTGTGTTACTGTGCCATACACCTTTTAAATAAGTCAATACTGATGGAACAATAACCTTATAATTATGTCACGTGGTGTGTATTTACATATTTTAGGCATGGACAATCATAACTTCAACGTGTGACACGTAAGACTCACAATCATTGCATGCATGAGTCAGCATAACAAACTCACATGTCAGTGTTTATCTTTCATACGCTGACAAGTATTGTTTATTTATCTTGTTTATTTATTGGTTATTTTTCTCCATTCCTTTCTTTTCTTTTTAAAGAACTATATTAATCAAATTACATATTTTTGGTTATGGTATGTTAATCCAATAATTTTGGGACTATATTTTATAATAAAAAAAAATCTCTCCATAGAAAGGATCGGTATGGAATGCAACTTTAAATCTTTCATATTTAAGTGAAAATCAAAAGATTTTCTTTAGGGGGTAGAGGAGCGTATCGTACCCAAGGTATTGGGCAAGAAGTATAAAGTCTTAGCATAGCAGCTATCAGAGAAAGGAATGCTGAATAAGTAATCAGGCAAAGGTCGGATGATTGACTTGGAAGGCGCATGTGGCATGAGTGTTGGAATTGTCAGGAGGTGTAATCAGTTGGCGAGAATAGGAGAGAGAGTAAGGTCTGCGGATTGTGAGAGAGGAGCAAAGTGGAGAACGATTATTGGACGATGGTGTGTGATAGATTCGATGTCTGACAGGGAGGTCAGACAAGCGATAGTTGAGAGGACAAGCTAGGAACAATCTCCATATATTTGTAAGGCAAGTAATATCCTTTCATTAACCAATCCATATCGATTCAGTCATGGAGAGTATAAAACCCATATTTAATCTAAGCTAATTTCTATCGCCATTCCTTTAAAAGGTAACCTCTTGCATTTATCACATTTAGGCCAAGCGAGTGATAACCATCTAAGAGATGAATGAGGAATAGCTACATCACCCAATTAAATCTAGAGGTTCTTGGTTCGATCCCAAACGCAGCTTGGGAGTTGCGTTACGATAGAATGGTGTCCCCTTTTTGTCGGTGAACTTGGAATGCATATCAACAGATTTAGACTGTCACAGATTAGGATTACCAGATCGCTGTAAGGGAAATGTAGGACACAAAACATTCTCAATAAATAATGCATATTTCTAGAGAACACGTTAGAAAGTAGTTGAAAATTACAGTTTTCACTTTTAAAAAAATGAATTTTTAAATGCAAAATTTCAAGACTTGCAATCATACTAATCATGATTTAAGTGGTACTCCTCTGAGGAGACAATTTTTATCAAAATTTCAGGTTTAGTCAAATTATATTTGTTATAGGAACTAACAGATATTTTACAGACTATGAAAAGATAATGGTATTAGTTTACTATCCTTCGGACAAATTTAATTATTTTTATAGAAGAAACTACTTACCGTAATAAGTTCCTGTAGCATTGTCGAACATCGGGAAAGTGTTTTATGTGATGTGGGAATGTTTCATAGCCGAAATTCATGTTGTTCGTTGAAAATTAATTCTCCGACGGAGAATAGCTAGCCCCACGAACCATTGGCGCGTGGATAGGTTAGTTCTGTTAGGTTAGGAAACATAGTTAAAATTTGGTGTCGTGTTAGTATCAGGGTCTAGAAATTGGAAATAATTGCGAACCATTGGTGCGTGGTTAGGTTAGTTCTGTTAGGTTAGGAAACATAGTTCAAATTTCATCAAAACAACGTTGATACACCTTCAGGAATGTTCCGCGAAGCAGATACGTAAGTACGAATGTCAAAAATTGACGAATCGAAAAAATTAGAGGTGTCCGAAGGATAGTAAATTTTTACGAAAATAATTTCTCTCGTTAGTTTGTTGGGCTGATGGTAATAAAAGTACCCCCTGAACATTTTAATTATGACCTGCAGTGACGTGCACTGAGGAGTAGCTAGTCTAGCAGAGATAGATCAATCAATCAATCTCACGTCTCTAATTATTTTCAAATCTCATGAATTTATTGTCTGGAAGCCTCAGTTCATATGCAATACTTCTTTCCATGCGCTTCTCGTCCCTCGATGTGATCAGCTGGCAAGGCTGGATACCCTAGCTGGCTCTTCTTCCGCCTTACCAGTTTCAGGTATAGACAACTGCCCGAAGGGAAAGAGAAGATTTCTGCCTGTACTTCCCTTGCCCCCTCGCCACCCGCTTCAATGGTTGAAAGCCCGTGGTTTCAGGTCCTCCAGTCTATCTCCTATAGGACAGATAGAGAAATTGTTTTGCCTTCGATTCCTTTGTAAATCCTCTTGGAGGAAAATTTTCAGTATGTTCTCTTTATTTACACAACCTTTTAAACGTTGTACAATATGTATGTATAATATGGGATGTAGTTTTATTTGTATCTATATGAATGGGAACATACTCGTATAGGGGCTATCCACGAGTAAACAAAAACATATCGAACGGCACAATCGATTGTCGAACTGTAGCACAACAACTTCCGGTTCACGGCCGCCGGGTAATTCAAGCGCGTACTTGTGGCATTTCTTCTCGTTTTGTATACCGGATGAAATGGATCATATAAAAGCACTTGACAACGAGGAGAATAAGAGATATCAGGGCAAAGTAGAGGCCTTTGCATATCAATTGGATGAGCAACTAGGAAGTAATACGGCATTATTCCAAGATGAGATCCATTTGCTGATCGTCGTTTCATTGGCGATATTTGTAGCCTACATATTAAATAGAAAGTAATTTTTCCTACAGAGCGAGAGCGCTTAAATGCATACATTTATGTTTTAAGTGAAAAAGTGCGAGATGTCCGGACATATAAAAAACGGAAAAAGGCGCTTCTTTTCTTCTTTCTTCAGTCAGGACTAGTCAGAGGGATGCGATAATGCACACTTGCTGGTTTCGTTCTCGTTTGAACGCAGAAATACAAAACGCTCATTGTTATTTTAAGTCAATTTTCTGCTATTTGTGTTAAACATGACGATGAAGATGAATAATAAACTGGAAAAATTAATGATGGGACAAACACAATGACACACCATTGCCTCACCATGGTGTTCAAACCTAGGACCTCTTCTCCATCAATGTTGATTTGATTGATTGAGTTGGTGTTTTAAGTCCACTTTGTGCACAGTAAGGCTAATCGGGACTGGACCTACAGTTTAAATTGGGATCCGAACCACTATATGCCTCCACCGAGAATCGAACCCGGAACCCTTTGATTACAAGGCGACGAGGCTACCACTGCGCCATCGGGGAGACACTCTATCTATCAATGTTGAAAAGATTCCCATTGCAAAAGACGAAAATTAATAATAGTACCCGCACTTAATTTTCTGGCTACACAAAAAAAATATTTCCTCTGGTTGCACAAAAATTTATTTCCTCTGGTTACAAACACACAAAAAAAATCTGGTTACACAAAAATTTAATACAGTTCGTGTATACTTCAAGAACGTAACGTGTAACCTAGCTGACTATGACCGAGCATCTTTTGAAATGAAAAGTAATATTTTTGCTCATATCACTAAAACAGAGAGAAAATCGAGATTTGAATGATTTCTCTTCTACCTTTAATGAAGTGCAAGGGGTGCGGGACGCAAAATTTTTGGTTGGGAAGGAAACAGGGCGGGGTATTTTTAAAGTCCTGACGTTCAAAACGGTAAAAATAATGTTATTTCCCGACTAAATTGGGAGATTATAGGAGCGGAAAATATTCAGCATTACCCGATACTAAAAAAAATGTTAATTATACACACAATTTTACCCTCGGGTGATGAATTACTTTGCATTTCTGGAATAAAAACTGCTAATAAATTTCGGACATTTAGTACAAAAAAAATGTAGGGAATAACCTACTTTTAAACTATCATTTTTTCCGAAGTCTGGATCGGAATGTCTTTTTTTTTTTTTAGGTCCCGACATGTTGGGTTTTTGCACATCCGTTGTCATTACTGCGCAGCAGTGTTGCCACATGAAGGGAAATTTCCCTTTTTGAAGGGAAATTTCGAGCTAATTTTAAGTGAAAACGGAAAAGGGAAATTCGATGAAAAATAGCGAATTTTCAGGGAAATTTTAAGACAGACTAAACATTAATTATATTAAACATTATAAAAGATTCCAGTTTTGAAAATGAGAACTTATTATTTTTTTTATTTTGTCGTATACTTTGTTCTGAGAGGAAGGGTGGAATTTGGGTTGACACACATCTGGCTACCGTTTGGGGCCGGAGGTCTTTGGCCATTCACCCTTATGGGAGTGGGAGTCCGAGGGTATTGTTTATTTAAGCTTTCCCCGGTTCTCTGAATTTTGCCTCAAACACTACACGTGCAAACCATAAAGTAATCTTTGTCGCAAACCTATCTTTACTTCAAATGGACACTGTGTGGGTTATTCGTCGTGTGCGAGTGTTTGGTGGAAGACTGTGCCCGTCTTGGACGACGGGAGAACAAGGGAAGCAAAGCAAACTATCTGCAACTCCAGAATATATTAGAAAACGTCGTGGAGAACGGAAGATGAAAAAACACCGCGGAAACAAGTTTAAAAATTCCGTGCAGAGTGGCAAGAAGTGACCAACAATGGATTAAATTTTAATAAAAAACTTGCTGTCTTTTAGAAGTTTCCACCTAAAATGTGAAATTTACCAGAATAGAACATTTGATCAGGTATGTACTATATATCTTTTTTGATAAAACGCGTATATCTATGCGCCGAACTTAACATTTTTATGGGGAGGCAAAAAAGTGATTTTCCACACAAACTCTTCATATGTGCGCCTTACTAGAACAGCATTTTGTGTAGAACATTTTTAATTTTCTTCTTCCCTAAATCCAATCTCTGTTTGTTTGTTTTGCTTTTTACTGATGAAAATCTTCAGTTGCCAACTATAACATAGTTTTAGGTTTCATCTCAAAACAAAAAAATTAGCTTGGTTTAGAAATAAAATCTAAATCTTCCAAAAAACATTTACAACTTATTGTTTATTGATTTGGTTTATTTTACTTCGCTTTTCTGTCACTTTTGGCTGATTGCAAATATGGGGATGAGTATTGATATGATGAAATTTATGAATGGACACTCACAAACAGCCATGCCCAGACCGGGATTCGAACCCGGTACTCCTGGCGTCGAAGCATTTACAAGTTAAATTGATTAACATTTTATACATACATATGAACATGGGTCAACGATAATATTTTATTATTATTATTATTAATAATAATAATAATAATTAATAATAATAATAATAATAATACTTCTTTAGATGAAGGGAAAAAATGGGCGAAAAAGGGAAATTTTACCCCTTGGAAAGGGAAATTGTGCTTACAGATTGTGGCAACACTGCTGCGCAGTCTACTCCTGCTGATGGTCTTCCAATTTTCACGCTTGACAGCTTGAATGCAATAATTTGGTGCCTAGATCTCGAGGAAATGGATGAAGAGAGATCCATGAAAGATTATTTAGCCCTGATCGTAGTTTACATCTTCCTTGTACACACTCATTCGTTCCTTTCATACATGACACAATCTCAGCTCCCTTTAGCGGCATGTTGTGAGCCTACGAACCGGAAGTTGTTGTGCTACAAATATGGCGTCCGCGCGAAGGCACTTCCTTCCAGTGGATAGCCCCTATTAAGTGCAGACAAAAATGTTATGGTTTCTTTTCTCTTTTTTTTCAAATATGGAATATATAATGATTAAATAACAAATATTTGCTCACGCTCGCTCTCGTTTTAGTAGTATTTCATTTAAATATACTAATAATTTAGCGTCCAATAAAAAAACGGGTAAGCTAAACAGTCATAAATACGGATGTATTAATTTGGGAGTAGTATAGTAAATGTTACTACGAGCTCACCTAAAATTAAGGGACAATTTTAATCCCAAAAACCATCAAAAACAATAACCCACCCACCAAATTTTTGCACATTTAACTAAAAATAATACCCTTAACCTTATAAAAAAAACTCGAGCTCACCTAAATTTAAGTAGCACCTTTTCACCCAAAAACCATCAAAAACAACCACCCATCCAACAAATTTTAACACATTTTACTAAAGAATACATCCCCTTAAACTGTCAATTTATTCTTGGCGCACCCCCAATTAAGAGCTAACAAAAAACAGTACCACGCGCCCAAAATTTAACACATGCTTTCAAATCCTACCGCATCGCTTTAAATTTCTAAAAAAACATTAGGGCAATTCAATTAAGGGCACATTTATAACAAAAAAGATATGATTTTTAGGGTAAACTTTCCAAAACCACCTATTTTCAAGCCAGACAAAAAGTTAGGAAATAATATAATAAAACAGAGACCCTTGTGCATTCCTTAAAATATATTGGTGCTTTCTGATTTAGGGCTAAATAAAAAAAAACAAAAAAAAAACAGGTACCTATACAATTAATAAATTTTACCCTTTTTACTAGTCAAAATATAAAAAAATCATCCCTTTAGATTGATTTATTTAATTTATGGGTCTATTTCCCCAAATGAGCATCTTAATCTATTTCCATGAATCTTTCTTACTTAATACACCTAACTTTAATATACTTGTAAATCTATATTATTCACCAGTTTATCAACACCCAACGCCTTTTCCTCATGAATCACAAGCCTGATTAAATCAATTTGTGACAATACCATACAGTACTTCAGTAGTTATGTACCCGCGTTGAGTCCGATAAATCAATTGATTGGAAAAGATCGATCAAAGATCAATTGATGACGCAGCAGTTTTTTTATGACGTCATAAAAGGGGCGTGGCTTATTTTGTAAGGATGAATTTGATTGGTTGTGACGTCATAAATGGGCGGGGCGTATTTTGTAAGGAGCTTTTTGATTGGTTGGAGGAATTCGGGTTTTTCCCGTGACGTCGGGAGTTTCCGGCGTCTGAAAACAGATAGCGTTGAGTCAGAAAGTCTGGGTTGGGAGGAGGAAAAGTAGGCGACGCGGTTGGTTTTCTGGTAATTGGAGTACGTGTTTCCGGTGTCTGAAAACAGATGGCGTTGATGAGTCAGAAAGTCTGGGTTGGGAGGAGGAAAAGTAAGCGACGCGGTGACGGTAGGTTTTCTGGTAATTGGAGTACGTGTTTCCGGTGTCTGACAACAGATGGCGTTGATGAGTCAGAAAGTCTGGGAATTTTGTTGTTTCCGTTGTTTGAAGAGAGATGGCGTTCATGAGTCATTGATCTTTGATCGATTTTTGCCAATCAATTGATTTATCGGACTCAACGGGGGTACATAACCGTGGGAGTCACGTGACTTTGTGACGTCACAAGATGGAAATCACGTGACCAGATTATATTATTAAATTATTATTAATTAAAATATTAGGATTATTATTATTATGAAGTGTTTTAATTTCTGGGACGCCATTTTGTTTTTGTTATGTTATTTTGGTGTGTGACATCATATATAAATTGGAGTACGTGTTTCCGGTGTTTGAAAACAGATGGCGTTGATGAGTCTGAAATTCTCGGATTATTATTATTATTAATTGTTTTTATTTCTGTGACGACATTTTGTTTTGGTTATGTTATTTTGGTTTGTGACGTCATATATAAATTGGAGTACGTGTTTCCGGTGTTTGAAAACAGATGGCGTTGATGAGTCTGAAATTCCCGGATTATTATTATTATTATTATTATGAAATGTTTTAATTCACGTGACTTTGTGACGTCACAAAATGGAAGTCACGGGACCAGATTATATTAGTAAATTATTATTAATTGAAATATTAGGATTATTATTATTATTATTATTATTATGAAGTGTTTTAATTTCTGGGACGCCATTTTGTTTTTGTTATGTTATTTTGGTGTGTGACATCATATATAAATTGGAGTACGTGTTACCAGTGTTTGAAAACAGATGGCGTTGATGAGTCTGAAATTCTCGGATTATTATTAATATTATTATTAATTGTTTTTATTTCTGTGAAGACATTTTGTTTTGGTTATGTTATTTTGGTCTGTGACGTCATATATAAATTGGAGTACGTGTTTCCAGTGTTTGAAAACAGATGGCGTTGATGAGTCTGAAATTCTCGGATTATTATTATTATTATTATTATTATGAAATGTTTTTATTTCTGTGACGTCATTTTGTTTTTGTTACGCTATTTTGGCGTGTGACGTCATATATAAATTGGAGTATGTGTTTCCGATGTTTGAAAACAGATGGCGTTGATGAGTCATTCTGGGAAATTCCCCAGTTTTCGTCCTGTTGTTTGCATAAAGAAAACCCGGATTCGAATCCCACTCAGGTATGGTTGCGAATGTCGACGGAGGCCCTGGATTCGAATCCTCCAATTAACTAAGGTTCCCTAAAAACATGTTTGATTCTGCTCAGGTATGGTTGTGAAATGTAAAAGGCTACTTACAACATGTAAAAATCTTGGCCATCCATGTTGCTGCCTAGATGAAAAGGAGATGAACTGGAGGGAAGGATGCCTGCAGAAGGAATTCTATCCACTTCCTTATAGAGACACACATCTGCAATTATTTTTTGCAACGTACGTTAGAAGTTGCATATGAGATCACGACGTTTTTGTGAGGCACAACAGTTCCTTGATAATTTTCACAGAAGTTCCTTGTTCCGTGTCAGCCCATGTTCTTCGAACAAGACTTCCTTATAGAGACGGACATCTGGTATCATTTTTTGCAACGCGGCCCAGATGAAAAGGAGATGAACTGGAGGGAAGGATGCCTGCAGAAGGAATTCTATCCACTTCCTTATAGAGACACACATCTGCAATTATATTTTGCAACGTACGTTAGAAGTCTGCATATGAGATCACGACGTTTTTGTGAGGCACAACAGTTCCTTAAGGAATTTCACAGAAGTTCCTTGTTCCGTGTCAGCACATGTTCTACGAACAAGACTTCCTTATAGAGACGGACATCTGGTATCATGTTTTGCAACGCGGCCCAGATGAAAAGGAGATGAACTGGAGGGAAGGATGCCTGCAGAAGGAATTCTAACCACTTCCTTATAGAGACACACATCTGCAATTATTTTTTGCAACGTACGTTAGAAGTCTGCATATGAGATCACGACGTTTTTGTGAACCACAACAGTTCCTTGATGAATTTCACAGAAGTTCCTTGTTCCGTGCCAGCACATGTTCTACGAACAAGACTTCCTTATAGAGACGGACATCTGGTATCATTTTTTGCAACGCGGTTGCCTAATTTGTTTATTTGCCACCTTCCGACCACTCTAACGAAAGGTCTCGACGTGCAGATTACGAATATGTAATCAGATCCGCTCTACGTCAATTAGGGGAGGAGCTAGAGCGATTTGAAAATTTCGATTTTTTTTTTTTTTTTTTTTTTTACCTTTTCTTCTGCGAAAATTTAAAATCGCTGTAGCTCGGCTCCTGATTGACCTAGGAGGGTGATCGATAGCTTGTCGGACTCGGAGTGAAGTCCTCTTTCCGGTGAACCAGGTTCCATTGTTCTAGGACCGGTGGTTTCCTACTTTCTTTATTTGAAATCGTAGGCCAACCTTCCGAACACTCTAACGTAAGGTCTCGACGTGCAGATTACAAATATGTAATCCGATCCGCTCTACGTCAATTAGGGGAGGAGCTAGAGCGATTTGAAAATTTCGATTTTTTTTTTTTTTTACCTTTTTTCTGCGAAAATTTAAAATTGCTGTAGCTCGGCTTCTAATTGAGCTAGGAGGGTGATCGATAGCTTGTCGGACTCGGAGTGAAGTCCTTTTTCCGGTGAACCAGGTTTCATTGTTCTAGGGACGGTGGTTTCCTACTTTCTTTACTTGAAATCACACTATTATTAAAAACAAAAAACAACCAAAAATAATAGAAATTTGAACCACCATTCATAAAGAACTATTAAATCTCAAAAGGATTAAAAATATAAAATAAAAAATATATTTTAACATTTCAATAATACAAAAGAATTAAAATAATCATTACCATGAGTCCGCGTAATTGATACTATAATAGATAGACCAATTAGGCACACCTTCCGACCACTCTAACGAAAGGTCTCGACATGCAGATTACAAGTATGTAATCCGATCCGCTCTACGTCAATTAGGGGAGGAGCTAGAGCGATTTGAAAATTTCGATTTTTTTTTTTTACCTTTTTTTTCTGCGAAAATTTAAAATCGCTGAAGCTCGGCTCCTCATTGAGCTAGGAGGGTGATCGATAGCTTGTCGGACTCGGAGTGAAGTCCTCTTTCCGGTGAACCAGGTTTCATTGTTCTAGGACCGGTGGTTTCCTACTTTCTTTATTTGAAATCGTAGGCCCACCTTCCGACCACTCTAACGAAAGGTCTCGACGTGCAGATTACAAATATGTAATCAGATCCGTTCTACGTCAATTAGGTTAGGAGCTAGAGCGATTTGAAAATCTCGATTTTTTTTTTTACTTTTTTTTTTACCTTTCTTTCTGCGAAAATTTAAAATCGCTGTAGCTCGGCTCCTAATTGGGCTAGGAGGGTGATCGATACTTTGCGGACTCGGAGTGAAGTCCTTTTTCCGGTGAACCAGGTTTCATTGTTCTAGGACCGATGGTTTCCTACTTTATTTGAAATCGTAGGCCCACCTTCCGACACTCTAACGAAAGGTCTCGACGTGCAGATTACAAATATGTAATCAGATTCGCTCTACGTCAATTAGGGCAGGAGCTAGAGCGATTTGAAAATTTCGATTTTTGCAACTCATATGAGTCAGGAAGACATCTGCGTTGAATAACAGAATGTGTCACTGCTAAAAACCATCTTGTAAAGACGGTTAATTGATTCCGAGAATTTACATGAGCCTTCGTATCAGTCAGAAAAACATCTGCTGAAGACGTTTGACGATATCTGAGAATTTTACTGGTAGCATGTAGATTAAAATGTGTAAGTCGTGTCCACGTAATAAATAGAGCGTTGCACTATACTATGAATATTGTAAGAAATAATGCTGATTTAGAAGCCGTAAAATGTAGCATAATACTGATGGACCCCGCTGTACATAGGGTTTTTAAAATGAAAATAACTTTTGGTAGTATGAATTCACAATCCGCTAATCCTTTTTATACCACCCTTCCGATCTACGTCATCGATACACATTGCTCGCATCCGTTCCCGCAAAGCGTCCAACGCCCACGTGCCTCTCCTATCTTCCTGTCCTGGTACACTATACACAGTCACTTCTTCCGCGAAACCTACTCGTTTTGCTCTCTTTATTTTCTTTACATCTAGACTCTCTGGCTCCTTTTTCTCTTTTTGCTGTTTTTCCTCCATTATATGCTAACAGACTTTTATTCTCCTTTTCTTTGACAGTATGATGATGTCATAACCTCTTCTTAATCACCAGACACTTTACCATTCCACCCACCCATCCCAACAAACACGCCACACATATCAGTCACTAATTCCAAGAATTGTAGCTATACACTCATACACCATCTGCTCTCATCCATTAACGCCATGGAAAACATATCACCACACGGACAAAGACATCACACCAAAGCCGTTCGTAACAAACACCATTTGTTCTTGTCCATTAACAGTCTGCAACCCTTGGCTCCATTCCAAGGTCTAGGGTCAAGAAGTATATATTACATACGTATATATATTTATAGAATAGTTTTTCCGCAAATTATATAACCGATATTATAATATGCACCCTTATTAGTGGAGAGCTCAGTGCATAAAACGGATTTTCAACATCAGTTCAATCCGGCACCCGATAGATCGGACACTTTATACCATGCCCTCGTATATTTCTGTACAGATCAGCCTCGGTGCATAAAACGGATTTCAAATACCAGTTGAACCCGTCATTCGTTAAGAGTCTGGATATGAGATCACGGCGTTTTTGTGTGAGGCACAACAGTTCCTTGATGGTGTTTGCAGGAGTTCCTTGATGATTGTCGCAGGAGTTCCTTGTTCCGTGTCGACTCAACTTCTTCAACGAGGAACGAGTGATGCCTCTTAAATGAATATAACGTAAAATGTGAAATGTCCTACGGATTGAACTGATGTTTGTAATCCGTTTTATGCACCATAAAGTAGAATGTGTAAAATGTTCTGAATTTTCAAGCTCTTATTTTGCCGAATAAAATACAGCATAATACTTATTGAGCCCGCTGTACATGGTGTTCTTAAAAAGAAAACAAATATTGGTAGTATGCATTGTAAATTGAGTAAAATGTGTAAGTTTTTTCTGAATTTTGAATCTTTTATTTCGTCGAATAAAAGACAGCATAATACTTATGGAGCCCGCTGTACATGGTGTTCTTAAAATGAAAACAAATATTGGTAGTATGTATTGTAAATAGAGTAAAATGTGTAAGTCTTGTCCAAGTAATAAATAGAGCGGTGTTTACATACAAAAGTAATATTATTATTGCGTTGCACTATATTATGAATATTGTAAGAAATAATGCTGATTTAGAAGCCGCTTTTAATTTTGAAGCTCTTATTTCGTTGAATAAAATACAGCAAGATACTTATGGAGCCCACTGTACATGGTGTTCTTAAAATGAAAACAAATATTGGTAGTATGTATTGTAAATAGAGTTAAATGTGTAAGTCGTGTCCAAGTAATAAATAGAGCGGTGTTTACATACAAAAGTAATGTTATTATTATTGCGTTGCACTATACTATGAATATTGTAAGAAATAATGCTGATTTAGAAGCCGCTTTTAATTTTGGGGTTCTGATTTCGTCGAACAAAATGTAGCATAATACTCATGGACCCCACTGTACATGGTGTTTTTAAAATGAAAATAACTATTGGTAGTATGAATTGTAAACGATGATAACGTTGTTGTAACGTTGATAGTGCAACGCTCTATTTATTACGTGGACACGACTTACACATTTTAATCTACATGCTACCAGTAAAATTCTCAGATATCGTCAAACGTCTTCAGCAGATGTTTTTCTGACTGATACGAAGGCTCATGTAAATTCTCGGAATCAATTAACCGTCTTTACAAGATGGTTTTTAGCAGTGACACATTCTGTTATTCAACGCAGATGTCTTCCTGACTCATATGAGTTGCAAAAATCGAAATTTTCAAATCGCTCTAGCTCCTGCCCTAATTGACGTAGAGCGAATCTGATTACATATTTGTAATCTGCACGTCGAGACCTTTCGTTAGAGTGTCGGAAGGTGGGCCTACGATTTCAAATAAAGAAAGTAGGAAACCACCGGTCCTAGAACAATGAAACCTGGTTCACCGGAAAGAGGACTTCACTCCGAGTCCGACAAGCTATCGATCACCCTCCTAGCTCAATTAGGAGCCGAGCTACAGCGATTTTAAATTTTCGCAGAAAAAAAAGGTAAAAAATAAAAAAGAAATCAAAAAAAAAAAAATCGAAATTTTCAAATCGCTCTAGCTCCTCCCCTAATTGACGTAGAGCGGATCGGATTACATATTTGTAATCTGCACGTCGAGACCTTTCGTTAGAGTTGTCGGAAGGTGGGCCTACGATTTCAAATAAAGAAAGTAGGAAACCACCGGTCCTAGAACAATGAAACCTGGTTCACCGGAAAGAGGACTTCACTCCGAGTCCGACAAGCTATCGATCACCCTCCTAGCTCAATTAGGAGCCGAGCTACAGCGATTTTAAATTTTCGCAGAAAAAAAAGGTAAAAAATAAAAAAGAAATAAAAAAAAAAATCGAAATTTTCAAATCGCTCTAGCTCCTCCCCTAATTGACGTAGAGCGGATCGGATTACATATTTGTAATCTGCACGTCGAGACCTTTCGTTAGAGTTGTCGGAAGGTGGGCCTACGATTTCAAATAAAGAAAGTAGGAAACCACCGGTCCTAGAACAATGAAACCTGGTTCACCGGAAAGAGGACTTCACTCCGAGTCCGACAAGCTATCGATCACCCTCCTAGCTCAATGAGGAGCCGAGCTACAGCGATTTTAAATTTTCGCAGAAAAAAAAGGTAAAAAAAAAAAAAAAATCGAAATTTTCAAATAGCTCTAGCTCCTCCCCTAATTGACGTAGAGCGGATCTGATTACATATTCGTAATCTGCACGTCGAGACCTTTCGTTAGAGTGCTCGGAAGGTGGGTCTACGATTGAAAATAAACAAATTAGGCAACCGCGTTGCAAAAAATGATACCAGATGTCCGTCTCTATAAGGAAGTCTTGTTCGTAGAACATGTGCTGGCACGGAACAAGGAACTTCTGTGAAATTCATCAAGGAACTGTTGTGGTTCACAAAAACGTCGTGATCTCATATGCAGACTTCTAACGTACGTTGCAAAAAATAATTGCAGATGTGTGTCTCTATAAGGAAGTGGTTAGGATTCCTTCTGCAGGCATCCTTCCCTCCAGTTCATCTCCTTTTCATCTGGGCCGCGTTGCTAAACATGATACCAGATGTCCGTCTCTATAAGGAAGTCTTGTTCGTAGAACATGTGCTGACACGGAACAAGGAACTTCTGTGAAATTCCTCAAGGAACTGTTGTGCCTCACAAAAACGTCGTGATCTCATATGCAGACTTCTAACGTACGTTGCAAAATATAATTGCAGATGTGTGTCTCTATAAGGAAGTGCATAGAATTCCTTCTGCAGGCATCCTTCCCTCCAGTTCATCTCCTTTTCATCTAGGCAGCAACATGGATGGCCAAGATTTATTACATATTGTAAGTAGCCTTTTACATTTCACAACCATACCTGAGCAGAATCAAACATGTTTTTAGGGAACCTTAGTTAATTGGAGGATTCGAATCCAGGGTCTCCGTCGACATTCGCAACCATACCTGAGTGGGTTTTCTTTATGCAAACAACAGGACGAAAACTGGGGAATTTCCCAGAATGACTCATCAACGCCATCTGTTTTCAAACATCGGAAACACATACTCCAATTTATATATGACGTCACACGCCAAAATAGCGTAACAAAAACAAAATGACGTCACAGAAATAAAAACATTTCATAATAATAATAATAATAATAATCCGAGAATTTCAGACTCATCAACGCCATCTGTTTTCAAACACTGGAAACACGTACTCCAATTTATATATGATGGCACACACCAAAATAACATAACAAAAACAAAATGGCGTCCCAGAAATTAAAACACTTCATAATAATAATAATAATAATAATCCTAATATTTCAATTAATAATAATTTACTAATATAATCTGGTCCCGTGACTTCCATTTTGTGACGTCACAAAGTCACGTGAATTAAAACATTTCATAATAATAATAATAATAATAATAATAATCCGGGAATTTCAGACTCATCAACGCCATCTGTTTTCAAACACCGGAAACACGTACTCCAATTTATATATGACGTCACAAACCAAAATAACATAACCAAAACAAAATGTCGTCACAGAAATAAAAACAATTAATAATAATAATAATCCGAGAATTTCAGACTCATCAACGCCATCTGTTTTCAAACACCGGAAACACGTACTCCAATTTATATATGATGTCACACACCAAAATAACATAACAAAAACAAAATGGCGTCCCAGAAATTAAAACACTTCATAATAATAATAATCCTAATATTTTAATTAATAATAATTTAATAATATAATCTGGTCACGTGACTTCCATCTTGTGACGTCACAAAGTCACGTGACTCCAACGGTTATGTACCCCCGTTGAGTCCGATAAATCAATTGATTGGCAAAAATCGATCAAAGATCAATGACTCATGAACGCCATCTCTCTTCAAACAACGGAAACAACAAAATTCCCAGACTTTCTGACTCATCAACGCCATCTGTTTTCAGACACCGGAAACACGTACTCCAATTACCAGAAAACCTACCGTCACCGCGTCGCTTACTTTTCCTCCTCCCAACCCAGACTTTCTGACTCATCAACGCCATCTGTTTTCAGACACCGGAAACACGTACTCCAATTACCAGAAAACCAACCGCGTCGCCTACTTTTCCTCCTCCCAACCCAGACTTTCTGACTCAACGCCATCTGTTTTCAGACGCCGGAAACTCCCGACGTCACGGGAAAAACCAGAATTCCTCGAACCAATGAAAACGCTCCTTACAAAATACGCCCCGCCCATTTATGACGTCACAACCAATCAAAATCATCCTTACAAAATAAGCCACGCCCCTTTTTATGACGTCATCAAAAAAAAAGAACAATAGCGCTACGTCATCAATTGATCTTTGATCGATCTTTTCCAATCAATTGATTTATCGGACTCAACGCGGGTACATAACTACTACTTCACTCAATTTTACATTATGGCTGCTGAGATTGTTACATTTAATGCAACTATTGAGGCATATATTACTGAATGTGTAAGAGTGGGGCAAGTGATACCTGTAGAAGAAAGTTCGTGGATTATCAAAACAAAAAGTGAAAAGTATTTACAAAAACTTAAAACGGAAGACCAGAAGGAACGAGACCTAAGCAACAGCCTACGGGAATTATTGGAAAATTTAACCAAAGGATTGATGCAGTACCATAGTGATGTTTCAAACACCTATATAGTACCCGATAATCTACTGTTAAATGAAGCCATAGAAAATTGTCGCAGAGCCTCAAATGCATTTATTAAGGCCAACAGCAACTCAGCCCATCAAGCGTTTAATTTAGGATATATTCTCGATAATATTTTTAATCGCTTTAAAATTCTAAAGAGCGAACGAAAAGTGAAACACAGCTGGAAGCAGTGGTTTGAATTAAGAAACATTGGAATAAGTTTGAGACAAGTAAGAAAATTGAGAAAGTTTTTTCACGATGTACAATATTATCCAAAATTGTTACAGTGTGGCTTATCATTTAGTGATTTACATGCGAAACTACCATCTATATTTAATGCATTCGTTCTTTTCCCAGAACAAAAACAGAACTTTCGTTAAAAGTGGCACACATATGCCACATGAACTTTGGGCTTGATGGTGATATGATTTGTAACTGTGTTATGAATCACAAGGAAAATTTTTATCCCAGCTCAAGTGTTTGCAAACGGCAAAACGCAGATAAGGCCGACACAACTTCAATCTCTCTCACCTCTGTGAGCAAATGTTTTTATAAACAAGGAAAATGTAACTAACCCGTGAATAAAACTGTATAATTTATACCTTCCCTTACCTTGTGAAATAAAATTATATTCTGTACATTACTTAAATATTTATTTGTAACCTAAAAAACAACCACGATCATTTCTGACAGCGTAAACAAAAAGGCAGCCATCTTCTCCAAGCATAGTTGCCAACTGTCAAAACGATAAAAAACTAAAAATAACGAAAATCGAGTAAAACGAAAATAACGTAAAAACGATAACAACGATTATAACGTAAAACTTAAATTACGAAAATCGAAAAAAGCGATATTTCTTCAGAACGTTGTTTCAATAAAGAATAATTTCATTATGGCGCTTGCCGCTTGCATCAACGCTAAAATCCAATGTTGCCGTTTCGTTAATTTTGATGTTAGTTGCTATTACTTTTTAAATTTTTTAATTATTTCCGTAACATTCGTCTGTTTTTTAAAAATAAGGGAAGTTTTTATTAACACCATAATACAATATACAAAAGGTAAAAATTTAGATTTTGTGACAGAGTGGTAGGATTAGGATTTAATATTTTTGTGTGTTGGCAACACAGATCAGCTGTTTTCAGCATAGACATACTACTACAAGATATTACAGCTGCGGGTTAAAAATGGTTGACAGTATGGCAGCACTGGAAGGTCGTTTCCTCGCGACCACCGACGGCATGCATATATGCCAATCCCACTCAGTTCAGCATAGGCGATTTGATTCTCCTCTCCGATTGGCTGATTTTGCGGATGTGACGTCACACCAACACAAAAAACAATTGAATGGATAATGCGAATTGGTAAACAACGAACATGCGTAAGTGTGTGCATTAAAATATATATTATAATATTAATGTAACAACGGTGGAAATTGTGTGTAGTGTGTGCAACAGAAAAGGCACTTTCGTACTGTAAACAAGAGATATAATTAACTATAGTGCTAGTTGAGTTAAAAGAAATCAAAGGATATTTGTATGTATTTAAAAAAAAAATCAACACAACCGAAATCTTGTGAAAATAAAAACACGTTGTTAAGTACGAAGCAGTATTCTTGATAACTTTAATTTTATCCTTTAAATATTTCCTTCGTGCTATTTTTACACTAAAATGCATCCAAGTTTTGACTGTGTAATCATTTTAACAATGTATATAGAAGGGTGGAAAATGCATTTACATAGGTTGCGACTATTTTCACCAGGTGGTGAGAATAGTATATGAGGCTACTGTCACCAGGTTGTGAGGATAGCATGTGGAGCTATTTTCACCAGTTTCTGAGAATAACATATGGGACAGTGGAAAGTGCTGAATACCACAAATCACATTATGATTATCAGGTATTGGAAGTATTACAGAAGTATTTTTAACGCTAATAACTCTAAACCTGACCTGTCTAACCTAACAACAAAAGCATTTGGGAATGTGTTAAGTACACGTTCGTACCTATGTCAAGTGACATAGCAGTAGCAGTGAATGTTGGAACACCTTGTGGTAACTTTTCCAAACCCATGGTGTGCAGAAGTAGAAGTACTTGTCACCCAAACGAAAATAAATGCAAACTGACGTAAGCTTGATACATGCTAACAACTAAAGAGTACACTTATGCATATAACAGGCCAGGTTAGGTAGATTATGCACATGTGAAGCTTAGAAACCTGGTCACTTCATTTAGAATATTGGAAATGTGTGCAGGGTACTACTTTACTATACCAGAGACGCCTATCAATGATTTATTTTGCAATTTTTTACATTGCTAACATACTATTCTGCATTGCGGAACATTTCTTTAGGTGAAATAATGAATTTCTAACGAAAATAATGTCTGTTTCTTACATTAACGAGTACTTACTGTTGTTCGTTATTTCCCACAAACCATCCATGGGTAGCCCCAAAAACCATTGATGTTAGCCCAAAAATTCACGATAGCCCCACGAACCATCACAGGGACGAGGTATGCCTACTAGGTTAGGTTAGGCCTGTTAGGTTAGGTTCCATTAGCACTCCTTTCGTTCAATTTAGCATATACGGACAACATCGGCTGTTAGCAGAAGCAATAGCATGTATTGTGCTCTCCTGCAGAAAGCAAATTGCGGCAGCAACGATAGCGCGTCGGAAATAGATTTTCGTAGAAAACCACATGCAGTACTTTCTCCTGTAAATTTGAAGAAATCCGTCTCTGGTATAGTAAAGTGTTACCGTGTGCAGAAGTAAGCTTCAAGTTTGGAAAAAGCAATTTGCTAATTTGTTCAGTATATGCCTGTTTAACTAAAAGGTGGTTTTAGCTTCAGTTCATGCATGTGTGTTGGGAGCTTTGTTATTTAATTCTAAGTAAAAAAAAATAAACATCACTGTTGCGTTTTGATGTGAAAAAATTGTACATGGAAAGTTCTTCTGATACACAGTGTAGCACACTATGTAGAAGTGTAGAATGGCTAGCCATGTGTGTGTGTGTATGAAATTTTGATGTAAGCTTGAAAACATGCTGGGAAGCTAGATGAAACATTGCAGGAAAAATAAAAACCACTAAAAAATTTAATTCTAAGTAAAAAAAATAAACATCACTGTTGTGTTTTGATGTGAAAACATTGTACATGGAAAGTTCTTCTGATGTGCAGTGTAGCACACTATGTAGAAGTGTAGAATGGCTAGCCATGTGTGTGTGTTTATTTAATTTTGATGTTAGCTTGAAAAAGTTCTGGGAAACCAGACGAAACATTGCAGGAAAAATAAAAACCACTTAAAAATGTTATATTTTTATGCCTAGACAATGCCCATTCATGTTGTGTGCATGTCTACAATGTGAAACATCATGAAATGGTGCATAATAAGAGTTTTAAGTTTAATGGTGCACTACCAAATCGCATTAGGAGAGTTGTTTCTTTCACTGTGGGCTGTGAAGCCAGGAATTCTTCCTTACAATTCTCAACAAATATAAGACATGATTGTTTCTTAATGTGTGTTCATTTTATATTTCAGTATTTAACATTTATTGGTCACAGTCACAATACAGATAGGGAACATAAATGCATTGTAGTTTTATTTTTCTCACTTGACAATGATTTTCTGTCGCTTTTGGCTAATAGTGGTGATGAAGATGAAATGGTGATCACATGAAATAGATTAAGGAATACAAAGTAACTTCCATTTGCAGGCTAGATCTCGAGCAAGGGAAGTTTGGTAGCGAGGCTGTGATTTGACTGCTCACCATGCATAGCCACCTAGGTGGTAGGTAATATAAAGTACAAAGTATAAAATAGGATTAAGGTTTAAACAGCATTCCATTCATGTTACCATAGCCATTGCCAGATAAACTGCCGCAAAGGATATATTTATTCTATCCATTATCTGTTTTAACACTGTGGTATTGAAGTCTTGTTTCAATTTCTAAATTAGGCATGCTCTTAATTTTGAATATTATGGTTAAATATATCATACCAAACTAACATTAGAACAAGAATGGTATTTTGTTTACAAACGATGTCATAAATTGTGCAAATAAAAAGGCAGTCATTGGAAAAACTAATCTATTTCCAAATATATACAAACTACATTTGACAGATCTCATTAAATCCAGTCAATATTTTTAAATTAACAAAGACAAGAACTTTAATTTTCAATAAACTTCTGATTTCATTTGGTATGCATTTGCCGAGTGAAGAAATTTGTTATTGCAAACCAAACAATTAAACTTCACAATATGTTATAACAGGTATGTATTTCCAGGAGTTTGTTTTTGTGTCATGCATATGTGTTTGTGATGATCCCTTCATCGCTCTCATATTATCATCATTCATGTCCATCTTCGTGATTAGCCAAAGTTGCGGATAAAAGTGTCGTAAAATGAACAAAGTGAAACCAAATCAAGAAATAAAGATAAACTACAGGGGGTCATGTATGCAAAGTCCAATAAACCAGTTAAAGGGTTCCGTCTTGTGTTCTTTGGGTGTGTTAATTAGGATGGTAATTTGTCAAGGGGTGGATAAAATGTTAACATTTCAGCTGCTTTGGTGATTGTGTCTATGTCTGTTATAATTTTAGTATAAATGTATATCTAACTTAAAATGCTAATTTTTGTCACCTTGAAATTTCTTACATTCGCACTTTGATAAATATAACCCAATAAAATAATTAATTCCCCATACCCTTATTCCAATTTACACTAACAAATATAAAAAAAAAAAAATAAACCAGTTAAAGGGTTCCGTCTTGTGTTCTTTGGGTTTGTTAATTAGGATGGTAATTTGTCAAGGGGTGGATAAAATGTTAATATTTCAGCTGCTTTGGTGATTGTGTCTATGTCTGTTTCAATTTTAGTATAAATGGTATATTTAACTTAAAATGCTAATTTTTGTCACCTTGAAATTTCTTACGTTCGCACTTTGATAAATGTAACCCAATAAAATAATTAATTCCCCATACCCTTATTCCAATTTACACTAACAAAAATAAAAAAAACAACCAAAAATAAGTGCAACCTAAAGTGTGCTACTCTTGAGACTTTCACTTATGCATAAAATGTACACCCACTCTTCTTAAACATTATAATATTTTTGGTTACTTAGTTCTACATCTTTTTGTTCTTTGCTTATATAGTATGTGGTCGCAGCTGGTAGATTGTTACTAGCGATTCATATACATTACATGTACAGTCAACGGCAAAGATAATGGTGGGCAAATTGTCCACTGCCATTTTCATTTTCTTCTTTATTCTACATCCTGTGTTGTTTGAAGGAATGAAACTATGTTGGTTCGAAGCAGGCATTGTTCTCTGCTTATTGAAGTCATTATTTCAATTCGTCTTCATCACATTGTGTAATTCAGACCGAATGAAAATCATGGTGGACAATTCGCCTACTGTTTCTTTCGCTATTGGGTGTACATATATATATGTGTTCTGTATAGGATGCCGAATTAGAAAATTAAATTAAAAAAGGGAAAATATCATGAAAATAGTTATACACTAGACTCTCGCTAATCCGGCCCTCAATAGACCGCCCTCTCAGTAGTCCGGCCCACATCCGGCCTGTAGTCACTCAAGCAGAAATGACACCCACAACAATGAATTATCGTGTTCAACAATGTTGTTAGTTAAAAATGTTAAACAATGCTATACATACGTACAGTATTTGAAATTGTGACTTTCTTACAGTAAAGTTCAGTAGGTCAGTACATACTATGGCTTCTAAAAGGAAACACGTAAAGTACAGCCGGTATAGTCCCTATGTGTTTAAACTACATAGTAGTACGGAATTTCCGACCCTCTCAATAATCCGCCACTTCCGCGAATCAGGCACCCATATGTGCAAGGAATGGCCGAATTAGCGAGAGTCTAGTGTATTTCTCATTTATGTATGAAAAACAATGTTGGGCATATGTCCACCCCTACTGAGTATGGATGCATTTATACTCTCCACAAAATTATTGATAACCCTCTCGCAGATGTCTGTCCTGATGCCTCCAATCACCCATATGCTTTCTGCCTTCAGTTCCAAAAGGTTTTGTGGTTTGTTGGCGTACACCTGTGATTTCACAAACAGTCATAAGAAGAAATCACATGACTTTGCTGGTCATTCCTGGGCACCGTGCAAAGAGATCACTCGTTGCGGGAATTTTTCATGGAGTTCCATATCGTAACCAGAACAAACGAGTCAAAACATTGAGGCTACATTAATCTGCATAACAACAGATAAGAACAGGTGTGACAACATCAAAACAATAGCACTCGATTGAAATTCGGCATCCTATACGGAACACCCTTTATTATCTTCAAATTATTGTTGTATTGTTATTTAATTTCTCTTCTTGTGTCATTTTTGCTAATCATGATGAGGATAAGTGATTATTGGATGAAATTGATGGAGACACACCAACGAAGAACATCTATGAACAGGTTGGGACTCAAACCTGGGAATTTCAGTGACACTTTTGAAATGTGATCACCTGATATATTCAGCAATCAAATCGACTATAAATTGCCGTTCATTCTAATTCATAATAATTGTAATCATAGAAACAAAGCTTGATGGAAAATAAGATAGAAAATATCTTGCCACTAGTGGTCCTCCCGAGTCTCCCTATCATCAATGCTTGAAGTGGAAATTCCTAGTTGGGCTGGTGGAATGGTTGGGGGTAGGACGGTGCTTTTATGAACCAACATGGAAACAATGCAGTAGGTGGGAAGATGTCTGTGCAAATTATACAAACTGAGGGATGCTTTATGGAAAATTTTCCATGTTACCCGCCACTTTGAGCATTTGTAACAATTATATACACAAGTTATCCTGGATTAAATACACCTATGCAACAGTCTTGTTAGGTTGTAAATGAAAAACTAGTGCAAATGCTCCTCTTTTGTATTGAGATACAGAAACATGTTTTTTTCTTACTTAAGCATAATGCTTCAAATTTGAAACCAATGATGGATGCATACGAATCTAGAAAGTCCTTTACAATGCCATGTCATGAACGGGGCTTAAAGTGAGCTGGAACTCCATTCTGGTACTTTTGTGCCAGAACTTAGTTCCTGCCGGTCATCCATTTTATTTACTACACTACAAAAGTCTGTCCATTCTTACATTATTTTTTGCAAACAATAGATGAAGAGAAAGTTCTTGTACTAAATTTGTCTCTCGTCAGTGAGCAGTGCGGAAATTTTGAAAAAAAAATACTATACTTGGGCAAGTGCTCTCTTTTATAATCCAAATGACAACTTAAATTTTCTGAAATGGTAAGAGTCTAGTTTACATCCTTTTCCTAAGGAATACGTGTCATATATCGTTGGAAAGGTTATTGTATAAGGAATTCAACAAAGTAAATCCCAAGGCAAGGAGAAAATCGAGAAAAACCGATGTTGTCCGGATATGCGTGATTGAACGTACTGAGGACATTTATCGATGATGAAGCACATATTTAGGGGTGAAATGAGTGCTAATGGAACCTAACCTAACCTCGTAGGCATACCTCGTTCCCGTGAATGGTTGTCTGCTACCCTAAGAGATGTCGGAGCGCTGGCTGTCTGCTAGCACGGTTTTGAACGTTGCACTGAATTATCACTGGGGATAAACGTATTTTACACTATCTAGAAGTTTTTGGAACCTGTTGTTCTTTAACATGCATTCACAACGCAGACACAAAGACGAGCATGCAGTGTTGTTAACTCCCATCGGTTACCACCAAAAGGCAAGAAGGATGTAAACTAGACTCTAGCCTTCTGAAATAACAGATGTGATAGTTTATGTTTATATTTACTTTGTATGCAATAATAATAATAATGCCAATCACCATTATATTGTCATCATTAGTAGTAGTACTCATGTTGATTCATTTGTGGTTGACATTCTGGCTACTGACTGAAACCACTTAAAGCACTGGTCATGAAGGTATGTCTACAAGCAGCACTAGAAATCAGTGCATTTTAAGAGCAAGCAGTTAAACAATACATAAGTTTGTAATACCAACAAATTGTATTTGGCATGCTGTTTCTTCTATTCTGCACTGTGAAACCTGGGATGCTGACTTTCAATCCTGGACAAGGCATGCATGTTTCTTCTGGTTTGCAGGAGATGTAGAAAATAAATATAGGTACCAACTTTCTGTGTGTGTGTGTCGACCTTGCGGGCGAGAATATTCACGACTGGGAGATGATGTGCTTTGAGATGGGCTTTTAGGTTACTGCCCTGTGGAAAAGGGCATTCAGGATGGATAGGCATTGTTTCTTGTGATGGAAGCTACGGACTGGTATGGGGAATTTATTTCAGAAAGGTTGTATTTTACATCACATATTTACACCATAAAAACAACCAAGACAAAGTTGGTTGGGACTTTGCATTGCTTGTTTTTTTAGGGATTTTTTTACACCGAAGCAACATGTGTCAATTGAGGATGAGACAATCCAATGGTGGCTTGTGCAGTGGATCAGTGTGAATTGTTGCTATTCATTCCAAGTGACACATCATTTTAGTGTGAAGTGTCTCTTTAGTTTCCATATGTACCAATGTTTCAGAAACTGGTTCTGCTCCCGTTTTCTGGGTAGTGTACTGTATTTGCTTCCATGTTATCCCACGTAAGAGTGAGACAGAACCAGTCTCTGAAACATAGGCACATACAAACACTAAAGTCAGTGGTTACATGTAGAAACAATTCAACATGCCACTCCTGACCACTTGACTGGAACGTTTGGTGGTGAGATCATGAGTCAACTTAACTTTGCTTCATGAAGATTGTATAACAGTGGCGGCTGACCAAGTGCAACAAGTGCAGATGTTTTCACCTAATTTTCAAATTAATATTGACATTTTTCATTTGCTTGTTAAATTAAACTATTTCCCAGCAGAACGCCCACGATAATACTCAAATAATACGCCGCTCGGCGCTACGCACGTGAAGAATTCGTCGTAGCATAAACAAACCAAGAGCAGACGCCGCCAGGTTACGGAAGACTTTAGCCGGTTGTCATGGCAACAGTGACGTCACCTAGCGTTGGAATTAAACGGGTGTCGCCATCTAGGTGCAGCAGTTCTCTCGTCAACAGAAAACATTGCATACAGTGGTTGGGCAAAATCATTGCGTTCTCGCGAGATCTTGTTCCGCGTGTGTGTTTCGCGTTTTCTATCGTGTGTTGTGTTCATGTGTTGAGCTGTGGTTTGTGCAATGAACCCAGTAAATTACTCTCAGTGTGTAATTTGTTGCAGGCACCATTTTCCAGATGGACGGATGAAGACAAAAAAGACATTTTAAATTGGGGGGCACTGACACTTACTATTTGTTTTTCATTTCCTATAAATGTACTTCTTCACCTGTTATTTTAGGCACGAGCCGCTACTGTTGTATAATGAAGTTTATTGGTCTGTACAGCATGTTATCTTTTGAGGTTTCTTTATATAAAATCTTCTGTGCTCTCCATCCTCATGCCTTTTGTGCATGGCTTAGTATTTCAAGATGTTCATCATTAACACACACATTATATTACCATCGAAAAAATGCAATTTCTTTGCTATTATCTTTTTTAAACTTTAGGTGGGAGTTTTTCAGTTAATGAACAAGTATAAAAAATAAAATATAGTGAAGACAGCAGAACTACTTGAAGTATTGCATTAAAATCAATCATTTTTATCCAAGATAAGAATCATTTCTAAGTTCACATCTATGAAGCAGGATATTTGAATATTAACATTTGTTACCATTAGCATACTTCTTTCCATGGTATTATTTGTTCACCAATTAGATTCTGTATAAGACTCCATATCAGTTTTTTTATTCACGAACAAAAATTTATGAAGTGCGAAGGTAATAAACCTCCAGTACTTGTGGACATTCTGAAATTATATAGTTGCAGTTGCAAACTAGTAATCAACAGTGGCATGTCAGACACTCTGGAGAAACCGTTCTCAAATCTTAGTATGTAAGGTAATGGTCACTGGTATGTTGAACAATAAAAATAAATAAATAACAAGCTATAACATGGATACATTTACAGGGTGGCTACTCTAGGTACATGATAAAATTCAATTATAATTGCCAGTTTTCAAGACGAACTTTCAAAAAATTTAGGGATATACAGGTATTTCCATCTTACGTATTACTGCCTCTCACCATCCACACATATATACAAAGAGTCCGTGTGATTCAAACTTATCCAAAAAGTCTAATTCAATTAAATTGTGTATATACATTTAAAATAATTTAAGGTGCATAATTTACCACTGCACCATTGTGAAATGTTAAATTTGTTTACAATTGTGTGGGAAATGCTATTTAATATATTTATTTATTTACTGACTAAATTTTAGATACAGCATGGATAGGCATTTTACGCTCAAATTGTCAACAATTTAAAGAGCAAAATTAAGAATATCATAAAAATGATTGACAAATTATCAAAAAATAAGTAACACTACTTGATTATTTACAAGCATGTCATGTGATGGAAGACCAAAAGGTATACCTAGTGTAGGTTTTTCTGTGTAAAATATATTTGTGATACATCCTATGTGCATAGGCACTCGAAAGTGGAATTCCTGAAGGTGTGTGTTGCAAGGAATTTTGCCATTAACAATTTTGTATAGATAATTGATGTCATTCCGCAAATGGTGCTGGGATGGGAGTCTCTAAGTTTAAACACAAGAAGAGATGCAGTGTTGAAAGATTGTGTAATGAGGGAACCCTGTAACGAACTATAGCTACATAAAAGTGAATCGATTCAAAAGGTTGTGGGGGTAGCACATGATGCTGAGATGTTAACAGATCATCATTACATATTTGGAGGAAGATGCCTGACATGATCGTCATTGCACACGAAGCAAAGGTGTAACAAAAATTATTCATTCTAAGAGCACTGTTCAATGTGCTTGTTCACATATGAACAAATTAGTTTGCTTAAAAACCCTCTACAAGTAATTACAAAGTATTAATACAAAAATTGTTCCACATGTTTGTTTTAAGACACTTTTTCTTTTTTAAATTTTGTTTTCTATGAAGTGTACATGCCATATCATGATTAATTATTATTGATATTCTGATTTGGATACTGAACGATAATATCTCAGTGGACAGGAATATCATTACTTGTAGGGATGTGACGAAGCTGAAAATTTACTGATGCCGATGTACTCACCGATAATTTTTGGAATCAATACCGATTCCGATACATAACATTATTAAACAGAAATGGGATGTTATTTTCTGCATGACAAAAATAAATTTGGTATGTACATTTCTATTGCATATCATATGTATATACATATATATTCTCAAGAGATGCGAATGTACATTTGCATCTACAAAAGGTTATGTGAACCTAGAGCTTTAACGTTAGTACACAAGCAGTTCTTTGAAATGCAAAATGAATTCCTGTTCTGCCAGATTCAACTTCAGAAATACGAGATTTGGAAGCACTTCAGGAAGTAACCTACTTCTTCTCTTATCGCAAATCTGTTCAGCAACACTGAACACTCAATCACTGAATACTGATGCAGCAGGTATGCTCACGTATTTTCTCAGCACTTGCTTCAGGTTTGAATAATCATTTTTGAATTTCCAATACAACAGCAGAACCTGGTTCAGCAATGTACCGTTTTATTTCCGATTTATAGTTAGGTTGATCCTCTGAATGAGAGTTTGCAATAGTTTTATTACAAAAACTCTACAATAATGACGAATCATATCCAAATTTTCAATAAATCTTACAAAACTAGAATATAAAACTTATTACAAGGTAAAACTCTAGTATAATCTGTACCGGTTTAAATATCGGATTTTTGCCGATGCCGATATGTCAATTTCTGCCGATTTTCATACATCTGTCATCAGCTTCGGCACGTCCCTAATTACTTGATATTTGAGCAGGCTATTATTTCATGTTGGAAACCATAATTAATTATTTTTGTTTAAATCTTCAAACAGCTGATAACATGAAATAAATAATGTTTATGTTTGCGAACATATTATGCTATGTCATACTTAGGACAACTAATAGATATGTGTAGTAATCCCAGGTAAGATTCCTGTACTAGGTACAGGGCCTCCCTGGTAGCGTTGCCACCTGGTAATAAAGGGGTTCCGATTTCGATACCCAGTGGAGGCACATAGTGGTTCGGATTCCACTTTAAACTGTAGGTCCAGTTCCGATTAGCCTTACTGTGCATAAAGTGGACTTAAAACAACAATTCAATTCAATGTACTAGATACATTGCACACTAGTACTTAAAGGTTCGAAAAGGAACGGTAATTTCAGTGCCGATTAGCCTGTCTGAGCATAAAATCAACATTTGAAAAAGACACTCAAGAGCTCTTACGGTTGCTGCAAGTTTTTAATTAATACAAAGTTGTGAAAAAACACAAACTGAAAAGTGAAATCATGTAGATAACATCTTGAAAATATTCACACTGAATTTTCGTATTTATTTATTTATTAGCGTTCAGGTCATACGTCTAACAGGCTGATCTTTCTCATTTATTACCAAGAAAAGGTTTTAAATTTACTAGCATCTTTGTAATTTTATTATTAACATTAATATGCCGCCTTCCTTTGACATGCTCATTTTTTATTCATTTTGAATTTGTTGTTTTACATATATCTCTTTCAAGGAGAAATATAAGTAGTCAGATGCATATGTAAGATTTCTCCTGCAAATGAAACATACAACTTATGAGCTATGTTCATTTGCATTCGATAATTGTTATCCATTGTGTACAAATTCTGAATAAGAATTCACTAAATAAACTTCATTAAATTTTAGGAACATTTTTATACAAGGTTTCTATAAATATTTTGAAGCCGCTGATTTTTTTTCTGAATAAATGTACAAATAATTATGTACCATCTCACGATTTACATTGAAACTTGTAATCAATTGATTTCCTTTAGGTGTCTTGGCATGGGAATTGCAAATTATTCAAATTTGCCAGAATCAGGCATTATTCCAGTAATTTACAGTACTACTCATTGATAAAATATTCCAAGTATATCTATGTTGCTTTCCCTCTCGCAGATAAAAAAATGAAACGCAAATCAAAGGACGTACAAGACTTATTTTGCTTACAAAGCTTCACTAAGTTGGAAAAATTTAAAGATTCATTTTACGATTTAAATGAATGGATTTTATTTTCTACTAGCTACAGTTACCTTCCGAGAAACGTACCATCAGAATAAAAATACTTATTTTCATTATTTTTTTTAGAAAATAGTGTACATTTTACAATTCTCATTAGGCTACATTTTCAACAAATATATCGTGTGGCTACAGAATATGTGTCTTGCTTTCAAAATACCAGCAGAAGACAAGTGTTAGGTCACTTCCGCCAAGTCGACCAATCAGGAGCAAGAATTGTTCCTCCTATGCTGAACTGAGTGGGATCCGTAAATATGCCGACGGCATCACCATCGGGGGAAAACAGATGACGAACGCTATGCGCAAGCACGCGCAGATTGCTCCAAACGACAAAACATTATCGTGTGCCGTACCATTCACTATCCGAATGGTTTCTAACTGCATTCAAGCGATTTGCGTGTATAATAAATTATACGTGCAAATTGACTGAACGTAGTTAGAAAGGGGCGGAAATTAATTATATGCAATGCTTTCGTTTCATTGCAAACTTTTCGCATTAAAATTGATTTCTATCACAAAAATAAAAGTATATGAAAATTATATGGAAAACGTTCTATTACCAAAACTTCCTGAAATTGCACTATTACTTTGAGCGGAAATACATAATTTCCTCTAAAGGCATTTTTAAAAACATTCTTCATCATACGAAAATGACCGTCTTAAAATAGGTGACTTTTTTTCTTGGTGGAGAAATGGAATGAAATAAGTATACAAGAATTCAGAACGATTTATGTCATGCTAATCCATATTTGCAAAAAAAAAAAAAAAAAAAAAATCCTGGTTGATCCTTCGGCTATACAGGATTGTATTGCAAGATTTTACACCAATCAATGAAAAATATTTTGTTTGCCACATATTAAAACGGAAAAAATGACTGCATACAGCAACTATGCTCCATTCGATAATAAAAATTTCAATACTGTCAGGGATCAGTTCACATACCTTATGGCCATGGACGTTCGAAAGGGGGGGCCTCGCCCCCCCCCCCCGGGAAAATGAATGTCCGACAAAAGGTATATATATGTCGCACATAAATTCATTTCAGTCAGTAATTTATGTTAATTATTATAAGGGCGTTGAAGGAACATAATAATATCAGACTGAAGCAGTGTTTTTTGAAGGGACATCACTATTATGGGGGAAAATATGCCTCCTTTGCCCCCTGGAAAAAAATTGCCTTACTTGCCCCTCCCTGGAAAAAATCCTGCGGACGCCCATGCTTATGCCACTGATTAGAAATAGGTTAGTCTGCACAGAAAAAAATATAATAATTACCAAGAGAATGCTAGGAAGTTTTCTCAAAAATCAAATAAATAAAAAGTACTAGGTTGAATGCTATGAAAAGGTTCAGCCTTTAACACAAATTTACTGTCATGACACTGACCATTAAGTTGAAGTGAAATTTCATACCTTATTGTAGCAAGTGCAGCAGCACCTACTATACTATTTTAAAAAAAAAACAGAAAATATTAACAAAAATAATATCTACAATATCTCTTACATAAAACAGCTTATTTAAAAACCAAATACTCATCATTTACTAAATAGCTGAACATGAATGAAGAAATAAATGGTGATTTATTTCCCTCCACGATGAACTTTGTGCCAGCTGATACGAGACTTAAACAGAGAAGTGCTATTTTTATTACACTTCCCACGTCCAAGTCCCATACCGGACTTTGCATCTGTATCTCTTCTATCTTGATGTGTGCATAAAACATGCACACAGGTGGATAATTCCTAGAAATTAAATAAATGCTCTACAGTGATGTACAGTGGGATTAATTTTCTTGCATTTTCATGTTCAAATACTATTAAAAAAAATGTACTGGGAACTGCCCAATGGGTAACATAGTTTCCCTGGTAACACTAACATTTCAGTAGGAAACATGCTAGAGTGATCACCACATACGTAAATGAGAGTACACTTTGAAAAAATAAAGTTGATCGAAGCTATGGCAAACAAAAATAATGTACTTAATGTACTCAGAAATGAGTGACTTCATTATCAACTTTGGCTGATTTATCCTAAGGACATACGAGCACCGTTACAAAAATTAAAAATTCATATTGGACCTTGCTACTCCATGCCTCCTTTCTGTAGTTATTACGCATAGTTTTAAAACATGAGCAACTAATATTTAATGAAGTACAGCATAAACAGTGTGCAGCAGAGACTACTTACTTTCATACATTTCACTGGACTTGATTAATCTGTTATATCAGTAACTACTGTACTGTGTGTACCATGATACATGCATGTTACTGAACACAAAAATGTTCATCTTAAAATAGATAAATTGTGGAAATGAAGTGTTTTTTTTTTCCACACAAAGGTTTCTCCGAACTGCAAAGTTATTCCCACAGTTGTTTGCAGTACTGAAAGCACCATTTCATTCTCTTGTATAGCTTCTAAAAAAAATCACACAATGGGAACCATGATTTTCAGTAATTATTCTCAAAATAAAAAAAAATGTGCAACTACATTCATGAGGTGTTGAGACTAGCAGAACAAGTTATTTTTACCAGTTTTTTTATTTTTTATTATGGTACCAGTTTCATACATCGGAGACACATTTCTTCATTTTTACAGAAGAAACTACTTACGGAAATGAGTTTGTCTAAGGTTTCCAACGTTAGTCGAGGTATTTTCTTTCATCGTGGTATCTATTTGACCAGGAAATCATGTCAGTGTTTCCAACCCCCCTTTTTTTAACTATGCTTGCCTAACCTAACCAAACCTAACCTTATCGGAATGGTTCGTGGGGCTGTCCGTCAGCTTCACGTGCATAATGCACAATTTGCACACGTGACGAAACGATAGTAGGTATTTTTCGGTAAAGAAGGTTGGAAAACACGGATATTCGAAAACAAAAGAAGCGATATCGTTCAGAAAGGAAGCGATAATGCACCGTTACATGCTTTCAGTAGCACTTAGACAAATGCGTTTTTTCAGTAGAAAAGTGTTTGTTTTCATGTAAAAAGCATAATGGCACCTTGAACTATGTTCCGCAATACACAATTGGTAAGTACGAACCATGCAAAACACAAAATATCTGATTTTAATGTGTCTCCGATCTATGAAACTGGTACCACTGGTACCTTTATTATTAAGTACAGATGCTATTATATTTCACACATTGTCAATTTTTGCAAGTTAAATCACTCAACTAACCACAGAGCTTAACACAAATTAAAAATGCTGATTATTGATTATTATTACCACTTTTTAGAGAGAGCAGTGATATCACATGGTATAGATGATTATTTTTTGAGACATAGAACCTAACAAGCAATGCAAAACAAAATCTTACAAGAGAACATAAATGTTTTATAAAATAAAATAATTCCCACATTGTGAGGAATCATGAGTTTAGGTTTAGCACAAATAGGCAACGAGGTTGACCACTTGGTGAAAATAGGGTAATAGTAACTGAAAATATGCTGCTTTCAATACAAAGTTGCATTTACCTCAAATGATCCTTAAGCATTAGCTACATACAAATAAAAAGAGGCTGTGACTATTTTCACCAGGTGGTGAGAATAGCATGTAGAGCTATTTTCACTAACAAAATAATTACCGGAATCATAACATAAGTAGGTTAGGATCATTAGGTTTAATTATCTGATTATTTCCGCGCGTGTGTATAATTATAAAAGTAAGAGAACCAAACCTGGTCCACCTAAACCACTCAAGCAAGTAAATACGAGTGGAATTAAAAAATAAGTTATTGTAGAAGCATAACATCACAGATTAAGTTATACACACGGAACTTGGCCCTTACAGAACAGTATATAATATTATTACCATTTCATTAAAATTCCTGATTTTTTTACGTCCGTGAAGTTAGCACCGAATTGAAATGAGAAGTAAGCGACCTGAACGCAATTGAAGCAAAGGATATAGATGGTAGCTCAGGGTTGCCAGGAGTGTAAAAAAAAGCCATCCAATTCAAGAGCGCCGGAAAATTATGCAAATAGCAGTTTATGAATTTCTATTTGTTTTTGGGAGAGGGGTGGGAATACACGAAAGTCACCGATATTACAAAAATTTATGCACGTACGGATACAAATGCAATTGTAATGGGTAAATTGGAAAAAAAAAACCACCGCAAAAAAAAACAACCTAGGATTTCATAACTACAACATTTTTCTATAAGCCTGCATACTCCACATCATTCCTCCTACTATATTCTAGCATCTAGAGTACTCCAACCGAATTGAAATGTCACAAAATAACGTATACGAGGGAATAATGAAAAACTTAATGTCCCGCGGTGCCCAACCTGTGGCTCGCGAGGATTTGGTTTCACCATGAAATCAAAGTACGTTCCTTCGGCAATCACCCTGTATGCTCCATACATTTCTTCGAATCGGATTCTAGGTTCTAGGGCATTTTAAACGGAATCCTACGTACCGAGTATAAGGGGGAAATTTTAAAATTCCCTCGTGTCCAAACTGTGGCCCGCGAAGATCTGATATTCTAGGGTGTCGTAAGCACATCCTTTGTTTATCAGCCTGTATACTCAAAATATTTCTTCGAACGATATTCTTGCTTCTAGGGAACCAGCACCGAATTGAAATGTCACAAAATAACGTATACGAGGGAATAATGAAAAACGTAATGTCCCGCGGTGCCCAACCTGTGACCCGCGAGGATTTGGTTTCACCATGAAATCAAAGCAGGTTCCTTCGGCAATCACCCTGTATGCTCCATATATTTCTTCGAATGGGATTCTAGTTTCTAGGGCATTTTAAATGGAATCCTACGTACCGAGTATAAGGAGGAAATTTTAAAATTCCCTCATGTCCAAACTGTGGCCCGCGAAAATCTGATGATCTAGGGTGTCGTAAGCACATCCTTTGTTTATCACCCTGTATGGTCAAAATATTTCTTCGAACGATATTCTTGCTTCTAGGGAACCAGCACCGAATTGAAATGTCACAAAATAACGTATACGAGGGAAAAATGAAAAACGTAATGTCCCGCGGTGCCCAACCTGTGACCAGCGAGAATTTGGTTTCACCATGAAATCAAAGCAGGTTCCTTCGGCAATCACCCTGTATGCTCCATATATTTTTTCGAATCGGATTCTAAGTTCTAGGGCATTTTCAATGGAATCCTACGTACCGAGTGTAAGGGGGAAATTTTAAAATTCCCCCATGTCCAAACTGTGGCCCGCGAAGATCTGATATTCTAGGGTGTCGTAAGCACATCCTTTGTTTATCGCCCTGTATAGTCAAAATATTTGTTCGAACGATATTCTTGCTTCTAGGGAACCAGCACCGAATTGAAATGTCACAAAATAACGTATACGAGGGAATAATGAAAAACGTAATGTCCCGCGGTGCCCAACCTGTGACCCGCGAGGATTTGGTTTCACCATGAAATCAAAGCAGGTTCCTTCGGCAATCACCCTGTATGTTCCATATATTTCTTCGAATCAGATTCTAGGTTCTAGGGCATTTTAAATGGAATCCTACGTACCGAGTATAAGGAGGAAATTTTAAAATTCCCTCATGTCCAAACTGTGGCCCGCGAAAATCTGATGATCTAGGGTGTCGTAAGCACATCCTTTGTTTATCACCCTGTATAGTCAAAATATTTCTTCGAACGATATTCTTGCTTCTAGGGAGCCAGCACCGAATTGAAATGTCACAAAATAACGTATACGAGGGAATAATGAAAAACTTAATGTCCCGCGGTGCCCAACCTGTGGCCCGCGAAAATTTGGTTTCACCATGAAATCAAAGCAGGTTCCTTCGGCAATCACCCTGTATGCTCCATATATTTCTTCGAATCGGATTCTAGATTCTAGGGCATTTTCAATGGAATCCTACGTACCGAGTATAAGGGGAAAATTTTAAAATTCCCTCATGTCCAAACTGTGGCCCGCGAAGATCTGATAATCTAGGGTGTCGTAAGCACATCCTTTGTTTATCACCCTGTATAGTCAAAATATTTCTTCGAACGATATTCTTGCTTCTAGGGAACCAGCACCGAATTGAAATGTCACAAAATAACGTATACGAGGGAATAATGAAAAACGTAATGTCCCGCGGTGCCCAACCTGTGACCCGCGAGGATTTGGTTTCACCATGAAATCAAAGCAGGTTCCTTCGGCAATCACCCTATATGCTCCATATAGTTCTTCGAATCAGATTCTAGGTTCTAGGGCATTTTAAATGGAATCCTACGTACCGAGTATAAGGAGGAAATTTTAAAATTCCCTCATGTCCAAACTGTGGCCCGCGAAGATCTGATGATCTAGGGTGTCGTAAGCACATCCTTTGTTTATCACCCTGTATAGTCAAAATATTTCTTCGAACGATATTCTTGCTTCTAGGGAACCAGCACCGAATTGAAATGTCACAAAATAACGTATACGAGGGAATAATGAAAATCAATGTCCCGCGGTGCCCAACCTGTGGCCCGCGAGGATTTGGTTTCACCATGAAATCAAAGTACGTTCCTTCGGCAATCACCCTGTATGCTCCATATATTTTTTCGAATCGTATTCTAGGTTCTAGGGAATTTTAAATGGAATCCTACGTACCGAGTATAAGGGGGAAATTTTAAAATTCCCTCATGTCCAAACTGTGGCCCGCGAAGATCTGATAATCTAGGGTGTCGTAAGCACATCCTTTGTTTATCACCCTGTATAGTCGAAATATTTCTTCGAACGATATTCTTGCTTCTAGGGAACCAGCACCGAATTGAAATGTCACAAAATAACGTATACGAGGGAATAATGAAAAACTTAATGTCCCGCGGTGCCCAACCTGTGGCCCGCGAGGATTTGGTTTCACCATGAAATCAAAGCAGGTTCCTTCGGCAATCACCCTGTATGCTCCATATATTTCTTCGAATCGGATTCTAGGTTCTAGGGCATTTTCAATGGAATCCTACGTACCGAGTATAAGGGGGAAATTTTAAAATTCCCTCATGTCCAAACTGTGGCCCGCGAAGATCTGATAATCTAGGGTGTCGTAAGCACGTCCTTTCTTTATCACCCTGTATAGTCAAAATATTTCTTCGAACGATATTCTTGCTTCTAGGGAACCAGAACAGAATTGAAATGTCACAAAATAACGTATACGAGGGAATAATGAGAAACTTAATGTCCCGCGGTGCCCAACCTGTGGCCCGCGAGGATTTGGTTTCACCATGAAATCAAAGCAGGTTCCTTCGGCAATCACCCTGTATGCTCCATATATTTCTTCGAATCGGATTCTAGGTTCTAGGGCATTTTCAATGGAATCCTACGTACCGAGTATAAGGGGGAAATTTTAAAATTCCCTCATGTCCAAACTGTGGCCCGCGAAGATCTGATAATCTAGGGTGTCGTAAGCACATCCTTTGTTTATCACCCTGTATAATCAAAATATTTCTTCGAACGATATTCTTGCTTCTAGGGAACCAGCACCGAATTGAAATGTCACAAAATAACGTATACGAGGGAATAATGAAAAACGTAATGTTCCCCGGTGCCCAACTTGTGGCCCGCGAGAATTTGGTTTCACCATGAAATCAAAGCAGGTTCCTTCGGCAATCACCCTGTATGCTCCATATATTTTTTCGAATCGGATTCTAGGATCTAGGGCATTTTCAATGGAATCCTACGTACCTAGTATAAGGGGGAAATTTTAAAATTCCCTCATGTCCAAACTGTGGACCGCGAAGATCTGATGATCTAGGGTGTCGTAAGCACATCCTTTGTTTATCACCCTGTATAGTCAAAATATTTCTTTGAACGATATTCTTGCTTCTAGGGAACCAGCACCGAATTGAAATGTCACAAAATAACGTATACGAGGGAAAAATGAAAAACGTAATGTCCCGCGGTGCCCAACCTGTGACCCGCAAGAATTTGGTTTCACCATGAAATCAAAGCAGGTTCCTTCGGCAATCACCCTGTATGCTCCATATATTTCTTCGAATCGGATTCTAGATTCTAGGTCATTTTAAATGGAATCCTACGTACCGAGTATAAGGGGGAAATTTTGAAATTTACTCATGTCCAAACTGTGGCCCGCGAAGATCTGATAATTTAGGGTGTCGTAAGCACATCCTTTGTTTATCACCCTGTATTGTCAAAATATTTCTTCGAACGATATTCTTGCTTCTAGGGAACCAGCACCGAATTGAAATGTCACAAAATAACGTATACGAGGGAATAATGAAAAACTTAATGTCCCGCGGTGCCCAACCTGTGGCCCGCGAGGATTTTGTTTCACCATGAAATCAAAGCAGATTCCTTCGGCAATCACCCTGTATGCTCCATATATTTCTTCGAATGGGATTCTAGTTTCTAGGGCATTTTAAATGGAATCCTACGTACCGAGTATAAGGAGGAAATTTTAAAATTCCCTCATGTCCAAACTGTGGCCCGCGAAGATCTGACGATCTAAGGTGTCGTAAGCACATCCTTTGTTTATCACCCTGTATAGTCAAAATATTTCTTCGAACGATATTCTTGCTTCTAGGGAACCAGCACCGAATTGAAATGTCACAAAATAACGTATACGAGGGAATAATGAAAAACTTAATGTCCCGCGGTGACCAACCTGTGGCGCGCGAGGATTTGGTTTCACCATGAAATCAAAGTACGTTTCTTCGGCAATCACCCTGTATGCTCCATATATTTCTTCGAATCGGATTCTAGGTTCTAGGGCATTTTAAATGGAATCCTACGTACGGAGTATAAGGGGGAAATTTTAAAATTCCCTCATGTCCAAACTGTGGCCCGCGAAGATCTGATATTCTAGGGTGTCGTAAGCACATCCTTTTTTATCGCCCTGTATAGTCAAAATATTTCTTCGAACGATATTTTTGCTTCTAGGGAACCAGCACCGAATTGAAATGTCACAAAATAACGTATACGAGGGAATAATGAAAAACGTAATGTCCCGCGGTGCCCAACCTGTGACCCGCGAGGATTTGGTTTCACCATGAAATCAAAGCAGGTTCCTTCGGCAATCACCCTGTATGTTCCATATATTTCTTCGAATCAGATTCTAGGTTCTAGGGCATTTTAAATGGAATCCTACGTACCGAGTATAAGGGGGAAATTTTAAAATTCCCTCATGTCCAAACTGTGGCCCGCGAAGATCTGATAATCTAGGGTGTCGTAAGCACATCCTTTCTTTATCACCCTGTATAGTCAAAATATTTCTTCGAACGATATTCTTGCTTCTAGGGAACCAGAACAGAATTGAAATGTCACAAAATAACGTATACGAGGTAATAATGAGAAACTTAATGTCCCGCGGTGCCCAACCTGTGGCCCGCGAGGATTTGGTTTCACCATGAAATCAAAGCAGGTTCCTTCGGCAATCACCCTGTATGCTCCATATATTTCTTCCAATCGGATTCTAGGTTTTAGGGCATTTTAAATGGAATCCTACGTACCGAGTATAAGGGGGAAATTTTAAAATTCCCTCGTGTCCAAACTGTGGCCCGCGAAGATCTGATAATCTAGGGTGTCGTAAGCACATCCTTTGTTTATCGCCCTGTATAGTCAAAATATTTCTTCGAACGATATTCTTGCTTCTAGGGAACCAGCACCGAATTGAAATGTCACAAAATAACGTACACGAGGGAATAATGAAAAACTTAATGTCCCGCGGTGCCCAACCTGTGGCCCGCGAGGATTTCGTTTCACCATGAAATCAAAGCAGGTTCCTTCGGCAATCACCCTGTATGCTCCATATATTTCTTCGAATCCGATTCTAGGTTCTAGGGCATTTTCAATGGAATCCTACGTACCGAGTATAAGGAGGAAATTTTAAAATTCCCTCATGTAAAAACTGTGGCCCGCGAAGATCTGACGATCTAGGGTGTCGTAAGCACATCCTTTGTTTATCACCCTGTATAGTCAAAATATTTCTTCGAACGATATTCTTGCTTCTAGGGAACCAGCACCGAATTGAAATGTCACAAAATAACGTATACGAGGGAATAATGAAAAACTTAATGTCCCGCGGTGCCCAACCTGTGGCGCGCGAGGATTTGGTTTCACCATGAAATCAAAGTACGTTCCTTCGGCAATCACCCTGTATGCTCCATATATTTCTTCGAATCGGATTCTAGGTTCTAGGGCATTTTAAATGGAATCCTACGTACGGAGTATAAGGGGGAAATTTTAAAATTCCCTCATGTCCAAACTGTGGCCCGCGAAGATCTGATATTCTAGGGTGTCGTAAGCACATCCTTTGTTTATCACCCTGTATAGTCAAAATATTTCTTCGAACGATATTCTTGCTTCTAGGGAACCAGCACAGAATTGAAATGTCACAAAATAACGTATACGAGGGAATAATGAAAAACTTAATGTCCCGCGTTCCCAACCTGTGGCCCGCGAGGATTTGGTTTCACCATGAAATCAAAGCAGGTTCCTTCGGCAATCACCCTGTATGTTCCATATATTTCTTCGAATCAGATTCTAGGTTCTAGGGCATTTTAAATGGAATCCTACGTACGGAGTATAAGGGGGAAATTTTAAAATTCCCTCATGTCCAAACTGTGGCCCGCGAAGATCTGATATTCTAGGGTGTCGTAAGCACATCCTTTTTTATCGCCCTGTATAGTCAAAATATTTCTTCGAACGATATTTTTGCTTCTAGGGAACCAGCACCGAATTGAAATGTCACAAAATAACGTATACGAGGGAATAATGAAAAACGTAATGTCCCGCGGTGCCCAACCTGTGACCCGCGAGGATTTGGTTTCACCATGAAATCAAAGCAGGTTCCTTCGGCAATCACCCTGTATGTTCCATATATTTCTTCGAATCAGATTCTAGGTTCTAGGGCATTTTAAATGGAATCCTACGTACCGAGTATAAGGGGGAAATTTTAAAATTCCCTCATGTCCAAACTGTGGCCCGCGAAGATCTGATAATCTAGGGTGTCGTAAGCACATCCTTTCTTTATCACCCTGTATAGTCAAAATATTTCTTCGAACGATATTCTTGCTTCTAGGGAACCAGAACAGAATTGAAATGTCACAAAATAACGTATACGAGGTAATAATGAGAAACTTAATGTCCCGCGGTGCCCAACCTGTGGCCCGCGAGGATTTGGTTTCACCATGAAATCAAAGCAGGTTCCTTCGGCAATCACCCTGTATGCTCCATATATTTCTTCCAATCGGATTCTAGGTTTTAGGGCATTTTAAATGGAATCCTACGTACCGAGTATAAGGGGGAAATTTTAAAATTCCCTCGTGTCCAAACTGTGGCCCGCGAAGATCTGATAATCTAGGGTGTCGTAAGCACATCCTTTGTTTATCGCCCTGTATAGTCAAAATATTTCTTCGAACGATATTCTTGCTTCTAGGGAACCAGCACCGAATTGAAATGTCACAAAATAACGTACACGAGGGAATAATGAAAAACTTAATGTCCCGCGGTGCCCAACCTGTGGCCCGCGAGGATTTCGTTTCACCATGAAATCAAAGCAGGTTCCTTCGGCAATCACCCTGTATGCTCCATATATTTCTTCGAATCCGATTCTAGGTTCTAGGGCATTTTCAATGGAATCCTACGTACCGAGTATAAGGAGGAAATTTTAAAATTCCCTCATGTAAAAACTGTGGCCCGCGAAGATCTGACGATCTAGGGTGTCGTAAGCACATCCTTTGTTTATCACCCTGTATAGTCAAAATATTTCTTCGAACGATATTCTTGCTTCTAGGGAACCAGCACCGAATTGAAATGTCACAAAATAACGTATACGAGGGAATAATGAAAAACTTAATGTCCCGCGGTGCCCAACCTGTGGCGCGCGAGGATTTGGTTTCACCATGAAATCAAAGTACGTTCCTTCGGCAATCACCCTGTATGCTCCATATATTTCTTCGAATCGGATTCTAGGTTCTAGGGCATTTTAAATGGAATCCTACGTACGGAGTATAAGGGGGAAATTTTAAAATTCCCTCATGTCCAAACTGTGGCCCGCGAAGATCTGATATTCTAGGGTGTCGTAAGCACATCCTTTGTTTATCACCCTGTATAGTCAAAATATTTCTTCGAACGATATTCTTGCTTCTAGGGAACCAGCACAGAATTGAAATGTCACAAAATAACGTATACGAGGGAATAATGAAAAACTTAATGTCCCGCGTTCCCAACCTGTGGCCCGCGAGGATTTGGTTTCACCATGAAATCAAAGCAGGTTCCTTCGGCAATCACCCTGTATGTTCCATATATTTCTTCGAATCAGATTCTAGGTTCTAGGGCATTTTAAATGGAATCCTACGTACCGAGTATAAGGAGGAAATTTTAAAATTCCCTCATGTCCAAACTGTGGCCCGCGAAAATCTGATGATCTAGGGTGTCTTAAGCACATCCTTTGTTTATCACCCTGTATAGTCAAAATATTTCTTCGAACGATATTCTTGCTTCTAGGGAGCCAGCACCGAATTGAAATGTCACAAAATAACGTATACGAGGGAATAATGAAAAACTTAATGTCCCGCGGTGCCCAACCTGTGGCCCGCGAAAATTTGGTTTCACCATGAAATCAAAGCAGGTTCCTTCGGCAATCACCCTGTATGCTCCATATATTTCTTCGAATCGGATTCTAGATTCTAGGGCATTTTCAATGGAATCCTACGTACCGAGTATAAGGGGAAAATTTTAAAATTCCCTCATGTCCAAACTGTGGCCCGCGAAGATCTGATAATCTAGGGTGTCGTAAGCACATCCTTTGTTTATCACCCTGTATAGTCAAAATATTTCTTTGAACGATATTCTTGCTTCTAGGGAACCAGCACCGAATTGAAATGTCACAAAATAACGTATACGAGGGAATAATGAAAAACGTAATGTCCCGCGGTGCCCAACCTGTGACCCGCGAGGATTTGGTTTCACCATGAAATCAAAGCAGGTTCCTTCGGCAATCACCCTGTATGCTCCATATATTTCTTCGAATCAGATTCTAGGTTCTAGGGCATTTTAAATGGAATCCTACGTACCGAGTATAAGGAGGAAATTTTAAAATTCCCTCATGTCCAAACTGTGGCCCGCGAAGATCTGATGATCTAGGGTGTCGTAAGCACATCCTTTGTTTATCACCCTGTATAGTCAAAATATTTCTTCGAACGATATTCTTGCTTCTAGGGAACCAGCACCGAATTGAAATGTCACAAAATAACGTATACGAGGGAATAATGAAAAACATAATGTCCCGCGGTGCCCAACCTGTGGCCCGCGAGGATTTGGTTTCACCATGAAATCAAAGTACGTTCCTTCGGCAATCACCCTGTATGCTCCATATATTTTTTCGAATCGTATTCTAGGTTCTAGGGCATTTTAAATGGAATCCTACGTACGGAGTATAAGGGGGAAATTTTAAAATTCCCTCATGTCCAAACTGTGGCCCGCGAAGATCTGATATTCTAGGGTGTCGTAAGCACATCCTTTTTTATCGCCCTGTATAGTCAAAATATTTCTTCGAACGATATTTTTGCTTCTAGGGAACCAGCACCGAATTGAAATGTCACAAAATAACGTATACGAGGGAATAATGAAAAACGTAATGTCCCGCGGTGCCCAACCTGTGACCCGCGAGGATTTGGTTTCACCATGAAATCAAAGCAGGTTCCTTCGGCAATCACCCTGTATGTTCCATATATTTCTTCGAATCAGATTCTAGGTTCTAGGGCATTTTAAATGGAATCCTACGTACCGAGTATAAGGGGGAAATTTTAAAATTCCCTCATGTCCAAACTGTGGCCCGCGAAGATCTGATAATCTAGGGTGTCGTAAGCACATCCTTTCTTTATCACCCTGTATAGTCAAAATATTTCTTCGAACGATATTCTTGCTTCTAGGGAACCAGAACAGAATTGAAATGTCACAAAATAACGTATACGAGGTAATAATGAGAAACTTAATGTCCCGCGGTGCCCAACCTGTGGCCCGCGAGGATTTGGTTTCACCATGAAATCAAAGCAGGTTCCTTCGGCAATCACCCTGTATGCTCCATATATTTCTTCCAATCGGATTCTAGGTTTTAGGGCATTTTAAATGGAATCCTACGTACCGAGTATAAGGGGGAAATTTTAAAATTCCCTCGTGTCCAAACTGTGGCCCGCGAAGATCTGATAATCTAGGGTGTCGTAAGCACATCCTTTGTTTATCGCCCTGTATAGTCAAAATATTTCTTCGAACGATATTCTTGCTTCTAGGGAACCAGCACCGAATTGAAATGTCACAAAATAACGTACACGAGGGAATAATGAAAAACTTAATGTCCCGCGGTGCCCAACCTGTGGCCCGCGAGGATTTCGTTTCACCATGAAATCAAAGCAGGTTCCTTCGGCAATCACCCTGTATGCTCCATATATTTCTTCGAATCCGATTCTAGGTTCTAGGGCATTTTCAATGGAATCCTACGTACCGAGTATAAGGAGGAAATTTTAAAATTCCCTCATGTAAAAACTGTGGCCCGCGAAGATCTGACGATCTAGGGTGTCGTAAGCACATCCTTTGTTTATCACCCTGTATAGTCAAAATATTTCTTCGAACGATATTCTTGCTTCTAGGGAACCAGCACCGAATTGAAATGTCACAAAATAACGTATACGAGGGAATAATGAAAAACTTAATGTCCCGCGGTGCCCAACCTGTGGCGCGCGAGGATTTGGTTTCACCATGAAATCAAAGTACGTTCCTTCGGCAATCACCCTGTATGCTCCATATATTTCTTCGAATCGGATTCTAGGTTCTAGGGCATTTTAAATGGAATCCTACGTACGGAGTATAAGGGGGAAATTTTAAAATTCCCTCATGTCCAAACTGTGGCCCGCGAAGATCTGATATTCTAGGGTGTCGTAAGCACATCCTTTGTTTATCACCCTGTATAGTCAAAATATTTCTTCGAACGATATTCTTGCTTCTAGGGAACCAGCACAGAATTGAAATGTCACAAAATAACGTATACGAGGGAATAATGAAAAACTTAATGTCCCGCGTTCCCAACCTGTGGCCCGCGAGGATTTGGTTTCACCATGAAATCAAAGCAGGTTCCTTCGGCAATCACCCTGTATGTTCCATATATTTCTTCGAATCAGATTCTAGGTTCTAGGGCATTTTAAATGGAATCCTACGTACCGAGTATAAGGAGGAAATTTTAAAATTCCCTCATGTCCAAACTGTGGCCCGCGAAAATCTGATGATCTAGGGTGTCTTAAGCACATCCTTTGTTTATCACCCTGTATAGTCAAAATATTTCTTCGAACGATATTCTTGCTTCTAGGGAGCCAGCACCGAATTGAAATGTCACAAAATAACGTATACGAGGGAATAATGAAAAACTTAATGTCCCGCGGTGCCCAACCTGTGGCCCGCGAAAATTTGGTTTCACCATGAAATCAAAGCAGGTTCCTTCGGCAATCACCCTGTATGCTCCATATATTTCTTCGAATCGGATTCTAGATTCTAGGGCATTTTCAATGGAATCCTACGTACCGAGTATAAGGGGAAAATTTTAAAATTCCCTCATGTCCAAACTGTGGCCCGCGAAGATCTGATAATCTAGGGTGTCGTAAGCACATCCTTTGTTTATCACCCTGTATAGTCAAAATATTTCTTTGAACGATATTCTTGCTTCTAGGGAACCAGCACCGAATTGAAATGTCACAAAATAACGTATACGAGGGAATAATGAAAAACGTAATGTCCCGCGGTGCCCAACCTGTGACCCGCGAGGATTTGGTTTCACCATGAAATCAAAGCAGGTTCCTTCGGCAATCACCCTGTATGCTCCATATATTTCTTCGAATCAGATTCTAGGTTCTAGGGCATTTTAAATGGAATCCTACGTACCGAGTATAAGGAGGAAATTTTAAAATTCCCTCATGTCCAAACTGTGGCCCGCGAAGATCTGATGATCTAGGGTGTCGTAAGCACATCCTTTGTTTATCACCCTGTATAGTCAAAATATTTCTTCGAACGATATTCTTGCTTCTAGGGAACCAGCACCGAATTGAAATGTCACAAAATAACGTATACGAGGGAATAATGAAAAACATAATGTCCCGCGGTGCCCAACCTGTGGCCCGCGAGGATTTGGTTTCACCATGAAATCAAAGTACGTTCCTTCGGCAATCACCCTGTATGCTCCATATATTTTTTCGAATCGTATTCTAGGTTCTAGGGCATTTTAAATGGAATCCTACGTACCGAGTATAAGGGGGAAATTTTAAAATTCCCTCATGTCCAAACTGTGGCCCGCGAAGATCTGATAATCTAGGGTGTCGTAAGCACATCCTTTGTTTATCACCCTGTATAGTCAAAATATTTCTTCGAACGATATTCTTGCTTCTAGGGAACCAGCACCGAATTGAAATGTCACAAAATAACGTATACGCGGGAATAATGAAAAACTTAATGTCCCGCGGTGCCCAACCTGTGGCGCGCGAGGATTTGGTTTCACCATGAAATCAAAGTACGTTCCTTCGGCAATCACCCTGTATGCTCCATATATTTCTTCGAATCGGATTCTAGGTTCTAGGGCATTTTAAATGGAATCCTACGTACGGAGTATAAGGGGGAAATTTTAAAATTCCCTCATGTCCAAACTGTGGCCCGCGAAGATCTGATATTCTAGGGTGTCGTAAGCACATCCTTTGTTTATCACCCTGTATAGTCAAAATATTTCTTCGAACGATATTCTTGCTTCTAGGGAACCAGCACAGAATTGAAATGTCACAAAATAACGTATACGAGGGAATAATGAAAAACGTAATGTCCCGCGTTCCCAACCTGTGACCCGCGAGGATTTGGTTTCACCATGAAATCAAAGCAGGTTCCTTCGGCAATCACCCTGTATGCTCCATATATTTCTTCCAATCGGATTCTAGGTTTTAGGGCATTTTAAATGGAATCCTACGTACCGAGTATAAGGGGGAAATTTTTAAATTCCCTCGTGTCCATGATCCAATGCATATTCTCCTTCAAGGAGTTGTTACTTTTGAATTAAAGCTTATGCTGCAAAGTTTTGTTGATGACCATCTTCTTTCAGTGCGTTAGCTTAATGCAGAACTGGAGAAATTTGAATACTCATATTTAGAGGCCAGTGACAAACCACCACTCTTTCATTCAGCATCACTGAGACATTAAGAATCAACTTTGTCCATGGGAGCTTCCGCAGTAATTACATTGTTGGCTGTTCTTCCTTTCATTTTGAGGGAAGTTATTCCTGAAGAGAACGAAAAGTGGCAGAACTTTGTTACTTTATTGAACATTGTTCAACTTGTCCTGGCACCATGTATTACGGAAACAACAATTGGACAACTGATCTTAATTTCAATACATCATATGATATTTTGCAACTTATATCCTAATGTTAATATGACACCCAAGTGCCATTACATGATTCATTTTCCACGCCAGATGGAAATGTTTGGGCCCTTAAGGCATCAGTGGTGTATGCACTGGGAAGCACAGTATGCAGCCTTGAAAGACAAAAAGTACAAAAATTACAGGAACCTGCTGAAGAGTGTATGTGTGTATAGTCAGATGAGGCAGTGCTACTACCAGATTATCTGTGGGGGGCGTAACCCTAACTTTTTGAGTTCTGGTATACAAACCAATAAAGCAAAACAGCTGAGCCGGAGAGACTTTCCAATTTTGGATAGATTAAGTCAAGAGGATGTGATTTACACTTACAGTGAGGTGCAAGTTAATGGACATCCCTACAGAGGAGAAGTCTGTATTTGCACATCAGGATACGAAAATGAAGTGGACTATCCACAATTCAGTGTCATATCAAACTGCTTTGTTGTTGGTACTGATGTAGTTTTTCTTTGTAACGATTGCAAAACACTTGATTTCAACAGACATGTTAATGCTTATGAGCTGGCTGTCCTAATCGATGAATCTCTCCATACATATAAGACTTTGGAAAATAAGTGGCCACTCCCACTTAGAGATTCACAAGGTTCCATTTTTCTCACTAATAAATATGGACATCTAAGTGATGCCATGTAATTGAATAAGCAGAATGGGATATTCACATAGGGAAATTTAGGAGACACAAATATACAAACTGTTTATACTTTGATATGTTCCTAATAAGTACTAATTTATCTACAAGACTGGTTTGTTGCAGTAATTTTTTCACATTCACATCTAATTATTTTTCAGAAATGTATTTTTAACCTCAATTAGCAAGGTTAGGATAAAGTAAGAAGATATGTTGTTACCAATGAACTGTTACTTCTCCTACCAATAATAATTTATGCCAAGGACATATTTTTTTTTAAAGATTATTATTGTTCCTGTCTTGAAGGACAAGCGAGGGATTTTGAGAAAGGAGTGCAAAGAGTGTGGTGGAGATGAATGTGCTGAGTACGAAGCAGCAGAAGAAAGCATGTCTTGCAGCTATTGTGGCTGCCCACCAACGAAACATGCAAAAGGTATGTATTGCTATCTGCAACAGCAGTTGTTTCATTGCCAAACACATATGGGATTTTGTATTTTTTCATACTGAATTTATTTCGGTCTCATTGATGCTGACATTGTTTAAAGAAATTTTAAAATTGAAATATCTGTATTGCTCATTTGTAACAAATAATGACAAACAGATATGAATTTATGTGTGTAAATTTTGGAGAACCTGGTACAGCTTCCTTACACAGCTCTAGTGGCTTTACGTTTAGGTGATGTGATGGTCCCCTTGTTAGACAGAAAATAATTGTGCATATCAAATCAACAGTTTTTGTACGCTTATTTTTCTCTTTGTTGCAAGAAAAAAAAAAAGATTTTCACTTTCTTTTTGTTGTTACTTCACATGAATCATTTCTAAATATCTATTTCTGTGCAGGAATCCTTTTAATTGAAAATCATTTCTATATTTGTGGAAATCATATGCACATTTTGCAGATGAACATGAGAGATTCCCTCTAACTTAGTTCCTTAACTATAACTTCAGACATGAGAATTTTAGTAATGAAATATGGTATGTGCATTCTCTATGTCTGTATTTTATGTGAGTTACATAATATTTATTAATTTTGTTAAAGAAGTTGCTCCCAAGCAAGAAGATTCCAACCTTCATCCTGTGAATTGCGAATCAAATGCAAAAGAAAACGCAGAGGCTGATGTTCAACAGGATGAAATAGTGGAGGTTCATACATCCCAGTTTGATTCAGGAGATATATGTAAACCCAGTTCAAATTCAAACCTTGGCCCCGTGGATGCAGGATCTCACCAAGAAAGTAGGAAGGTAAGAAATTTATTTTGGAATGTTTAATTTGATAGTGAGATGAGAGCATATGTCAGAGTTTGGTACCTAAATCTTCTCTGTAAAAGAACCAGTATATTGAAAACTTACATTCCACTTTGAATAGTAAGTACTTTTACATGTAATTGTGTCTGTATGCATATGTAATATATTTTCTCCATTTGAAATAGGCATATACTGTTCTCAACTTCAGTACCCTCATGAGCAAAGTGTTGAAGGATGTTACATTTAAAGTACACTGGAACAGGTTTATTTACAAGAGTGCTCTTCACTTCAAGAAGTTCAACCCCACCACAAGGAGAGATTATTCGGATATTGGTGAATTCATGATCCTTCAGTTTCCCAATTTATCAATGACTGGAACAAAACCATGGGTAAGATCACTGTTCTTTACATTCAATTTACCGGTAATTTGATTATTTAAAAAAAATACTTTCAACTGTGAAATGCCCATTTCAGTTTTTACGGAAAAATGGAAAATGATGCACACTGTAATGTAGGGTTATACCCAGACTTCTTTTTTGGTGTAGGGAGGGCAAAATCACCTTTTCAGGTGTCAAAAAAACTTATTTCCAGAAAGGGGGGGGGGGGCAAACAACACTTTTTCATGGGGTCAAACATCTTTTTGGAGAATGGGGGCCACTGATCAATGAATATATATTTTGAAATTGTGGAAAATGCTTTGTTTTGAGTTATTTTATTTCAGTATTTTTCGAGGTGATTGTGAACTATTGATTTTTCGTGAGGTGGGGGACGGGGGGCAATAGGGCCCTTTAACCCCACAATGAAATTAATATTTTGTGTAATAAATGTGGTTTTAAATTAGATTCACCAATGACTGGAATGCCATGTTAAAAACCAATTTTCAGCCCCAGTTCAAAGTGGTTATCAATTTTAGGTCTTTTATAGACTTTGCCCTACTATTGAGATCTGAAGAGTGCAATTAATTATAGATGGCACAGGTAATTGAATTGTTGAATTTCATATTGAAATTTAAATTCATTGAATTGCAGTTTCGTAACATGTATTGTCTTAGCCCATCCAGCATGAAATTTTGACAGTGAGGTGCTGGAATACTTGAATGATTATTATAATAATGTATACAATTTTTGATAAGATTGAGACTTCACTCCTAAGTGACTTTTGAATATCTCTTAATCCTGTGCATACCAATTCCATACTATAATAACAGTTATTTTGACAACACCTATATCATTTCCCTATATTCACTTTATTTTCAGTCCATGTTCTACAAGTCTTTATCACAACAGATAAGGAGAATAAGGCTTCAAGAAAACAAATCAAGCAAATCAAGTTTTCCGGAACCAAAGAAACAAAAAGTTGGCAATACTAGTACATCTTCAACTAAACAATCAGTAGGACTGGGAGAAAAGTAAGTATAATAATTAAGTGTTCTTTAAACAATTTCATATGTACATAAGTTGTTTAATTGAATGGAAGATGTTAGTATCTTATTAATGGCCACAGAATGGGTTGTCGGAGCAGGAGGTCAAATGCAGAGAAAGGCGAAAGAAGCAAAACTCAAGTGTGGTATTGTTCATTGTGGTGTGGTGTGGTGAAATTTGTAAGAAATCAGGATATCATTTTTATATAATACATACACAAAAACAGACTGCACAAAGTGAAAATACTCAACAAACCAACCCCAGAACAAATCCAGGTGTTCTGACACAAATCAGGTAACAGTGGATGTGAACCTAGATACAAATATTTGTAAGAAGAATCTTAAGGAGTTTTACAGTGGATATTAAATGACATTTAAGCTTCATTTAGGAAACACATCACTTTGGAACCAATAGGTTAATGAATTGCAATAACTTGAATATAGATTTATCAGCGTAAAAAGACATAATAGTGACTAGTACAAGTACAGAAGTTCCTTTTTCACTTGAATGTCACATAGAGGTTGTCTTGAATTGTAATTGGAGCTATCACTTCCAAGTTGTTATTTCTGTTTAAGATATTTTACTGTTGTAGAACTGCTGAGAGTACTTTATTTTATTTTCAGCTTAGCACGTTCCAATGCCTAGGTGCCATTAAACACAAAAGACGATCCTTCTGATGACCTGAGTGCACTTGCTAAGGAAAGTTCCAGGCAAAATCCTTATGTTGCAAAATTAAAGTCACTCCTGCAAGTCACTTTCCATAATAGGACAGTGTTAGTAAATGAGAAACCAAGTAGTGAGCATTTCACACTTGCTCCTTGCCTTCAGGAACTCAAGTTTGTAAGTATATTTAATTGTCCTTTCACCAGTTTATCAGTTAATTGTTCTATTACTTGCATTCTCTTGCCTCATTGTCATAGTTATAACCACCTGGCTTGTATATTTATGAAGTAAATTTAATACTACCAAAGGTGACTGCTACCTAAGTATGTGTCAGAAATAATAGTTCAGCACAAAAGCAAACAAGTCAACAAATATTTTGCACCTGTTAAAATTATTTCTGTGGCCCGTCAATTTCAAGCTCATTGTGTATCTCCTTTCCATGCTGTCGATATTTTCTATTCTATTTCAGTTCCTGTATGAGATGAAACTGTTGTTTGGCAATGAAAAGATGCATGAAATGAAACAAAAACTGAAGGAACTTGCATCATTCATTGTGTCAATTTATTGTGGACAAACCAGTGATGATTCTGTGAGTACCTACATATATGTATTTACACACAAGACCTTGCATATTTCTTTTTTTTTTTTTTTTTTTTTTTTGGGGAACACAGCATTTGACATTATACATTATTAATTTTTGGATTTTTGAAAAGTGAGATATAAGCAATTTGATATCAAGGGCAAAATCTAGAATAAATTCCTAAACGCGACGTTTTAAATTTATTTACAAGCCCAACAGTTTATGGAGTCTGCATTTTCCTGAGAATTATGTAAAGCAATGTAGCATAGATTCCGAACCCAAATGTGTGATGAGAAAGTCTCCAAAAATCCAAGTATGCATGTTGGTGGGAATTGTAAAAAAAAAATAATTTCTTTTTCACTGAACTTCCTGAGAATAATCCAGAATGTTTCTTCAGTGCTATGAAAGCTATTTGAGGTGCTCTATTTAACATTAATATTGTGTATTTTTTTAAAACCAGATAAACTTAATGTATTGTGCGTTTCACAAAGGTGAAAATAAGAATTTCCATTCTAACAGCACATTCATTATCTTGTGTAATAACTGTGTATATTGAACCAAAATTTGAGATTTTTATGTTTTTGTATTGGAGAGGATAATACAAGTTCATGAATAGAAGAATAACATGCATTATCTAAATTAATTGTGATTATAATTTCCTCTTTCGTCTTATTATAATTTGCTAATATTACCTTTAACTTATTGCATTTGGCTGATACAAATAAATTATTAAAAGTAATAACTGCCTGATTAGCTATATAGCAGAGTGGCTGGGGACAGTTGGCAGGAGTCCCTTTTGGCTAAATTCTCTTTGAAACAATACTCATCAATGCAGCAAAACTTGCCAAAATAAAAGTCTGACTGCTAAATAACAAATCATAATATCACCTTTATGGCCATATTACCCTCTCCCACTTGGTTTTCGTCTATTGTTTCCTACTCAGGGACTTCCAGAACTATCACCTTTGCTACTTTTACAAATGTCATTATTGTTGATTACATTGGCATCATCTGTCCATCAACCATGTCAAAAATATGTTGAATAAACAAAATGTCTGGTATGTTTCATGGATAATTAATGTTATTTCTTTCTTGTGCAGCAACTACAGATGATAAATGGGTTTCTGGGTCTGTGGAGAGAAATGCAACACAGAGAAGAATGCCTGCTTCTGCGATGCACAAAGGTGAGTGCATACAAGAAACTTCCAATGTTGTTGTAGTTTGCATTAGTTAGTTGGCATTGCAAACCCAAAACGTTACTAAATTTGCCATTGAACTAAGAAAACGTACCTCCCTGTTGGCTGAGCACGTGATTTTAATTCACTGTCTTTCCCCCAAGAGTCCTTAATTGAATCAAATTTCTACCCATAACTTAGGCTTTTGGGTATTTTTTGTTTATTCCATATTGTATAAGCATGATCACATAAAAATATAGAGAGTAATGTATAAATCTGGAAAAAAATGAACCTTAGAAGAAGTTTTCATGGACAGAAACTGCTTTTTTAAAAATGGTTTCATTTTGTTATATGCAAACACTTTGTGTACATTTATATTTATAGTTGCAATTTGTACATTCATATTGGTTATTTTTCAATTATACTACAGCATTATCTTTTCACTGAGTTAGTGTTTATTACTCCCAAGTGTTGTGTGTTTTATATTGTAACATTATAATGAAGTTTTTTTTTTAATTAATATTTTGTCCATTTGAATCACACATACGGTCTTAAAAGAATTACAGTTAAGTGTAATGTTATTAATATTTTGGCTACTAGGCATTTTTTGGATGATTTAAATACATATATATTTCCAGGATGTATCAACTTTTCAAGGTGCAACAAAGGGTTTCGAAAACGAAGCACCCTACCTTGCACTGCTCATGGAGGGAAAGGAAGTAAAAGATGTGGTCCTCGTTGCAGGTTTTTTCAAAGTGAGGGACGAAGAAAATCACTCCAGCCTGCTTACATTTTTACTTGCACTTGTTGGGGCATACTACATTCTTGAAGTAGATTACCCCAAAGCGTGCACCCCTTTTATGGCAGTGTTGGGGTTTATTTTGTTGGGACATAAATACAAAATGTCTCAGAGGGCAACAATTTTCTGCCAAAAGTTTGCAGATTGGCAAAGAGTGAATGTGTAATTTGTAGCAATGTATGTATGTGTGTGTATAAACATATAAATGGAAAATATAATCTTTGTCTTGTAAAAGAGCTTTTGGTATCATTTATCTCTAATCTCTATCTTTGTCCATTGTCAAAGGCTTCCACTAATTTTTCAGTGCTGGTGTATATAGTTAAAGAATGTGGTTTTTTTTTTACCTCCTCTTTGACAGTGTGTTTTCAATTCTGTAGCATCACACAAAAATTGGGTTCACAGTTGAAAGTTGTTGCTTTTTCTCCTTCAATTGTCAAGTTAAATGTGAGTCAACTGTATTTTTATGCTAGAAACTAAGTATAAGTACTGAAATGCGATATATCTCATGTTGTGCAAGAAGTGTTTTCAATGTGTTCTGAAAGTGTCGCTCAAGTATTTTCACAAGACACTTCTTACACACTTTTGGGACACTTTTACATTGGAAGCACTTCTTGCACACTTCTACAACACTTCTTTTGCTGCACTTTTGAAACACTTCCTTCTTGTACACATTTAATGTGTACAAGAAGTGATCAAAAGTAGTTTCTAGGAAGTATTCCAAAAGTGTGCATGTCTTCATACCAAGTCTTTTTCATTTGTTAGTAGACAGCACAAAGTGTTTCATAATTCTATGAAAAAGTTAATTATGAATATTGTAATGTAATCTCACGTCTAGAACCTTAGATTCAGTGTGTGAAATGTCACACACATAATGCTGGAATGCCCCTAAAGCGATTGTATACTGTATAAGCAACACCATGACGCAGGAATGGAACATACGGTGGTAACTTGTACCCCTCACATTTTTGAAGGGAGTGGATCTACACCTAAATCCATGTATCTAAATTGGATCCCTCGAGCGTGAATGCAAAAATAAACAAACCAAGGTACGACCTATCTAAAGTTGTATACAAAGAATTGCGTTACAAAATATAACGGCAATTAGTAAAAATATTCCTACTTTCAGGAGATACTGTGGATCCAGGAGAAAGGATTTAGTCCACTGGAGGGAAAAAGAATGTTAGCTGTACTTCATGAACTGGAGATGAAACTTTTTATGTAATTTTTTTATAAGCTATCCAGCTTTTGTTATCTATATATTCACTGCTGGTCAAAAGAAAAACGGACACTTGAATTTTCTTGTAATAACTCATAAATGCTAATTCGAAGACTAACTACATTATTAGAAATATATTCAATAGAAAACAAACTTTGAAGATGTTCTACATACATTAATAAGTTAAATTAGAACAGAAACGAAAGTTACAGAAAACTACAAAACTTCGCGGGCCACAGTTTGGACATGAGGGAATTTTAAAATTTCCCCCTTATACTCGGTACGTAGGATTCCATTGAAAATGCCCTAGAACCTAGAATCCGATTCGAAGAAATATATGGAGCATACAGGGTGATTGCCGAAGGAACCTGCTTTGATTTCATGGTGAAACCAAATACTCGCGGGTCACAGGTTGGGCACCGCGGGACATTAAGTATTTCATTATTCCCTCGTATACGTTATTTTGTGACATTTCAATTCGGTGCTGGTTCCCTAGAAGCAAGAACATCGTTCGAAGAAATATTTTGACTATACAGGGTGATAAACAAAGGATGTGCTTACGACACCCTAGATTATCAGATCTTCGCGGGCCACAGTTTGGACATGAGGGAATTTTGAAATTTCCCCCTTATACTCGGTACGTAGGATTCCATTGAAAATGCCCTAGAACCTAGAATCTGATTCGAAGAAATATATGGAGTATACAGGGTGATTGCCGAAGGAACCTGCTTTGATTTCATGGTGAAACCAAATCCTCGCGGGCCACAGGTTGGGCACCGCGGGACATTAAGTTTTTCATTATTCCCTCGTATACGTTATTTTGTGACATTTCAATTCGGTGCTGGTTCCCTAGAAGCAAGAATATCGTTCGAAGAAATATTTTGACTATACAGGGTGATTAACAAAGGTTGTGCTTACGACACCCTAGATCATCAGATCTTCGCGGGCCACAGTTTGGACATGAGGGAATTTTAAAATTTCCCCCTTATACTCGGTACGTAGGATTCCATTGAAAATGCCCTAGAACCCGATTCGAAGAAATATATGGAGCATACAGGGTGATTGCCGAAGGAACCTGCTTTGATTTCATGGTGAAACCAAATCCTCGCGGGCCACAGGTTGGGCACCGCGGGACATTAAGTTTTTCATTATTCCCTCGTATACGTTATTTTGTGACATTTCAATTCGGTGCTGGTTCCCTAGAAGCAAGAATATCGTTCGAAGAAATATTTTAACTATAAAGGGTGATAAACAAAGGATGTGCTTACGACACCCTAGATTATCAGATCTTCGCGGGCCACAGTTTGGACATGAGGAAATTTTAAAATTTCCCCCTTATACTCGGTACGTAGGATTCCATTTAAAATGCCCTAGAACCTAGAATCCGATTCGAAGAAATATATGGAGCATACAGGGTGATTGCCGAAGGAACCTGCTTTGATTTCATGGTGAAACCAAATTCTCGCGGGTCACAGTTTGGGCACCGCGGGACATTAAGTTTTTCATTATTCACTCGTATACGTTATTTTGTGACATTTCAATTCGGTGCTGGTTCCCTAGAAGCAAGAATATCGATCGAAGAAATATTTTGACTATACAAGGCGATAAACAAAGGATGTGCTTACGACACCCTAGATCATCAGATCTTCGCGGGCCACAGTTTGGACACGAGGGAATTTTAAAATTTCCCCTTATACTCGGTACGTAGGATTCCATTTAAAATGCCCTAAAACCTAGAATCCGATTCGAAGAAATATATGGAGCATACAGGGTGATTGCCGAAGGAACCTGCTTTGATTTCATGGTGAAACCAAATTCTCGCGGGTCACAGGTTGGGCACCGCGGGACATTAAGTTTTTCATTATTCCGTCGTATACGTTATTTTGTGACATTTCAATTCGGTGCTGGTTCCCTAGAAGCAAGAATATCGTTCGAAGAAATATTTTGACTATACAGGGTGATACACAAAGGATGTGCTTACGACACCCTAGATTATCAGATCTTCGCGGGCCACAGTTTGGACATGAGGGAATTTTAAATTTTCCCCCTTATACTCGGTACGTAGGATTCCATTTAAAATGCCCTAAAACCTAGAATCCGATTCGAAGAAATATATGGAGCATACAGGGTGATTGCCGAAGGAACCTGCTTTGATTTCATGGTAAAACCAAATTCTCGCGGGTCACAGGTTGGGCACCGCGGGACATTAAGTTTTTCATTATTCCCTCGTATACGTTATTTTGTGACATTTCAATTCGGTGCTGGTTCCCTAGAAGCAAGAATATCGTTCGAAGAAATATTTTGACTATACAAGTCGATAAACAAAGGATGTGCTTACGACACCCTAGATTATCAGATCTTCGCGGGCCACAGTTTGGACACGAGGGAATTTTAAAATTTCCCCCTTATACTCGGTACGTAGGATTCCATTTAAAATGCCCTAGAACCTAGAATCCGATTTGAAGAAATATATGGAGCATACAGGGTGATTGCCGAAGGAACCTGCTTTGATTTCATGGTGAAACCAAATACTCGCGGGCCACAGGTTGGGCACCGCGGGACATTAAGTTTTTCATTATTCCCTCGTATACGTTATTTTGTGACATTTCAATTCGGTGCTGGTTCCCTAGAAGCAAGAATATCGTTTGAAGAAATATTTTGACTATACAGGGTGATAAACAAAGGATGTGCTTACGACACCCTAGATTATCAGATCTTCGCGGCCCACAGTTTGGACATGAGGGAATTTTAAAATTTCCCCCTTATACTCGGTACGTAGGATTCCATTTAAAATGCCCTAGAACCTAGAATCCGATTCGAAGAAATATATGGAGCATAAAGGGTGATTGCCGAAGGAACCTGCTTTGATTTGATGGTGAAACCAAATCCTCGCGGGTAACAGGTTGGGCACCGCGGGACATTACGTTTTTCATTATTCCCTCGTATACGTTATTTTGTGACATTTCAATTCGGAGCTGGTTCCCTAGAAGCAAGAATATCGTTCGAAGAAATATTTTGACTATACAGGGTGATAAACAAAGGATGTGTTTACGACACCCTAGATTATCAGATCTTCGCGGGCCACAGTTTGGACATGAGGGAATTTTAAAATTTCCCCCTTATACTCGGTACGTAGGATTCCATTTAAAATGCCCTAGAACCTAGAATCCGATTCGAAGAAATATATGGAGCATACAGGGTGATTGCCGAAGGAACCTGCTTTGATTTCATGGTGAAACCAAATCCTCGCGGGCCACAGGTTGGGCACCGCGGGACATTAAGTTTTTCATTATTCCCTCGTATACGTTATTTTGTGACATTTCAATTCGGTGCTGGTTCCCTAGAAGCAAGAATATCGTTCGAAGAAATATTTTGAGTATACAGGCTGATAAACAAAGGATGTGCTTACGACACCCTAGAATATCAGATCTTCGCGGGCCACAGTTTGGACACGAGGGAATTTTAAAATTTCCCCCTTATACTCGGTACGTAGGATTCCGTTTAAAATGCCCTAGAACCTAGAATCCGATTCGAAGAAATGTATGGAGCATACAGGGTGATTGCCGAAGGAACGTACTTTGATTTCATGGTGAAACCAAATCCTCGCGAGCCACAGGTTGGGCACCGCGGGACATTAAGTTTTTCATTATTCCCTCGTATACGTTATTTTGTGACATTTCAATTCGGTTGGAGTACTCTAGATGCTAGAATATAGTAGGAGGAATGATGTGGAGTATGCAGGCTTATAGAAAAATGTTGTAGTTATGAAATCCTAGGTTGTTTTTTTTGCGGTGGTTTTTTTTTCCAATTTACCCATTACAATTGCATTTGTATCCGTACGTGCATAAATTTTTGTAATATCGGTGACTTTCGTGTATTCCCACCCCTCTCCCAAAAACAAATAGAAATTCATAAACTGCTATTTGCATAATTTTCCGGCTCTCTTTAATTGGATGGCTTTTCTTTACACTCCTGGCAACCCTGAGCCACCATCTATATCCTTTACTTCAGTTGCGTTCAGGTCGCTTACTTCTCGTTTCAATTCGGTGCTAACTTCACGGACGTGAGAAAACCACTCAAGCAAGTAAATACGAGTGGAATTAAAAAATAAGTTATTGTAGAAACATAACATCACAGATTAAGTTATACACACGGAACTTGGCCCTTACAGAACAGTATATAATATTATTACCATTTCATTAAAATTCCTGATTTTTTTATTTTATTTTAAACAACAAATGATACGCAATTACAATCAGGAAGTTCGATTTTGATACTGAATGCAAGCCTGTACTGATGTATGAAATGAACGGAATTTGGTTCGCGTTTGGCGATACTTCTTTATCACTATTTGAAAAAAAGCTTTGATACGTATTACGCAGTGATTTCATACAATGTTAAATTACGATTTCATTAACTACAATAGGCAACACTTACCGCATCCCCAAAATAATATTCTAATGACAAGAATTAAGCAGATTGGTCGGCCGGATGAAGCTACTTATCCAAATTAGAAACTAAATATTGTGTAAATGAAAGAGTTGTAGAATACGTACATTGCTGGTACTATTTGTAAATATTACACGTATTCTACTCACATTCTCGAAATAAAATTTAGTAGAAAAAAAGGTTCGTGAATATGGACACGAATTTGACTTCAGCCGGTTCGCGAGGAACAGTAGAAACACAGAATACTGGAGAGGCAATTGGATCCATAGAACACATGATGTTTGAATGCATCTTTCATCAACACGAAAGAGACATACTCATTGCAAGATTAACTCAACTGAAAATTCCAACACCCACGGAACTAAATACACTTATTTTTACACAAAACCCACACATACTAAACAGCATTAGTAAGTTTATAAAGAAATCCCAAATCACTATATAATAAGGAAAAAAAACAAACAACAACATGGACATCTAGGTAATAAAATGTAACCCTGTGTATATAATTTGTCTACATTTTTTGTTTTTTTTATCCCTACCAGGGCACAAGATACCCAGTAAGAAGACTCCTCGGTGTGCCTCGAAGGAGTGAAGAATAGTAAATGTTTAACTATACTAACATACCCAAACTGTGTGATCGTCTAGAATCAACTAACAGAACTACCCAACACACAATTTAGATCGAAAAAAAAGAAAGAAAAAAAAACGTAATAAGAAAAGTGAGAGTCTGAACTTGGCCAAAAGTCACCAAAACAGGTGAAGGCCATTAATGAAACCAAGCAAGCAAGCAAGCAACACAGAATACTAACTACGGTCAACCAATCTCCCATTAGACTGAAACAGCCAGTTCAGCTAGTTTGCTTTTTGCTTCACTGTTGTTGAGCTTAAAGTACTGTAAAATAGTAAGTTTGTTTTTATTTCTTCTATTTTTTAAAAATTTAATGGTCTAAATTATTAAACTCATAAAGCGTATTGCGTATTAACTTAATAATTAATACATACTAACTTATAAGGGTAAAAATTGACGTTGTTTAGAGTAGGCTTACGAGTACCCCAGCTTTTTCAACACGTCTTTCGTTCAGTACCCAGATGTAGTCTTTTGCTATAGGAAAATAATGCTGACTTGGTAAAAATTTACTATCCTTCGGACACCTCTATTTTTTTGGTTTCGTCAATTTTTGACATTGATACTTACGTATCTGCTTCGCGGAACATTCCTGAAGGTGTATTAACGTTGTTTTGATGAAATTAATTGCAATTTTTCACATTACCAGAACGTCTTTCTGGTAGGTGTTTTTCCTTGCCTGAGACACAATATCGCGAGTACACCTTCCTACATAATTGCGCGTCCGGCTTCTCTTTTGCCAAATTTTTGACATTCGAACTTACGTATCTGCTTCGCGGAACATTCCTGAACGTGTATTGACGTTGTTTTGATGAAAGTAAGAGCAATTTTTCACCTTACGACTACTTCTTACTCCTACATTTCCGTTTGCCTCACACACAACATGGCGCGGACACCTTCGTAAATAATAACGCGTAGGAATGACGCATCGGCCTTGTTTTTTCTCGATTTTCAATTGTTATGCAGTGTTTCAACCTTCGGAACCCAAGAAATGCCCGTCGACAAACTTAATCAGATCTATTTCTTTTTAACTTTATTTTTCGCGTTCTGACACCAAATTTTAACTATGTATCCCAACCTAACTGAACTAACCTATCCACGCACCAATGGTTCGTGGGGCTAGCGCCAATGGTTCGTTGGACTATCCGAGAATGGTGTGTGGGGCTACGAATATGTTTTTCGAAACCAATTTTTAACTATTGAAACCTTTGCGTGGCCCTACTAACCTATCCACGTGCCAATGGTTCATGGGGCTAGCGCCAATGGTTCGTGGGGCTATCTTTTTCACTATTGAAACCTTTGCGTGGCCCTACTAACCTATGCATGTGCCAATGGTTTTTGGGGCTAGCGCCAATGGTTCGTGGGCTATCTTTTTCACTATTGAAACCTTTGCGTGGCCCTACTAACCTATCCATGCACCAATGGTTCGTGGGGCTAGCGCCAATGGTTTGTCCACACCCAGCGCAAACTTTACAACACACCCACCACACGTCATTCTCCAAACCCTCGATCCACAGTTCTAACTCTCGTCGCAAACGCAGGCAGTTCGAAGCACTGGATACCAACAAAACACAATCACGACACGTCATGATAGTCACGACGGTGTATGAAGGTGATGGTGTATGAAGGTGTACGAACTTCATGGTATACGCAGATGTACGCGCCAAACGCTATCTCCGTCGGAGAATTAATTTTCAACGAACAACATGAATTTCAGCTATGAAACATTGCAACATCACACAAAACACCTTCTCGATGTTTGACAATGCTACAGGAACTTATTACGGTTGTAGTCTCTTCTGTACAAATAAATAAATGTGTCCGAAGGATAGTCAACTAGTACCAAATAGGTCTATATAGAAGGAGAGAGAACCACCCTTTCTTCTATAACTTCTGCTTTTGTGTAGTCTTCCAATACCAAAGCCAACATATTCGGGTCTTTGTTGCCGGTCCATTAAAATAAATTAAAAGGTACCTTACAGAGGGTTACAGAGCAAGCAAGAAGAGCGTTTAAGTAAACAGTAGCCTAGCCAGCATTTAAATATAGAAAAAAATGACACTGATGCTTAGCCATTGTTTGGCTCTCCCCCTACAAAGCAAGCAACACAAAATGAACAAATTACTGTCAACAATATAGGTACCATACAGTACATCATATCATATGATATGATATGATTTATTTCATTCCTTTGACCATTGTACAGTGGTTGTTTTCCACACATGGTATGGAACATGTCAGCACATTACAGTTAATAATTATTTTCAAATAGGTACAAGTGTGAAGATATTATACATAACATTTAAAAAACATTGATTACATTATAATTGATTCTCCTTGTTCTTGCTGTTAGCTGCAAGGTTTACAGTAATTTACATACATATAATAGATAAGAAATCAATACATACATATACATGTCCTAGGAGTTCATTTAGGATGTTACAATTTGCAATTTATTGTCAGGTACTCTTTAACAGAATAAAAACAGTGATCTAATAGGTATTTTTTTACATGCTTTTTATATGAGGTAGCTGATTGTATTATTTTTATGTCACTTGGAAGGTTATTGAAACAGTGAACAGCCATGTATTTAGGTCCTTTCTCAAATCACAAAACATTTTAGTGAGCTCGTGTCCAACATTATACTGTATTATAGCTATTATGTTAATTATTGTGATTCGCTCTAAGTACCAGCGCTTCATAATCATGTACCATTAGCATTGTCATTGACTTACTGTGGTACTAGCACATGTCCATGCGCCAGCGTATCTGTACTACCAGGAATTAGAGATCTTTTATCATCTTTCCAACTGAGTGACTTCTTATTTAACTCTTCTGTATAAATTTCATGTTTATGACTCCTAATAACATGCTGTTTATGCAAGCACTCTTTTTGATTGAATAAGCAATTTTTATAGTCCTCAAATTGGATTTCTTTCTTTAATACAGCTTTTTTAATTCCTTTCAATCGTTTGTCTACCTTATCATCAGTTCTATATGCATACATTTTACTCCTTAACCCAATAAATTCTAACATTGGTTTGCCATTTAATTCGTCTTTCATTTTTCCAATTACTTTTTTATTTTTTTCACTATATAATTCGCTATCCTTAGGATAATCACTCGTATCAAATAAATCAGAATTATTTTTCATAAAAGTATAATAATCGTGATTTTTGAGTTCAAATATGTATGCGTCGGTGTCTACGTATAATAATTTTATATCAGTATCAAATTCATTCTTTAATATATTATAGTAAAAATCATACATTAGAGCTTTAGATAAATCTAGCACAGCCTGCCCAATATAAATAGGTTTATCAAATTTAACTGATGTTTTATAATTATGAACTGCAACCAAGTATTTACTAAAAATGGTTCTAGACTTAAAATTAGGTTTATTTATTGCTTTCTGGACTTTATTGTCATCACAGTATAATTTAATATTTTGTTGTTTTCTAACTGACTGCATAGATTTACCAAATACACTATTAGACATTAATTTCCAAAAATCTTTTTCAAAGTCATTTTTTGCTTTCTGTCGCTGTTCAGTATTAAATTTAATATATGGGGCAATAAAATCAGATTGAGTAAATTTAATTCCTCTGTGAATTTTTGTTATTTTCATTCCCAATTCTGTATATAGTTTTAATATTTTATAGTGAACAACATAATTCTTTTTATCATAGAAGTGACATAGCAACTTTGGTACTTTACCACCTGGGGGTATTGCATTCTCGGGTGCAAGTGGAAGGTCATTGAACTTATTTTGAAGATCTTTTGGTAAAGATAAATCTACTTCTAATAGATAACCAGTTTTATCATCAGAATTTAAAATATGTGCAGCAGAGCGCCCAGTAGGGCTAGCACTTCGTGTGCTGCTTGTTAGTGACTTTTCTAAATTATTTAATTCTTCTTCAGTCATCCATTTAAAATTCTTTTGTGGTAATTTCTGTGATAATGAGTGACCATATAAATTATTCATATCATTATAGTGAATTTGTGTGTTCGTGTCTGCTTTAGAATATCTATTGGAGCACTGACTTATTCCACCTCTTATTCCTTTTTCGAAAAACAGATACATTTCATAATCAGTTAATTGTTTTAATTGAACCTTGGTATATTTAAGCATACAATCCCAAGCTAAAGCTGGTGTTGTATAGTACCAAACAGGATCTAACCCATATGAACTATTTAATCCTAAGTCTCTAAAATTTTCAAATACATCTGCTAATAATAAAACGTCTAATTTTAAATATAAATCATGCCATTCGCCTAAATATTTAATTTTTAATTTATTCCATACTTTTTGAGCATGGTCATAGTCACTCCAAGAAATATTTTCTTTGGTTAAATTAGAATAAAATTTTTCAATTGCTGGTAATTTTGTATCATTAAACTTAGCGAAGCTGTCCATATATTCGTAAGCATAAATTCCTTTTCTTATAGTTCGATTATCTTGCTTCCTAAATATTATATTTAATTCTTCATTTGAAAAGTATTTTATTATTTCTCTTAGCTGTTCCGGTACTAAATTCGATGAGAGATTATCTAAACTGCTGGCTAAAAATCTAAAAGAATCAATAAATCTTAGTTCAATTAAACCTTCATTTGTCCTCAATACTTTACTAAACGAGATATATTTTTCTTCATTATTTGGAATTAGTTTTAGTTTTGATTTAGACGACCACCCAGCGTCCTTTGGACTTAGCCCTCCGGGGGCCTCCTCTCCCAGATTTTTTATAAACAGATGGCAATCATATGAGGACAAGTTATGAAATAAAATTGGAATAAAAAGTGGTTGTTTGTATTTTAAATTACAATTATTACAAGCAGCCCCTCTGTATTTTCCAGTAAAATGATCATGATCTCTTACTTTTGGATTATCTTTGGTAAATTCATTATTACACAAATAACATACTGTAGCTGTTAAATGTTTAATTTTTATTTTGTTTGTGAATTTCATATCTTCATTTTTCTTTAATAATTTTTGTATTGTTATTGCATTTTCAGTTATCTTATTTATAAAGCATTTATCAGCAGTTTCACACTTATGTATGTGTAAAGGATTTTCTATGTTTCCGTAAACGCTTTTTACATAAAGTCCATAACTACAAGGAATATGAAGTTGTATCTTATTGGTATATGATTCACTAGGGTTTGGTTCACATGTCTGAATTGGCTTTAAGATTGATTCAAAATCACAGTAAATTACATATGGGTGTCTAAGCATTCTTTGAAAATTTTTAAATGATATTGTAGGTTTAATTTCTGTTCCATTTTCTATAATTTTAGATTTTGGCATAACAGGCAAGCAGGTTTCATTGTTATTACATATTACTTGATGTTTCTTAACAGCTTCTTCAGTTCTAGCACTATAATTTAAACATCTTCTGCAGAAATATTTTTTATTATTATTAATTTTTAATTGGTTATTTAATAAACAACTTAAATTTTTATCCAACAGTAATGGTTTTTGGTGCTGTTACCAAAATAAAGCAGGTCAATATTATTTTCAAACTCTTGTTTTTTATTATGATATAATGGGTATATGCTACCATTTTCATACCCAAATACAGTTACATTAATTTTATTCTTTGCTTCAAATTTAGGTATCTGATCAATAGTAACCGGATATTTTACACAATCAAAATCTAAGTTATGATTAATGTTTTTATATTTCGATGGCCTTTCTTTATTTTTTACTGGTTCCTATAAACAAGATAACACACTATATTTAAAGCACTCATTATCAACATTTTTAACATTAATACAAGCTTGCTTAGCTTCTATCCATTCAGGTAATTTTATATATGAACTTCCACTTAATGGTTTATATTTATTAATATTAATTCTTAAATTGTTTATTCTGCTTATAGCCCAGCCTTTCGCTTCTAATTCATCACATCTGGCTATAAATAAATCTCTTTGTGTATCCCAGAAATTATTAAGTTCTTCCAACGATCTGATTATTACATTAGGTAGTTGAAACTTATGAACCATTTCATGTTCTAAATTTTTAAAATCACATTCTAACTCTAAATTAATTTTAATATTTTTATGAATTTCTAAAGCATTTTTAATAAGATTATTCGCTTTATTCTTAATTGAGTCCATATAGTAAAACAAATCAGAATCTCCTTCTTTATTGTTATGTTGATAAGTTAATAACCTACCTTTAAAAGCAACTTCAACTAAAATAAAATCAGGTTCAGGATTATGTTTAGCTTTATGAAGCTGTATCCTTGTTTCTTTAATATACTTACCACAAACATCACATTTTATTTGTTTTATTCTTTTTTCTTTGGAGGTGCTATTATGTCTTGATCAAATGGAAATAAATCATTATTTTTTTTGTTTTCTTTTTCTCTTTTCCTTCTTTCATATTGCCTGATTATCTGTATAATCAGATCAGCTTTTTTATATCTTGTAATATATTGTATTTTTAAAAGTTTTGCAATGTTATATAATTCTGGTAGTTTAAGTTTATTTAAACGTTCTTCCATTTTAAGACAACCAATTTATTATAAAAAAAAATATTCAATAAACACCTACCCCCTTATTATGCAATTTAGTTTTTAAGTGTCTTTGATAGTGTGTTTTGGTATAATATCTTCCACATTCACATAACAAACGTTCATAATTTGAAAGTATTTTGCATTGTTTACATCTTCTATCAACATATTTACCGTTGTAAAATTCATCTGGATGTTTAAATAGTAAACAAACAGAACAACGAAGCGCAGCGAGACTACTTGAAGGATCAAGGTTGTCCATTTATTTCGGAAAAGATATTTTCAATAAAACTCACCGAAGGTGCTAAGCGGGCAGCCGCAGCTTGACCGCGCCTAATCTAGCTAAAGTTATTATTTTATTCTCGTGTTCTTTAAATTGTGCGTTCATATTTCTAATCATAATTCTTTCAAACTCATTGGTTGCAGAATCTTCTGATCTGTATAAACCTTTCATTCTTCTTTGAAATTCAGCGATCTGTGTTGTGTCAACTTGATTCATTTATTTATACCCAATATTTTTTCAATTTAGAAATTTATTGCAAATTAGGTTTACAAATAAAATTGTATTAAATACCTTGACATTTTGTTGTACAATTATTTATGTATGCTATAAAATAAACTTAGATAATAAGTAATATATGTAAATCTTAGAAATTATCTCTTATTTTATTTTCCCATTGATAAGATTTTTTTATAAAAATCTTTTAACTTTACCGTTAATTATATTTTTCCCTTCAGGAATATTAACTATTTGGATTTTTTCAATATCTTTAAATGTTGGACCTTTTTTACTAGTTTTCATTTCTAATAATTCTTTTTTAGAATATTCATTAATACCTTTCTTCTCAAATATAGGTTTAAAATCATCTTGAAACTTTATATCTTTTAAAGTTTTATTCATATATCTACTTATCTTCTTATTGTCTTTTGTTTCTATTATCATCATACTAAACATTTTGTTCATTTCGTCTATACCACTTTCGTCATTGTGTTTAGATGCTTGTTTTGTTATAATTTTTTTATATTCCTGTTCTCGGGCTAATAATTTATCAATTATTTCTTGATTTCTAAAATTGGAGTATTTATATATTTCTTTAGTAATATGTGTGTTACTCAATGCTTTAAAAAATTTTATTATCATTTCTTTATATGAATCTGGAAGACGTTTTAGGTTTTTAACACCATTATTGATAGTTTGAATATTATAACCCGATTCTTCAATTAATTCTTGTAATTCAGGTACATTGGTTATTAAATTATCTAAACCTATTAATTCACTCTCACTGGGGGTAAATAATTTGATTTGTTTTTCCATTTATATATATATTTTATTTTAGAATATTTACCTTACCACATTTCTTTACCTTACTATATTACGGGATTTCTTTACCTTACTATATTACTGTATTACCTTACTATTTTGCAATACCATACCTTACAGTATTACTGTATAATAAAAATACATAAATATACATAAATAAAAGATGTCAAGACCGATTACTCCAGATGAATTTGTTAAACTTTTAAAATCTTATAATTTCTTAAATAATTCAATTAATTCTTTTTGCAACAAATATAAAGTTAATTCTAAAACTGTAGTAAAATATTTAAAAGCCAATAATATATCCTATAATCAAGAAGGAGTTGTTAATTTACCACCCCGAGATAATTATGGGCGTTTTATGTTAAATTTAAAGGTTAAATCACAAATTATAGTAAAACCTAAATCTAATACAAATAATGAAGCTGGGTTAAATAATGTAAAATGCAAGGAAGTTAGATTTCAAGAACCATTGAAAAAATGTCGATCACTAAAAGACTTGAATAATCTTTAATTAGTTTAAATATTCAGTTTCATAATTACAATTTCTCATTTGTGTAATTTTTGAATTTCTTATACTAGCCAGAAAAAGGGAAAGGCTGTGATTTAGATGTGGTGTAGTGACATTTTGTTAAAATTTAAGATTCTAAATTTTAGACATGGTGCTATGGTTTTTGTCATTGCAATAACTTTTAGGTATCATATTTTAGATCGTAAGACTTTAGTTTTAGAGATAAATCCCCTTCTACCAGTGAAATTGATATCTCCATATTATACTGCCTGTTTTTCCTGAGGTAGTTTATAATTTTTTCTTTCTCAGGTCCAACCTAGGCAAGATGGGTTTTTTTGATGACGTAGTTGCCAACTACAAGAAAGACAACTTCAGGATTCTAGAGTTTCTACAGTCTAGACCACCGAGTACTCCACAAGAGGCTGTGGCCCCCATGAAGGACTTTAATGTGGTTCTTTTCCGTGACTGTGTCATTCACAATATTTTAGAGCAACGCCTGGAGCTAGAGCCTAGCACTACACAAAAGTTGATTGAATTTTTGAGAGGGGACTTCAATGACATCACCAAACGAATCACACTTCAAGTGATGATACACTACACTAAGATGGATGTAGAACTCCAATATCGTAAATATCTTATTCGCGGTGACATGGATAAGTTACCAGAAGCTGAAAGATTAACAAAGGCCAACTTTTTTGATGAGTGTATAGAGTCATTTGTGACTCATGCAAATATGGATTGCGGAGTTGATGGAGTAGTGTGGTTATTGCCCGAATATACAAAGAAGGACATTCAGAATGCTCTCTGTAGCAAAGCAATGATAAGTGCATTTGAGGAAGCCATGAAAAAGCTGGACAGCACACCCATTCCAGATTTTGGCAAAGAAATTGCTAATCTGAAGATATACGGTGTTAAGAATTTTGCTCCCTTGAGGAACTTGCGTGGAGCCTGCTTAGTAGATGGGATCCTGCTTTGCATCAACAATTTGGCGGGATATGAAGGAACTGCTATTAATAAGGCTGACATGATAACACTTTCCGCGCATGAATGTACCCATTTTTTAGGACGTCTTATGTTCAATGATTTTAACTTTTCAAGCCCAAGCAAATGTTTGAGTGATGATTGTCAAAAACGACTTGATCAAGTTCTTCCAGATACATCCTTAGAAATGGGACGGCATACAGAGCTACTTTTATTTGAAGGGGTCCAACCAAACTGGGATGCATCCACAGAAGAAGTCGCTACAATATTTAACACCCGTTTGCATACCTATACAACCTATCCAATTATTAGGTCAACTGAGCGGAAGACACTAGGCTTAAGAATCCGTACACCTGCTTCTCCACCATTTGGAATCGATATTGAAGACAAAGACTACTTTTGCTAGTTTTATTGTTAAGTGGGACAACACAGCTCCTGTTGGAGACTTTAATATTGTTTGAAACGAAAGCATTCAACAAGCGTTGCAAATCGCCAAGCAGTTTGATTAACGGTTTGCAAATAATGAGTATGTGTACATTAGGTATAAATGAAATATCTCTATGGGTTCTGGAATACAATACTATATGTACAAAATTATGAAACTCCTTGTGTGGGATTTGTGTGATCCTTGAAAAAGTCTTCTGCACTTACATAATTAATATTGTTTGTAACCGGGTTTGTGTGTGCATAAATTCCTGATTGGGATTTGTCTTGAAAGATAGGGGTGGCAAACCCTACAATTGTTTTGGTTTTCTTGTATGTTGTGTTACGTTGAATGAAGGACCATTGCACCATGTTTCAGTACATTATATCATTTTGAAACTCATGTAATATATCTTCAAATGATTTGGTAGAGTAAACAGAACATTTGAGTTGGAAGAAGCTATTTGAAAATAATTATGAACTATGGAAGTGAAAGATATGGATGTATAAGATATTCCAAAAACACATTTCCAATGCATGGTATATCCGGAGCATTTTTTGTTGTTGTTTTGACGTCTACTTTCTTGATGATTCTAAATATAATATTGTTGAGCTAAGTTAGTCTGTTTATTCATTTTTGTACCTGACGAATTTGTAAATGGATTCTGGATGTACAGGTGATAGACCAGCAACAGCTGAACCTCGCCCAGCAATAAAGTCCAATTCAATTCAATTCAATTCAATTCATAGTAATTCTGAAAATTCAGCTCTTTTCATGTCCATTATAAGAATATTGCGATAAGCAAAGTATATAATTGTGATTTAGAGAAAGTCGAGACGAAGGGTGAGAAAAAAAATATCCTGGCCAGCATGGGGGTCGAACCCACGACCTCCGCGTTATCAGCATTCAGCATGGCTCTAACCAACTGAGCTAACGTGCCTACTTGACGGCAACACTGGATTTTAGCATTGATGCAAGCGGCAAGCGCCATAATGAAATTAATCTTTATTGAATCAACGTTCTGAAGAAATATCGCTTTTTTCGATTTTCGTAATTTAAGTTTTACGTTATAATCGTTGTTATCGTTTTTACGTTATTTTCGTTTTACTCGATTTTCGTTATTTTTAGTTTTCTATCGTTTTGACAGTTGGCAACTATGCTTGGAGAAGATGGCTGCCTTTTTGTTTACGCTGTCAGAAATGATCGTGGTTGTTTTTTAGGTTACAAATAAATATTTAAGTAATGTGCAGAATAGAATTTTATTTCACACGGTAAGGGAAGGTATAAATTATACAGTTTTATTCACGGGTTAGTTACATTTTCCTTGTTTATAAAAACATTTGCTCACAGAGGTGAGAGAGATTGAAGTTGTGTCGGCCTTATCTGCGTTTTGCCGTTTGCAAACACTTGAGCTGAGATAAAAATTTTCCTTGTGATTCATAACACAGTTACAAATCATATCACCATCAAGCCCAAAGTTCATGTGGCATGTGGCATTGACAAAAAAGTAAACTTTCTTAATAATGGTATTAAGACTATTTTCGATAAGCATGCCCCTACACGTACTGCACGAATAGCCAAGAAAAAAGTACCGTGGGTAACCGACAATACCAAACTATTAATGAAACTTAGAGATAATGCTCTCAGAAAATATAAACTGACGAACAATCCGTCACATTGGGATTATTATATAGAACTGCGGAATTTCACCACGTCGGTTATAAGACAGGAGAAGAAAGCCTACCTCTCGTTCCACATCAATAGAAACGTTCATGATTCGAAATTAATGTGGAAAGAGATAAAGAAATGTGGCATTTACGGAAAGGTGGAGCCGAGTGTCCCACACTTTTTAAATGATCCGCATCTGTTAAACACCCACTTTATTGACAGCGCCAGTCCCTCTAACCAAGAAACCGATCTCATCCTCGAAGAGTGCGAACGCTTCCTTACAACTACATTTACTGAAAACGGTGACACCTTCTTCTTTTGACCCGTCAAAGAAGTAGAAATTGCACAACTCGTGTCCAAAATCCATTCCAATTCCTGTGGCACAGACGGCATAAACCTAAAAATGATAATTCTTCCACACATTCTTTCACCTCTGACTCACTTGATAAATTTCTCGTTAGATAAGAACACCTTTCCCCTTGCATGGAAGGAGGCTAGAATCCTGCCCTTACCGAAGAAACGACACGTGACCGACATGAACGACTTACGACCAATTAGTATATTACCTGTCTTATCAAAAGTTATCGAGAAAGCAGTGTACAAGCAGATAGAAAGTTTTGTTACCAAAAATCAAATATTGCCTGCAGTACAGTCTGGTTTCCGACCTTCCCACAGCACCGCAACGGCGCTCATGAAAGTAACAGACGACATTTTACAAACACTAAACAAAAGTAAGGCTGCAGTCTTGGTGTTGCTTCACTTGTCCAAGGCGTTTAATCTTGTATCTCATCAGCTACTCCTTTCAAAAATGAGTTACTACGGTTTATCGCCGGGAGCAATAAAATTGTTCCAGTCTTACCTTACTGGGCGAGTGCAATCGGTGACGCTTCCCTCAGGAGCTACATCGACTCCCCTTACGATACCCTCAGGGGTTGCGCAAGGAAGTATTCTAGGCCCTTTTCTATATTCCCTCTTCACCGCCGACCTACCCCTAAATGTACGACACAATGTACCTCATTGTTATGCAGATGACACGCAGCTGATGATGCCAGTAGACCCCAAAAATGCAAAACCAGCAATTGGTCTCCTGAACCGTGACCTTCATGCTATTTACAAATGGTGTAAACGTAATGGTCTTGTAATGAACCCCTCTAAATGCTGCTTTACATTAATTGGTTCTAGCGCTGCCTTAAATAAAATTCAAATAAATGGGTTATCAATTAATATTAATGATGAGAGGGTCCCACACTGCACAACTGTTAAGAACTTAGGTGTGATATTTAATGAGAAACTTGACTGGCAAAACCACGTAACGTCTCAGAGTTCAAAAGCTTATGGTATACTTAGATCACTATATAAATCATCGCACTTACTTTCGACTGATGTTAAATTGCGCCTTATGCAAGCTCTAGTTCTTCCAATTTTCGATTACTGTGACGTTGTTTACGGTGTTAATTTAACAAAAAAGAATGCTAAAATTGCACAAAAAGTACAGAATTCTTGTATACGTTTTGCATTTAGCTTGAAACGAAGGGATCACATACTGCCTTATTTAAATGACGTTAATTGGCTGAATATGACACGACGCAGAAAACTACATCTGGCCTGCACAATATTCAAAATTCTGCAAACAAAAACACCCACATACTTATACGACAGACTCCAATTTAGACACGACATACACAACTACACGACTCGACACTCTAAGAAACTTAATCTGGACAGATTCTCAAAATCCATATTCCTGTCATCCTTCAAAGCTGCTTCTGCATATTGTTGGAATGCGCTGCCACCAGATGTTACCTCGTGTGCGACATATAACAGCTTTAAAAGGGCAGTAACAAAAGTACTTCTACATGAGCAAGGACAAATCCTCAGTACACATGATTAGATTCAGCATGCTTACGTTGAAATCAAAACAAAAAATGATCAGATTCGAACCCAAGATGAACATTTTGATGTGTGTGAATGAGAAAAATTGTTTTTTATCTTTTTAGTGTGTTAATTACTGAAAAGTGAAAATGTAATGGAATTCGTATGTTATAGTAGTAATTGTATTTTGTTTGTTTTATTGTAGTAGATTTTGCGGGTTAAGTGGTAGAGCAGCCACAGGCTGAACTTCGCCCATGAATAAAGAAATTCTAAATTCTAAATTCTAAAAATACACTAAATAAGTCTTAACTTTGTATTTTGCTAATATGTTCTATTGAAGCAAGCTGTGTAATTGCATGTTGTTGCCCCCTTCTAGTTTTACATGTGTAACACTGTTGTACTTATAATATGAAAGCTATGTATGTAGTTTTTAAAGTTATCTAGTTGTATGGGGTAATCCTGTAAGTTTATTAACCCAATTTGAAAACTTAATAGCATGTTGAAGATTGAGGCATTGATGAGAAATACCAATATCTGTGAAATGAAGTTAGGAATAAATAAGGTTTAAAGGGCATTGTTAATGTGCATTGATTTCAAGTTTATTTGCTTGAATATTGTATATTATTTGGAATTTTGTCATTATTCATACCAATTTTGTGGATTCATGATAATGTGCATACAGCTTTATTATTTTTCGCTGTGAACAAGGCTGCTTATTTTTGTAATTGAGGCTTAATTTTCCCTGTTAATTTACTAATTTCTCTTATGCTGTATATTCATCCAGTCTTCTATGCTGACGATTTTCATTTATTCAAAAATATATTTACTAGCTGCTAATTTTGCTGAAATAACTAGAACTAGTCCAGAATTTCTGATATAGAGTTGGGCTAATCCATAATGTTTGAAGTAAGCTGCTTGGCTAGTTATGAGGATTAGGTTGAAGATGTCATTTGTACCTCCATACAGGATGTTTGTTTCTTGACAGTTACCTAGGTTTAGTGAAATATAGATTCCAAGAAATATTTTCCACAATGAAATAGATACGAACATAGTTCAAAATTAATTATTCTTTTATACAGGGTTTCTATAAATTACTTACACAAAAGTAACAGTTAATTGTGAAGAATGTGTATTTGTAACAGAAATGTTTTATACATCAATGAATACAGCATATCTTCATATTTTCTCTACAAGTGTTCAATATGTGATCCTTTCATCACACTGCAAATGTCCCAGCGGTATTAGATTTCCTGCCAAACCTTTTGAAGCATGTCTGCGTCGATGGTCGCAGCTGCCTGCGTTATTCGGACCCATAGCTCATCGACGTTGCTGGGAAGATGGTGGGAACAAATACACTTTCTTTATGTAACCCCAGATAGATGAATCCATGGGGTCAAATCAGGCGAACAAGGTGGCCATGGAATCGTTCCTCGACCAATCCAAGTCTGTACTTCACGATTGAGGTAGGCGGTTACTTCTTTAAAAAATGCAAATCAGCACCCACATCTTCACGCAATTGTGACATTAGATAATTCTCAAGCATGTCCAGGTATGATATGCCTCTGACAGATAAGCAAAGGCTCACACCTCCAGTGGCAGCGTCTGAAACTAGGAACTGGAAGCAAATGACGTGCGACAATAAACTTGAAGGTATATTGTATTCATTGATGTATAAACCATTTCTGTTGCACATAAATTTCTTCACAATTAACGGTTACTTTTGTATAACTAATTTAGAGAGACCCTGTACATTGTGTATCGAAAAACCTGCAAAAGCTCTTCTCTCAAATATATTACGATAGAATTCTCCATTAAAATTCTAATGTTTGTGATTACTTGCATATTATGACCTGTAATTACCAAATGTCCCCATTTCTTATTCGTAAATACCCATGTCATGGACGTTTAAAATGTTATAGTCTCATTTGAGTTATGCATTAAAGTTGTTTCCCACTTTGGGAGTGGTGTTATCATGTGAAAGAGGCCATGGAAGCATCACTTGGGTTTTAGCAGAAAGCTCATTTTAAATTGAGGAAAATTAGAATATGCTTTCCAAAAAATGTCGCTTTAAGTCTCCATATGTTGAAAGCAGATCACGTGTACTGCCACAATTCTAATTATCCACATTGGTATTATAGGTTGTGTAGGTACATGTTTTTATCTAATGTTTCAATTTTCCATGCATAAGTCCTTAGGGTACAAAAGTGCAGTTAAAAATATTTTAGTTAAAGGAAAGAATGAAGGTGATTGATGTGGCACCACTATGCCAGCCTTCTTTATATTCTTTCTTATGTATATATTACTTGAAAGTTTAAATGTTGTGTGCAAGGTGAATAACAGATACAATTGTTTAGAAAGAATTTTCACTTAACTGACAGGAAAGTTATAACATACTGTTGTATTCATGATTGGGAAAAGAGAGACGCGGTAGTATATAAATACGGAGAAACTAGTACTCACCGTTATCCGCAAAGCTGTTTTTTCTTTTTCGATTAATTTCAGTGGCCACTGCCACCATCCTCGTTGGAACTTGCTGCACTGTTGCTTGGCGTGCGTCTTTTGTTCGTAGTTCTCTGGCTGCCGTTAGGTGCGCTGTGCGTCTTGGTGCGTCGTCTGCTATTTCCGGGCGATAACTGCTGCAGTAGTGGAATCCAAGTATGGTGCGCTTGCCCGCTAACGATGTTTAGTTCGTGCGGGAAGTGCATTATGGCGTGCGGTTCCTTGATTTTGGTGTCTATGAGCGTGTGGGTAGTGTGTTTGACTCGAACCTTTTGAATTTTATGGCTATTGTATTTGATATGTCTAGCAAGACCAGCACCTAGCAGATGCGAAAAAAGCCCAACCCACTACTGGTCTTGCTAGACATAGCCTGGTTTGCCCAAGTAGGTGGTGACTCAAATCTAACAAAACACTGTGATTTTTACTCTGACCAGTGTTCAGCATTTGCAAGCCAACAACGGTTTAAAGAAAATTTGGTTAACATATATGATATGATATGATTTATTTGCATCCAAGGACTACAATTTTGTACAAATAGGTACATCTGTAGTATAGGACATGTCAAGTAGAAGTACATGATAATAACATTTGGTAATTTTAACATAAGATACACGAATATATATTGGTGTATTATAACCCTTGCATATCAAGATATTATACTATACAATTTCAGTTTGATGTGCAACATCAAGCCCTGAATGTATGGTAACTAACCATAGCTTTTAACATTTATTCTGGTTACACATAGAATTATAGAACATGTGAATTAGAAATACATGATAATAAAGTTTAGTAAATTTAACATAAGATACATTGCATATAAAATATTATACTTGAAAAATTCCAGTTTGATGTGCAACAACAAGCTCTGCACATATGGTAACTAACCTAACCATACCTTTTAAAATTTATTCTGGTTACAGATACACAAGACCTTCAAAAGATGAGTGTTGCCTCTGTATATTCTTGTATGCTGTAAAATGAATGTTTAATTAGCATGGTTTTGATTTTGTTTTTAAACTTTTCCACTTTGGGTTCGTGTCTTAACTCTCTGGGCAACTTGTTATACAGGGCAACTGCTGAGTTTTTAGGTCCCTTCTTGTAGAGAGTAAGACAGCATGTCTTCATTCGAATTTTATCTTTATTTCTCGTGTTCAGGCTATGGATATCTTCATTGGTTTTGAAAGTACTAATATTTTGTTTGATGTATACCAGACATTCATAAATATACAAACAGGGTAATGTCAGTAAGCGGAAGTTACGGAAGAGATTTCTGCATGAATATTTCCCATTGACCCCTGCCACAATTCGAAGTGCTCTTTTTTGTAATTTAAAGAGTATGGAGCTATGTGCCTTGTTTCCCCAGCTCATGATTCCATACCTTATTACTGATTCAAAGTTTGCTACATACAGACTTCTGACAGACCAAAAGCTGGTAATATTTACCATTACACGCAGTGCAAAGCAGACTTTACTTAATTTTTGTTGAAGCATGTCGATGTGGTTTGAAAATTTCAAGTGTTCATCTAAAACAATACCCAAAAATGTAGATTCTTTTGCGTGCATTAAGTCTGTATTTTGGGACTTAACATTAATATTTAAGTGTTTCTTAGTTTGAGAGGCAGTAAAATTTATGTAATTTGTTTTGCTTGTATTTAGAATTAAATTATTTCCTTGAAACCAGCTATCAAGCTTTAGCAATGTGTTGTTTACTTTATTTTTTAAGGCATGCTCACAGTGATCTGTTAATATAATGTTTGTGTCATCTGCATACAATATAGCCTGTGCCTCATCCAAAAGTTTTGGCATTTCGTTTACGTAGAGCAGGAATAGAAAAGGTCCAAGTATGCTGCCTTGGGGAACTCCACAATTTATTTTTTGAACTGGAGATTGATTATATATTGTATTTCCATCAGCATTTAAGTAACATATTTCTACAAATTGTTTTCTTTCATGAAGATATGATCTAAACCATTTATGTGCTAGTCCTCGCATGCCATAATTTTCTAGTTTGTTTAGGAGAATTTCGTGATTGACTGAGTCAAAGGCTTTTGTCAGGTCACAGAAAATCCCAAGTGTGTGTTTGCAGTTATCAAGTGATTCACCTACTTGTTCAATGAGATCAATCAGGGCTGAATTTGTGCTTTTTTGCTTTGTAAAACTGTGTTGTGTCTTGCTTAGTACTGAATACTTTTCACAGAATTTTTCAACTTTTATTAGCATTGCACGTTCAAAAATTTTTGAGAACACAGAAAGTTGTGATATAGGTCTGTAATTGGCTACATCTTTTGGATCATTTTTCTTGTATATTGGTTTTACAATTGCAATTTTTAGTCTGTCAGGAAAGATACCTGTTTCAAAGGAATGATTTATGATGTGTAACAGAGGTTTACAAAGCTGTTTGTAGCAACCTTTAATCAGAAAATCTGGTATTTCGTCAAATCCAAATGAGTGCTTTTTTTTTAATGATCTGAATATTTCCCTTAATTCTAGTTCAGAAATGGGTGATATGAAGATTGATTTTTCATTTTTCAGAGCTGTTAAAGCCTTTGCGCCTGTCTTGGTCATCTTTTTATTCTTATTTTGGCCAGCACATGGTACCGAGTTTATAAAGAAGGTGTTGAATACATTTGCTACATCATATGGACTACTTAATTCTTTGCCTTTTACATTTAATGTTATGTTTTTTCTTGTGTTTGAGTGTGGACATGTTACACTTCGGATTATATCCCACATGGCTTTGCATTTGTTATCCGATGTTTGTATCCTTATGTCATTATGTCTGATTTTTGCCTGTTTTAATACTGATTGATATGTTTTCTTATACATTTTGTAGTAGGCTATAAAATTTGGGTCATTATTTACTTTACTTTCTGCATGAAGTAATTTTATATTTCTGCTAGATATTTTTATTCCATTTGTTATCCAGGATTTTTCTTTATTTCTTATATTTACTTGTTTTACAGGAAAGCATTCATTGTGGAGTAGGCAAATTTTATTTAGGAGGACATTGAATTTCGTATTTGTGCAGGGTAGTTGATAAATGACATCCCACCTTTCTTCCCCTAATTTCTGCATGAATATATCAATTGTCTCCTTTGTGTATAGTCTTTTTTGTATTTTCTTTGTTGCTTTTAACTCAGTTATTTTTTTGTTTCTACACTCTAGTGAAAGAAATTGTGCTTCATGATCAGAATAGTGTACACTTACATTTTTACACTGGTACTTTTTTGCTTCTTTGTGGATGATCATGTGGTCTATCAACGAAACTGAGTTTGGTGTTATTCGTGTAGGTGAGTTGATTACTTGTTTGAGGCCATATGTGTTTAGTGTCGTCACAAAGTGTACCTTACGCCCTGTGTCTTTTAGGAAGTCAATGTTCAGATCCCCACATATTATAATTTCTGATTCTAGTGTTTTTAGTTCATCCAAAAGCATTGTGAGTTTTTGTATAAAAGTTGCATAATCTCCATCTGGTGTTCTATAGCAACAGATAACTAAAATTTTGAGGTCAAGGAGATATATGACGCTGAATTCAAAGTGTTTTTCAATAGCTTGAACTCTTTTTGGGATAATTCCTTTCACTCTTACACCTTGTTTAACAAATATGCTGGTACCTCCGCGCTTAATCATTGATCTACGGGAGAAGCTTATTAATTGATAATTATAAATTTGTGCAAATTTGATTTCATCTTTTGAGAGCCAGTGCTCTGTAATGCAAAGAACATGTACCATTTCAGTTTCTTCTTTTATGAGAAGATCCAAATTTAGCATTTTACCTGATATACCCTGAACATTTAAGTGATATACATTTACACAGTTTCTATAATTATTGTCGTCTACATAGTAACTATCTCTTATTGGTGGATTTTTGTTCTCATTTATGCCACTTATATTATTTACCATAAAAAATCGTCACTGTACTTTTTGGGCTTACATTTCTTCCTGATTGCTACTCGGGGAGTTTTTTCAGTTGGATTTTCACTGTACACTTCATTATCTTTTCCATCAATCACCACTTCACTATTTTCCCTAACTTTCATGACTTCACTATCTTTCCCATCATTCACCACATCACTACCTTTTCCATCATTCACTACTTCACTACCGTTTTCACATGAGACTGATGCACTTGAGTGAGTTACGTCTTTTCCTGGTTCGTTCCTTGTTACTTCTTTTCTTATATCTTGCATGATCTTGATGGTGGAGGTTGGTTGTTTCTCCTTGGAGTTATTTGGAAGTGGTGCCGGTAGAGGTATGGGATGCTCAATTTTATGGAGAGTTACTGTATTGTTTATCAGCAGATATAGTTTTTCACATATAATGTTTTTACCTTTGGCATTTAGGTGTTGGCCATGATTTGTGTGGCCAGCTCTTCCAACTTCATTCACATCTAAGAGCTGAACTAAGGGGAAAGATCTGCAGACTTTGGCAACTTTTGAGTTTGCAGTGTCTACTTCAAGGTTAACACATGATGATGGGATTAGATCGTATCTTTTGGGGATAGCACAGACAATTACATTTGTATGTTGTACTGTGTCAAGGGATTTTTTTAGTGTTTGTATTGCCGTTTTGGTTTGATTTTTTGCCACATCATATGACCCCCCCATTATAATTATGTAGTCTTCTTTACCAGAATCCTTGCACTTGGATGCTAGTGAACTTAACACTTCCCTCATTGGGGCCCCTGGTTTCGTGAATCCAGACACTTGGTACTTATTCTCAACAGATTTTTCTGCTAGTCTTCCTGCTATGCCACGGCTGTGGCTATCCCCTAAAATCAACAATTTGCCCTTGTACTTTTGGTTTTCATGTTCTTTCTTTCTTTTATCAGTCTTTCGTGGATGGTTATATCTTATGTTACTATTATCCATTAAGCTACATTTACGTGTGTTGTGTCTGTTGTTCACCGCATCAGGCATTTCCCTTCCATTCTTTTCCAAATGCGATTTTTTCGAGATTTTAGGTATGGGAGTTACGGTGTCAAGTTCTGCACTAACTAGCACATTAAATACGTTTCTATGCACAAACTTGTTCTGTACACTGTGAGCATCCTCTTCTTCCCTGGTGGATTTGTTAGCAGATTTGCAAATTATGTTGTGTTTGACAACTTCTGTCCATTTTTTGGGATGTTTTGCGTCCTCTAGTTCCTCTTTTTGTCTCTTTTCTTCTCGTTGCATTTCTAGTTTGTCCATTTGAAGTAATTGTATAATTTCATTTTTGGTAGCAAGTTCCAGTTGTAAGTTCTCGAGCTTCCTTTTTACTTTGTCACATTCCGGGCAGACAGGCATTTGTTTTTTTCACTTTCACTATCACTTCCGCGGTTTAGACAATTTTGTTTAGTTTGTAAAAACTTTCCGGTATCTGCTTATTGTTTAGAATAATTTTATATTGTAAGCCTTCTTACCTTACGAGTGTGTCTTTTTTTTTTTTTTGAACTCACCAACGGACGACTACACGGGTGCCGCCATGATAGGATTATAACAAAATCACGGACCGAAGCTCCTTTTTTCCGAAGTTTCTTGAAAAACTGTTACTTGGGGTGGGACGAAAATACTTATATTACCCACCGGGTATCTTTGGAAACACAAAATGAAGCTTGAAAAGTTCTACTTATCTGATTTTCCTTTCCTAAACTGGATAAATCCGAGAGGTCAATACACTAGTCAAATAGCAAAGACGCCATTTTTTTTTTTTTTTTTTTTTTGACATGGGTCTGGGTCATTCCTATTGTCAGAGCATAGCTTTTCTTTGTTTATCTGTAATAGAAACTAGGTTGTGCAAGAATTCAAATTTTCTTCTCGCTTGCCTTGTTTCTACGTCTGTATATGTGATCACAACATTCTTTTGTTTACGGAAAAGTGAATCTGCTGTGCTACATTTTGATTCCTATTTAATGGCAAGCTTTAAGACAATATTATCTCAAGTTGCTGCATTTCGTCTTGGAAATTGGGCTCATTTGATATGGAATAATGAAAGTTCCAATAGAACTTAAAGTTGGCCATTTCATGTTGTGAACATGCTTAATGGAACAGTTTATTTCCTTTGGTCATGTGAACTATAATATTCCCATGGATTAATACTCAATTTACCTTCACAAATTATATATTTTGATTTGTTATTTCGGGAATCTAACTAAAGCTCATATTACATGAAATTAGTTTTATCTTGGTCACACCCATGGTTTAATTTATTGAAATTATCATTCAACGCAAAATTTCTATGTACCCACAACGTTACAGCATTGCCCTAGATTGAATTTTTGCATTGTACAAAATATGATGTAACTTTTAGGATCATGCTCCTAATGACATCCCCATTGATAAAATATGCAATTAGATTCACAAAACAATATGAAATGCCTGTGTTTTCCATGAAGTGCACATCTTTTTGCAAAATATTTGCCACATCTCACATGCACATAACATGGCAATTGAGGTTGTGTGTTTGCCTTGCATTTTTGCGTATCACTGTTGTCTGTTACATCCTTGTTTTAAAGAAATTCATGCAAACTATGTACACACACACATTCTTCTGTTCTCATTTATCACACAGAACAGTCTGAAACATTTTTCCCACCACTGTTTTGTACCACAATTATAGCATTTTTAAATCTTATTTCTCAATAAAACATTGCCACCCCACACCCCCATCACCCTTACGTCCTTTCCATGACAACAGACTGTATAGGCTGGACCTCTTTCCATAACAAGCACATTATACAGAGATGAAATTCCGGTAGTTCTATGTAATGCCACAGCACACTAAGAAAGGAGGCTCTGGAACATGAAAACACAGCCAGTACATGGGATTTGTTTTCTGCATTGTATCCTTTCATCAGTTTTGTCTAGTCTAATATCCCTATTGTTTCGGTGAGCCAAAACTGACAAATTTACTTTTAAATTCAAGTATACCAACAGAAATTAGTTACTGTCCTATGAAATGTTCCTTCTTGATCTGTAGCTGAACGAGCTGCTAATGCGTGGCAATACCATTTCAAAATGCCAAATTACATCCTTCCGTGTGTCAATTTAAAATTTTGCAGACAACCTTGTGGAGGGAGTGGCATCAGTCTACTTCAGACAATACCTAGTTCCTTCTCTATTCCCTTGATTTCTGATGTACTAGGTTCGTTCAAGGTTGACCAGATTTCTATTGCGAGGGGAAATAATGGAAAGTCCTACAAGCACCATACTAAGCTGGTTTTTCAAGTATTTCCACAGAGCATCCAACCACAGTTGTCGTTCCCTGAATCCTTGGGCGTAGAAGGAAGTTGACTGCTGTCTTAACCACTGCAGGACATCTTTTGTGTCAGTGCTTCATCGTTCTTCAATTTCTACCCTCTTGTTTGCCTTTCCAAGGAGCTCAAGGAAAACTGATAATCTAATCACTGAGGGCTAAGTCCGGAGTGTACGAACATAACATCAAAACCTCCCAGTGCATTTCAGTGAGCGTTGTTGCATTCAAATTGACTGTGTGGGGCTGTGCATTGTCATGATGAAGAATGACATTTTCAGATAACATTCTCAGTATTTTTGTGAATTGCATTCCATATGTCATCCTTGATCAATGTGCAGTAGTACTGGGCATTAATTCTGACCCTTACTCCAAAAAAATCCATATGAATAACATCTTGTTTGTACCAAACATGTCCATGAGGTTCATTCATCAGCAATTATCATTCTTTGCCAAACTACTGCAGTTCTTTTCCTTTTTACATTACTGATGCTATCTATATAGCAATCTTTAAATTTTTTAAAAAGTGTCTATTGAAACTCCAAATTAGCCCTCCTTTATAAGGAGAAACCATTTATTTCGGCAGGAAGTGAAGCAATTGCAACCATCCTCATTCATTTAGGATGTGATTTTTTATGTAAATTTTCACCCCCTTCCAAAATTGTGTTGATGTATGTGTGTGTTGTCAACAGTGTGGGCACTCAGATTTAAAGGAACACAAGCATATAAGTTCTCGGACGAAAGTAAGCAACCTGCTACGTAAAAGAAAAGTACTTTAGAAGATCTGATTCTTTAAATCGATCGCTCAAAATTTTTTAATTCAATTTTCAATACTATTAATTCTGAATTTAGTAGGTACTTAGGGCAGCAGCTTAATTGCTTATTTGCTGTTTTCCTTTAAGAACCTGAAGCCAAGAAGGTAGCAGCAGTGAATGACCCTTGTGGTGCTCAATTGGCTGCGTTAAGGCAGCAGCAACAACAGCAACAGCAGCAGCAGCAACAACAACAGTCACAGTCACAAGGTGCAACAACGCCGCAACCAACGCAAAACCAACAGACACCACCACAGGCTGTGCAGGCTGCCCAACCTCGTGTACCGGGTGCAGCAGTCCCACATGCCGGCCTTGGTGGTGTCCAGTCAGAAGACATTCAGGTCCCGGACAAGATGGTTGGCTTGAGTGAGTATGCAAATGAATTTTTTTTTTAATCCTCTCCAATTTCAGGGTAGCTTTGCAATTTCTGCCTTGTTTTTTTTTTTTTTTCAAAGAAAAGGACAAGTGATTAGTACCTGATAATTTGAGCACCGTTGTTTGTTGTCCAAATTTGTTAGCTCAAATCGTGGCTTCATAAAAGGAATATATGCTGTTCTATACATAAGATTGGTTTGATTTACATGCTTGACAGATCTGTTAGTAGTTTTCCTCTTATTTTTGTTACTTTTGAATATGAAAAGTATTACTGCTGTTTAATTAGCTGCACAGGCTGTTTTTCTTTAACTCTGGATGAGCATATGAAGACCAAAATATTATAACTTCCAGCACACTTAAGAAATTCCCTGTTGAATTTCTTGTGAATATACAGAGCAGATGTTCCATTCATATACCATAAACTCGTCAAACAAAAGGTAAATTTTGGTATTTCCTCAAACTGTCGATCTTAATGTGGCTTTTTCTACTTCTCATAGTGCTAAGAATGTTAACTCACTCATAAATACTAATATTTCAGTTGTGCTCGGGAGCTTATAATGAATATTGTACATCAACGGAGTAGAACGGAAGGTCCAGGAGGAGGTGGCGGCGGTGGCGGAGGAGGAGGAGGAGGAATGTCTGATATGGGAGGAATGGGCAATCATGCTCAGGTAAGCACACTGGTAAGTTGTAGCATTCCTCTGGGATAAGATGTCTGCTGTATGTTATTTAATTTTAGTACGTAAGATAAGTGTTTGTCAAAGGGCGTCCCTTTTATGATTTCTTGCTGCTGTATGACCAATAATTTATGCATATGTTTTTGGTGATAATCATTAATACTATCATTACTCGGATATTTCTTGAAAATAGAGATGGGATGGATTGGCACTTTATCTCTCTTCTGTCATCGGTAACATTGCTAATAATTTTATCTGCCAGATATATCTTGTACATCGCCTATAACTGCGAAATTCTAATTTTAAAATTATTATGGATATAAAGGTTTTTGAAAGTAAAAGGGACAAACTTTGGCAAGCCTTTATAGATTATATTTAGCACATTAAAAAAATATTACATTTATCCTTAATTCAGTACAAATAAGACCAGAAAAAAGTTTTCTCAGGTTTACCAGCAATCTTCAGTTTTCATCTATAATTGATATGACATGGAAAGTACACATCTAACCAGGATCAAATTATTTTCGAAAAGGCTACTCCTAGTGTGTCCCATTTGAGCTGCACGAAATTTGCTGTCCGCCATTGGATCAAGTTGAATTGAAAGGTCTGGGCAATTTTGAAAAGATATCCTCCAAAATCGCAAGAGGTCAATGTGTGGGGCCCTATTGCCACATCCGCTAAATGTTCCTTCATGGCACAGTACAATATGGACAGGCAACTTTGTACTACCTTTCAACATAATGAAGCTAATACTTATTCACGTGTGTACATGCTAGAGGACACACTCTCCGAATGCTGAATTTTTCATTATCTTGTTTTCTGTTTCCTGGTAGACCGAATAGCAGGTAGTGCCTAATAGTGTCTTCAAACCTGTAAGTACAGTTTCATGAGCTGAACGTACACATGTAACCTCTAAAAATATGAGAGGGTGTTTTATTTCACCTCATTTCTTGCTCAAAATTTTCTTTTACACTTCATGTATATCAACACTTTTTAATATGAATGTCCACATAACAGCATAAGATAATTTGAAAAGTATGAAAAACGTTTGTGCTTCAAAGTCTTTTGTCGTTTAACGTCCTCTTCTGTCCAATGTTTTGAACTTGTTTTCCACATTCTTCCTCAGGAGCCCCGGGTGTTATTGGGCTACTTTAATTCCTGGAACCTGGAAATAGGTCCAAATAAGTATGTATGTACATCCTTAGATTAGGTTTAGAATTCTGATGGACAGATTACATTAGGCACAGTTCATTACACTCTCGCAACAGAGAACAGGAACAATTATGAAGTCACCATCTTCCAAAGAACATCATTTTTTTTTTATTTAGCCATGAATCAAAAAGGATTTTAATTGTTTTGTCCTCACCCAGGTTGAAATTATGGTACCAGGACCCAAAGTTGGACTGATAATTGGCAAAGGAGGTGAAACAATAAAGACTCTTCAAGAGAAGTCTGGTGCAAAAATGGTCGTGATCCAGGATGGTCCACAGCAAGAACAAGAGAAACCTCTGAGAATTAGTGGAGATCTTCAAAAAGTAGAGGTAAGGATACACCATGTGATTCTTTAATGATCGGTCTAGTATGGTTGACATCATATTTTAGTCTCGTTGTTCAACTGTGCGTAAGCCGGTATTCCCACTAACCTGCATTGTCAATTAAAGGCTGTACACTTATGGATATGGAACTTTTTACAAGTTGAACAGTGATTTGCGACTAAAGTGTTAAAAATATGCTTTATGTAGTAACTAGGGCTAATGTCTTATTTCCACTTAACCTTTTGACGCCCAAGCCCTTTTTCAATAGTAAGCCTCGGTTGCCCAAGCCGATTTTGAGCAAAATGCAGAGTTTCAATTAAATGAGTGTAGTTCGGAAGCTAATTGCACTAGAGAGATGAGTGATATACCGTTGTACGCGCAATGAACCAGAGATTCAGACTATATGAAATTTTTGCAAATTCGGCGTATATGTGGCGGGGGGGGAGGGGGCTAACTCTCAAAACGACCTGGACTCAGCGTCTCGATCGAGACGCTTGGGCACCTAAAGGTTAAACTTATCACAGAATTATATGTGGGGGAAGGGGGTAGGATACATTGTCTTCAGCCTGTAAATTGTAACAATTCAAAATACTTAAAAATTTAATAAATTATCATTTTCTGGGGAAAGAAACTTGAGATAGCAAATTATTATACTGAAATGAAGTACACGCTTACCTGTGAAACTGTTGGAATTACATGATAGAAATCTACCAGCTTTGGTTGGGAATAGTCCTAGTTTCACATACTTCCAATGTATTACAAGTTCCATGTCTTCCCACAACGATGTTAGAAAAATAATGAAAAATATGAAATTTGCAGTTTCCATAACATTGACACACTATGGAAGTGTTGCAGGACATTTCTCTGGACCAAGATTCTCAGATTTGGGGAAAGTATTAGCCTATGTTGGTGTCACTTTCGGATCCTAATACTCGGCCTTCTAAAATTAAATTAAATTCTACATAGTTTTTCGGAATTAATTCTATGAAGTATTGTGTGGCATTTTTTTTTTAACTTGGAAAAGTGTTTACAGATATCAGTGGTTAAATTTTAAGTAATACATCACCATTGGCTCAGACTTAATTTTAAATTTCTTCACCCCGGTCCCTTGAGAAACGTAAAATTAAGGTGTAAACAGAGTTGGGGTAAGTGAAAACACTACAGAATTATCTGGAAATTTGATATATCTAAGAAAATGTTTTTACATAAAAAGCAGGAACTCTGTTATAGTTGTTAAACTGATAGGATGTGTTAGATAAGTACACTGCCCTCCAGAAATTAAGCAACAACAAGAAAATGCGAGATAAAAGAGAAAACAGTTGGAGAAAAGAGAAGAAGAGTGGTGGGCACGCTGAAAGAAAGCAACGAATGCGTTAGGGAAAACAGGTGAGTCATAAATTGCGATCATCGTGCCCTCGCACGGATTTCTGGCGTACCAGGTATTGGAGTCGAAGACGCGCGTTCACGGAAGAGGTGTGTGTCTCTATCTGGAGAGTGCAGAGGTGAATCAAGTGTGCGGAAAGGGTCGAATATGGCAACCAGGCATCATTTGGCTGATGCGTGGCGTGCCATCGGTAGACTAGAAGCAGGGCAGCGTCAGGACGAAGTGGCCAGATGGCTCAATGTCGATCGTTCAGTTGTCAGTAGGTTATGGAACAAGTTCCAGAGAACGCAAAATGCATCGCGGAGTTTCAGTGGAGGTCGACCGCGTGTGACATCGGTCAGGGATGACCGATATATCCGTTTGACAAGTCGGCGTAACAGGTCCGCAACAGCTACCCAAGTGCGTGCAGCGGCTATTGCTGCCACAGGACGGCCTATGTCAACGAGTACAGTACGCAGACGGCTACGCGAGGGTGGGTTGTATGCCAGGAGACCAGTGTTGTGTATACCACTCACCCAGCGTCAGAAGACAGCCCGCTTACGTTGGGCACGAGAACATGTGAACTGGACACTGGACCAGTGGCAGTCCGTTCTCTTCACTGATGAGTCCAGATTCTCACTGGACAGTGATTCGCGACGCCGATTGGTCTGGAGAGAGGCAGGAACTCGTTTCCATCCCTCCAATATTGTTGAAAGGGACAGATATGGTGGTGGAGGTGTGCTTGTATGGGGTGGCATTTCTATTGGTGGACGTACTGACCTCTATATCCTCCCACGTGGCACCATGACAGGTCAGCGCTATAGGGATGAGGTCCTTGCACGTTATGTGGAACTATTCGCACGAGAACGAGGTCCGGGCTTCATTCTGCAGGACGATAATGCCCGTCCCCATAGGGCAGGACTAGTCGATCGGTTCTTGGACGAACACCATATTCAACGCATGGTGTGGCCATCCCATTCCCCGGACCCTAACCCCATTGAACACATGTGGGATGCTCTGGGGAGACGTCTCGCTGGTCTTGTGCCCCCTCCACAAACACTCCAAGACCTTCAACTGTCTCTCTCCCAACAATGGACTCTCATACCCAATGAGTTGGTGGACAACCTTATTGGCAGCATGCGGCGGCGTTGTGAGGCGTGCATTGCTGCGCGCGGTGATCATATCCCTTATTAGTGTCAGATAATGGTCACTTTCCGTCTCCAACGTTTACCACCTGTGATGCTCCATGCGTACATTTCATTTCTTTTGCCCACGAGTGTACCTTGTTTTGTGTTTCTTCTGTTCTGTAAGGCGTGGGACACTTGTTTCTTTCGTTACAAATAAAATATGTACACCCTCCGGCCTTGTTGTTGATTCTATTGGATGATCACCATTTGTTGCTTAATTTATGGAGAGCAGTGTATTATAACTTGTACCAATAAAGCTGCAGGTCTACTTATAATAGCGCATTTTGTTTATCAGTTCTTGAGGTCTGAACCAATGCAAATTCTAATCAATGCTTATGACTAGGGCCCAGGACTTGGTTATAACATATTTTTTATTTGGCATCAGATCGTGTACTGGGACGAGATCTTTACATATCTGATGAAAATCATCTGAAGTAGACCAACTTGATAAAGCATATTTTTACATATTTTACCAATTTTGCTTCTTTACAAATTTCTTCAATTTTCTCGTAATAAGACATATTTCTGTATAATTTCGTAATTATCTTGCATATACTGTTGTTTTATAATTTAATTTTTCTTCATATATTTAGCGCAACTGATAGTTCATATTATTGATGCTAGGATAAGGAAATGACGAATGAAGAATTTAAAAGCAGTTGCAGTCTTCTTTTACCAACTGAAAATAGAACAATAATACCCCCTTTTTTATCCCGCTGACAATTAATATTCATTGAAACATTATTGAGGGAAGATGTTATCTCATTGTTAGGGGCATGCATATTTCGTTTTTAATGAAAAAACTAAATTTAAAAAAAAACATTGTAGTGTTAATTTTTCATGTTTTTGAAAGGTGTGAGATGCATTTTGTGACCATATTTTGTCACGAAATAATGCGAAATGAACTGCAAAAAGCGAAATTAACTCTTAAACACGAAATTCAGGGTTTATTCACCGACGCGACACCTTCTGAAGTCTGAAATAAACTTAATACTCTGGTAACTACATAAATGTGATATTAGAAGTGAAATGTTAATTCTGTGGAATAAGTGTAGTTTTTAAATCAAATTTAGGATTATATTCACAATTTTAAAACCAATGTGTCTTTTTATATACCACTTTTCATCCATTTTTTCACCGCTATAACACCGATATTTTATTTTATTTACTGCTTTTGAACCCGAAATTGACTCCGTTTTTGTACCGATATTTTGCTTTTTTATTTACCAAAAATATGTGCCTCTACTCATTGTTGTGCAGGATTCTGGCTTCATTTAATACTCCACCCCCAGCCTAGTCTATCTTCCCTGGAAGATACTGAATCCCATGTTATGAGAAATTCAAAAGTACTGTAGTGCATATTTTTGGATTTACTAGGAATATTTCTACCTTTTTCTGACATATTTTTCAATTTTTGACATAATTACATATATATTTTACAGTTTTATAGAACATAACGTTCCGGGCCCTACTTATGGCCGTACTCTTGCAGATGTTGCTTATGTCACTTGACTTGACTTACTTGACTTAATTCCTTTTGCTCCATCAGGAGCATAGGGCTTCAGTGAAACGCCTCCATTTGGCTCTGTGTCGTGCCAACTCCTTGACCTCTCTCCATGTTTTTCCTTTCTCGGCTGCTTCTTCTTCTACTGTTCTCTTCCATGTCTTCTTCGGACGTCCTATTTTCCGGGTTCCTTGGGGGTTCCAGTCTAAGGCTGCTTTCTCTATTGCTCCAGCTGGTTTTCTTAAGGTGTGTCCTAACCAACTCCATTTTCTTCTTTTTATTTGGGTTGCAATTGGCTGTTGTTTAGTTTCTCTCCATAATTCTTCATTTGATATTATTTCTGGCCATTTTATATTGAGGATACGCCTGAGACAGCGATTAATAAATGTTTGTATCCTTTTCGTGTTAGCTTGTGTGGTTTTCCATGTTTCACAAGCATACAGTAAAACTGACTTTACATTTGTATTGAAAATCCTTATTTTTGTCTTTCTAGAAATATTGCAGGTTTTCCAAATGGGATACAGTTGTATAAATGCCACATTGGCTTTCTTGATTCTATTTTGTATGTCTTCATCTGAACCTCCTTCTTTTGTTATGACACTTCCTAAGTATGTAAATGACTCTACTTGTTCAACCAGCTCATGACAAACATTCAATTTTTCTTTTCCTCTTGTATTGACTCTCATTTCTTTAGTCTTGTTCACATTAATAGTGAGTCCTGCTATCTTTGCTTCTTCCTGTAGTCTTTTTAGTTTCTCCTTCATGTCGCCAAGTCTTTGATATAATGAGCAGATGTCGTCCGCAAAATCTAGATCTTCTAGTCTATCTTTGAATCCCCATTGTATTCCTCTTTTCCTGCAACCCATCGTTTTCTTCATAACTGCATCTAGTACTAGCAGAAATATTGTCGGAGATAGAATGCAGCCCTGTCTCACTCCATTTGTAACATCTATGTATTCTGTAAGCTGCCCTTCATGTAGGATTTTGCACCTAAAACCTTCGTACATATCTTTCATTAGGTTTAATACCTTCGTTGGAATGCCATATTCTGCTAGTGTCTGCCACATGACTCTTCTATTTAGTGAGTCAAAAGCCTTTTCAAAATCGATGAACGTAAGATATAAGGTGGCTTGCCATTCATTGTTTTGTTCCAGAATTATTCTTAGAGTATTTATTAAATCGACACAACTACGTTGTCTGCGGAAACCAGCTTGTTCTTTCCTCAATCTTGATTCTACAACATCCTTCACTCTATTTAAGATTATTCTCGATAGTATCTTGCTTGGTATACTTAGCAAAGTAATTCCCCTCCAGTTTTTACAGTTAGTTGTATCTCCCTTTTTTGGCAGCTTTACTATTAAACCTTCTCTCCATTCTAATGGAACTTTTTCTTCATTCCATATTTTCTCTAACATAGGTTGTAAGAGATCAATGGAAGTTTCCACATTAGCTTTAATTAGTTCCGGATTTATGTTATCCATTCCAGGAGCCTTGCCATTCTTCATTTGCTTTATTGCTAGCCTAACTTCTGCTCTAGTTGGGGGCCCTAATTTAATTTTGGTATCTTTTCTATTTCCTTCTGTTCTTGTTCGATTACAGGTTTCTTCTTCTCTTTTCCCATCTCTATTCAATATGTCTGAAAAATATTCTCTCCATCTTTCCATTTGTTGTTCTTGGGTTAGCAATAGATTACCATTTCTGTCTCTCACCGGTTTACTCTTCCTGAATGTTTTTCTGGATAATTTCTTAGTTATGTCATACAACTGTTTTAAGTCACCTCTCTTTTCTGCCTCTTCTGCATTTTGTGCTAAGTCCTCTACCCATTTCCTCTTATCTCTCCTCACACATTTCTTCACCTTTTTATCTATTTCCGAGTACTCTGTTTGGACTGCTGCTTTCTGTAGTCTTGTTCTGCTTTGGTTTATTTTTTGTTTTGCTTCTTTCCTATTTCTTATTACTTCCCAAGTGTCTTCAGACATCCAGTCTTTTTGTAGTTGATTTCTAATTCCAAGTACCTTCTCTCCAGTTTCTAAGTAGATTTTCTTCACATTTTCCCAATTTGTTTCAATATCTGGTTCATGCTGTGTACTTTCCGAGAGAGCTTGTAATCTATTATTTATTTCTAATTTAAATTCCTTTTGTTTTTCTTTCTCTGTCAATCTTTGAACATTAATTTTCTTTTTTCTTCCTTCGAACTTCTTGGATGTTGACATTATTTTTAACTTAAATTTGGCTACCACAAGATGATGGTCGCTGGCTACATCTGCTCCTCTTTTATTTCTTACATCCATTAGCGATCTCCTAAACTTCCTGCTTATTGTTATATGGTCTATTTGGTTTTCTGTAATGCTATCTGGTGAAACCCAAGTAATTTTGTGACAGTTTTTATGAGGGAAGATTGTTCCTCCATTGTTCCTTATGCCAACACTTCAGTATTATAGAAATATACGGTGAGTCACATAATTATTCGGACAGATAAGATTTCTGAATATTTACTGACGTAGTCGTGATATAAGACGATGATAAATGTTTAATATTTATTTAACAAACAAAACACAATATGAGCACACTGTTAATTATCTTCAATTATGTTTAATATAATATATTAGTAAAATATTTTCATTAAACAAAACAAACATTGTTTGTGGGTTAAACAAAATTATTCGGACACATGGAAGGAGAGACAGGAAAACACGCTTGAAAAGCAACGAACAGAAATGTCAGTATCTGGTAGGCATCCCTTTCAATTTTAATACCTCGGATAAACGATTTGGCATACTTTCTACCAATTTTCAGGTGTACACTGGCGATATGTTGGCCCATTCATGTTGAAGTCTCTCCTTGAGGTCTGCCTTCGAGGTTATAGGTGTTTTCCTCACTTCTTTTTCCAACTTACACCAGAGGTGCTCAATGACGTTCAAGTCTGGAGACTGCGGTGGAGGATGGAGCACTTTTGGGCAGTTGTACAATAACCATTCTTGTACTACGCGGGAAGTGTGCTTCGGGTCATTATCTTGATAAAACATAAAGTTACAAAGAATGCCCATCATTTCAGCACTAGTCTTTAGATTTGACTTCAGAATGTCAAGGTAAAGGTACCTGTCCATTGTCTGTTCGATGAAAGCCAATTTACCAACACCTTGGGCCGACATGCAGCCCCAAACCATTATGTGACCACCCCCGTGCTTCACTGTTGCTTGCAAATTTTTCCCTCGGAGCTCCTCATTTGGTTTACGCCACACTGTTACCCTCCCATCTGACTCACAAATATTGAATTTACTCTCGTCAGTGAAAATTACCCGATTCCACCATGTCTGATCCTTTCCTAAGTGTTCCTTTGCGAACACCAGTCTTTTTGTCCTGTTTGGCTTACTTACAAATGGCTTTCTCCTGGCTACACGGCCATGATAGTTTGCCCTTCTGAGCACTCTTCGTATAGTTTCAGGATGACTATGCTTTCTACACTCCTCATCTATCTCAGCACACACCAATGGAGCACTCATCTTTGTTTTTTTTTTTAATTTTCCTCAAGATTACTGTCTCTTCTCTGGGGGAAAAAATTCTTGGTCTCCCTGTATGACCATGGGACTCGATCCTGTCTTCATCTTTAAATCGCTTAATAATATCTGCAACTGTACTTTTTTCATTTTCAACATTGAGGCAATTGTACGGTAAGTTTTACCCTTAGCGTGGTGCCATATCACTAACTGACGTTGTTCAAATGAACTTTCCTTTCCTCTTCGACCTATTTCTACATAGAAAATGTTCTTATATCACAACTTTGTTAAACAAAACGCGATCGTAATTGCTACAGAAACCTACAGGAAACCAGAGTTAATATATATGAACAGAGTATGAATCAATTCGTAAATCGAAATTGTCACTGTATCGCAAATTTACGTTAACATTTACTATGTGTCCAAATAATTTTGTGGCACTATTTTTGCAACGGTAGGGATTCATCCTTCGTTATATTGTTGCTGATGTTCGTTTTTTAACCTTTTATCGACCAACATGACATTTTTTAAACGAAAATCAACTTCAACGCTGTACACAGATTTCACTCCCTTCCCGCTCATAAACGTTAGAAATTTACTGTGTGTCTGAATAATTATGTGACTCACTGTATACTTAACATGAAGAACATGAAATATTAAAATAAGAGTATTACTAGATGGTCAACTAATCCTGACTGAGCTTTGCTAATTTACATATTTCTTCTGTGCATTTGTGGGTGTAACATACATGTAGTGTTTGCAGAATGGGCTTAGTTTAGTGTTTTTTCCTGCATTTAATGCTAAACCTGGCCTTGCCTTGAATTACCAGAATTCATGAATAATTTTTGTTTTTATTTTTTCCTCTTCCAGTATGCAAAACAGCTTGTGTATGACCTGATAGCAGAGAAAGAAATGCAGGTAAATATTCACTTCAGCACTATTTATTTCGCCTTGTAATGCCTGATGAAAAAGGTATGACTTCTGTTAAAAGTTTTATGTATTGCTTGATTTACCAGCTAGGAATTTTACAGATTATAGAAGTTCGTCACCTATTTTTTTAGTCATTTTTTGTGCACTGCTTGCCTTTGGCATTTTTATGAAACATACTTATGATGTGACATTAAGAATGTATTTTAATGTTATTGAAAGAGCATAAAAAATCACTTGTATAGTAGATCCAGGCCTATTTGTCAATAAATGGATTAGTTCATATTGTTGAAAGGTGTGCCTGGAGGACGTGTATTTTGGGTGCTATGCAGTTATTCTTGTAGGGTAGTTGAAGTACACTTATTTTCACATCCAGATTGTTATAATTTGAATAGGTATAAAGGTTACTTGTATGCTAAGGAAATTTGTGGTTAAATTGTTGCTCTGAAGAATGTAGCTTTATTGCTTAATACTTGTATCATGTGCTATTTTTAAGAATGATGAATAACATGCTTGCTTTGTCTATTTGGTTAGCTGCATAAGTAGGAGCAACTTGCATAATTTTTTAAAAAAATTAGGGTGTTGTCCCCAAGTGTGTTACGTAGTGGGAACTGTAGTTATGGTTCCCAACTATCCCTTCTCCAATACCTGCATTGGATGTTGGGAGCATGGTTTGCTTTTGTCCTTTGATAGTTTCGTTTCTCATCAGGCCTTTACCCGTGGTCAACGTGGGCCAAACCAAGGATTCAGTGAATACGGAGGTGGTCCCGATTCAGCAGAGGTAGGGGTTATAAGTATTGTTCAGTAATTGCAGCCGTTTCATGTTTTACATTGTTTCTCGGTAATGCAAATCTCCTTACATGCCAGAGTTTCGCACAAGTTTTCTGATGCTGAAGGAAGTTTGTTTTTGTTTTGAAAATTGATTTCCTTCCCATTGAAATTGTGTATTAGCATGTTCAGGCATCTGAAGGAGTGTTGTCTGTGGTGCAGTTTAATGTTCTGGCATTCATTTTGTGCAACACTCCATTCTGCATGTTTATATTCTCTAATTGTATAATTTATTTATTATCTAAGGAAACCCGTGCATGTACATTCAGAAGTTTTTGACTTAGGATTATTATGTGACTATTGATAGGTGCGTGCATGAAGTTAAGGATGCAATGCAACATTCAATTGATTGCCCGTAAACCCTGACAGAGGTTTTTTTTACATATGTATGTATAGCATGTAGAGATGACCAAACACAAAATTTTGTGATAATTTTCTATCCCGAAATTTGATATTTTCATATTCAGATTATACAATTATCTGAAATACCTGAATGTATTGATTCTCTGGACAGTTTGTTATTTATCTGTTTTGGGGCTCTTCGCATATTGTCATATTAATTCTACTGTATAGATTCTCTCAAAGTCCTCTTCTAATCTATCTGTTTATTCATTTTATGGATTCTCAGCAGATTTTTTAAATGTTTACCTTTTTTTTTAAACTAAAACAGATCTATATCTACATTACTAAGGTCAGTGTAAATGCAGTTTTCCACCGTAACAAAAATGTAAAAGGGTTACAGTTAAGAATGTAACATTGTTTGATGTCCTGATCCTTTACATGGTAATTATTTTCTTAATTCCAGACCATTCTTCCCAGAATAACTTGCTGAACTTGAAAAAGTAAATAGCCATTTGCAGACACAGGTTATCTCAATACTTTGATATCAGGATATCTGATATCCAGATAGCTGTATTATCCAAATTATCTGTTGCATCCAAAATGGATATCAGATATTTTGAAATCTGGATTTTCTATAAACAAGAATCCTCTTGGATAATTTCTTAAGCTCAACAATTTTCAAATACAGTAGATTCTTGATCATATATTTTTAAATCACCTAGAAAACCTTCAAAACTTTTGAGGAAATCAACCTATGGGCGTAACAGCCAAGTTCGGATATATTGAAAATATACCCAGATGCCTGGAAACTTAAAAATCCAGTTGTTTTTGTTTTTTTTGGCCAAGATTAAGAAATGGAAAGAAATTTGCACTTTTTCTTGAACCAGCTTCTTAATGGAAGATATTCTACACAAAAATGTTAAAACGTGGTTGAAATGCCACCAAAAGATCTGCAAGTCTAAAATTGTCTAAATTACCTGTAGAAACCCAGGAATTTAGTTTTGTCAAAATAAGTAGGAAACCCTGTTAAGACCTTAACATATGGAAGGTTTTGTTGTATTGACACCATTAGGGAGTAAGGGGAATGTAAAATGGAGAATCCATGTGAATATTTATTGAATGCAACAAATAAGCTATTTCACAACTTCCTCCTTTTTACTTGTTATATTAGTGATATCAGTTTATTTTAAGAAATAGTGTAAGATGTTTTATTTTAAGTGGAATGCTACTTTGCATAAAAGTAACCCTTCCCTCAACATGAAAATACAGTAAATACATGCATGTCATAACTGCAGTTTTATTAGTTCCCATTTTCATTTTGGACTTTTTTTTTGTCAGTCACATGGTCCGAGTGCAATAGTTCATTTAGAATGTGATTGTGAGATGTATGTTTGTACACACACACACTTAACATGCTGTATATGTAAACACGTTAACGGTGAATAAAAGTTGAATGTACGTAAGAGTAGTTTTGTCATTTTGCATTGTTTTATGTATTCATATGGAGCTGCCTCTGGGGCAGTTCTGATCTGAGTATGCGAGTGCCCTCCGTAAATTTCATCTTAATCATTCATTCTCGTTATTCTAGTTAGCCAAAAGTTGCTTAAAAGCAATGCTAAACATGGCAGGAATGCACCTTGTACCCTTTGAACTCTCCAATAATAAACGTTTGGGTGTATTCTCACATTGTGTTTGTCAAAAACAAATGTGTGTCCCCAGAATGTTTTCGTGTATGTGCACATCTCGATGTACATCTGTGAGTTTACTCCTGAAGAACTGAAAGAGGCTCATTCATACCAGAGATTGGGATACCATGGTAGCTTGGGTACCAATTAGCCTGAGCATAAGTGGACTTCAAAGTAGGACTCCTGAAGGTGTTATGTCCCTAAAGTAAGCAATATTTCATAATGATACCTTTAAAATGGAGAAATCATGCCATCTTTGTCTTTGAAAGACATGCACCATTTAAAATATTTTGTTTGTATTTTTTTTAAATTTTACAAACAAATCTCAATGATTTGCAATTACAGTGGAAGACTGATTTTTCCAGATTTTAAATTTCTCCACATTGTTTTACTTTCAAGGTCCCAAAAAAAGGTGACATTTTAAAAAAAACTTCCTTATATATTACATGTTCCTACATGCTAAGTTCTTTAGTGTGTCCCCTGAAAAACACAAGGTTGCCCTGTAGTAGGATAGCAATTTGTACTTGTACATGTAAGATTTTTTTCTTTTCATTTAAAGATTAAGATTACTATTTTCAGATTTACATGTTTGTCTTGTTAGCAGTAGCATGTTAAAATGTGATATACAGTGGAACCTCAATTTTTAAGTTTTTCAAGGGACCAAGCTGGGAAATCAAAATGCAGGGAAATGTAAAATCAAGGAAAGTTTTAAAACATTTTGTTATGTTGGGGAGTTTGAAACCGGAAACGTAAAATTGGGGTTCCACTATATATATATATACACATTGGAACTTTGAATTTATGTTCCCAGATTTTACATTTTCATGCATTATACATTCAACCTTGATGGTCCCAACATGCAAAATGTTATATAATTTTTCTGCATTTCAAGTTTTTCCACCCTGGTCCCCTGAAAAATGTAAAATCGATGTTCCACTCTATTAGGTATTGCTATTCTTCCAAATAATATGTGGTAGAGTACTCTACCAGATTATTATATTTTCTTGTTATGCAATTTTTAAATGTCAACTAATGCATACCCATGCCAAACAAAGTGCTTATGTGCAGAAAGATTTTTTTTTTTACTATAACATGTCTGCTATTTGCTCTGGTGATGGACAACTACATATAACCAGTTTCATCAAAACTTTAAAAATTATTATTATAGTGGTGTTTTGCTGGGCTTTTGTGTGTAGAGCTATGGGTTAATCACTATCATCTACGAATAGACTTAAAATAGGTGGTGTAGCATTTCATTTGTCATAGTCTATTGATAGCACATTTTCTAATTAGTTCTTTTTTTGAGGTGAAATGTTTGGATCTCCTACAAAGTTCGCTCACAAAGGTCTGTTACTAACATTCCACTGACTGCTTCTGTAGTGCTTTTCAAAACACAGGCATCATTGGCATCTTGTAACACTGCATGATCTGTAGGAGACTGGACCACTGCTTTCATGCCACTGATCTGAAACTCATCATATCTCCCGAGTGCATTGTAATCCGAAACAAACTCTTTTAACACCACTGGAATTGCCCATCAGCATTATTTCTCTGCCTTGTGACTGTAGTTGGGCAAAAAGAGAAAAAGAGGGGCTTACAGAAACCCAAATCGGACACAAATAACCACCTATGGATCAAAAGAACCACTCATACTAAACTCCTTTTATATATATTTATACAGCACCATACTTACGTGTGTATAATGCGCACCCTGCTTTTGGATAGGGAAAAGCAACAATTATCCCATATATAATGCGCAGTACAATTCAGGTTCAAGAATGGCTTCCTTAGTTTTAGGTTGTAAATCTGTTGCTATACCGATGAAGAGCAATGGACATCATACCTATTCAAGGAGTCACCTGTTTCTATGTGGACCAAGATTAGAATATACTCTTGTGCATACAATGAGCCGCCAACTCATGCTCCCCCCCTCTCCCTCCACTGTGTTTAGCACCCCAAGACTCACTTCTGGAACCACATTGTTTATTGGGTAGTAGAAGAAAGAAAGATCAAAATTATGTTATGGATTTGCAATGGTCAGGAAGTTATTTTCTATTTGTCATCCAATAAATACCATTGTGATACACATCCTGCATGACGCGAGGTGCGTGCACAAAATCCGCCAAAATTGCACCGCTTTTCTCGGTGTTACAAAACATGGTCGTTACAATGTGAAAAATCATGGGAAATGGCCAGACTTGAATGGTTTTTAAAATTATAATTAATTGCTCAAGAAACCAAACCTGGTAATTTGTATTTGCACCTGTTAATATATACATGTTATATGCAGTGACATAGTGAAAACATGTGTAATTCCATGGGGCTGTCCAAATTCACAGTTTTTGGGCGCAAACATTTTGGAAATAAGTGCGCATTATACATGAGTAAATATGGTAAATAAATTTCCTTTTTTACCCTACCCCTTGCCCCTTTCATCATCCCTTAATATTTGGATTGTGGAAAGGGAATAACTAAAAAAAAAAGCATTCAGTAACAATTGGCTATTCCCTAACTAGTTTGCCCCACCTTACCCATAAATGAACATGCTTTGTTAAATAACATGAAAAGATGTTATCTGTATTAATAATGTGTTGCTTTTGTGTGATAAGGTTCCTGTCCCACGGCCAGCGGTGGGTGTTGTCATTGGAAAGGGTGGTGACATGATTAAGAAGATACAGACTGAGACAGGAGCGTGGGTGCAGTTCCAGCAAGATTGTGACAATGGCCCTGGGGGACAGGAGGTGTCTCTTAACAGGGCAGCCAGACCAAATAGAACAGGCTAGGAGACGGATTGAAGACCTCATCGACAGTGTGTTGGTAAGCAGTTACACACCTCCTGTAACCATTGCGAATGAAAGCAGATGGTCTTCATTCTTGGGAGGGCAACAGTAGTGTCGGGGAGACCTTATTGTGTGTGCCACAAATTCAGAATTCGCATGACAAAAAAGAAAAGGAAATAAAGTGAGACATGCTTGTTGCCTCGGATGACACGATGGCTTCGAAATTTTGCTTCATGCCCAAAAGTCAGTGGAATGTTTCAGAGCTTTTTCATTTTGTTTCAGTATTGTCATCTGGAATCCAGAATGTCTGCCAATGATTATGGGAATGTGGTGAGGCAATCCCTGAAATTTGATGTGGACGTACCTGAGGGAAGGGGGTAAACTTTTAGTTTGCCACATTACCAGTTTCTTTTCGTCTTTCTCCCTCCTTGCACAAAGATGGTTGTCTTCAACTCCACAGTTTAAGTGGTGCTGATATTTCAGTCTGAAATGTGTAGCCAGAAACAAAGTGAAGAATGGATTTTGGATCATGCTTCTGGTAAAGTGCTTCTGAGAATGGAAGGTAAGACAGTGGCTACTACTTCATTCCTGTAAGCGTGCAAAACTGTTTTTGATCATTATCTTATAGTGTTAAAGCTAGAATTAGCACTATAGTTATATTCTCCTATAACAACATATGTTAAGTAATAGACAATTACTAAAGCAAGCAAGCATGTCATTCGTTATTATTGAAATAGCACATGATAGAGAGGTCGTAAAATATCATATAAATGCTTATTCTGAAGATCCAGGTAATGGAATAGTGGCATAAGTCTGTGATATTATATATAATAAACTCTAGTTATAGAAACTGAAGCTCTAGTAGTGTGTGGGCGCATGCACATGCATGTGTATGGCACAGAGGGGTGTGATATAATATGTTGGGAGTAAATTGAGTAAATAGATATACACATTATGATGTATCTTAGTATACATGTTATAGATTTTTTTTTTTAGTCCTTAAGTTAAAATAATGTAGGCTACTAATGTACCTGTGATTTATATCTAGTAAATAATTTTGCAGTGAAATACAGTGTTGAAGCAAAAGTAATCACATGGTAAATACATCATTACCACTATGTGATTATTTGATCAGCTTGGTTGTATTAAAGACTTCTTGAAACTGATGCATGCCAGCTTTCAGTATTAAAATAATAATTTATTAACTTAAGGAGATTACAATTGAAGCAAACTGTATAAATCAGGGATTTTTGTTTTCTTCATTATTGTTGTAACAATTACAAAGTTTTTCTGTTGTGTGCTGTACCACAAAGCTGTTTTTTTAACAATGGTTGCAAAAGTAGAGCTTTATCATTAATATACCGGTTGAAAATATAAAATGAAACAATTTAAAAAAAGTATGCACTAAACTGATTTCCTCTTTTTTATCTTTATACATGTGAAAAATGTGATTTAGGCAAGAATGCCTAACCTGTGAAAGCCTCTTGGTAAAAAATGAGTAATGATGTATGCAGTTCTAGCTTTCTTAAGAGATAATGTGACATAAGATCATGATTGCAACATTGTCTTTATTGCAATAAATGCATTTGCACAAACATTGAACACAACTTTTAAATTATCTTGGAAAAAATTCAGGTGGGCATTGTTTGTTGTATATGTATTTCTTCACAACCTTCTTAGGCCTTGGAGAGAAGCGGTGTGGAAGGACTAATTTCTTCATCTCCGGATCATAAAGATATGCCCAAATTTCATAAGGTCACCAGATCAGGAGAGAACTTTTCATGATTGGCTACAAGCTCGTCCAACAGATTAGAGCAGATATTCACTCTTATCCACTTTATTTTGGGTGTCGACTGGTACCAACTTTGCAAACACTTTACAATCTTCTGTCACCTTCTGCATCTCATTGAGACCACAGTCCAGTTGTGCACAAAGCTCTAGAATTCACATGACACTTATCTTCTCCCCTGGCTTATTCATGGCTTCCATTATCCTTCTGTTAATGTTTGTACAAAAACATCCTCTGCACCTTGTGAGATGCTGTACTAAACTTGTCTAGTCTAGTGTGCACTGTAATACTGGGTAAATTACAAGAGTGCTATTTGGAAATCAAACTTTCCGAGAGGCATGAAATAAGGAAAACATATATTTGTTATACATGAAAGTTGCACATGTGAACTATTTTACAACATAATTGCCATCTAAATTCATCAGGCATTTGTCAGTGAACGCACTTTCTTCTGTATACCCTCGTTGCCACCAGGGAATCTGCCATTCTCAAACACCATCCATCAGCTCCTAATTTTGGTACCCATCTTGCACAAAACTTGATAACCCAGCCTCACAGGCTGTCTCATAGAGGGGGTTGCCCAATTTCAGGAAATTCTTGACACTTTGTGTACTGTATATTGTGAAGTGGCAGTATTCGTAAACCATGTTATCCACTCATTCAAGGTCATCCAGCACAACAGACTGTCTTCCTTGTCCTCCTTAATCACACACATGAGTTCTTCCCTCTTGAAATTTCCGGCACCATTTCCTGACACAACCTTCACTCATGACTTTCTCTCCATGCATGACACTCATTCTACAAATGATTTCAAGCTTCCAGCTGCGCTATGGGCTTGCACCTGCAAAACCATATTACATCATTAACCTCGCGGGAGCATCTATTGTACCAGCAATGGTTTTCTGCCCACTACACACCAAGCCTAAAAACACTGTAACCAACCACTTGACATGCCGTGAGTCAACACGTGACAGCTTATTTCTGTTCATGCACCTTCATCAGACATTTTTACAATATTATAACTGCAACATTCATGAAACTAAGAATAAATGTCTGATGGAGGAAGTATGTGTTCTTCCGAAAGGTTGTAAAATTTTGGGTTTATAACCTTGTACGAACCATAAACTACAGGAGAAATAATTCTACAATACAAGCAACAGCAATACGTATATGAACGTATTTTTCGGCCGATTTTCCTGGGAAAAGGGTCATTACTTGGAGAGGGTCGTTATATTCGGGGACGTAGAATCGAGACTTGACTGTAATTGACATTCATAGATTATCGGTTTTTTTGTTTTTGCAGGATGACAGGAGTCCTAGATCTGCAAAGTTACTTTGATAATCTTTAGATACTTCTTAGAGAAAAAAAACAATTAAAATCTTGCGTTGTTGCTTCGAAGGACATTTCCGAAATGAGTTTGTTGAATGTAGTAACAATATTTGACATTCCAGTATGTCATATCTTTATATGCATATAAATTAGGGATTGGACGGATTAATTGGTATGGGCCGATATAGGCATATCGGTGTATCAATTTATCGATAAATTACCGATTATTTTACCGATCCGATATATCGATTATTATCTGATAATTTAGTGCAAAATTTTGCCATTTTGTTGTAATTTTTATGGATAATATCCATGCCCTACTTTCCAAAAAAGTAAATGTCTAAATATGCAATTTATCTTGCACTGCAGTCACCTTGAAACACACACTTATCAAAGAGGTCAGTGAACCTTTCAGGTTCTTCAGGGACAATTTCTAATTTTATATCGGATCGGTAGAATATCGGTATCGGTAAATTTTATATCTGTACTTTACCGGTATCTGCCAAAATTTCATATCGACCCATCCCTAATATAAATAAACAAAAAAGAGAAAACTATTTGTATATTTGCCATGTGGTTCTTGTTTTGTTCCAAACCAGCCATCCTGAAATGGTTAAATTTGTTTGAATGTAACCCTGAACCTAAATAGAAATCACTCCATGGTCCTCTATGTTGGTGCCATTTTCTTGCTTCGGCATGGGGTCAAAAACACATGTAAAGTTGTCTGGCTGTTATCACAAATTGGATGTTTTTGTAAAATTTTCCCAGAGACATGTACAATATTTGCGAATTATGTTCACTAATAACTGTTAACGATATTCTTTCCAGCGCAGGGACAATGAGATGGGAAGAGGACGAGGTCGAGGTGGCCCTCCACCACCTTTTGATAGAATGGGTCGCGGAGGACCAGGGGGCGAGTATGGTCCCGGACCAGGAGGGCCCGGTGGTTGGGACAGAAGACCAGGAGGAATGCAGCCACCCAACCAAATGGGTGACAAGCAAGAAGTTACTTTCACTGAACCTGCAGCCAAGTGTGGAATAATAATTGGTAGAGGTGTGTAGATACAAATATTTAAAATATGCTGTTGCCTATTTCATACATGTTTGCAAAACATCAAAAAATACAGTATTTCAGAGAGGCTTATGATTGGTTCTGAACCTTTGGCCATTTTTGTGCATTCTTATGATTGGTTCTGAACCTTTGACCATTTTTGTGCATTAATGCCAATGTATAGAACTGAAAAAATTGTACTGTTATCATTTCTGGTCCCATTGAAAGGAAGGAGGGGGGGTTCGTGCGGCATTAGTTCTTTACTAACAATTCCAGCCATCCTCCATGAATGAAATGCATAGGAATATTGGGCATCACTTATGCTACAATTTGGTTATTGATTGGTAAGTCTGTAATGTATTGGTAAACCCATTGCTGTAATATATCTATAAATAGGCTATAATGTAGCACAAATTTGCCATTTAATTATTTTTATGAATAAAAGTATATTTAATATACCTGTTCTTGTAAGTACCGTATTTATAAGTTAATTACATGCAATTCCAGAAAAGTTCACATTGTACATGCACAAACACGGTTAATACTGAAAAAAAAAGTTGTTCAGAGACTAAAATATAGTACCCTTACAGTGATCCACATATTTCTGATTTTGTTTTTTTGGCCAAATTTCACCAAAATTGTTGATCTTAATGTGCATCATGAGATATTGAAAATTATTAAAAAATTGTTTTTCTTGTATGTATGCATTGCTTGGATTGTAGAATTATTTTCCTGTAGTTTACGGTTATTACACGCATAAGAAAACAGTTTTTTGTTGTGACATTTCAGATGTGATCAAAATATTTTTTTTATCTGAAATAAAAATAAAACAGACTGCTTCTTTTCACAGTTAGGTTGCTATATTACAACAATGTAACATTGACAACATCCATTATATAACGGATTCTTTTTGTTGAAAAAATTGCTAACCATTGTTATAACTGTATCTTTAGTCAATATTAAAATAAATGATTAAGGGAGCGTGTGTTCTCCTGAGCAACTAAAAATTGTTTTCTTACGCTTGTAATGACCATAAACTACAGGAAAATAATTATTAAAAAATGTATTAGGATCATGCCAATAGGGGTGTTGGGTTGAAGCCCAATGTGAAAATGGGATAAATAAATATGCCCACATGCCAATAGGGGTGTTGGGTTGAAGCCCAATGTGAAAATGAGATAAATAAATAATATGCCCACATTAGGGGATTATGGATTGTTACCAACAATGTTATTGGTCTTTGTGCAGCATCATGTAGACAATTAGAGAAATACTTGGAAAGAAGTAGCAGGCTCCAAATTAAAAAAGAAAAGGGCACTTGGGAAGCCCTGGCCTTTAGGAGGCTACTACTGCATGGAGTTTCATTTTAGTTTAGTTTAAGTGTTTAGATGAAATTGTTGAACAAATATTGATGCAGAATCATAGTTAGATCAGTCAATAGTGGAGAGATCTATAATCTGTATGAAGAAAGTATCAAGCATTTCCACCTGTGACTTAGTCATCTAGTAGGACACTAGTAAGTGTCTTGCCTGCAGGAAGGCTATATCAGGGTACTGAACTTCTAAAGTTAGTCAACTAAATTTAAGAACTTTTCAGTTTCACTGAAATGTCACTACATTATATCCACAGTAAGACTGAAGCAGATTAATCAGGACAATATTGATCAGTCTTTATCAAAAATTTCTGTAATCTGAAACTTTCTCACATAAATGTGGTTTTATTTCTCCGGTATAAAACTAAAATTGGCCTACATTTTATGATTTTCTAAATAATGGATCTCATTTGTAGGACAAACTTCCACCAGAGTAAGTAATTACACATTTGAGTTAACTAATAATTGTGGATTGTATTTTGGTGTGTATATTATATTCTGTTTACTATTCCTCCATTAGGTGGTGAAACAATTAAGCAAATCAACCAACAAACAGGTGCACACTGTGAGCTGGACCGAAGGCCACCACCCAATCCTAACGAGAAAGTGTTTGTCATTCGAGGTGCTCCAGACCAGATAGAACATGCAAAGAGGCTCATTACAGAGAAGATAGGAATGGTAACTATTGAAATCTGTTGCATGCACACACAACATTCCCCCAATCTTGAAACTAGCACACTATTGGCTGAGAAAATGCCTTGGTATTTGTAAAGCGAGATAAATTATAAGTTCATGGTGTGGTGCAGTAATATCTTTCAGGATATTATATTAAAAATTGCTTTGGTTTTGAATGTTCTTTCTTATTCTTGTGATATAAATTTCAATCTCTGCTTTTGTTAACATAAATTATGGTCTAATCCATGTTGAGGAAGGCACCAAATCTAAATTAATGTTGCAAGAGTAAGAACAATATTTGTATTAAAATATATAGTCAAATGTAGCCGGAGTAGTTGTTTATGAGTAGTAAGTATAGTTACAATTCTAGAATAACAATTTCTTAATCATATTGTAGTAGTTGTTTGGATAACTTTCCAAACACACCAACATAAAGCTTTACATATTACGATCCATATTCCAGTTTCTTTGCACAGACTATTACATGATAACAGTTTTTTTTTCCTTCCTCTAGAGCAGTTTCCTAATAGTTATTATTTTATATTATTTATTGTTTTATTCCTAGTGTAACAATTTTGAAATGTTTTGCATTATATTTTAATTATGGCTGAGCCTATATCCATAAAAATGCCAAAACTCTTAGATTCCTTCTGATACTGAGTCTTGAAAATGTAACAGATATTATTGTGTATATATTGCATTCCAATTATATGCATCAACTTGCTTTAAAATATTCAAGAAGTAGCATCAAAATATTAAAATACCCAGTATGTAAACCAAAAAAATGCATTTTTCTCCTCAATGTTGGTGCAAAATAAATGAAAGCTTCAAATTTTGCACAATTTCAAGGATAATAAGACTGAAAATGCTGTGCAGACATTGGAAAAGACACAAATGCCAGGCATCAGTATATAAGTTGCAACGGATACTTTCCTCCTCCTTACCTATGCACTGGCATTGATATTGGCTCATCCCCAACTGCTAATTCTTGTAAAGGCATAAACTTCTATTCATATGTTCTCCATAATGTTTTGTGCTTATTGTAAGAAGAGAACTGATTTTGTAACCTTTTTTTTATTACACATATTTTTGTTTCACAAGATACTATGTCAAAACATAGTGAAGATGAATTTTGTCACTACTTTAATAACATGTGTAACGTGTAAAAATTACTTAAATTTTACTCATTATAAGAAGGTAAAATAGCCTTCAGCAATACTAAAGATTCCAGAGGTATGCCAATTATGTATTTGTTACCAGTTCCTATGGGAGGATGAACAGGCTGCTAAATTGAAGCAGAATGTGTATTTTCAGTCCCAGCCGGGGCCTGCCCCACCTCCGACGCAGTATCCTATTGGTCAGGGTCCTGGACCTGGTGGGTAAGTATCAAGACAGTCAATGTTGTTACTTTGAAATTTAAGACAGAGACTGAAGTTTCACCACACTTTAAAAACCACAGCACATGGAAGTGGTGAATTGTTAGTTTTAATTAATTTTAATTAAAGGGGGGGGAGAGTGCTGTGGTTTTTTAAGTGTGGTGTAAGTTTAGTCTCTGTCAAGGTATGAACAGTATTGAAATAGAAATTCGTTGCCTCTTTTTTTTAAAGTGCATCCACGCTCGTCAGAAGGGGGTGATATTTTCTTTTGAGCAAGTTTTCCATGTCTTAACAACAGTAGAATATTGCCAGTGTTGTCATAATATTATGCCAGGGATCCTAGGTTGGCCGTGTGTTTGTGTCCTTTTATCAGTTAATTTCAAAACAACACCATTGTTAGGTTTTCTTTTACGAGAACTATCAATAGGATCCTCTTGTCATCGAAATTTTGAAAGGCATTGAAGTCTCTTTAAATATTTGATATTCAGCCAATATTCATTCATGCATTGGAAATCAATTTGTCACATCCTAAGGTACATGTCAAATACTTTACACAGTTTATACTTCCATAGTGAAGTCTAATGCAATGACAGTTTTAACAATAATATAGAATAGGATTGAACTGATCTTATTACAGAAGAACTTTCAGGCATTCTGAGCTTTCACGATAGCAAATGAGCTCTGTAATACTTCCATGGTGCCTAATTATTCTGGAAATCGTTGCTTTTTTTGTGTGTGTAAACACTGAACTTTGTGATTACATAGCATGTATTTTCCTATTCTGATGTAATTCTTGAATATTTTAAAACAAACCTCCATGTAAATTGAGACACATAATTGGATTGGAATACTTGCACACTAATATCAATCAATATTTAAACAACTTTTTAAGTTTTACAATTTCTAAGTACAGTAAAACCTCGATTTTTACATTTTATATATTTTTTTTTACATTTACTGAAAAAAAGGTGGGAAAATGTAAAATCGATGACAATTTTGTAACATTTTGTTATGTTGGGACCATCAAGATTCAATGTATAATGCGGGAAAATGTAAATTAAGGTTCAACTGTATCAGCAGGAATCTCTAAGAGTATTGACATTAGTTGAGAGTAGTATCGGATCAGCCGATAGAACCATTGATTCACTGATATTCCAAATGTACGCGCCATACTTAATTTGAAATAATTATTTTCTGTAGAGCGGTCAGCAGCCTGCGGCTGGTCAAGCTCCACAGCAACCTGTTGCTCCAGCCGCTGGACAACATCAAGGTCAGATGCCTGCTCAACCCTACCAGCCATATGGTTATGGTGGTTACTATGGTGAACAACCACCTCAGAATCAACCATACAATTATCCTGGTTACGGTGGCTACGCTCAGCCTCCACAGGGTCCGGAGAATCAATGAACTCGTCGCTCAAAGATCGACATTTGTATTGTAAGTAAATATAAAATATCTTATTGAGTTTTGCTAGTATAACACTAGATTGCTGGAATGGAGGTGTTATGTATTACTTTGGAAAATAGGCACCATTAATAGTAAGAATTTTGGAATCAACAAAGCAGACATTTTTTGAAATGTCATCACATGCATAGCAGCTACAAATCAACCCCCTCCCCCTTAAAAATCAGTTTGTGGTTTATTTTCATATATAAAATAAAACTTAGTTCGTTAGTTGATGGAAGAAGAGGTCTGTCTGTTGGCTCATTTAGGTAATACAAATGATTATCCCTCATTGATGACAAAATAGCATTGTTTTCACAACTTTTTTATAGAGGGACCACAAGGGAAAGAACCGTGGGGCAAAAGTCTCTCAATATAGTGAAGCTTGTAATTTTCTTATTCAGGACCATTTGTTCTCGACACTCAATACCTGTTTTATGGCTTTTGGAAAATTTGTGACTATCCCTTGGCAATTTTAAAGCCACTTGCTTAAATAGAATATGTTTACTGTTCAATAAATCTATTTTCACTACACACAGGAAAAACTCTGGGCAACATGCATGATGGGCTTCAAGAATATATATGTTGAGATTGGGTGTTTAGCTTATGGTGCTTTGCAATGTGTTCTGTCAAAACACTATTGGTTTGCCCCTTTCGACCATGCTATGAAACTGAAACTCTGCAAAACTTTTCAAGAAAATCCCCTGGGGAAATTATTCATCATTTGTTCTGAAGCAAGTAGGTAATTCTGTCAATGGGATCTAGAAAAATTTCTCCATCACAGATTTTCAGAAAGCCACAAAACTTGGTTCCTTGCAGTGAAAGGAAATGTCATTTACAAAATATCAAGTGTGCTGAGCAGATACAGACATGGAATCCAGTCATCGTAGAACCCTCAAAGAATGCCACATGACACTTTTCGCGGAGTGTAACCTGTCTGTTATGCAAAATGCACCCTCCGCCCTCAGCCAACATTATCACAATGGTGAATTTCACAATTAAAAAATTGTTTCAATTATTCTTTTAATGTATTTCTTTGAGGGATGGTCCGGTATGAAATTTTGGCCGATACCGATATTCTACCGATCCGATATAAAATTATAAATGGTCCTTGAAGAACCTGAAAGGTTCATTGACCTCCTTAATAAATTGTTTCAAGGTGACTGCAGTGCAAAAGAAGTTGCATATTTAGACATTTACTTTTTTAGAAAGTAGAGCATGGAGATTATCCATAATTACAACAAAATGGCAGAATTTTGCACTAATATATCAGATATTTATACCAATACACCGATATACCTATATCTGTTGATACCGATAGAGTGCCAATTAATCGGTTCCATCTCTAATTTCTTTGAACATATTAACGCAAAAATCAGGTGGTTTGATGTGATGTGGTTACAATGGAATACTTAAAAATAAGTTGTTTTTTTTAAATACTGTCAACAAAACTTTTAATTACGTTATTCAAGCACTGATACAGTTATCTGTAGGAAATTTTAAAACTGCATTGCTTCAAAGTGGCATAGAATCAGCCCTAAAAATTGCCCTGTAAAAATGCTTGATATTCTTCCGAAAACCTTGTTTTGTGTAAACCATGCATTTGAAAGACATTAATTTTATTGGAAAGTTCCTGAAGATTTTTCCCAACTATCAAAGTGCAGCTTGTTGAAAAATCCCTGCAAATATAACATAACCATTTAGAACAGAGAAATGCTTTTGTCGTAATAGGAAATGCCAGTTACAAAGACAATTAATAGTTTGCCGGCCCCTGTGGTTAGCACATCCTGCTATGATGCCAGGGGTCCCAGGTTCGAATCTTGGCCAGGGCCTGGATGTTTGTGAGTGTCCATCATATCAACACTCATTCCCATCTTTGCAAATTAGCCAAAAGTGGCACAAAAGCGTAGTAAAAGAAAGCAAACCAATCAATCAATTTAATAGTTCACTGCATTACTGCATCTATATATAAGGAAATGAGAAACATATAAGCACTATCAGAGGTAAAAAGTGTGTTTCGTTCATTAGAACTGTTAACATTTGCACGATAATGCTCTGACATTCTTGACCCCCGGATGGATCTTTTTCACTTCGTAAATCGAAAGCCATTGATCTGCAGATGTGGTAATATGTTTGGTGATATTTTGAAGTAAGGAAACACTCGCCAGTCTAAGGAATTTTTTTTCCTATTTACTTTTCAATGTATCAAATTTGACCCCATGCTAAGCATGTATTTTGATAGCATATTTTTACTTCAGTATTCATATATTATCAGAATGTATATGAAAATACAGGTGTGCCAGCTTGTGGTGTGTATATATACACATGTCTTACAAGCAGGAACACCTTTATTATACATTTTTCATGGGTCTGTGGCTAAAAATTTTGTGGGAAATGAAAATTTCAGGAGGATTGTCTGAACTTGTAGCTTTATTGGCAGTAGGAGGTTAACATGGGGCTACGTAAAATTATTGGCAGTAGGTTAACATGGGGCTACGTAAAATGTGAGATTGTGTAACAACTATACTGTATTTTGTTCATGCGTGTATGCTCGTGCTTATGTATTATTGCTTTCCACATTCTTACGTTCTTGAAACTGAAATTAAGTGTATTTGTACAAATATTGCCATTGTGTATAGATGTAGGAGGGTGTGAGTGAGTTTAGATAATTCACATTGTGCTCACAGCTGTTCCATTTGGAATGTGCAAATGAACGTAATTACCAGAAGATTAAAATAATGGATGCTTCAGAGTTGGTAACTATGATTATTGCAGGAAAAGTTGTTCAGCTGGCATTAAGTATAACTCGAGAGAATGAACTGTTTACAATTTAAATTTTCATATTTGCATGAAAAAATATAAATATGCTGACCAAGGCAGTAATTTATTTTATTAAAAACATAAACTAAACGTAACGTTTCAACCTTCTAGCAAGGTCTTCATCAGACTCTGTATCAAGTACAAAAGTAACAAGATACACAAAAAGGGCATTATATATACACAAACTTTACTCCCTCCAGACTATTAGAAAGTTGAAAGGAACCTTCTAGCAGGTGACTTTCACTTTCCAACTGTACTTTCACCTAAAAGGCTAAACATAATAACTTTCATATAGAATGTGAAGAGATATTCATATTGAATATCTCACGCTCTTTTTCCTTCATTTTTCTCCCTTCTCCTCTCCTCTTTCTCTCTTGTCCTTTCCACTCTTTCTAACACTTTCTTCCATTCTTTATTTAACTTCAGTCCCCCATTCCAGTTCATTGTGTCTTCTTCACCTTTCCTCTCTATTTCCTTGGCTTCCTTCCATTTTCTCACTAGCATTCTCTTCTCCCTTCCTATCTGCTTAGCCTCATCCCATTCTATGTCATGTCCTGTTTCTCTCGTGTGTTTAAATATCGCATTTCTCTCTCTCTTAAGTCGTACATCATCCATATGTTGTTTCAACCTATCTTTTAGTCTCTTTTTTGTTTCTCCTATGTACACACTCTGACATTCTTTACATTTTACTTCGTAGATAATCCCTTCCTCTTCCTCTTCTCTGTTTTCCTTTTTCTTGTTTGCATTCTTCGCTATTCCTAAGATGCTTCTTCCTCCCTTCCTGTAAGTTTTAATGCCCGCTTTTCTAAGCACTTTGCATATCTTTTCCGTGGTCTTCCCCATACTTCTTATTCCAAACCTTCTCTCTTTTTCTTTCTCTTCATCTTTTTCTTTCTCTTCCAATTCTCCCCTTCCTCTTTTCTTCCTTCTTCTGTTTATGTCTAGTCTATCCTGCTTCTCATAGCCATTCTTTTCCAGCTGTTTCCATAGGCTATTTATCTTGCCTTCTTTTTCACATTCCTTCGTGCATATTTTCGTTATTCTGTCCTCCATATTCTTTATGAAATTTCTTTTTGTCACCTCACTTACATCACTTCTTTTGTGGCAGAAAACCCCTGCTGCACACTTCTTCTGATGCCAAGCGGTTTCAATTTCTTCCCCTCTCTTCTTTTTCATCAATATATCAAGGTAGCTTAACTTGCCTTCTTCTTCTATTTCAAGTTCCAATAAAATCCCTCTTTCTTCATCCCGCTTAGAAAAGCGGGCATTAAAACTTACAGGAAGGGAGGAAGAAGCATCTTAGGAATAGCGAAGAATGCAAACAAGAAAAAGGAAAACAGAGAAGAGGAAGAGGAAGGGATTATCTACGAAGTAAAATGTAAAGAATGTCAGAGTGTGTACATAGGAGAAACAAAAAAGAGACTAAAAGATAGGTTGAAACAACATATGGATGATGTACGACTTAAGAGAGAGAGAAATGCGATATTTAAACACACGAGAGAAACAGGACATGACATAGAATGGGATGAGGCTAAGCAGATAGGAAGGGAGAAGAGAATGCTAGTGAGAAAATGGAAGGAAGCCAAGGAAATAGAGAGGAAAGGTGAAGAAGACACAATGAACTGGAATGGGGGACTGAAGTTAAATAAAGAATGGAAGAAAGTGTTAGAAAGAGTGGAAAGGACAAGAGAGAAAGAGGAGAGGAAGGGAGAAAAATGAAGGAAAAAGAGCGTGAGATATTCAATATGAATATCTCTTCACATTCTATATGAAAGTTATTATGTTTAGCCTTTTAGGTGAAAGTACAGTTGGAAAGTGAAAGTCACCTGCTAGAAGGTTCCTTTCAACTTTCTAATAGTCTGGAGGGAGTAAAGTTTGTGTATATATAATGCCCTTTTTGTGTATCTTGTTACTTTTGTACTTGATACAGAGTCTGATGAAGACCTTGCTAGAAGGTTGAAACGTTACGTTTAGTTTATGTTTTTAATAAAATAAATTACTGCCTTGGTCAGCATATTTATATTTTTTCATAATCATGGAAACAAGGCTTAATGGTGTCATATTTGCATTATCAACAAAAGAATGCATTTGCCTTAGCTTTCTAATAGAGTTTTCTTAACTTGGTGTATATTGCCAAATGTCCAAAATGAGTTTGTGTAGATAATTTTGGCATGGATCAATTAGAAGAAGGTTTTCTTACTGTGATAATGCTAGTCTGGTTGCAAGTCTTTGTATTGTGGGAGTGTTAGTTGGTGTTTCGTTAATTTAATGCTACAGCCACAGCATTTGTGTAGACATGGATAAAAACAACTCTGAAATGCTGCTATGGAATTTTTTTTCACATCTTGCATAATGCTTAATGTGGTTGCTTCTAAACAGTTGTGCAGCAGGTGAGAATTGGTAAAGATTTTGTGGGCAACTTGGCAGTTGCGGAGATCTAGTGTCATTCATGTTACTCACATCTTAGGTAAATTTGGAACCTGGTTTATTCGTATTGATGCATACTCTCTTGACGGTAGGTTTGAAATTTCATGGATCGTGGGTCCTCATTTGCTGTCGGGATCTCGTTTTTTTAATATGACATTGGAAATGGTATGTTCAGTAATTGCACATGGTAAGGAGGAGAAGAAGCTAATGGAATACATTGTGCAACATTTCAGATTTGTAGATCTTTGTCATTTTTGTGATTTGAAACATTGATATAAACTATACTCCATTGCACTACTGTCCTTAAAGAGCCAAGGCTTCAGAGTTCTTTTTCATTTGGTGATACGTGGACACTGAATAGTTTCATTGCTGCTGTTTTTCTGACATTGGAAACTAGGGTTTCCCAATTTTTCTCTATAGCTTGTCAACACAAATCCTGGGTCCGTTTTTACTAGGTTGATAATTATTGTTCATATGTGCTATCACTATCATGTCTGGGTAGTAATAATGGGGTGGTTAGAACCCAGAAGTGTCTGTGACTGTAATCCATGGGTTTTCATTGCATTTTTAAAAATCCTTGACCCATGTGAATAAAAGTGCCATCTCCCTGCAATTGAGAGAACTAATTCAACCAAAGTAGATTGTCGCAGAGAGGCTACATTGTAACACACTGTAAACGTGAATATTGTGAGTTAGAGATGAAATATTCATCCATAATGTCCATTATGTTCTATCAATATATATATATATAATGTAGTGCTTGTGGTGAGCTCTTGCGTTAGGTTGCAGTAGGTGTCTGCATTCATGCTGAGTTTATGAGTAAGGCTAGGATTTTCATGACAGCATATTTTTTTTCTTTTTGGTAAGGGTGATGTGTTCCCTAAATATATAGAACTTCATATTGTGAAGAAACTATTTCAATTAAGGTGCTTTTTAAGGCCAAAATTTGGCATATTTGGCTATTTATATGTGATGGAGCATATTTTGATGGATTTTCGGTCATATTCAGCATATTTTAAATTGAACTAAAATTTTTTCGTATGTGAAAATATTTCAGCATATAGCCTATTAGATGTTGATGTTTGAAACAGTCATATTTTTCAAATTCTAGTGCATATTTTGTAAAATTTTAGGTCATAAAAATCCTAGCACTATTTATAAGTAAGGAAGTCACCCGTTTTTCATAGTTTATTTGCCCAAAGAGATTCTTTGAGCATGAAGAGACTTACCACATTGTTTTGTAAAATTTAGTGGCTATTGCTGGCATACTCCCTCAGGCCAACCTTTTCTTCTTCTTTCTTAGTACTTAACGAAAACTTACGTTAGAGGCAATTGTAGAATTTGATGTCTAGTAACAATATGACTCGAAAATCAGAGGAAAAGTTCACACTGCGAAACCAAAAGGTGCCAGATTCTGTTGTCAAGTTCTGAATGTTTTGAAAACTGCATTAAGATGATAGTGAAGATACACTGAATTTTGCAAAAGAGAATTGGAACAAAGTAACAATCATGAAAGATTAGAACATGAAGTTGTTACTTGGCACCTAAAGTTTTCACATTTAACTCTTGTATCAAGTTTAATACATTAACAGTACTTTGTAATCTATTTTTTTTAAGTAATATATGTAGTGTAAATTAATTTAATGTGTCCAGAGACCAATTCCTCAAGTAGCTATTCACCCTGCACAAATAAAAGTTGTCACTCCTGCTCAAGAAAAACTGCATTCATCTAAACAATTGTAATGTGTAGTGTAATATTGATGCTCTAAATTGGTTATTTTCTTTCATTTTTTGTGACTAGTTTATCTTACCGTAGTTCTAATAGTGAACTTTGCACAGGCTGGAACTGTGTACTTTCATTGCCTCCACTTCAAACACATTAAGTTAATATGAGCACACAGTTGTGAAATAACTGAATAAGTATTGAAAATTGTGCCTTGACTTGGAGTGCTCTACTAAGCTAACTCCCATGATTTGTGGCTCTGTTGATAAGAGCACATGTATGACTTTGATCCCTGGTTCTCTGTGTGATCTAGCAACAATTTTCAGAACAAAATAGTAGCTACCTCAAAAAATGATTCTATAAATTTCCTTTTCTACTTAATTTTGTAAACAGGTGTGCAATGGACTCTTGGTTATGTAATATTAGTGCATACTTGATGATCAAATGTCCCATAAATTTACTAAGACAAAAGGTTCTTCTGTCAAATTTTGAATTGATTGTTGTTCCTCATAAAATTTCAGCATTAATTATATGTATTGCTCAGTTTTACTAACTCAACATACTTCAGCAAGAGACATGAAACCAAATTTGTATGTGCATACTCCCTATTGAATCTGACAAACCCTTTACTCTACTCAAATAGCAAGCAGAACAGTTTCATAAATTATTTGAATAAATTAATATACATGTTAGTTAAGGGTATTAGCAAGTGTAGTAAATAAATAATATAAAATGTGTATAACAGATCTCATTGTTTAAGTTCCCGAGTGCAACCTATGTACACTAAAACAAGATGATATAAAGGCTCCCACAGGTAAAATAAAATGCTTTGCAAAGTCCAGTATCAGTTTATCCGTAGGATCTTAAATATTGATGTCCTGGAAATATTACACTGCAATATGGAACATGGTGATATTTATATGTCTGTGTGGCATTGTGACATTTGACTTTATTCTTTCATTTATTCTTGAAAATAGATATATTCTGTGAATTTTTTGTTATACAAAATTGTATGTCATTTTGTGGACAGGAAAGAAATTCATACCTGCTCATAGACAAGTTCTTTTCACATCACGATGCTTACAGAACAATTGAGGTAGTGGCGAAATGATGTAAACTGATTACTATTTTGTTTGAAATATGAATATTGAAGGTATGTTTCTGTTGGAATAGTTACTTAGCCCTTTAACCAGGAATTTTATTATACAATATTTGTGAACTGTTTTCTGCACTGTTTCTGTGGTAGTGGTGCGAGGGGTGAACTATTTGCAGATATGTACATAGGTTTTTCCATTATGTTCTAATAAGAACAGTAAAGGTTGCGGGGGTAGGGATTATGTGAACTATATATTAATTCATAATTATTAGTTCTTACACATGGGGGTACATCATGTAATCTGATCATGATGCTGAAACAAGATTAAATATTCTCAGATGGAAACAAACAAAAAGGGTTTAGAATTACAATTATATGTTGGAAATATTTCTGTAATTTTCTAGGAATGAATAACCTGAATTTAAAGAAAGAAAAAAGGTTGATAGTTTGTTTTTTTCTGTAAAATGCACAAGCTTTTGCAGAAAAGTTCACATGAGCTGACAAAAAACATGCTAATTGACAAATGAGTCCATGATAATGTTGGTATGAACCTTTTTGAAACTGTTTACTTCTATTTAAAACTTAATAATTTTGATATTACTTGCTCCTTGAAAAAACAAAAGAAACTGTTTGGAATGCACAGCTTAAACTTTGACGTGACATCACTCTGAAATTCAAAGCCTGGTCAGTGCATCAAGCTTCCACTGGGGATCAAGCTTGGGACTGCCTGAAATTATCATGTCTTAAATAGCTGTCATAGATAAACGTAACAATTGGTCACAAGTGAAAGGGAACTGGAATTTTTTTATTCAGAATTTTTTTGTCAGCTAGTATGAGCCACGGTAGCTCAATTGGTAGAGCTTCTTGACTACCAGCGGAAGACCTGGGTGTGAATCCCGTGACAGGTGATCTGGACCAGCAAATTTCCAAGTAATTTCTCTGTTTCTGCACAGCTCTGAGGCCCACCCAGCTTTGTAGAAATGTGTTCCTTGGGGGTTAAAGGTGGCTGGGCATTATGCTGATCACATCATCCGAATTATGGCTAAGATCAAGAATATGTGGAGCTGTACCTCCACATTTCCCCATGTCTTCATGGCATGTATGCATATACCTTTAAATAATTAAATTTAATTAAAACTTTCTTTTGGGATGTAAAGCTCATTCAGTTTCAAGCAACTTTTTTTTATTGCAGGTTTGCCAATTGAAAGAAATTAATTTATGTACCTGGAGATTCCTTATATGGGTGTTCATTAGATTTACGTTATATAAAAAGCTGATAAAAATTATGTATTTTTACTTTAAAAGAAAAATATTGCTTACAGAGATTCCCTTTGGTAATCATGGGTCTCTGTGGAAACACATTGCACAGTGAAACTGTAGGTTGTTCTAATGAGTATAAAATGAATTTGCACACTTAGAGGAGAGATTATCATCTACACATCAAAAACTTAAGGAGAGAGAGATTAGCATCTACTCATATCAAAAACGTAAGGACCACACAGTTATTGCTGACACTTACACATTGTAGTGGTTTTAACCTTTTGCAGCCCAAAGCGTCTTTCACATGTAAGCCTCTATATTGCCAGAGTCGATTTTGAGTAAAATGCAGAGTTTCAATTAAATGAGTGTAGATCGGAGGCTAATTGCCCTAGAGAGATGAGTGATATACCGTTGTATGCGGAATGAACCAGAGATTCATACTATATGAATTTTTTGCAAATTCGGCATTTATGTGGTGGGGGGAGGTCGCTAACTCTCAAAATTCCAAAATTTCGGGGGAAAAAAATTGGTTCCCCCACCCTCCCCCCCAAGAAAAAAAGTACATGACAGTGTCGACATGCACATGGAAATGATCGCTGACATGTAAGGAACACAAAAATATTTGCATTATCATCATATGACCAATGTAACTTGAGTTGTACCCCAAAAGGAATGGTCGGCATGCCACTGATTCAAGCTTCAAAATGTAGCGGTACTTTGAAATGACCATAGCTCAGAAACTAAGTGCCCTAGAGATATGAAAGATATACCGTTGTACGCAGAATGAATCACAGATTTAGTCGATGTATAATTTATGCACATTCGGCGTATATATGGAGGGGGAAAGGGGGGAAATCCCCTGAAAATACTGTTGTTTTTTTCTAAAAAAATTGGGCCCCCCCCCCCCGAAAAAAGGGATATGAAAAGTTCAAAATTAACATAGAAATTATCGCTGGCATGTAAGAAACAGAAAATATTTGCATCCTTGTCGTATGACCAATGTAACTTGTTGTATCCCCAAAAGGAATGGTCGGCACGCCACTGATTCAAGCTTCAAAATGCAGCGGTACCTTGAAATGACTATAGCTCAGAAACTAAATGCCCTAGAGATATGAAAGATATACCGTTGTACGCAGAATGAATCGCAGATTCAGACGATATATAATTTATGCACATTCGGCGGACATATGGAGGGGGAAAGGGGGGAAATCCCCTAAAAAATACTTTTCTTAATAAAAAAAATTGTTTCCCCCGCCCCCCTTGCCCCGAAAAAAATGTCAATGCACAAAATGCAAAATTTATGCAAATTTGATGTGTATATATGGAGGGGGAAGGGAGGAAACCCCAAAAAATTATTTTAAAAAATTCACTTCACCTAAAAAAATGTCCTCTCACTTGGGCACAAAACGACACCTACGCACAACATTTACGGACAAAAAGCTAGAACGTAGTGAAAAATGAACGCCAATTCTTGCAGCTGCTTGACATTCTATTTTTAGACCATGCTTGGTGACCTTTGTTCAACATTGTGGAACACTTGTGCTCAAAAAAACAAAGGTTTCCTTCAGTGTGCTTCGAATTCCCATTCTCACAACGCAGATTCAACAACCAGTTTTCCCCCTGCTTCCGCCCTCACGGAAAACTTTCATTTTGACATCGGATACTTATAAACAAGCTTCCTTCGAATGCACTTAGCAGGAGGACGTGAAAAGCATTGCTTTAGAACAACAAAGCTGGTCTTCCTTTTGTCGGAAAAATTTGAGGTTGAAAAGAGCTGCAAAAGAGAAGTACCTTTTCCCCTCCATTTTCATGAAGACAAAAAAAATGCAAAAAACCATTTCTGTTAAATACATGTGTTAGGAACAATATAAAAAAATAAAATCAAAATTCTAGCCAAAAGTAGAAACGTTATAACGTAAAAGCTACGACCTTGACACAGCGTCTCAATCGAGATGCTTGGTTCCGTGAGGGTTACTTTTGGGTATCTCGTTTGAGACACTTGGGCAGCAAAAGGTTAAGCCACCGGGTTAAGCATGGAATTTATATAACATTTTGGAGATTGAAGATATATTTTATGACGTTATTCCTGGGTTTCTTCAATTGTGTACCATTATTGGGGTCATCCTGAAAAGTTTGGTAGCTGGTTTCCACACCAAGAAATGCCCTGTCAAGAGGTTGGTCTTTTTGTTCTTCTTGCCCCCCATAACTCAAGTTAATGCTTCTATGTTACTTTGTGCTTGCTGACACTGTTGTATGCCTTAATTGTAGAGTATATTCATTTCTTTTGCACATTAGGTTCATATTTTATTAAATATATATATATTTATGCTTAAGATTTTAATGACTATTCATGTAGCATATACCCTGTTCTGTCTTATTTTTTTTTTAATATGGTGTTTTCCTCATGTCCTAGGTTATTTTCATTAATTTCTTTTGCCTTCTCATTAGACGTAGAAACTGAATCTCCTGGGGTCTGTTCAAAGAAATTGGGAGATTCTGCATGCTGGTATACTTTGCCATTTTCTATATTGTTCTGTGCATTTCTAAATGGAACTTGTATATGGGTTTCATGGTGTGATTTCTTTCCTGTGACATTTTTTCATAATCCATGCTGGCTTCTGCTTATGTCTCACTATACATAATTCACCGAACCTACATGTCGATGTGTGCCTTGTGTATATAGATAACACTAGTGCAATTGACTGTAGATGCCTGGGCCTTTTTTCTCAGCAACCAGACACTCCATCCAGGGCAACTCACGTAACAGCTGCTAAACGATGACTTCACGTTGGTAGCGAGAGCAACTGTTATTAGCCCTAAACGACCAGGGGTCATTGATGGCTGGCATTTGTAGGAATCTATTTAAGCGGAGATCAAACTGCATCGATAGTTCCCATCTTAGTGGAATCTTCCGTTGGTATCGCAAAAAATAAGCATCATGCGGGTGAGTCCTATCCAGTGTGAATTTTTCTGTGCTAATGTGATATGAGGAGCACCAGAAATATGTAGGCTTTTCCATATTTGTTTGTATATACATATGTGTATGTATTTATACTTTTATCTTGCTCACCCAATAGAGGATGTATAGTGATCATGTAAGAAGGAATTTCAAGCTGATTTACAGTAATGTAAATTTAATGAATAGTAATGCAGTAATACACTTTTGAGTCTGACCACTAATTTGGCATGAATTCTATATACGTTCATGGATTTGTTTATTTTGGAAGCTTAGGGGAAGTAACCTGTTATTTTTCGAATGTTTAAAGTTCTAGTTCTTTTAACTAATGCGTTCTTACATTCACGTATTTATAATAATGAGATAACGTCACATGCATATTCAGATATGAAGCAGTGTGGCTGGAAAAAGGGGCACTCCTTGTACGAAATAAATTACAGGAAAACATTAGTAAATAAGTTCTTATTTTTCTGTCATGAAGAAAGAAGTAATAAATTAAGGATAAAGCCATCAAATAAATATGTATGCAATGAAGGGGGGAAACCTGAAACTTGGAAGTTTGTGCTCAATGTCCAGCATCTGTATATAATTTCATTTTGTTTTTTTGTCGTTGTTTTGGTTCAATTTTCTGCATATGTTAAATTTGTACATCGTGCGAAATTGAAGGAAGACGTGGTTCCTTTTTAAATTTGTAATTGCCGCTGTTTAATGTCAAATTTAAATTTCACCAGCTGTTGTATGTAAATACAAAGTGTTTTGAAGCCATTCTGGTAAGTCACATATTTACTGACTTGCATGGGAGCGTGAATAATTTATATATTATACATATGCAACCTGAGAACATATTCCATTATTACTGAAGGACTACATTAATTAGTACTAATCCACAATCAAGTTCCCTATTATAGTTCATGTATGGCATTCTACCACTTAAATTTTAGATATTAAGGAAAAATGATGTAAATTGTTTGCATTTCTTGTATTCAGTTGTTGCAACTTTTTCTCTAGTGCTAGTGTTGAAAGTTGCAAAACTAAGAATCCTAGCTTTGAATGCCAAGTGAATCATTATTCATCCATAACTCAGTTACCCCAACCACACTCTCAGCTTAGAAAGATGTAATATTTTGCATCCGTGTGTGTCCCAAATATCAGCACAGAAATGAAAGTGGATAAACCTTTTGTAAAACATGCTTTTAATGCATTAAACTTCTCTTGTAAACATGAGATCATCCATTATGTATGTGGAATTTGTGAAAGTAAATTGGAAACATGGAAAAGAAATGTTTGATGCTTCTGTGGTACCAATATGTCAACAACATAGTTTTTCGTAAGCCCAAACTTACATCTGCAGCGTGACAAAGAATACATTGAACAAAATATGAAATTCATTGCCATTTCCTGGACTACATGTCACCTTTTACAGAGTAATTTGAATGATTGTTTAGTGGAAGATTATTTGCAGTACATTAATTAATGCACATGTACTAGATTTTATACTTGAATTAGTAACAAGTAGTCTAATATATCAATATCTACGTATCCAACTTTAAGAAATAATAATTGCGCTTGTTTTATAACACCCTTTTTTCTACAGTACTTCATCTTTAAAGACTGATATTTGTAAGCTTACATGTTTCATTAGAAAGATGTGTGTATATATGTACATGTGTAAGTTTCTGATGGGATGTTTATGGTGCCTGTATTCCAAGTGTAACATGAGGTCTGTCTTATATTTGGAGTTTTGCAATTGCTTGTGTTCTGTTGTGGTTCTTGCTGTGCCCTTATTTACTAGCTAGGTGGGTATCTTGGAAATGGAAAGCAATACAACTTCCTGTTGCCAAAATATCAACTGATCCTGTTGTTCACAGGGCAACAAACAAGATGGCTACCTAATCTGTATTAGGATGGCCTCTTGGTGAGTATAGAATGAGGTAAGTGTGAGTACCTTGTTTGAAATGTTATGCTCAAATGTATCTCCCTGTATATAAAATGCTCATTCTTCTTATTTCAGGATATCCCACCTTTTACTTGCAATTGAATATGCATAAATGCTGTGTTTTTATGTTCTTTTCAGATATTTCCCCACGGTTGATCCCAGATCCTCCATCATATGTGATTCTGCATTATGGCATGTGCCCCCAAACAGAATGTATTGTTTGCAAGTTGATGTTCCCATTTGTTAGATTAAGATGTAATGCCACTGATCATTTCAAGGGAACAGTGATACTAGTACTAGTGTATCGGCAGATATGAAGGCATACCTAATCTATATTGTGCTTGTGTAAATTAAGAATTTTGTCATTGAACTGTGACGATGCATTTTTGCCAGCAGTGGTTATTTTTTTTGTTCACGAATTGTCTGTTCTTGCACTTCATAGGGAGGTCTGTACTACACTTTTAGAGCATTCGAAGGCAGGTGATGTCTTGGCTCTGTGCATATAATTTTTTTTTCCTTCTATTGAACAATTGTATAGAAATATAACCTTAGTACAAAACAAAAGAATGCAACCCAAGGGGAAGAAACTATGATTGGGGTGGTCGGGTTGGGGAATCTTATCTTGATAGCCCTTGAAAGGCACTGGGATATATATGTGTGTGTATATATTCTTGTTTTTTTGGAAGGTCATTTCGCTGTTATCTTACAGAGAAAATCCATGACTGGCACCAATTTTTATAGCCTTAGCATAAACTATTTACCTAGATAAAATAGAATGCCTCTTTAATTTTTCATCTGTGTGTTTTGGTTAGAGATTTCTGTTTTGTTGTATGTTTAATATTACTTGTGCTGACAGTAGTTTTGAGATGTTTTATAATGTGTTTTCGACATAAACATTCCTTTGATATACCATTTAGCATAATTCTGTGCATTGAAGTTTTTCATAAAGTGATTATTTATATTTATTTCAAAGTTGGTTGTTTTACTGTTCTGATCCTCATATTTCCAGTTCATAAAAAACAGCCAGCTCCAAACTAGAGAGGAACAACCCATTTTCTGATTCAATATTTGATGAACAAAATTTTTTTCTGCTTTGTTCTGTCTCTCTTTCTCTCTCCAATTTTTAAATGTTTTGTAGTGATTTGACTGATACATGTTTATTATCCTGTTTGCATCATGTTCGTGTTATTAAATACTGATATGCAATTGTTTCTTTAAATATATGTATAATGAATCTTCACTAGACTAACTTAATGCTCTAGCAATGTTTCCATTGCATGCCATGTGCTACGCGTTAAATCAATCCGTATGCCAAAAAACAGTTTCTCCTAGTTTTATTTTTTCAGGCATCTATCGAAGGGGGAGAGCGACTAGTTGTGGAGGCGACTGGTACAGGGCAAAATTTCATGTTCTTTTTTATATTTGCAATGTTCTTTTTTAATATAAAAATATCCTTGTGTGCATATATCGATTTTCGCATTTGCAAATGTTTTGATGCAGAGAATTAATACAACCCCATTACTACTTCAGTGACTTGTTTTGTTTTATTTAAATTGTCATAGAATGATTTAAATTTCTATTGCAACATGTTTGTTTCAGCAGAAACTGCATTTAAAATGGATTGCCAGTCATGGTTCGTTTCTCACTCGATACAGTGAAGATTGGATACCTCTTTGGCTCTTACAAATTTTTCATTGTTCTGTTACGTTAGTAATTTTTCTTAACAGGTGAGTTGTTTAGTTTTTTGCCTAAAAATTAGCCTTCTTTTTTTGTCCTACTTGTATTCTTGCTATGTCATACCTTATTGCATATGTCAAGGGCTGTTACGTTTGAATATTGGATGTGTTTGTGCTGCTGAATGTCATTCCAGGGCGAAAAGTTACAAAATAGGGGAGGGACGTGGGCCCAGAATGCAAGAAGAGGAACACCAGGAAGGTGGCAGCAGCGGAGAATTGGGTCATGTAAGGATACTTTGAGGAGACGGTCTCTTTGACGTGTCGTCCACAGATGTTCATGTATCTAATCTCAGCGCCCACCACCTCAGTGGCCTGAGTTGAGTGCATCCGTAATACAGAAAAAAAGAAAGAAAAAACTAGTGTTGTGCAGTAATCACTACATTCCAAAAAACCCTACCAGGATGGTGAAAAGTGACACTAATCAGGCAAAGGAGACAAGGGTAAGGGGGGGGGGGGTAGGGAATGGGCTGAAACGTGATTATTCACACAGACAATGTAAGGACATATTTTACTGTAAACATTTTGTGTAGTATCTTGTCACATAATAAAAAAAAATATTAAATATTTTGTGTATTTTTTTTTTCAGATCAAACAATATATATCCTAGCCATGATAGAAGTAGAGAGCATTGGATTGTAGTGTAGTGTAGCAGAAGCAGGGAGCATGTTGGGAACAGCTGTTTCAACATTAAGGCTTAGCTGTATTTTTGGCCTGTGCCAGGCCAGCTTCTTCCTCTTTTCGAAAAACTGCTAGGATAAAAGAAAAATACATGTTTAGAATTCCTTCTAGAGCATTCACGAGAATTTTCAGGTGGTTTTCTTTCGCTGTTGCCTAGATATTATCAGTAGTGTCGTGATTATGTAAGTCTATTAAAGCATTGATAATATCTAGACAACAGAGAAAGCAAACCATACGAAAATTATCATGAATGCTCTAGAAGGAATTCTACACAGATAAAATTTTTCAGATTTTCGAAGGGAGGATGCCCTGGTATGGGCCAAAGGTCCAGCCTAGCATTAAGGTCAAGAAAGTGTTCCTTCATGTTCAGCTCAGGCCTCCTTCATTTCAGCAAAAACCTTTTCAAGAAAATTAACAAAGGCAAAAAATACTGAAAATGATCTAAAAGCCAAAAAGGGGTTGGCAAACACAAAAAAATGTTTCTGGTTCTATCTGAAGGAAAACTGGCAGATATCAGGTTTAGCATTGTTTTGAAGGCTCAGAAAGGATGATTATTCTTCTTCAACTTCCAAGCCCTAGTCGGCATGTTCATGGTTTGACCAAATACTCTGTTGGAATATGACAACAATTGACACTTTTCGATCCAAATTGATGAATGTTCCTATTGCTTTTTAAATAATAAAAATAATTAGGAGTAAATGGTAATAATAATCAAGGATATGTTGTGTGAATTAGTTACAAAATAATTGCAGACTTATCACATGTTTGAAGTAAATCTCATCTCTAAATTGTATACCTTACTGCCAGAAAAAAAAATCGCAAGAATAATTCTGAAATAAAATGTTTCAACTTAATTACTAAACTCCGTACTCAACATATCTGAATGTCGTACAAAAAAAAACAATTCCAAGGGGAAAAATAATTAAACACGAGATGCCAAATATGCTAAGTTTTTTGTCATTTAAATCTGACGTGAGTATTTTACCTATACTCGACAACGTCGCTGTTAAACTTACATTGAAACGTGTTGATTGCACAAGCTACCACTTTTCTATGCAACAAACATTTATTTTCATTCGTTGGACAGTACTTTGCAAGGTGGTGTTATATTTTAAGTGTATAAACTCTCGTAATTATACCCTTTTGTGTTCAAACTGGCCACAGATTTCCTCCAGGTGGACCACGAGCGAGTTCAGTTTCCAACCTCTCATGTTTCTCCGATTCCAATTTTAACATACCGAATCGTGAGTATTCTCTTAAATTATTCCTCATACTTCAGTTTTCCATTTTTGTTCTCTACTAATATATTGGACGAATATAGCTTGACTTCATGCTATAAACAAGAGAGTAAATCTTTTACCACAGGGTTTCTTGCCTAGTAGAGGGACATGCAGTAAAGTTGGCTACTCTCAGCTGTTTCTCAAGAGCTATGTTCCCAAATTAACGATTTCTGGACTTGGAAAATCTTTCGGTGTGGTCAGGTAATATTTGGAGAAGTGTACATGAAGCTAATGTTTAAATTCCCAGTTATCGATTAACAAAAAGTTGAGAAAATAAAACCTAAAGTGTGTGAATATGTTTTCAGGTGGTTGAGAGAGATTTTTGGTGTTTCTGAATTGGGAATTTGAAAATCTTGATAGAATAACATTAACAAGGAGAGGCTACAGCTGGGGAAATTGACTTTGAGATGCGTTCCTTGAGTGGTAGGATACAAGGTGCTAGATTACACTAGCCAGCCATTTCTGAGAAAATAACACTCCTTAGTTTCGAAGCTTTACAAGCCTCCCTCATTAGAAGATATTGTCTGGCTGCCAGGTTTGAAGTTCTGTCCCAAACTTAATTTCCCAAGCTGTAACCTGTCCTTGTAAATTTTACACAACACAAAATACAAAATATGTTGGAAAAATTTAACATGAATTAGACCCTCAATGTTCTGGTCAATGAGTTTTCCAAAATCTGCAGCAGCTTGTTATTCATGGTGGAGTAGGTAAAGGTTTGATTCAAAGGAGATTGTCAAGTCTTAGTTTACTATAGGTCTCACGCCACAACTTTAGCTCTGAGGAGAAAGTATTAGTTGACCACGGAGGCAGTGACAACCCTCATAATGAGTTCTCCGCCCTTCAAATGTAGTGTTTGCAACCACACTCTTCTTGCTATTCACAATATATTACCAGAATGCCTGTGATAACGAAGAGCATCTCTTAGCAAAGCTGTATGTATATACACTAAGTTCTTTTAATTGAAAAAAAAAAAGTATCTACCTTCCAACCTATTACGGCCATGTTTGCTTTGTATGCAATGCTGTGAGCTCCTCTTCACCCCCCATTTCCTTCTCTCGTTTTTCGTAATGGATTAAAACATCTGTCCATCCCTCTGATGTCATCAATGTGTATACACGTACGTCTCTTCTTGATGTATTTTTTCACTAAGGCCCCAAATATTTTACTTGGGAAAGGCCACACGAAACTGTGCTACATCGATGGTTGCCATTAGAAGTCTCTTCTTCCTTCTCCACTTGGTGGTAAAGGCCTTACAATGTCTTTGTCACACTGCCACATTTTAGCACCGTGTGATGTTCGTTTGTGTCTTGTTTAAATAGTACACTGGTCTTCAATGTTTGGGAAGTCATGAATTTCTCAAAGAAATCAGCGTGCACAACAATAATATCTGGTTTCTCCATCAAAACCTCCTACTGGTTTCAGTTCTTTAGGGCCGGTTGCACCATCTCCACTTAACGTCTTATCCCCCACTTAACACCATTTTGCGGTTGTTCAATGTCCGCCTAACGTTACCTAGCACTTAAAGTCCCGTGTAACGTAAGTGGCGGTCGGGGCTCCGCCTAACGCGTTAAGTGCCAGGTAAACATGGAAAAGCAGTACACTGTGCAGCCAACAGATACGTGCAGCACCTAGTATAATCTGTGTTTACAATTTTATAGTTGATAAAATGGCAAAGTCTCGATCAGCTGATGTAAATTGCGAAAGTTTGCTGCACGTTTTGCATTACCAAATATCAAATAATAGCAAAAAAGGCGGATTTGTTTAATTATCCCAGGAACGGCAATAAATAAAGCAACGTTTGTAAATATATGTGTAGAAATGAATATTAGATGGTCATTTTCATGTGTGTTCTGATAATTGTATATATATATATATATAATCATTAGCAGTTTCACTGTAATTTCGTATGTAGGATTTGAGTGCATGCGGGTACAGAAAATAAAACCAGGTTAAAGTAATGCGTTTGATGCTTGCAAAATTGTATTAAAATGCCGTTCCAAATACATGTGTGTGTGTTTGCTGTAACAATTTTTTTCAATCAAACGCAATACACGAAATGTACACCATGCATCAGTTGCTTTTTCGCAATCCTAGTAATTTGTAATCTTTAAGATTAAAACACGTGTAATATTATTAGTCACTTCCGTCGCCATTGATGTGAATGTAACATTGCAAATAAACAAGTAATGTGTTGTTTCCAAATAACGAATGCACGTATAATATTTAGCAGTAGCTACTCTTACCGTCCAGTTCATACATATGTACGTACAAGGAACAATTTCAGAATGGTGGTGGTGTGTTTTTTACAAACACACACATTTACAATAATAACCTTGCAAGAAACTACATCCCTAGTAGTACATAAGACGTAATACCAATCTTTTAAGAAACGAATACATTGTATATGTGTGATTTTGTATGTTAACTTCCAAAATTGGCAAAAAAATGTTTACTGATAACAAGCATCCTTACGATGTTGACATGCATGTACAAGGAACAATTTCCTACTGGTTTTGTACCTAACCTAACCAACCCTACCCTAATATTCATGGGAGAGCATAAGACGTACATGCCAAAGTTTTTTTTCGGTATTTACTACTTAGAGGAAACGTTTTATGCGAAGTAACATATTTTTAATTACATTGTGCGAGATTTTGTACTTTAACTTTAAAACTGGCAAAGAATAATAATAATAGAGACAGGTACAGGATTGTCTTTACGGCGTTGATTCGTATATACAAGGAACAATTTCCGAATGGTGTTACGTTTCGTAGATACAAAGAAAATGCACCATTGTAATAAACCTTGCACGAATCTACATGCCTGAAGATGCATAAAACGTGCACTCAAGTTTTTTCTGTTTTTTTTTAACATTCATATGCAATACACATGATCTTGTATTTGATTTTTCAAAATAACTGGCCTAAAAAGATGAGCGGCTAGGGGCAGCATTAGCACCTTAGGAAATACATGCTAATAACACCAAACCTGGCCTGCCTAACCTATCCACGTAGGCATATAATAGCATAAATAAGCATGTAAATAGGTTTGGCAAATTACAATTTGTTTATTTAAGCTATTATAACATACGTGGATAGGTTAGGCAGGCCATGTTTGGTGTTGTTAGCATGTATTACCCAAGGTGCTAATACTGTCCCTATCCGCTCGTCTAAAAAGGACCACAGCTTGTACGTATGTACAATGTATATTTTCCTGGTGAATATTACTGTTGTTTTTTTTGTAAAGAAATATATACGTTCTTGCATTGCACTAGCATATAACGTTGCACGAAACTACCTATCTGAAAGAATATACAGCCTGGAGTTTCTTTTTTTTCTTAATAAGAATAAAACATGCATACATACAGTACTACGGTACTTTACATTACTATTTGATTCTTCCTTTTGTGCTAAGATGATAGTAATTCCCATAATGTACCTTGTACATGGAACCGTTGATTAACGATTTTTTTTGTGCTATTCGAATTTGTTTTGAATACAAAAATTTAATTTTCATCTGCATCGTTAACCAACTTTCACAAAAGCTGCATTATAAATAAAGAAGAAACCTATAAGATGGTAAACGTTGATAATACTAATACTCGCTATTCGCTAAAGAAGGGGTTATGGATTGATAAATTATTAACAGAAACGAATGATAAATTAGTAAGAGCAGAATAGAAGATTGTTCTTCTTATTCCATATATTTACACAAACTCAGATATGTCAGCCTTGCACTAAAAATTGAGTAAATGTAACTTGCATTTGTTACGACTTCGTAAAATTTTGGTCACTGTTTAGTAGTGTTTAATATTTTTAAAAAAGTGACCGTATGTCTTACTGAAAGATAAGACGAGGAATATTCTTTTTTGCATTATGTTAATTGGAGTACGTGAAAAATAAATTGAAAATTTTGTAAGCTTCCCACTACTTCGAAAGATTACGGGTTATATTGTATCATATAACATACATTTGATATTATATGAGAGTACGACACATGCATTACCTACTTCTATCAGCTGTTTCATTTTATTGCAATAAATATTTAGTTTTTTTAAACATATTTCAGTTGAAAAAGCATGCATTTGGAATTGACAAGCAGATATTAGCACGTAATAAACAAACAAAACACAATCGAAAACACAACTTTCTCCAGTTTCTGTTGCCAGGTCGTACGGCAAGCAGGAGAAAGTTCCACCTTACAAGGCCGAGGATAAAAATGCTTGGTGCAACCCACCGCCGCCTAAATCTCCCGCCTGTCGTTATCCAGCACTTTGTAAAGTGGCAGATTAAGTGGCGATGGTGCAACCGGCCCTTAATAAGGGAAATAAAGATCAAGTAAACATTTCAATAATGTGACCCCAAATCTAAAATTGATTTTTTTTCTCAACTTTTGTGATAGGTGTAGGTACAGTATTGTCCCCAACGTAAGAATCCCTTGCAAGCTTTCTAATGACCCCTTTTTACGGTTTGTGGCGGAGTGATTAGCACAGTGTGCTTCATTTTCATAGGTCCTGGGTTTGAATCCTGGCTTGAGCATGGATGTTCTTTGTCATTGTCAGTTTCGTCTTATCAGTCATCCTGATCTTCGTGATTAGCCAGAAATGGCAGAAAAGCGAAGTAAAATAAATAAAATCAATCAATCCATTAATAACAGTTTATCCAAATTGGATTCATTCATTTGGTTTATTGTACTTCGCTTTTTGCCACCTCTGGCTAGTCGTGACAATGAGTGATGATATTGATGAAGGGACACGCACAGAAACACTACCATCTACAAGCCGGAATTCAAACCCAGGCTACCTCATGTTGTAGCACACTGTGCTAACCACTCCGCAACGGATATCGGCGAGTATCTTCGGAAATGAGGCTTCTCCCACATTTCTCGCCTGGCTTCGCAATGCAGAACCCCTTTTTTCCCCGAATTATGCAAATTACATTTAAACTGAGTGACCAGTTAATTGTTTATGTCTGTAGATGGCAACATTGGAATTTGCTCCACCAGCCTGCCTTTTTCTTGACAAAACCCACTTTCCCCAGAGCTCAAGTTGTGGCGGGAGATCTATATCACTCTAGGGCCGATATGTTTGACAGTTTTGGCTTTTGACCTTGTGTCTGAAATAGAATTCATGGTACTTGAGTATCTTAGATATCAGCATGCCAAACACAGCTGTCATTGTGTTTTATCATGCATGGAAGTTTGCTTCTCAGGGTTTTAAGATTTCAGCCAGAACTTCCATGTTTTTGTAAGCGCGCCAACTGCAAGATAAGGTAAAAGTGGAGAGAGCTAGAACAAAGCATCAACTTTTAGTTTGATACGGTTTTCAAATATGAACAAGGAAAAATAAATTATAAGTACATGAATTGCTGAACGGTGGAAGTCTTTCCTAAAGCCAACATCCTGTTGCTGGAGAAAATGGATGACACCAATTGTTTTTTCTGAAGGGATGAATTTATTGAAGGCAAGCTACAATTTTGCACATTTCTTCCCACAGTTTTGACAAAGTATCATAAATTATCTTTCACGTGAAATTCTAAGCACTGTAACTAAAATTTTATTGTGACATTTTGATAATACAACCTTCGATCAGCACATAAGATACAGCTGTCCCCGTTGTGGAATGGGTGAGCTGCATGGACCCCATAATGTTCTCTGTTCTAAAATTTTGTATAATCTCTGAAATTAACACATTCGTTCAGGTGAGCACTGAATAGAATGGTATCCCCTTTTTGTCGGTGAACTTGGAATGCATATCAACAGATTTAGACTGTCACAGATTAGGATTACCAGATCGCTGTAAGGGAAATGTAGGACACAAAACATTCTCAATAAATAATGCATATTTCTAGAGAACACGTTAGAAAGTAGTTGAAAATTACAGTTTTCATTTTTAAAAAAATGAATTTTTAAATGCAAAATTTCAAGACTTGCAATCATACTAATCATGATTTAAGTGGTACTCCTCTGAGGAGACAATTTTTATCAAAATTTCAGGTTTAGTCAAATTATATTTGTTATAGGAACTAACAGATATTTTACAGACTATGAAAAGATAATGGTATTAGTTTACTATCCTTCGGACAAATTTAATTATTTTTATAGAAGAAACTACTTACCGTAATAAGTTCCTGTAGCATTGTCGAACATCGGGAAAGTGTTTTTTGTGATGTGGGAATGTTTCATAGCCGAAATTCATGTTGTTCGTTGAAAATTAATTCTCCGACGGAGAATAGCTAGCCCCACGAACCATTGGCGCGTGGATAGGTTAGTTCTGTTAGGTTAGGAAACATAGTTAAAATTTGGTGTCGTGTTAGTATCAGGATCTAGAAATTGGAAATAATTGCGAACCATTGGTGCGTGGTTAGGTTAGTTCTGTTAGGTTAGGAAACATAGTTCAAATTTCATCAAAACAACGTTGATACACCTTCAGGAATGTTCCGCGAAGCAGATACGTAAGTACGAATGTCAAAAATTGACGAAACGAAAAAATTAGAGGTGTCCGAAGGATAGTAAATTTTTACGAAAATAATTTCTCTCGTTAGTTTGTTGGGCTGATGGTAATAAAAGTACCCCCTGAACATTTTAATTATGACCTGCAGTGACGTGCACTGAGGAGTAGCTAGTCTAGCAGAGATAGATCAATCAATCAATCTCACGTCTCTAATTATTTTCAAATCTCATGAATTTATTGTCTGGAAGCCTCAGTTCATATGCAATACTTCTTTCCATGCGCTTCTCGTCCCTCGATGTGATCAGCTGGCAAGGCTGGATACCCTAGCTGGCTCTTCTTCCGCCTTACCAGTTTCAGGTATAGACAACTGCCCGAAGGGAAAGAGAAGATTTCTGCCTGTACATCCCTTGCCCCCTCGCCACCCGCTTCAATGGTTGAAAGCCCGTGGTTTCAGGTCCTCCAGTCTATCTCCTATAGGACAGATAGAGAAATTGTTTTGCCTTCGATTCCTTTGTAAATCCTCTTGGAGGAAAATTTTCAGTATGTTCTCTTTATTTACACAACCTTTTAAACGTTGTACAATATGTATGTATAATATGGGATGTAGTTTTATTTGTATCTATATGAATGGGAACGTACTCGTATAGGGGCTATCCACGAGTAAACAAAAACATATCGAACGGCACAATCGATTGTCGAACTGTAGCACAACAACTTCCGGTTCACGGCGGCCGGGTAATTCAAGCGCGTACTTGTGGCATTTCTTCTCGTTTTGTATACCGGATGAAATGGATCATATAAAAGCACTTGACAACGAGGAGAATAAGAGATATCAGGGCAAAGTAGAGGCCTTTGCATATCAATTGGATGAGCAACTAGGAAGTAATACGGCATTATTCCAAGATGAGATCCATTTGCTGATCGTCGTTTCATTGGCGATATTTGTAGCCTACATATTAAATAGAAAGTAATTTTTCCTACAGAGCGAGAGCGCTTAAATGCATACATTTATGTTTTAAGTGAAAAAGTGCGAGATGTCCGGACATATAAAAAACGGAAAAAGGCGCTTCTTTTCTTCTTTCTTCAGTCAGGACTAGTCAGAGGGATGCGATAATGCACACTTGCTGGTTTCGTTCTCGTTTGAACGCAGAAATACAAAACGCTCATTGTTATTTTAAGTCAATTTTCTGCTATTTGTGTTAAACATGACGATGAAGATGAATAATAAACTGGAAAAATTAATGATGGGACAAACACAATGACACACCATTGCCTCACCATGGTGTTCAAACCTAGGACCTCTTCTCCATCAATGTTGATTTCATTGATTGAGTTGGTGTTTTAAGTCCACTTTGTGCACAGTAAGGCTAATCGGGACTGGACCTACAGTTTAAATTGGGATCCGAACCACTATATGCCTCCACCGAGAATCGAACCCGGAACCCTTTGATTACAAGGCGACGAGGCTAACACTGCGCCATCGGGGAGACACTCTATCTATCAATGTTGAAAAGATTCCCATTGCAACAGACGAAAATTAATAATAGTACCCGCACTTAATTTTCTGGCTACACAAAAAAAATATTTCCTCTGGTTGCACAAAAATTTATTTCCTCTGGTTACAAACACACAAAAAAAATCTGGTTACACAAAAATTTAATACAGTTCGTGTATACTTCAAGAACGTAACGTGTAACCTAGCTGACTATGACCGAGCATCTTTTGAAATGAAAAGTAATATTTTTGCTCATATTACTAAAACAGAGAGAAAATCGAGATTTGAATGATTTCTCTTCTACCTTTAATGAAGTGCAAGGGGTGCGGGACGAAAAATTTTTGGTTGGGAAGGAAACAGGGCGGGGTATTTTTAAAGTCCTGACGTTCAAAACGGGAAAAATAATGTTATTTCCCGACTAAATTGGGAGATTATAGGAGCGGAAAATATTCAACATTACTCGATACTAAAAAAAATGTTAATTATACACACAATTTTACCCTCGGGTGATGAATTACTTTGCATTTCTGGAATAAAAACTGCTAATAAATTTCTGACATTTAGTACAAAAAAAATGTAGGGAATAAACTACTTTTAAACTATCATTTTTTCCGAAGTCTGGATCGGAATGCCTTTTTTTTTTTTTTTTTTTTTATGTCCCGACTTGTTGGGTTATTGCACATCCGTTGTCATTACTGCGCAGCAGTGTTGCCACATGAATGGAAATTTCCCTTTTTGAAGGGAAATTTGGAGCTAATTTTAAGGGAAAAGGGAAATTCGATGAAAAATAGCGAATTTTCAGGGAAATTTTAAGACAGACTAAACATTAATTATATTAAACATTAAAAAAGATTCCAGTTTTGAAAATGAGAACTTATTATTTTTTTTATTTTGTCGTATACTTTGTTCTGAGAGGAAGGGTGGAATTTGGGTTGACACACATCTGGCTACCGTTTGGGGCCGGAGGTCTTTCGCCATTCACCCTTATGGGAGTGGGAGTCCGAGGGTATTGTTTATTTAAGCTTTCCCCGGTTCTCTGAATTTTGCCTCAAACACTACACCTGCAAACCATAAAGTAATCTTTGTCGCAAACCTATCTTTACTTCAAATGGACACTGTGTGGGTTATTCGTCGTGTGCGAGTGTTTGGTGGAAGACTGTGCCCGTCTTGGACGACGGGAGAACAAGGGAAGCAAAGCAAACTATCTGCAACTCCAGAATATATTAGAAAACGTCGTGGAGAACGGAAGATGAAAAAACACCACGGAAACAAGTTTAAAAATTCCGTGCAGAGTGGCAAGAAGTGACCAACAATGGATTAAATTTTAATAAAAAACTTGCTGTCTTTTAGAAGTTTCCACCTAAAATGTGAAATTTACCAGAATAGAACATTTGATCAGGTATGTACTATATATCTTTTTTGATAAAACGCGTATATCTATACGCCGAACTTAACATTTTTATGGGGAGGCAAAAAAGTGATTTTCCACACAAACTCTTCATATGTGCGCCTTACTAGAACAGCATTTTGTGTAGAACATTTTTAATTTTCTTCTTCCCTAAATCCAATCTCTGTTTGTTTGTTTTGCTTTTTACTGATGAAAATCTTCAGTTGCCAACTATAACATAGTTTTAGGTTTCATCTTAAAACAAAAAAATTAGCTTGGTTTAGAAATAAAATCTAAATCTTCCAAAAAACATTTACAAGTTATTGTTTATTGATTTGGTTTATTTTACTTCGCTTTTCTGCCACTTTTGGCTGATTGCAAATATGGGGATGAGTATTGATATGATGAAATTTATGAATGGACACTCACAAACAGCCATGCCCAGACCGGGATTCGAACCCGGTACTCCTGGCGTCGAAGCATTTACAAGTTAAATTGATTAACATTTTATACATACATATGAACATGGGTCAACGATAATATTTTATTATTATTATTATTAATAATAATAATAATAATTAATAATAATAATATTAATAATACTTCTTTAGATGAAGGGAAAAAATGGGCGAAAAAGGGAAATTTTACCCCTTGGAAAGGGAAATTGTGCTTACAGATTGTGGCAACACTGCTGCGCAGTCTACTCCTGCTGATGGTCTTCCAATTTTCACGCTTGACAGCTTGAATGCAATAATTTGGCGCCTAGATCTCGAGGAAATGGATGAAGAGAGATCCATGAAAGATTATTTAGCCCTGATCGTAGTTTACATCCTCCTTGTACACACTCATTCGTTCCTTTCATACATGACACAATCTCAGCTCCCTTTAGCGGCATGTTGTGAGCCTACGAACCGGAAGTTGTTGTGCTACAAATATGGCGTCCGCGCGAAGGCACTTCCTTCCGGTGGATAGCCCCTATTAAGTGCAGACAAAAATGTTATGGTTTCTTTTCTCATTTTTTCAAATATGGAATATATAATGATTAAATAACAAATATTTGCTCACGCTCGCTCTCGTTTTAGTAGTATTTCATTTAAATATACTAATAATTTAGCGTCCAATAAAAAAACGGGTAAGCTAAACAGTCATAAATACGGATGTATTAATTTGGGAGTAGTATAGTAAATGTTACTACGAGCTCACCTAAAATTAAGGGACAATTTTAATCCCAAAAACCATCAAAAACAATAACCCACCCACCAAATTTTTGCACATTTAACTAAAAATAATACCCTTAACCTTATAAAAAAAACACGAGCTCACCTAAATTTAAGTAGCACCTTTTCACCCAAAAACCATCAAAAACAACCACCCATCCACCAAATTTTAACACATTTTACTAAAGAATACATCCCCTTAAACTGTCAATTTATTCCTGGCGCACCCCCAATTAAGAGCTAACAAAAAACAGTACCACGCCCCCAAAATTTAACACATGCTTTCAAATCCTACCGCATCGCTTTAAATTTCTAAAAAAACATTAGGGCAATTCAATTAAGGGCACATTTATAACAAAAAAGATATGATTTTTAGGGTAAACTTTCCAAAACCACCTATTTTCAAGCCATACAAAAAGTTAGGAAATAATATAATAAAACAGAGACCCTTGTGCATTCCTTAAAATATATTGGTGCTTTCTGATTTAGGGCTAAATAAAAAAAAAACAGGTACCTATACAATTAATAAATTTTACCCTTTTTACTAGTCAAAATATAAAAAAATCATCCCTTTAGATTGATTTATTTAATTTATGGGGCTATTTCCCCAAATGAGCATCTTAATCTATTTCCATGAATCTTTCTTACTTAATACACCTAACTTTAATATACTTGTAAATCTATATTATTCACCAGTTTATCAACACCCAACGCCTTTTCCTCATGAATCACAAGCCTGATTAAATCAATTTGTGACAATACCATACAGCACTTCACTCAATTTTACATTATGGCTGCTGAGATTGCTACATTTAATGCAACTATTGAGGCATATATTACTGAATGTGTAAGAGTGGGGCAAGTGATACCTGTAGAAGAAAGTTCGTGGAAATTATCAAAACAAAAAGTGAAAAGTATTTACAAAAACTTAAAACGGAAGACCAGAAGGAACGAGACCTAAGCAACAGCCTACGGGAATTATTGGAAAATTTAACCAAAGGATTGATGCAGTACCATAGTGATGTTTCAAACACCTATATAGTACCCGATAATCTACTGTTAAATGAAGCCATAGAAAATTGTCGCAGAGCCTCAAATGCATTTATTAAGGCCAACAGCAACTCAGCCCATCAAGCGTTTAATTTAGGATATATTCTCGATAATATTTTTAATCGCTTTAAAATTCTAAAGAGCGAACGAAAAGTGAAACACAGCTGGAAGCAATGGTTTGAATTAAGAAACATTGGAATAAGTTTGAGACAAGTAAGAAAATTGAGAAAGTTTTTTCACGATGTACAATATTACCCAAAATTGTTACAGTGTGGCTTATCATTTAGTGATTTACATGCGAAACTACCATCTATATTTAATGCATTCGTTCTTTTTCCAGAACAAAAACAGAACTTTCGTTAAAAGTGGCACAGATATGCCACATGAACTTTGGGCTTGATGGTGATATGATTTGTAACTGTGTTATGAATCACAAGGAAAATTTTTATCCCAGCTCAAGTGTTTGCAAACGGCAAAACGCAGATAAGGCCGACACAACTTCAATCTCTCTCACCTCTGTGAGCAAATGTTTTTATAAACAAGGAAAATGTAACTAACCCGTGAATAAAACTGTATAATTTATACCTTCCCTTACCTTGTAAAATAAAATTCTATTCTGTACATTACTTAAATATTTATTTGTAACCTAAAAAACAACCACGATCATTTCTGACAGCGTAAACAAAAAGGCAGCCATCTTCTCCAAGCATAGTTGCCAACTGTCGAAACGATAAAAAACTAAAAATAACGAAAATCGAGTAAAACGAAAATAACGTAAAAACGATAACAACGATTATAACGTAAAACTTAAATTACGAAAATCGAAAAAAGCGATATTTCTTCAGAACGTTGTTTCAATAAAGAATAATTTCATTATGGCGCTTGCCGCTTGCATCAACGCTAAAATCCAATGTTGCCGTTTCGTTAATTTTGATGTTAGTTGCTATTACTTTTTAAATTTTTTAATTATTTCCGTAACATTCGTCTGTTTTTTAAAAATAAGGGAAGTTTTTATTAACACCATAATACAATATACAAAAGGTGAAAATTTAGATTTTGTGACAGAGTGGTAGGATTAGGATTTAATATTTTTGTGTGTTGGCAACACAGATCAGCTGTTTTCAGCATAGACATACTACTACAAGATATTACAGCTGCGGGTTAAAAATGGTTGACAGTATGGCAGCACTGGAAGGTCGTTTCCTCGCGACCACCGACGGCAGCACCATCGGGGGAAAACAGATGACGAACGCTATGCGCAAGCACGCGCAGATTGCTCCAAACGACAAAACATTATCGTGTGCCGTACCATTCGCTATCCGAATGGTTTCTAACTGCGTTCAGGCGATTTGCGTGTATAATAAATTATACGTGCAAATTGACTGAACGTAGTTAGAAAGGGGCGGAAATTAATTATATGCAATGCTTTCGTTTCATTGCAAACTTTTCGCATTAAAATTGATTTCTATCACAAAAATAAAAGTATATGAAAATTATATGGAAAACGTTCTATTACCAAAACTTCCTGAAATTGCACTATTACTTCGAGCGGAAATATATAATTTCCTCTAAAGGCATTTTTAAAAACATTCATCATCATACGAAAATGACCGTCTTAAAATAGGTGACTTTTTTTCTTGGTGGAGAAATGGAATGAAATAAGTATACAAGAATTCAGAACGATTTATGTCATGCTAATCCATATTTGCAAAAAAAAAAAAAAAAAAAAAAAAATCCTGGTTGATCCTTCGGCTATACAGGATTGTATTGCAAGATTTTACACCAATCAATGAAAAATATTTTGTTTGCCACATATTAAAACGGAAAAAATGACTGCATACAGCAACTATGCTCCATTCGATAATAAAAATTTCAATACTGTCAGGGATCAGTTCACATACCTTATGGCCATGGACGTTCGGAAGGGGGGGCCTTGCCCCCCCCCCCCCCCGGGAAAATGAATGTCCGACAAAAGTTATATATATGTCGCACATAATTTCATTTCAGTCAGTAATTTATGTTAATTATTATAAGGGCGTTGAAGGAACATAATAATATCAGACTGAAGCAGTGTTTTTTGAAGGGACATCACTATTATGGGGGAAAATATGCCTCCTTTGCCCCCTGGAAAAAAATTGCCGTACTTGCCCCTCCCTCGAAAAAATCCTGCGGACGCCCATGCTTATGGCACTGATTAGAAATAGGTTAGTCTGCACAGAAAAAAATATAATAATTACCAAGAGTATGCTAGGAAGTTTTCTCAAAAATCAAATAAATAAAAAGTACTAGGTTGAATGCTATGAAAAGGTTCAGCCTTTAACACAAATTTACTGTCATGACACTGACCATTAAATGGTGATTTATTTCCCTCCACGATGAACTTTGTGCCAGCTGATACGAGACTTAAACAGAGAAGTGCTATTTTTATTACACTTCCCACGTCCAAGTCCCATACCGGACTTTGCATCTGTATCTCTTCTATCTTGATGTGTGCATAAAACATGCACACAGGTGGATAATTCCTAGAAATTAAATAAATGCTCTACAGTGATGTACAGTGGGATTAATTTTCTTGCATTTTCATGTTCAAATACTATTAAAAAAAATGTACTGGGAACTGCCCAATGGGTAACATAGTTTCCCTGGTGACACTAACATTTCAGTAGGAAACATGCTAGAGTGATCACCACATACGTAAATGAGAGTACACTTTGAAAAAATAAAGTTGATCGAAGCTATGGCAAACAAAAATAATGTACTTAATGTACTCAGAAATGAGTGACTTCATTATCAACTTTGGCTGATTTATCCTAAGGACATACGAGCACCATTACAAAAATTAAAAATTCATATTGGACCTTGCTACTCCATGCCTCCTTTCTGTAGTTATTACGCATAGTTTTAAAACATGAGCAACTAGTATTTAATGAAGTACAGCATAAACAGTGTGCAGCAGAGACTACTTACTTTCATACATTTCACTGGACTTGATTAATCTGTTATATCAGTAACTACTGTACTGTGTGTACCATGATACATGCATGTTACTGAACACAAAAATGTTCATCTTAAAATAGATAAATTGTGGAAATGAAGTGTTTTTTTTTTCCACACAAAGGTTTCTCCGAACTGCAAAGTTATTCCCACAGTTGTTTGCAGTACTGAAAGCACCATTTCATTCTCTTGTATAGCTTCTAAAAAAAATCACACAATGGGAACCATGATTTTCAGTAATTATTCTCAAAATAAAAAAAAATGTGCAACTACATTCATGAGGTGTTGAGACTAGCAGAACAAGTTATTTTTACCAGTTTTTTTATTTTTTATTATGGTACCAGTTTCATACATCGGAGACACATTTCTTCATTTTTACAGAAGAAACTACTTACGGAAATGAGTTTGTCTAAGGTTTCCAACGTTAGTCGAGGTATTTTTTTTCATCGTGGTATCTATTTGACCGGGAAATCATGTCAGTGTTTCCAACCCCCCTTTTTTTAACTATGCTTGCCTAACCTAACCAAACCTAATCTTATCGGAATGGTTCGTGGGGCTGTCCGTCAGCTTCCAGTGCATAATGCACAATTTGCAGACGTGACGAAACGATAGTAGGTATTTTTCGGTAAAGAAGGTTGGAAAACACGGATATTCGAAAACAAAAGAAGCGATATCGTTCAGAAAGGAAGCGATAATGCACCGTTACGTGCGTTCAGTAGCACTTAGACAAATGCGATTTTTCAGTAGAAAAGTGTTTGTTTTCATGTAAAAAGCATAATGGCACCTTGAACTATGTTCCGCAATACACAATTGGTAAGTACGAACCATGCAAAACACAAAATATCTGATTTTAATGTGTCTCCGATCTATGAAACTGGTACCACTGGTACCTTTATTATTAAGTACAGATGCTATTATATTTCACACATTGTCAATTTTTGCAAGTTAAATCACTCAACTAACCACAGAGCTTAACACAAATTAAAAATGCTGATTATTGATTATTATTACCACTTTTTAGAGAGAGCAGTGATATCACATGGTATAGATGATTATTTTTTGAGACATAGAACCTAACAAGCAATGCAAAACAAAATCTTACAAGAGAACATAAATGTTTTATAAAATAAAATAATTCCCACATTGTGAGGAATCATGAGTTTAGGTTTAGCACAAATAGGCAACGAGGTTGACCACTTGGTGAAAATAGGGTAATAGTAACTGAAAATATGCTGCTTTCAATACAAAGTTGCATTTACCTCAAATGATCCTTAAGCATTAGCTACATACAAATAAAAAGAGGCTGTGACTATTTTCACCAGGTGGTGAGAATAGCATGTAGAGCTATTTTCACTAACAAAATAATTACCGGAATCATAACATAAGTAGGTTAGGATCATTAGGTTTAATTATCTGATTATTTCCGCGCGTGTGTATAATTATAAAAGTAAGAGAACCAAACCTGGTCCACCTAAACCACTCAAGCAAGTAAATACGAGTGGAATTAAAAAATAAGTTATTGTAGAAGCATAACATCACAGATTAAGTTATACACACGGAACTTGGCCCTTACAGAACAGTATATAATATTATTACCATTTCATTAAAATTCCTGATTTTTTTATTTTATTTTAAACAACAAATGATACGCAATTACAATCAGAAAGTTCGATTTTGATACTGAATGCAAGCCTGTACTGATGTATGAAATGAACGGAATTTGGTTCGCGTTTGGCGATACTTCTTTATCACTATTTGAAAAAAGCTTTGATACGTATTACGCAGTGATTTCATACAATGTTAAATTACGATTTCATTAACTACAATAGGCAACACTTACCGCATCCCCAAAATAATATTCTAATGACAAGAATTAAGCAGATTGGTCGGCCGGATGAAGCTACTTATCCAAATTAGAAACTAAATATTGTGTAAATGAAAGAGTTGTAGAATACGTACATTGCTGGTACTATTTGTAAATATTACACGTTTTCTACTCACATTCTCGAAATAAAATTTAGTAGAAAAAAAGGTTCGTGAATATGGACACGAATTTGACTTCAGCCGGTTCGCGAGGAACAGTAGAAACACAGAATACTGGAGAGGCAATTGGATCCATAGAACACATGATGTTTGAATGCATCTTTCATCAACACGAAAGAGACATACTCATTGCAAGATTAACTCAACTGAAAATTCCAACACCCACGGAACTAAATACACTTATTTTTACACAAAACCCACACATACTAAACAACATTAGTAAGTTTATAAAGAAATCCCAAATCACTATATAATAAGGAAAAAAAAAAACAAAAAAAAAAAACACAACAACATGGACATCTAGGTAATAAAATGTAACCCTGTGTATATAATTTGTCTACATTTTTTGTTTTTTTATCCCTACCAGGGCACAAGATACCCAGTAAGAAGACTCCTCGGTGTGCCTCGAAGGAGTGAAGAATAGTAAATGTTTAACTATACTAACATTCCCAAACTGTGTGATCGTCTAGAATCAACTAACAGAACTACCCAACACACAATTTAGATCGAAAAAAAAAGAAAGAAAGAAAAAAAACGTAATAAGAAAAGTGAGAGTCTGAACTTGGCCAAAAGTCACCAAAACAGGTGAAGGCCATTAATGAAACCAAGCAAGCAACACAGAATACTAACTACGATCAACCAATCTCCCATAAGACTGAATCAGCCAGTTCAGCTAGTTTGCTTTTTGCTTCACTGTTGTTGAGCTTAAAGTACTGTAAAATAGTAAGTTTGTTTTTATTTCTTCTATTTTTTAAAAATTTAATGGTCTAAATTATTAAACTCATAAAGCGTATTGCGTATTAACTTAATAATTAATACATACTAACTTATAAGGTTAAAAATTGACGTTGTTTAGAGTAGGCTTACGAGTACCCCAGCTTTTTCAACACGTCTTTCGTTCAGTACCCAGATGTAGTCTTTTGCTATAGGAAAATAATGCTGACTTGGTAAAAATTTACTATCCTTCGGACACCTCTATTTTTTTGGTTTCGTCAATTTTTGACATTGATACTTACGTATCTGCTTCGCGGAACATTCCTGAAGGTGTATTAACGTTGTTTTGATTAAATTAATTGCAATTTTTCACATTACCAGAACGTCTTTCTGGTAGGTGTTTTTCCTTGCCTGAGACACAATATCGCGAGTACACCTTCCTACATAATTGCGCGTCCGGCTTCTCTTTTGCCAAATTTTTGACATTCGAACTTACGTATCTGCTTCGCGGAACATTCCTGAACGTGTATTGACGTTGTTTTGATGAAAGTAAGAGCAATTTTTCACCTTACGACTACTTCTTACTCCTACATTTCCGTTTGCCTCACACACAACATGGCGCGGACACCTTCGTAAATAATAACGCGTAGGAATGACGCATCGGCCTTGTTTTTTCTCGATTTTCAATTGTTATGCAGTGTTTCAACCTTCGGAACCCAAGAAATGCCCGTCGACAAACTTAATCAGATCTATTTCTTTTTAACTTTATTTTTCGCGTTCTGACACCAAATTTTAACTATGTATCCCAACCTAACTGAACTAACCTATCCACGCACCAATGGTTCATGGGGCTAGCGCCAATGGTTCGTTGGACTATCCGAGAATGGTGTGTGGGGCTACGAATATGTTTTTCGAAACCAATTTTTAACTATTGAAACCTTTGCGTGGCCCTACTAACCTATCCACGCGCCAATGGTTCGTGGGGCTAGCGCCAATGGTTCGTTGGACTATCCAAGAATGGTGTGTGGGGCTACGAATATGTTTTTCGAAACCAATTTTTCACTATTGAAACCTTTGCATGGCCCTACTAACCTATCCACGTGCCAATGGTTCGTGGGGCTAGCGCCAATGGTTCGTGGGGCTATCTTTTTCACTATTGAAACCTTTGCGTGGCCCTACTAACCTATCCATGCGCCAATGGTTCGTGGGGCTAGCGCCAATGGTTCGTGGGGCTATCTTTTTCACTATTGAAACCTTTGCGTGGCCCTACTAACCTATCCACACGCCAATGGTTCGTGGGGCTAGCGCCAATGGTTCGGGGGCTATCTTTTTCACTATTGAAACCTTTGCGTGGCCCTACTAACCTATCCACGCGCCAATGGTTCGTGGGGCTATCTTTTTCACTATTGAAACCTTTGCGTGGCCCTACTAACCTATCCACGCGCCAATGGTTCGTGGCGCTATCTTTTTCACTATTGAAACCTTTGCGTGGCCCTACTAACCTATCCACGCGCCAATGGTTCGTGGGGCTAGCGCAAATGGTTTGTCCACACCCGGCACAAACTTTACAACACACCCACCACACGTCATTCTCCAAACCCTCGATCCACAGTTCTAACTCTCGTCGCAAACGCAGGCAGTTCGAAACACTGGATACCAACAAAACACAATCACGACACGTCATGATAGTCATGACGGTGTATGAAGGTGTACGAACTTCATGGTATACGCAGATGTACGCGCCAAACGCTATCTCCGTCGGAGAATTAATTTTCAACGAACAACATGAATTTCAGCTATGAAACATTGCAACATCACACAAAACACCTTCTCGATGTTCGACAATGCTACAGGAACTTATTACGGTAAGTAGTCTCTTCTGTACAAATAAATAAATGTGTCCGAAGGATAGTCAACTAGTACCAAATAGGTCTATATAGAAGGAGAGAGAACCTTGCTGTTAGCTGCAAGATTTACAGTAATTTACATACATATAATAGATAAGAAATCAATACATACATATACATGTCCTAGGAGTTCATTTAGGATGTTACAATTTGCAATTTATTGTCAGGTACTCTTTAACAGAATATAAACAATGATCTAATAGGTATTTTTTTACATGCTTTTTATATGAGGTAGCTGATTGTATTATTTTTATGTCACTTGGAAGGTTATTGAAACAGTGAACAGCCATGTATTTAGGTCCTTTCTCAAATCACAAAACATTTTAGTGAGCTCGTGTCCAACATTATACTGTATTATAGCTATTATGTTAATTATTGTGATTCGCTCTAAGTACCAGCGCTTCATAATCATGTACCATTAGCATTGTCATTGACTTACTGTGGTACTAGCACATGTCCATGCGCCAGCGTATCTGTACTACCAGGAATTAGAGATCTTTTATCATCTTTCCAACTGAGTGACTTCTTATTTAACTCTTCTGTATAAATTTCATGTTTATGACTCCTAATAACATGCTGTTTATGCAAGCACTCTTTTTGATTGAATAAGCAATTTTTATAGTCCTCAAATTGGATTTCTTTCTTTAATACAGCTTTTTTAATTCCTTTCAATCGTTTGTCTACCTTATCGTCAGTTCTATATGCATACATTTTACTCCTTAACCCAATAAATTCTAACATTGGTTTGCCATTTAATTCGTCTTTCATTTTTCCAATTACTTTTTTATTTTTTTCACTATATAATTCGCTATCCTTAGGATAATCACTCGTATCAAATAAATCAGAATTATTTTTCATAAAAGTATAATAATCGTGAATTTTGAGTTCAAATATGTATGCGTCGGTGTCTACGTATAATAATTTTATATCAGTATCAAATTCATTCTTTAATATATTATAGTAAAAATCATACATTAGAGCTTTAGATAAATCTAGCACAGCCTGCCCAATATAAATAGGTTTATCAAATTTAACTGATGTTTTATAATTATGAACTGCAACCAAGTATTTACTAAAAATGGTTCTAGACTTAAAATTAGGTTTATTTATTGCTTTCTGGACTTTATTGTCATCACAGTATAATTTAATATTTTGTTGTTTTCTAACTGACTGCATAGATTTACCAAATACACTATTAGACATTAATTTCCAAAAATCTTTTTCAAAGTCATTTTTTGCTTTCTGTCGCTGTTCAGTATTAAATTTAATATATGGGGCAATAAAATCAGATTGAGTAAATTTAATTCCTCTGTGAATTTTTGTTATTTTCTTTCCCAATTCTGTATATAGTTTTAATATTTTATAGTGAACAACATAATTCTTTTTATCATAGAAGTGACATAGCAACTTTGGTACTTTACCACCTGGGGGTATTGCATTCTCGGGTGCAAGTGGAAGGTCATTGAACTTATTTTGAAGATCTTTTGGAAAAGATAAATCTACTTCTAATAGATAACCAGTTTTATCATCAGAATTTAAAATATGCGCAGCAGAGCGCCCAGTAGGGCTAGCACTTCGTGCGCTGCTTGTTAGTGACTTTTCTAAATTATTTAATTCTTCTTCAGTCATCCATTTAAAATTCTTTTGTGGTAATTTCTGTGATAATGAGTGACCATATAAATTATTCATATCATTATAGTGAATTTGTGTGTTCGTGTCTGCTTTAGAATATCTATTGGAGCACTGACTTATTCCACCTCTTATTCCTTTTTCGAAAAACAGATACATTTCATAATCAGTTAATTGTTCTAATTGAACCTTGGTATATTTAAGCATACAATCCCAAGCTAAAGCTGGTGTTGTATAGTACCAAACAGGATCTAACCCATATGAACTATTTAATCCTAAGTCTCTAAAATTTTCAAATACATCTGCTAATAATAAAACGTCTAATTTTAAATATAAATCATGCCATTCGCCTAAATCTTTAATTTTTAATTTATTCCATACTTTTTGAGCATGGTCATAGTCACTCCAAGAAATATTTTCTTTGGTTAAATTAGAATAAAATTTTTCAATTGCTGGTAATTTTGTATCATTAAACTTAGCGAAGCTGTCCATATATTCGTAAGCATAAATTCCTTTTCTTATAGTTCGATTATCTTGCTTCCTAAATATTATATTTAATTCTTCATTTGAAAAGTATTTTATTATTTCTCTTAGCTGTTCCGGTACTAAATTCGATGAGAGATTATCTAAACTGCTGGCTAAAAAATATAAAAGAATCAATAAATCTTAGTTCAATTAAACCTTCATTTGTCCTCAATACTTTACTAAACGAGATATATTTTTCTTCATTATTTGGAATTAGTTTTAGTTTTGATTTAGACGACCACCCAGCGTCCTTTGGACTTAGCCCTCCGGGGGCCTCCTCTCCCAGATTTTTTATAAACAGATGGCAATCATATGAGGACAAGTTATGAAATAAAATTGGAATAAAAAGTGGTTGTTTGTATTTTAAATTACAATTATTACAAGCAGCCCCTCTGTATTTTCCAGTATAATGATCATGATCTCTTACTTTTGGATTATCTTTGGTAAATTCATTATTACACAAATAACATACTGTAGCTGTTAAATGTTTAATTTTTATTTTGTTTGTGAATTTCATATCTTCATTTTTCTTTAATAATTTTTGTATTGTTATTGCATTTTCAGTTATCTTATTTATAAAGCATTTATCAGCAGTTTCACACTTATGTATGTGTAAAGGATTTTCTATGTTTCCGTAAACGCTTTTTACATAAAGTCCATAACTACAAGGAATATGAAGTTGTATCTTATTGGTATATGATTCACTAGGGTTTGGTTCACATGTCTGAATTGGCTTTAAGATTGATTCAAAATCACAGTAAATTACATATGGGTGTCTAAGCATTCTTTGAAAATTTTTAAATGATATTGTAGGTTTATTTTCTGTTCCATTTTCTATAATTTTAGATTTTGGCATAACAGGCAAGCAGGTTTCATTGTTATTACATATTACTTGATGTTTCTTAACAGCTTCTTCAGTTCTAGCACTATAATTTAAACATCTTCTGCAGAAATATTTTTATTATTATTAATTTTTAATTGGTTATTTAATAAACGACTTAAACTTTTTATCCAACAGTAATGGTTTTTGGTGCTGTTACCAAAATAAAGCAGGTCAATATTATTTTCAAACTCTTGTTTTTTATTATGATATAATGGGTATATGCTACCATTTTCATACCCAAATACAGTTACATTAATTTTATTCTTTGCTTCAAATTTAGGTATCTGATCAATAGTAACCGGATATTTTACACAATCAAAATCTAAGTTATGATTAATGTTTTTATATTTCGATGGCCTTTCTTTATTTTTTACTGGTTCCTATAAACAAGATAACACTATATTTAAAGCACTCATTATCAACATTTTTAACATTAATACAAGCTTGCTTAGCTTCTATCAATTCAGGTAATTTTATATATGAACTTCCACTTAATGGTTTATATTTATTAATATTAATTCTTAAATTGTTTATTCTGCTTATAACCCAGCCTGAGCCTTTCGCTTCTAATTCATCACATCTGGCTATAAATAAATCTCTTTGTGTATCCCAGAAATTATTAAGTTCTTCCAACGATCTGATTATTACATTAGGTAGTTGAAACTTATGAACCATTTCATGTTCTAAATTTTTAAATCACATTCTAACTCTAAATTAATTTTAATATTTTTATGAATTTCTAAAGCATTTTTAATAAGATTATTCGCTTTATTCTTAATTGAGTCCATATAGTAAAACAAATCAGAATCTCCTTCTTTATTGTTATGTTGATAAGTTAATAACCTACCTTTAAAAGCAACTTCAACTAAAATAAAATCAGGTTCAGGATTATGTTTAGCTTTATGAAGCTGTAGCCTAGTTTCTTTAATATACTTACCACAAACATCACATTTTATTTGTTTTATTCTTTTTTCTTTGGAGGTGCTATTATGTCTTGATCAAATGGAAATAAATCATTATTTTTTTTGTTTTCTTTTTCTCTTTTCCTTCTTTCATATTGCCTGATTATCTGTATAATCAGATCAGCTTTTTTATATCTTGTAATATATTGTATTTTTAAAAGTTTTGCAATGTTATATAATTCTGGTAGTTTAAGTTTATTTAAACGTTCTTCCATTTTAAGACAACCAATTTATTATAAAAAAAATTATTCAATAAACACCTACCCCCTTATTATGCAATTTAGTTTTTAAGTGTCTTTTATAGTGTGTTTTGGTATAATATCTTCCACATTCACATAATAAACGTTCACAATTTGAAAGTATTTTGCATTGTTTATCTTCTATCAACATATTTACCGTTGTAAAATTCATCTGGATGTTTATATAGTAAACAAACAGAACAACGAAGCGCAGCGAGACTACTTGAAGGATCAAGGTTGTCCATTTATTTCGGAAAAGATATTTTCAATAAAACGCACCGAAGGTGCTATGCGGGCAGCCGCAGCTTGACCGCGCCTAATGTAGCTAAAGTTATTATTTTATTCTCGTGTTCTTTAAATTGTGCGTTCATATTTCTAATCATAATTCTTTCAAACTCATTGGTTGCAGAATCTTCTGATCTGTATAAACCTTTCACTCTTCTTTGAAATTCAGCGATCTGTGTTGTGTCAACTTGATTCATTTATTTATACCCAATATTTTTTCAATTTAGAAATTTATTGCAAATTAGGTTTACAAATAAAATTGTATTAAATACCTTGACATTTTGTTGTACAATTTTTTATGTATGCTATAAAATAAACTTAGATAATAAGTAATATATGTAAATCTTAGAAATATCTCTTATTTTATTTTCCCATTGATAAGATTTTTTTATAAAAATCATTTAACTTTACCGTTAATTATATTTTTCCCTTCAGGAATATTAACTATTTGGATTTTTTCAATATCTTTAAATGTTGGACCTTTTTTACTAGTTTTCATTTCTAATAATTCTTTTTTAGAATATTCATTAATACCTTTCTTCTCAAATATAGGTTTAAAATCATCTTGAAACTTTATATCTTTTAAAGTTTTATTCATATATCTACTTATCTTCTTATTGTCTTTTGTTTCTATTATCATCGTACTAAACATTTTGTTCATTTCGTCTATACCACTTTCGTCATTGTGTTTAGATGCTTGTTTTGTTATAATTTTTTTATATTCCTGTTCTCGGGCTAATAATTTATCAATTATTTCTTGATTTCTAAAATTGGAGTATTTATATATTTCTTTAGTAATATGTGTGTTACTCAATGCTTTAAAAAAATTTATTATCATTTCTTTATATGAATCTGGAAGACCTTTTAGGTTTTTAACACCATTATTGATAGTTTGAATATTATAACCCGATTCTTCAATTAATTCTTGTAATTCAGGTACATTGGTTATTAAATTATCTAAACCTATTAATTCACTCTCACTGGGGGTAAATAATTTGATTTGTTTTTCCATTTATATATATATTTTATTTTAGAATATTTACCTTACCACATTTCTTTACCTTACTATATTACGGGATTTCTTTACCTTACTATATTACTGTATTACCTTACTATTTTGCAATACCATACCTTACAGTATTACTATACTATAATACTACAATACGATACTGAATTACACTACTTTACAATAATACCATACTTTAACAAATATAAAAAATAATATACATAAATAAAAGATGTCAAGACCGATTACTCCAGATGAATTTGTTAAACTTTTAAAATCTTATAATTTCTTAAATAATTCAATTAATTCTTTTTGCAACAAATATAAAGTTAATTCTAAAACTGTAGTAAAATATTTAAAAGCCAATAATATATCCTATAATCAAAAAGGAGTTGTTAATTTACCACCCCGAGATAATTATGGGCGTTTTATGTTAAATTTAAAGGTTAAATCACAAATTATAGTAAAACCTAAATCTAATACAAATAATGAAGCTGGGTTAAATAATGTAAAATGCAAGGAAGTTAGATTTCAAGAACCATTGAAAAAATGTCGATCAGTAAAAGTCTTGAATAATCTTTAATTAGTTTAAATATTCAGTTTCATAATTACAATTTCTCATTTGTGTAATTTTTGAATTTCTTATACTAGCCAGAAAAAGGGAAAGGCTGTGATTTAGATGTGGTGTAGTGACATTTTGTTAAAATTTAAGATTCTAAATTTTAGACATGGTGCTATGGTTTTTGTCATTGCAATAACTTTTAGGTATCATATTTTAGATCGTAAGACTTTAGTTTTGGAGATAAATCCCCTTCTACCAGAGAAATTGATATCTCCATATTATACTGCCTGTTTTTCCTGAAGTAGTTTATAATTTTTTCTTTCTCAGGTCCAACCTAGGCAAGATGGGTTTTTTTGATGACGTAGTTGCCAACTACAAGAAAGACAACTTCAGGATTCTAGAGTTTCTACAGTCTAGACCACCGAGTACTCCACAAGAGGCTGTGGCCCCCATGAAGGACTTTAATGTGGTTCTTTTCCGTGACTGTGTCATTCACAATATTTTAGAGCAACGCCTGGAGCTAGAGCCTAGCACTACACAAAAGTTGATTGAATTTTTGAGAGGGGACTTCAATGACATCACCAAACGAATCACGCTTCAAGTGATGATACACTACACTAAGATGGATGTAGAACTCCAATATCGTAAATATCTTATTCGCGGTGACATGGATAAGTTACCAGAAGCTGAAAGATTAACAAAGGCCAACTTTTTTGATGAGTGTATAGAGTCATTTGTGACTCATGCAAATATGGATTGCGGAGTTGATGGAGTAGTGTGGTTATTGCCCGAATATACAAAGAAGGACATTCAGAATGCTCTCTGTAGCAAAGCAATGATAAGTGCATTTGAGGAAGCCATGAAAAAGCTGGGAGTGGTGTTATCATGTGAAAGAGGCCATGGAAGCATCACTTGGGTTTTAGCAGAAAGCTCATTTTAAATTGAGGAAAATTAGAATATGCTTTCCAAAAAATGTCGCTTTAAGTCTCCATATGTTGAAAGCAGATCACGTGTACTGCCACAATTCTAATTATCCACATTGGTATTATAGGTTGTGTAGGTACATGTTTTTATCTAATGTTTCAATTTTCCATGCATAAGTCCTTAGGGTACAAAAGTGCAGTTAAAAATATTTTAGTTAAAGGAAAGAATGAAGGTGATTGATGTGGCACCACTATGCCAGCCTTCTTTATATTCTTTCTTATGTATATATTACTTGAAAGTTTAAATGTTGTGTGCAAGGTGAATAACAGATACAATTGTTTAGAAAGAATTTTCACTTAACTGACAGGAAAGTTATAACATACTGTTGTACTAATGTATATTTAGAATATTTGTTGATTAGTGTTGCTGAGAATAATCCTTGAATTGTTTTAAAAGAAATTTGTACTCATGATAGTGTAAGGAAGTGCAGCTTTACAAGCATGAAACATTCATATTTAGGAAATTATCAGTAAACCAGCTAGAATGTGGATTTTATTCAGATCATTCTAGTGATATATGGAAGACTCACTGAGAAATTTTGTGAATTGTCTGAAATTTCAATTTTTGTGTCGAAGAATAGTGTGTGCACAGCATATTTACTTTCAGGTGCACAATGCAAGCATTTCAATTGACATGTCTGCAACAATATTTTTTGGAGACCTATAAGGGTATAGGGAAGGGGGGCATAAGTTGATATACCACTTGTATCACTGCTGTTAGTAAACAGTTTCATCTATTGTTTTGCCCTCCTATAGATAGGGATGGCTGGAAATGAGTAAAAAAGTCTTCTTGTAGTTTATGCTACCTTGTTTTGTCTTTTTTGGATTTAGCCTTGTTTGCCCAAGTAGGTGGTGACTCAAATCTAGCAAAACACTGTGATTTTTACTCTGACCAGTGTTCAGCATTTGCAAGCAAACAACGGTTTAAAGAAAATTTGGTTAACATATAGTTGACATGGGTCTGGGTCATTCCTATTGTCAGAGCATAGCTTTTCTTTGTTTATCTGTAATAGAAACTAGGTTGTGCAAGAATTCAAATTTTCTTCTTGCTTGCCTTGTTTCTACGTCTGTATATGTGATCACAACATTCTTTTGTTTACGGAAAAGTGAATCTGCTGTGCTACATTTTGATTCCTATTTAATGGCAAGCTTTAAGACAATATTATCTCAAGTTGCTGCATTTCGTCTTGGAAATTGGGCTCATTTGATATGGAATAATGAAAGTTCCAATAGAACTTAAAGTTGGCCATTTCATGTTGTGAACATGCTTAATGAAACAGTTTATTTCCTTTGGTCATGTGAACTATAATATTCCCATGGATTAATACTCAATTTACCTTCACAAATTATATATTTTGATTTGTTATTTCGGGAATCTAACTAAAGCTCATATTACATGAAATTAGCTTTATCTTGGTCACACCCATGGTTTAATTTATTGAAATTATCATTCAACGCAAAATTTCTATGTACCCACAACGTTACAGCATTGCCCTAGATTGAATTTTTGCATTGTACAAAATATGATGTAACTTTTAGGATCATGCTCCTAATGACATCCCCATTGATAAAATATGCAATTAGATTCACAAAACAATATGAAATGCCTGTGTTTTCCATGAAGTGCACATCTTTTTGCAAAATATTTGCCACATCTCACATGCACATAACATGGCAATTGAGGTTGTGTGTTTGCCTTGCATTTTTGCGTATCACTGTTGTCTGTTGCATCCTTGCTTTAAAGAAATTCATGCAATCTATGTACACACACATTCTTCTGTTCTCATTTATCACACAGAACAGTCTGAAACATTTTTCCCACCACTGTTTTGTACCACAATTATAGCATTTTTAAATCTTATTTCTCAATAAAACATTGCCACCCCACACCCCCATCACCCTTACGTCCTTTCCATGACAACAGACTGTATAGGCTGGACCTCTTTCCATAACAAGCACATTATACAGAGATGAAATTCCGGTAGTTCTATGTAATGCCACAGCACACTAAGAAAGGAGGCTCTGGAACATGAAAACACAGCCAGTACATGGGATTTGTTTTCTGCATTGTATCCTTTCATCAGTTTTGTCTAATATCCCTATTGTTTCGGTGAGCCAAAACTGACAAATTTACTTTTAAATTCAAGTATACCAACAGAAATTAGTTACTGTCCTATGAAATGTTCCTTCTTGATCTGTAGCTGAACGAGCTGCTAATGCGTGGCAATACCATTTCAAAATGCCAAATTACATCCTTCCGTGTGTCAATTTAAAATTTTGCAGACAACCTCGTGGAGGGAGTGGCATCAGTCTACTTCAGACAATACCTAGTTCCTTCTCTATTCCCTTGATTTCTGATGTACTAGGTTCGTTCAAGGTTGACCAGATTTCTATTGCGAGGGGAAATAATGGAAAGTCCTACAAGCACCATACTAAGCTGGTTTTTCAAGTATTTCCACAGAGCATCCAACCACAGTTGTCGTTCCCTGAATCCTTGGACGTAGAAGGAAGTTGACTGCTGTCTTAACCACTGCAGGACATCTTTTGTGTCAGTGCCTCATCGTTCTTCAATTTCTACCCTCTTGTTTGCCTTTCCAAGGAGCTCAAGGAAAACTGATAATCTAATCACTGAGGGCTAAGTCCGGAGTGTACGAACATAACATCAAAACCTCCCAGTGCATTTCAGTGAGAGTTGTTGCATTCAAATTGACTGTGTGGGGCTGGGCATTGTCATGATGAAGAATGACATTTTCAGATAACATTCTCAGTATTTTTGTGAATTGAATTCCATATGTCATCCTTGATCAATGTGCAGTAGTACTGGGCATTAATTCTGACCCTTACTCCAAAAAAAATCCACATGAATAACATCTTGTTTGTACCAAACATGTCCATGTGGTTCATTCATCAGCAATTATCATTCTTTGCCAAACTACTGCAGTTCTTTTCCTTTTTACATTACTGATGCTATCTATATAGCAATCTTTGAATTTTTTAAAAAGTGTCTATTGAAACTCCAAATTAGCCCTCCTTTATAAGGAGAACCCATTTATTTCGGCAGGAAGTGAAGCAATTGCAACCATCCTCATTCATTTAGGATGTGATTTTTTATGTAAATTTTCACCCCCTTCCAAAATTGTGTTGATGTATGTGTGTGTTGTCAACAGTGTGGGCACTCAGATTTAAAGGAACACAAGCATATAAGTTCTCGGACGAAAGTAAGCAACCTGCTACGTAAAAGAAAAGTACTTTAGAAGATCTGATTCTTTAAATCGATCGCTCAAAATTTTTTAATTCAATTTTCAATACTATTAATTCTGAATTTAGTAGGAACTTAGGGCAGCAGCTTAATTGCTTATTTGCTGTTTTCCTTTAAGAACCTGAAGCCAAGAAGGTAGCAGCAGTGAATGACCCTTGTGGTGCTCAATTGGCTGTGTTAAGGCAGCAGCAACAACAGCAACAGCAGCAGCAACAACAACAGTCACAGTCACAAGGTGCAACAACGCCGCAACCAACGCAAAACCAACAGACACCACCACAGGCTGTGCAGGCTGCCCAACCTCGTGTACCGGGTGCAGCAGTCCCACATGCCGGCCTTGGTGGTGTCCAGTCAGAAGACATTCGGGTCCCGGACAAGATGGTTGGCTTGAGTGAGTATGCAAATGAATTTTTTTTTAATCCTCTCCAATTTCAGGGTAGCTTTGCAATTTCTGCCTTGATTTTTTTTTTTTTTTGCAAAGAAAAGGACAAGTGATTAGTACCTGATAATTTGAGCACCGTTGTTTGTTGTCCAAATTTGTTAGCTCAAATCGTGGCTTCATAAATGGAATATATGCTGTTCTATACATAAGATTGGTTTGATTTACATGCTTGACAGATCTGTTAGTAGTTTTCCTCTTATTTTTGTTACTTTTGAATATGAAAAGTATTACTGCTGTTTAATTAGCTGCACAGGCTGTTTTTCTTTAACTCTGGATGAGCATATGAAGACCAAAATATTATAACTTCCAGCAAACTTAAGAAATTCCCTGTTGAATTTCTTGTGAATATACAGAGCAGATGTTCCATTCATATACCATAAGCTCGTCAAACAAGAGGTAAATTTTGGTATTTCCTCAAACTGTCGATCTTAATGTGGCTTTTTCTACTTCTCATAGTGCTAAGAATGTTAACTCACTCATAAATACTAATATTTCAGTCGTGCTCGGGAGCTTATAATGAATATTGTACATCAACGGAGTAGAACGGAAGGTCCAGGAGGAGGTGGTGGCGGTGGCGGAGGAGGAGGAAGAATGTCTGATATGGGAGGAATGGGCAATCATGCTCAGGTAAGCACACTGGTAAGTTGTAGCATTCCTCTGGGATAAGATGTCTGCTGTATGTAATTTAATTTTAGTACGTAAGATAAGTGTTTGTCAAAGGGCGTCCCTTTTATGATTTCTTGCTGCTGTATGACCAATAATTTATGCATATGTTTTTGGTGATAATCATTAATACTATCATTACTCGGATATTTCTTGAAAATAGAGATGGGATGGATTGGCACTTTATCTCTCTTCTGTCATCGGTAACATTGCTAATAATTTTATCTGCCAGATATATCTTGTACATCGCCTATAACTGCGAAATTCTAATTTTAAAATTATTATGGATATAAAGGTTTTTGAAAGTAAAAGGGACAAACTTTGGCAAGCCTTTATAGATTATATTTAGCACATTAAAAAAATATTACATTTATCCTTAATTCAGTACAAATAAGACCAGAAAAAAGTTTTCTCAGGTTTACCAGCAATCTTCAGTTTTCATCTATAATTGATATGACATGGAAAGTACACATCTAACCAGGATCAAATTATTTTCGAAAAGGCTACTCCTAGTGTGTCCCATTTGAGCTGCACGAAATTTGCTGTCCGCCATTGGATCAAGTTGAATTGAAAGGTCTGGGCAATTTTGAAAAGATATCCAAAAACCTGAAAGTCTTGGCAAAATGAGGGGGAACCTTGTTCATAAGCATAATTGAAACAGTAATACATTTAATTAAAACATTTTTTACTTGTTTTGTTGGAATTGAGAATTAGTGATATTATGAACAAATTTTGCCATCAATAAGAATTATCACATGCCTTTCAACATGGAGCCACAGTAGTCTAGTCAGTTGGAATTTCTCTGGCCTTGTCCCAGCAGAAAGTAGCTCTGTGGCTCACCCAGCCTCAATAAATGGGTACCCCGGGGGATGTAAAGGTGGTTGGAGCACTGTGCTGATCACCTCCAAAATCGCAAGAGGTCAATGTGTGGGGCCCTATTGCCACATCCGCTAAATGTTCCTTCATGGCACAGTACAATATGCACAGGCAACTTTGTACTACCTTTCAACATAATGAAGCTAATACTTATTCACGTGTGTACATGCTAGAGGACACACTCTCCGAATGCTGAATTTTTCATTATCTTGTTTTCTGTTTCCTGGTAGACCGAATAGCAGGTAGTGCCTAATAGTGTCTTCAAACCTGTAAGTACAGTTTCATGAGCTGAACGTACACATGTAACCTCTAAAAATATGAGAGGGTGTTTTATTTCACCTCATTTCTTGCTCAAAATTTTCTTTTACACTTCATGTATATCAACACTTTTTAATGTGAATGTCCACATAACAGCATAAGATAATTTGAAGAGTATGAAAAACGTTTGTGCTTCAAAGTCTTTTGTCGTTTAACGTCCTCTTCTGTCCAATGTTTTGAACTTGTTTTCCACATTCTTCCTCAGGAGCCCCGGGTGTTATTGGGCTACTTTAATTCCTGGAACCTGCAATGTCAATTAAAGGCTGTACACTTATGGATATGGAACTTTTTACAAGTTGAACAGTGATTTGCGACTAAAGTGTTAAAAATATGCTTTATGTAGTAACTAGGGCTAATGTCATATTTCCACTTAACCTTTTGACGCCCAAGCCCTTTTTCAATAGTAAGCCTCGGTTGCCCAAGCCGATTTTGAGCAAAATGCAGAGTTTCAATTAAATGAGTGTAGTTCGGAAGCTAATTGCCCTAGAGAGATGAGTGATATACCGTTGTACGCGCAATGAACCAGAGATTCAGACTATATGAAATTTTTGCAAATTGGGCGTATATGTGGCGGGGGGGAGGTTGCTAACTCTCAAAACGACCTGGACACAGCGTCTCGATCGAGACGCTTGGGCACCTAAAAGTTAAAGCTTATCACAGAATTATATGTGGGGGAAGGGGGTAGGATACATTGTCTTCAGCCTGTAAATTGTAACAATTCAAAATACTTAAAAATTTAATAAATTATCATTTTCTGGGGAAAGAAACTTGAGATAGCAAATTATTATACTGAAATGAAGTACACGCTTACCTGTGAAACTGTTGGAATTACATGATAGAAATCTACCAGCTTTGGTTGGGAATAGTCCTAGTTTCACATACTTCCAATGTATTACAAGTTCCATGTCTTCCCACAACGATGTTAGAAAAATAATGAAAAATATGAAATTTGCAGTTTCCATAACATTGACACACTATGGAAGTGTTGCAGGACATTTCTCTGGACCAAGATTCTCAGATTTGGGGAAAGTATTAGCCTATGTTGGTGTCACTTTCAGATCCTAATACTCGGCCTTCTAAAATTAAATTAAATTCTACATCGTTTTTCGGAATTAATTCTATGAAGTATTGTGTGCCATTTTTTTTTTAACTTGGAAAAGTGTTTACAGGTATCAGTGGTTAAATTTTAAGTAATACATCACCATTGGCTCAGACTTAATTTTAAATTTCTTCACCCCGGTCCCTTGAGAAACGTAAAATTAAGGTGTAAACAGAGTTGGGGTAAGTGAAAACACTACAGAATTATCTGGAAATTTGATATATCTAAGAAAATGTTTTTACATAAAAAGCAGGAACTCTGTTATAGTTGTTAAACTGATAGGATGTGTTAGATAAGTATTATAACTTGTACCAATAAAGCTGCAGGTCTACTTATAATAGCGCATTTTGTTTATCAGTTCTTGAGGTCTGAACCAATGAAAATTCTAATCAATGCTTATGACTAGGGCCCGGGACTTGGTTATAACATATTTTTTTATTTGGCATCAGATCGTGTACTGGGACGAGATCTTTACATATCTGATGAAAATCATCTGAAGTAGACCAACTTGATAAAGCATATTTTAACATATTTTACCAATTTTGCTTCTTTACAAATTTCTTCAATTTTCTCGTAATAAGACATATTTCTGTATAATTTCGTAATTATCTTGCATATACTGTTGTTTTATAATTTAATTTTTCTTCATATATTTAGCGCAACTGATAGTTCATATTATTGATGCTAGGATAAGGAAATGACGAATGAAGAATTTAAAAGCAGTTGCAGTCTTCTTTTACCAACTGAAAATAGAACAATAATACCCCCTTTTTTATCCCGCTGACAATTAATATTCATTGAAACATTATTGAGGGAAGATGTTATCTCATTGTTAGGGGCATGCATATTTCGTTTTTAATGAAAAAACTAAATTTGAAAAAAACATTGTAGTGTTAATTTTTCATGTTTTTGAAAGGTGTGAGATGCATTTTGTGACCATATTTTGTCACGAAATAATGCGAAATGAACTGCAAAAAGCGAAATTAACTCTTAAACACGAAATTCAGGGTTTATTCACCGACGCGACACCTTCTGAAATCTGAAATAAACTTAATACTCTGGTAACTACATAAATGTGATATTAGAAGTGAAATGTTAATTCTGTGGAATAAGTGTAGTTTTTAAATCAAATTTAGGATTATATTCACAATTTTAAAACCAATATGTCTTTTTATATACCACTTTTCATCCATTTTTTCACCGTTATAACACCGATATTTTATTTTATTTACTGCTTTTGAACCCGAAATTGACTCCGTTTTTGTACCGATATTTTGCTTTTTTATTTACCAAAAATATGTGCCTCTACTCATTGTTGTGCAGGATTCTGGCTTCATTTAATACTCCACCCCCAGCCTAGTCTATCTTCCCTGGAAGATACTGAATCCCATGTTATGAGAAATTCAAAAGTACTGTAGTGCATATTTTTGGATTTACTAGGAATATTTCTACCTTTTTCTGACATATTTTTCAATTTTTGACATAATTACATATATATTTTACAGTTTTATAGAACATAACGTTCCGGGCCCTACTTATGGCCGTACTCTTGCAAATGTTGCTTATGCCAACACTTCAGTATTATAGAAATAAACGGTGAGTCACATAATTATTCGGACAGATAAGATTTCTGAATATTTACTGACGTAGTCGTGATATAATACGATGATAAATGTTTAATATTTATTTAACAAACAAAACACAATATGAGCACACTGTTAATTATCTTCAATTATGTTTAATATAATATATTAGTAAAATATTTTCATTAAACAAAACAAACATTGTTTGTGGGTTAAACAAAATTATTCGGACACATGGAAGGAGAGACAGGAAAACACGCTTGAAAAGCAACGAACAGAAATGTCAGTATCTGGTAGGCATCCCTTTCAATTTTAATACCTCGGATAAACGATTTGGCATACTTTCTACCAATTTTCTGGTGTACACTGGCGATATGTTGGCCCATTCATGTTGAAGTCTCTCCTTGAGGTCTGCCTTCGAGGTTATAGGTGTTTTCCTCACTTCTTTTTCCAACTTACACCAGAGGTGCTCAATGACGTTCAAGTCTGGAGACTGCGGTGGAGGATGGAGCACTTTTGGGCAGTTGTACAATAACCATTCTTGTACTACGCGGGAAGTGTGCTTCGGGTCATTATCTTGATAAAACATAAAGTTACAAAGAATGCCCATCATTTCAGCACTAGTCTTTAGATTTGACTTCAGAATGTCAAGGTAAAGGTCTGTTCGATGAAAGCCAATTTACCAACGCCTTGGGCCGACATGCAGCCCCAAACCATTACGTGACCACCCCCGTGCTTCACTGTTGCTTGCAAATTTTTCCCTCGGAGCTCCTCATTTGGTTTACGCCACACTGTTACCCTCCCATCTGACTCACAAATATTGAATTTACTCTCGTCAGTGAAAATTACCCGATTCCACCATGTCTGATCCTTTCCTAAGTGTTCCTTTGCGAACACCAGTCTTTTTGTCCTGTTTGGCTTACTTACAAATGGCTTTCTCCTGGCTACACGGCCATGATAGTTTGCCCTTCTGAGCACTCTTCGTATAGTTTCAGGATGACTATGCTTTCCACACTCCTCAGCTATCTCAGCACACACCAATGGAGCACTCATCTTTGTTTTTTTTTTTAATTTTCCTCAAGATTACTGTCTCTTCTCTGGGGGAAACATTTACTATGTGTCCGAATAACTTTGTGGCACTATTTTTGCAATGGTAGGGATTCATCCTTCGTTATATTGTTGCTGATGTTCGTTTTTTAACCTTTTATCGACCAATTTTGTGCTAAACATGACATTTTTTAAACGAAAATCAACTTCAACGCTGTACACAGATTTCACTCCCTTCCCGCTCATAAACGTTAGAAATTTACTGTGTGTCTGAATAATTATGTGACTCACTGTATACTTAACATGAAGAACATGAAATATTAAAATAAGAGTATTACTAGATGGTCAACTAATCCTGACTGAGCTTTGCTAATTTACATATTTCTTCTGTGCATTTGTGGGTGTAACATACATGTAGTGTTTGCAGAATGGGCTTAGTTTAGTGTTTTTTCCTGCATTTAATGCTAAACCTGGCCTTGCCTTGAATTACAAGAATTCATGAATAATTTTTGTTTTTATTTTTTCCTCTTCCAGTATGCAAAACAGCTTGTGTATGACCTGATAGCAGAGAAAGAAATGCAGGTAAATATTCACTTCAGCACTATTTATTTCGCCTTGTAATGTCTGATGAAAAAGGTATGACTTCTGTTAAAAGTTTTATGTATTGCTTGATTTACCAGCTAGGAATTTTACAGATTATAGAAGTTCGTCACCTATTTTTTTAGTCATTTTTTGTGCACTGCTTGCCTTTGGCATTTTTATGAAACATACTTATGATGTGACATTAAGAATGTATTTTAATGTTATTGAAAGAGCATAAAAAATCACTTGTATAGTAGATCCAGGCCTATTTGTCAATAAATGGATTAGTTCATATTGTTGAAAGGTGTGCCTGGAGGACGTGTATTTTGGGTGCTATGCAGTTATTCTTGTAGGGTAGTTGAAGTACACTTATTTTCACATCCAGATTGTTATAATTTGAATAGGTATAAAGGTTACTTGTATGTTAAGGAAATTTGTGGTTAAATTTTTGCTCTGAAGAATGTAGCTTTATTGCTTAATACTTGTATCATGTGCTATTTTTAAGAATGATGAATAACATGCTTACTTTGTCTATTTCGTTAGCTGCATAAGTAGGAGCAACTTGCATAATTTTTTAAAAAAATTAAGGTGTTGTCCCCAAGTGTGTTACATAGTGGGAACTGTAGTTATGGTTCCCAACTATCCCTTCTCCAATACCTGCATTGGATGTTGGGAGCATGGTTTGCTTTTGTCCTTTGATAGTTTCGTTTCTCATCAGGCCTTTACCCGTGGTCAACGTGGGCCAAACCAAGGATTCAGTGAATACGGAGGTGGTCCCGATTCAGCAGAGGTAGGGGTTATAAGTATTGTTCAGTAATTGCAGCCGTTTCATGTTTTACATTGTTTCTCGGTAATGCAAATCTCCTTACATGCCAGAGTTTCCCACAAGTTTTCTGATGCTGAAGGAAGTTTGTTTTTGTTTTGAAAATTGATTTCCTTCCCATTGAAATTGTGTATTAGCATGTTCAGGCATCTGAAGGAGTGTTGTCTGTGGTGCAGTTTAATGTTCTGGCATTCATTTTGTGCAACACTCCATTCTGCATGTTTATATTCTCTAATTGTATAATTTATTTATTATCTAAGGAAACCCGTGCATGTACATTCAGAAGTTTTTGACTTAGGATTATTATGTGACTATTGATAGGTGCGTGCATGAAGTTAAGGATGCAATGCAACATTCAATTGTTTGCCCATAAACCCTGACAGAGGTTTTTTTTACATATGTATGTATAGCATGTAGAGATGACCAAACACAAAATTTTGTGATAATTTTCTATCCCGAAATTTGATATTTTCATATTCAGATTATACAATTATCTGAAATACCTGAATGTATTGATTCTCTGGACAGTTTGTTATTTATCTGTTTTGGGGCTCTTCGCATATTGTCATATTAATTCTACTGTATAGATTCTCTCAAAGTCCTCTTCTAATCTATCTGTTTATTCATTTTATGGATTCTCAGCAGATTTTTTAAATGTTTACCTTTTTTTTATACTAAAACAGATCTATATCTACATTACTAAGGTCAGTGTAAATGCAGTTTTCCACCGTAACAAAAATGTAAAAGGGTTACAGTTAAGAATGTAACATTGTTTGATGTCCCGATCCTTTACATGGTAATTATTTTCTTAATTCCAGACCATTCTTCCCAGAATAACTTGCTGAACTTGAAAAAGTAAATAGCCATTTGCAGACACAGGTTATCTCAATACTTTGATATCGGGATATCTGATATCCAGATAGCTGTATTATCCAAATTATCTGTTGCATCCGAAATGGATATCAGATATTTTGAAATCTGGATTTTCTATAAACAAGAATCCTCTTGGATAATTTCTTAAGCTCAACAATTTTCAAATACAGTAGATTCTTGATCATATATTTTTAAATCACCTAGAAAACCTTCAAAACTTTTGAGGAAATCAACCTACGGGCGTAACAGCCAAGTCCGGATATATTGAAAATATACCCAGATGCCTGGAAACTTAAAAATCCAGTTGTTTTTGTTTTTTTGGCCAAGATTAAGAAATGGAAAGAAATTTGCACTTTTTCTTGAACCAGCTTCTAAATGGAAGATATTCTACACAAAAATGTTAAAACGTGGTTGAAATGCCACCAAAAGATCTGCAAGTCTAAAATTGTCTAAATTACCTGTAGAAACCCAGGAATTTAGTTTTGTCAAAATAAGTAGGAAACCCTGTTAAGACCTTAACATATGGAAGGTTTTGTTGTATTGACACCATTAGGGAGTAAGGGGAATGTAAAATGGAGAATCCATGTGAATATTTATTGAATGCAACAAATAAGCTATTTCACAACTTCCTCCTTTTTACTTGTTATATTAGTGATATCAGTTTATTTTAAGAAATAGTGTAAGATGTTTTATTTTAAGTGGAATGCTACTTTGCATAAAAGTAACCCTTCCCTCAACATGAAAATACAGTAAATACATGCATGTCATAACTGCAGTTTTATTAGTTCCCATTTTCATTTTGGACTTTTTTTTTGTCAGTCACATGGTCCGAGTGCAATAGTTCATTTAGAATGTGATTGTGAGATGTATGTTTGTACACACACACACTTAACATGCTGTATATGTAAACACGTTAACGGTGAAAAAAAGTTGAATGTACGTAAGAGTAGTTTTGTCATTTTGCATTGTTTTATGTATTCATATGGAGCTGCCTCTGGGGCAGTTCTGATCTGAGTATGCGAGTGCCCTCCGTAAATTTCATCTTAATCATTCATTCTCGTTATTCTAGTTAGCCAAAGTTGCTTAAAAGCAATGCTAAACATGGCAGGAATGCACCTTGTACCCTTTGAACTCTCCAATAATAAACGTTTGGGTGTATTCTCACATTGTGTTTGTCAAAAACAAATGTGTGTCCCCAGAATGTTTTCGTGTATGTGCACATCTCGATGTACATCTGTGAGTTTACTCCTGAAGAACTGAAAGAGGCTCATTCATACCAGAGATTGGGATACCATGGTAGCTTGGGTACCAATTAGCCTGAGCATAAGTGGACTTCAAAGTAGGACTCCTGAAGGTGTTATGTCCCTAAAGTAAGCAATATTTCATAATGATACCTTTAAAATGGAGAAATCATGCCATCTTTGTCTTTGAAAGACATGCACCATTTAAAATATTTTGTTTGTATTTTTTTTAAATTTTACAAACAAATCTCAATGATTTGCAATTACAGTGGAAGACTGATTTTTCCAGATTTTAAATTTCTCCACATTGTTTTACTTTCAAGGTCCCAAAAAAAGGTGACATTTTAAAAAAAACTTCCTTATATATTACATGTTCCTACATGCTAAGTTCTTTAGTGTGTCCCCTGAAAAACACAAGGTTGCCCTGTAGTAGGATAGCAATTTGTACTTGTACATGTAAGATTTTTTTCTTTTCATTTAAAGATTAAGATTACTATTTTCAGATTTACATGTTTGTCTTGTTAGCAGTAGCATGTTAAAATGTGATATACAGTGGAACCTCAATTTTTAAGTTTTTCAAGGGACCAAGCTGGGAAATCAAAATGCAGGGAAATGTAAAATCAAGGAAAGTTTTAAAACATTTTGTTATGTTGGGGAGTGTGAAACCGGAAACGTAAAATTGGGGTTCCACTATATATATATACACATTGGAACTTTGAATTTATGTTCCCAGATTTTACATTTTCATGCATTATACATTCAACCTTGATGGTCCCAACATGCAAAATGTTATATAATTTTTCTGCATTTCAAGTTTTTCCACCCTGGTCCCCTGAAAAATGTAAAATCGATGTTCCACTCTATTAGGTATTGCTATTCTTCCAAATAATATGTGGTAGAGTACTCTACCAGATTATTATATTTTCTTGTTATGCAATTTTTAACTAACTAACTAACTAACTCTCTAGCCTTCTTAAACCCGAAGGTTCATGGCTGCAGCAACACAGGCCTTCCATCTTTCCCTATCTTGAGCAAGTTCTATATATTCTTTTCCATCCCTACCGATTTCCCTTAGGTCCATCTCAACGTTGTCCCTCCATCTTCGTCTTGGCCTTCCTACAGGTCTCTTACCATCAGGTTTCCCAACAAGAATCCTGTAAACTCCTCTTTCCTCTCCCATTCGTGCCACATGACCTGCCCACCTAAGTCTTCTTGATTTAATTATTCTGATAATATCTGGACATGAATACAAATTGTGTAGTTCTAAATTATGTAACCTTCTCCACTCACCTGTCTCCTCATCCCTTTTAGGTCCAAAGATTTTCCTAAGGATCTTATTTTCAAATACTCTCAATTTATGTTCTTCTTTCAATGTAAGGGACCAAGTTTCACACCCATATAATACTACAGGCAAAATTACGGTTTTGTATATTTTAACTTTTAATTTCTTAGATATTAAACGAGAAGACAAAAGTTTATGAAGAGAGAAGTAACATGCATTGCCTGAATTGAGCCTACTTTTTATTTCCTCATTAATATAATTTTCATTTGTTAATATTACTCCTAAGTATTTAAATTTGGAAACTGGTTCAAACGAGTTGTTATCAATAATTAGATTTTGATTATTACCTAACACTTGGTTTCGGCCTGTAAGCATATATTTAGTTTTCTCTTTGTTAACTTCCAAACCTATCTCTTTAGCAGTTTTGAAAAATATTTTAGCATTATTTTTAATTGTATTCACATCATCCCCCAGTAAGTCTACATCATCTGCATATGCTAACAACTGAGTCACACCATTTAATTTTAGTCCTTCGTTAGTTTCTTTTACCTTCCTAACAGCATATTCTAAGGCAAAATTAAAGAGCAATGGAGATAATGCATCTCCTTGTTTTAACCCATCATGAATTGTAAATTTGTCAGACATATTAATACCCACACGAATTTTACTTTCTGTTTCACTGGTGCATATTTTTATCATACTAACAAGCTTCTTAGGTATTCCAAACTCTACTAATATATTATATAATTTATCTCTCTTGACCGAATCATATGCTTTTTTGAAATCAATGAATAGCTGATGGACATTTTGATTATATTCCCACTTTTTTTCAAGTGTCTGTCTGATGTGAAAAATTTGATCTGTAGTTGATCTGTTACGTTTAAATCCACATTGATAATCACCTATAATTTCATTAGCATATGGGGTAAGTCTTGCTAAAAGAATGTTAGATAATATTTTATATGTTGTTGAGAGTAGAGAAATTCCACGGTAATTATTGCAGTTCATTTTATCACCTTTTTTAAACACAGGAACAATTATGGATTCTTTCCACTGTTGAGGGATTTCTTCTTTATTCCATATTAAACAAATTAATTTATGAATTTGACATATTAATGAATTTCCACCATATTTAATTAACTCAGCTGGTATTAAATCAATGCCAGGTGCTTTGTTATTCTTTAGCCTTTTAATTGCATCTTTAACTTCAGTCAAGTTAGGTTCTGGAACTAAAGGTTCTGCTGTGTGGACTTCATTTACTTCTGATTTATCTCCTACATGGACATTTAAAAGATCATTAAAGTAGTTCTTCCATCTATTTAGAATATCGCTTGGGTCAGCTAGAAAATCACCGTCTTTATCTTTTATCAAGTTTACTTTAGGTTGCCACCCCTTTCTAAACTCATTTACACCTTTATATAAATCTCTGATATTTTTATTTTTGCTGTTTGTTTCAATTTCGTTAATTTTGCTTTTCAAGTAATCTCTTTTTTTACTTCTAAACGTGCGGTTAACTTCTCGCTTTATTCTATTATAATTGTTTAGATTTGTATCATCAGAGTTATTTAACCACCTAAGTCTAGCCTGATTTCTTATTTCTATTAGATTATGACATTCACTATCAAACCATTTCTTACTTTTTCTCGGTTTATGGTATCCTATACTTTCTTTAGCTGCTGATTCTATTGCATTACGTATGTGCTCCCAATTCTTATTTACGTCTGTTTCATTTATATTTTCATCATCATTTAAATCCTGCAAAACATCAAATCTATTTGACAGTTTAATTTGGTAATCTTTCTTAATTCTTTCATCAGTAAACTTTTCTGTGTCAAATTTTAGAACTTTTAGATTTTGTTGCTTATGATTTATCACTGAGAGTCTTTCTCTTAATTTAGCAATTACTAAATAATGGTCACTGGCACAGTCAGCACCTCTATGTGTACGAACGTCAATTATACTAGTATGCCTTCTCTTATCAATGAGAATATGATCTATCTGATTATGAGTTTTACCATCTGGAGAAGACCAGGTATATTTATGGATATCTTTATGTTTAAAAGTGGTACTTTTCACAATTAAATTCTTTGAGGTTGCAAAAGTAATCAATCTTATACCATTATCATTACTTAATTCATGAAGACTTTCTTTACCAATCGTGGGTTTAAATGTATCTTCTTTGCCAATCTGTGCATTACAGTCACCTAACAGAATTTTCATATCATACTGAGAAGATTTATCAAAGACCTGTTCTAACTCTGTATAAAAATCATCTTTAGTATTATCATCTTTATCTTCCGTTGGTGCATGTATGTTTATTAAAATAATTTTACACCACCTACCCTGTAAAACTGCATATGATATCCTATCATTAATAAATTCTACTGTTTTAAGAGCCGAGATAATTCTATTATTTATGAAAAAGCCTGTTCCAAAATTATGATTTTCAGTACCACCATAAAAAAAAGTATAATTTTTAGTTTTACAATTCCCTTCTCCTGGCCACCTAACTTCCTGGACAGCTACTACATCTAATTTATACCTAACTATCTCATTAACTGTACACTGAAATGCCCCAGGCCGGTAAAGGCTCAGAACATTCCAGGTGCCTAATTTAATATCCTTATTCCTAACGTAGATCTTATTCTTAGTCCAGGGACCTCCCAAAGTAGTCCCCACCCGGAGATCCGAACGGGGGACTATTTTACCTCCGGAATATTTTACCTTGGGAACATCCATGGCCTTATAATGCTGATTCTTGACATGGCTTTTTACAGTGCAGAGTTGTCAGCTCTACGCCTAACCCCCAATATGAATGGAGGAACTACTACACAAGACAAATACAAACATATTAGACAGCACAATTACTACACAAGATGAACACAAACACATTAGACAGCACAACTAATACACAAAACATACACAAACACACACACACACACACACACATACACACATACGTGTAAGGATGATATAGATGATGGTGATCATCCAAACTAAAGCATATTCAGTGGAATGTTTTTTGTAACGTTGATGCAACGTTATCACAACGTTGTTCCCCTACATACAACATTCATCATAAACTCAGTGGAGTTTGTCACATCATGTGACAAACTCCACTGAATTCATCAAGATGCTGCAGCAGATCAGAACATCATCAGGTGACATCTTAGTCAGCTTTGACGTAGTGTCACTCTTCACCAAAGTGCCACTTCAAGAGTCACTGGAGTTACTAGAGAGAGGACAGATATAGAAATTGGCAGAACAGAAAAGAGGAGAGAGAGACAGAAACAGGCAGACAGAAAGATATAGAAAGGGATAGATGGGAAAGAAAGAGATAGAGAGAGAGAGAAAGCGACCAGGACAAACGAATACGGAGGGAGAGAGATAGAGATAGAAAAATAGAGGGAGAAAGACAGAGGAAAAGAGATAGAAAGGAACAGACAGAAAAGAGAGAGAGAGAGAGAGATAGAAAGATATAGAATGGGATAGAGAAAGGTCTTAAAGTACCGGACATCCGACAGTACCGGAATTTTGGTTAACTCACATTTTGAATTCATTATTGTAATAATAATTTGCTAATGCGTATAATTTAATTCATAAATATATTTTTTCTAAACATATAAATATCGTGGCTGTTCAATGGTTCTGGTATAAGGAAATAAAGGAAATTTGAAAAATATTTATAATTTGCGATACTCAGAACTATCCGAATACTTCTTAACAACATCGGTGGTTTGGTGCCAAAAATGGGAAATGGGAGGGGGCAATGACAGTTATTTTGTCATTGTAGACAAACATTAAGACACTATTGTACGGGGGCAAAAGTGAAACAAAATGGTCGCTGGAACCGCACTCAGGTCCTCTCAAATAGCCGACACTGTACGTATATATATATAGAGTATCTGCCCCCCCCCCCCCAATAAACAAATCCTGGCTACGGGCCTGATTCCTATTTCAAACTCAGAGTAGGTATTACTAATTGGTATTGAGAGCTGTTGGACTTCTGAACTTATACAGGGTGTTTCTGTGACAGCGCCACAGACCTGCATTTATCACATTTTTAGATTTATTTTTTAAAATTTTTGTGGCCTTTTTCAGGCAGTACTTCCCCAGTGGAGACACAAGGCTGTACCTCCTTCCTAAATCCAAGCCTGACTACAGGGTAGAATTGAGAATGCAGAAGGTGACATTAGCATTTCTACAAGTTGACCATGCTGTGATTTTATTCCAATGTTGTTCTTGTTCAAGTTTTGTTATTAGCAAAGTTTTATACTTTAGTGTCATTACGAGAGTAATGCAAAACATTTAGGTGTTACGGCTGACAACTTAGTCTCCAAAACGTAATTTTAAAGCAAATTCTTGTGCCTTTCAGTCAACATAACATTTTGAAAACCTATGGATTACGTTTCAATGTTTGTATATGAGGAACACAAATTGATTGGTCCAGGCTAAGACATCATTTGTGGGTTTTCACTCATAAAATTCACTTACAATCATAGTCACAAATAAGCTAGCAAAGTATAAAGTCAATTTCTTACTCCCTCCCTATTCTGACGAAACAACTGCGAAGAATTCAGCCGAAAATATGCATTAAATTCATATCGGTTTGAATTGCGACATTTTGTGGAGGCGAGCTTCTCTATGTGGACATCAACGGCTTATTCCATGCTCGCCTTCGTTAAATTTTGAAAAATTAGGTTCCGTTTGCTGTTTTGGTATCAGCCCCTTCTTTGAAAAGTGTTGTTGCAGGTAATGATTTTAGATCCACAGGACCACCAGAAGAGAGATATTCTATTAAAGCATTGTTACTAAAAATGTAGAATTTGTGGACCAAAATATAAAAGCACCATAATTGTATGGCAACGTTCCACAAAAGGTGACAATGAGGTAGTACGTACAAATACAGAAAATTCTTTTTGGGATTTACATTTACAAAGTGTAAATTTTACATGTTCTACACAAAACATGAAATAATCTAGAAACGTAGATACTAAGATTGCAAATCTATTCATTACCCTAACGAAAAAATAAAATTGTTTGACATTTTTGGTTATATGGTGTTGGTTTGATTTGATTTTGTTTTTTAAGTCCACTTTATGTACAGTAAGGCTATTCGGGACTGGACCTACAGTATAAAGTGGGATCCGAACCACTTATGCCTCTACCGGGTATCGAATCCGGGAACCCTTGATTACAAGGCGAAGACGCTACCATTCCGCCATCGGAGAGGCTTACATGGTGTTGGGCACTTATGCTTTTGTTACCAATATGCATTAGTTAGAGAATATGGTCTAAAAACAGTTCTAAATTCCAGGATTAAATTCAGTCATCACGACAGAAATCAGTGTTTCCAATACAATATGTTACACATACGAGTACTAGGGGGGGGGGGGTCTTCCCGAAAAATTATTTCGAATATAATTTTGTCTCTCCGTTTCAGGTTTTATTACACCAATGTGCAAATAACAGAATTTTGTATATTTTTTAATTTTACTTCCCTTTCCATATTTTTAGGCTCATCGCGACACAAACGATAAAAAAATCGCATGCACGTTTTAATATTTGGCTGTTTACAAGTGACCAATCTCTTCACTAACGTTTGTTTGCTTAACACAAAGCATTTTCATGCATGTGCGCAAATGAACCATTGCAAATTAGAATTAATGCCACTCGTACAATCCTTTCCGCATACGACTACCTACAAATAAACATACACTAATGTGGTTTAGAAATCTTCCCAGCGCATACTGTGAGTAAAGCATTTTAGGGGATTGCAGATAATGCACTGCGGATGTGCACAGTAGGAAGGAAAGGATATACTTACGTTGCAACACCTAGCGATGGGCTGAGAGGAGTTAGGTCAAGGGTTATCATATTATCCCTCGCGATGCCCCTAAGATTGATAATGTACTGTGAAATGAAAACTACGGAAAGCACTTCATGGGACTGTGATCCACCCAAAACATGGCTGTTACGCCAATTAAAGAAAACAGCTATTGCGATTTATCCGTGATTAAACCAAGTATACGAATACCGGTGTTGAAGTTAAGAAGATTGCCTAATACCTGTCTGCTACTTTAACGTGCATTTCATTAGTTAGCACGCACCACGTGACCGTACACCACAAATTACACCGGTCCAGAAGGTAGTTTTAAATGTCAACTAATGCATACCCATGCCAAACAAAGTGCTTATGTGCAGAAAGATTTTTTTTTTTACTATAACATGTCTGCTATTTGCTCTGGTGATGGACAACAAAAAACCAGTTTCATCAAAACTTTAAAAATTATTATTATAGTGGTGTTTTGCTGGGCTTTTGTGTGTAGAGCACTTAAAATAGGTGGTGTAGCATTTCATTTGTCATAGTCTATTGATAGCACATTTTCTAATTAGTTCTTTTTTTGAGGTGAAATGTTTGGATCTCCTACAAAGTTCGTTCACAAAGGTCTGTTACTAACATTCCACTGACTGCTTCTGTAGTGCTTTTCAAAACACAGGCATCATTGGCATCTTGTAACACTGCATGATCTGTAGGAGACTGGACCACTGCTTTCATGCCACTGATCTGAAACTCATCATATCTCCCGAGTGCATGGTAATCCGAAACAAACTCTTTTAACACCACTGGAATTGCCCATCAGCATTATTTCTCTGCCTTGTGACTGTAGTTGGGCAAAAAGAGAAAAAGAGGGGCTTACAGAAACCCAAATCGGACACAAATAACCACCTATGGATCAAAAGAACCACTCATACTAAACTCCTTTTATATATATTTATACAGCACCATACTTACGTGTGTATAATGCGCACCCTGCTTTTGGATAGGGACCCTGCTTTTGGATAGGGAAAAGCAACAATTATCCCATATATAATGCGCAGTACAATTCAGGTTCAAGAATGGCTTCCTTAGTTTTAGGTTGTAAATCTGTTGCTATACCGATGAAGAGCAATGGACATCATACCTATTCAAGGAGTCACCTGTTTCTATGTGGACCAAGAGGAGAATATACTCTTGTGCATACAATGAGCCGCCAACTCATGCTCCCCCCCTCTCCCTCCACTGTGTTTAGCACCCCAAGACTCACTTCTGGAACCACATTGTTTATTGGGTAGTAGAAGAAAGAAAGATCAAAATTATGTTATGGATTTGCAATGGTCAGGAAGTTATTTTCTATTTGTCATTCAATAAATACCATTGTGATACACATCCTGCATGACGCGAGGTGCGTGCACAAAATCCGCCAAAATTGCACCGCTTTTCTCGGTGTTACAAAACATGGTCGTTACAATGTGAAAAATCATGGGAAATGGCCAGACTTGTATGGTTTTTAAAATTATAATTAATTGCTCAAGAAACCAAACCTGGTAATTTGTATTTGCACCTGTTAATATATACATGTTATATGCAGTGACATAGTGAAAACATGTGTAATTCCATGGGGCTGTCCAAATTCACAGTTTTTGGGCGCAAACATTTTGGAAATAAGTGCGCATTATACATGAGTAAATATGGTAAATAAATTTCCTTTTTTACCCTACCCCTTGCCCCTTTCATCATCCCTTAATATTTGGATTGTGGAAAGGGAATAACTAAAAAAAAAAGCATTCAGTAACAATTGGCTATTCCCTAACTAGTTTGCCCCACCTTACCCATAAATGAACATGCTTTGTTAAATAACATGAAAAGATGTTATCTGTATTAATAATGTGTTGCTTTTGTGTGATAAGGTTCCTGTCCCACGGGCAGCGGTGGGTGTTGTCATTGGAAAGGGTGGTGACATGATTAAGAAGATACAGACTGAGACAGGAGCGTGGGTGCAGTTCCAGCAAGATTGTGACAATGGCCCTGGGGACAGGAGGTGTCTCTTAACAGGGCAGCCAGACCAAATAGAACAGGCTAGGAGACGGATTGAAGACCTCATCGACAGTGTGTTGGTAAGCAGTTACACACCTCCTGCAACCATTGCGAATGAAAGCAGATGGTCTTCATTCTTGGGAGGGCAACAGTAGTGTCGGGGAGACCTTATTGTGTGTGCCACAAATTCAGAATTCACATGACAAAAAAGAAAAGGAAATAAAGTGAGACATGCTTGTTGCCTCGGATGACACGATGGCTTCGAAATTTTGCTTCATGCCCAAAAGTCAGTGGAATGTTTCAGAGCTTTTTCATTTTGTTTCGGTATTGTCATCTGGAATCCAGAATGTCTGCCAATGATTTTGGGAATGTGGTGAGGCAGTCCCTGAAATTTGATGTGGACGTACCTGGGGGAAGGGGGTAAACTTTTAGTTTGCCGCATTACCAGTTTCTTTTCGTCTTTCTCCCTCCTTGCACAAAGATGGTTGTCTTCAACTCCACAGTTTAAGTGGTGCTGATATTTCAGTCTGAAATGTGTAGCCAGAAACTAAGTGAAGAATGGATTTTGGATCATGCTTCTGGTAAAGTGCTTCTGAGAATGGAAGGTAAGACAGTGGCTACTACTTCATTCCTGTAAGCGTGCAAAACTGTTTTTGATCATTATCTTATAGTGTTAAAGCTAGAATTAGCACTATAGTTATATTCTCCTATAACAACATACGTTAAGTAATAGACAATTACTAAAGCAAGCAAGCATGTCGTTCGTTATTATTGAAATAGCACATGATAGAGAGGTCGTAAAATATCATATAAATGCTTATTCTGAAGATCCAGGTAATGGAATAGTGGCATAAGTCTGGATATTATATATAATAAACTGAAGCTCAAGTAGTGTGTGGGCGCATGCACATGCATGTGTATGGCACAGAGGGGTGCGATATAATATGTTGGGAGTAAATTGAGTAAATAGATATACACATTATGATGTATCTTAGTATACATGTTATAGATTTTTTTTTTAGTCCTTAAGTTAAAATAATGTAGGCTACTAATGTACCTGTGATTTATATCTAGTAAATAATTTTGCAGTGAAATACAGTGTTGAAGCAAAAGTAATCACATGGTAAATACATCATTACCACTATGTGATTATTTGATCAGCTTGGTTGTATTAAAGACTTCTTGAAACTGATGCATGCCAGCTTTCAGTATTAAAATAATAATTTATTAACTTAAGGAGATTACAATTGAAGCAAACTGTATAAATCAGGGATTTTTGTTTTCTTCATTATTGTTTTAACAATTACAAAGTTTTTCTGTTGTGTGCTGTACCACAAAGCTGTTTTTTTAACAATGGTTGCAAAAGTAGAGCTTTATCATTAATATACCGGTTGAAAATATAAAATGAAACAATTTAAAAAAAGTATGCACTAAACTGATTTCCTCTTTTTTATCTTTATACATGTGAAAAATGTGATTTAGGCAAGAATGCCTAACCTGTGAAAGCCTCTTGGTAAAAAATGAGTAATGATGTATGCAGTTCTAGCTTTCTTAAGAGATAATGTGACATAAGATCATGATTGCAACATTGTCTTTATCGCAATAAATGCATTTGCACAAACATTGAACACAACTTTTAAATTATCTTGGAAAAAATTCAGGTGGGCATTGTTTGTTGTATATGTATTTCTTCACAACCTTCTTAGGCCTTGGAGAGAAGCGGTGTGGAAGGACTAATTTCTTCATCTCCGGATCATAAAGATATGCCCAAATTTCATAAGGTCACCAGATCAGGAGAGAACTTTTCATGATTGGCTACAAGCTCGTCCAACAGATTAGAGCAGATATTCACTCTTATCCACTTTATTTTGGGTGTCGACTGGTACCAACTTTGCAAACACTTTACAATCTTCTGTCACCTTCTGCATCTCATTGAGACCACAGTCGAGTTGTGCACAAAGCTCTAGAATTCACATGACACTTATCTTCTCCCCTGGCTTATTCATGGCTTCCATTATCCTTCTGTTAATGTTTGTACAAAAACATCCTCTGCACCTTGTGAGATGCTGTACTAAACTTGTCTAGTCTGGTGTGCACTGTAATACTGGGTAAATTACAAGAGTGCTATTCGGAAATCAAACTTCCCGAGAGGCATGAAATAAGGAAAACATATATTTGTTATACATGAAAGTTGCACATGTGAACTATTTTACAACATAATTGCCATCTAAATTCATCAGGCATTTGTCAGTGAACGCACTTTCTTCTGTATACCCTCGTTGCCACCAGGGAATCTGCCATTCTCAAACACCATCCATCAGCTCCTAATTTTGGTACCCATCTTGCACAAAACTTGATAACCCAGCCTCACAGGCTGTCTCATAGAGGGGGTTGCCCAATTTCAGGAAATTCTTGACTCTTTGTGTACTGTATATTGTGAAGTGGCAGTATTCGTAAACCATGTTATCCACTCATTCAAGGTCATCCAGCACAACAGACTGTCTTCCTTGTCCTCCTTAATCACACACATGAGTTCTTCCCTCTTGAAATTTCCGGCACCATTTCCTGACACAACCTTCACTCATGACTTTCTCTCCATGCATGACACTCATTCTACAAATGATTTCAAGCTTCCAGCTGCGCTATGGGCTTGCACCTGCAAAACCATATTACATCATTAACCTCGCGGGAGCATCTATTGTACCAGCAATGGTTTTCTGCCCACTACACACCAAGCCTAAAAACACTGTGACCAACCACTTGACATGCCGTGAGTCAACACGTGACAGCTTATTTCTGTTCATGCACCTTCATCAGACATTTTTACAATATTATAACTGCAACATTCATGAAACTAAGAATAAATGTCTGATGGAGGAAGTATGTGTTCTTCCGAAAGGTTGTAAAATTTTGGGTTTATAACCTTGTACGAACCATAAACTACAGGAGAAATAATTCTACAATACAAGCAACAGCAATACGTATATGAACGTATTTTTCGGCCGATTTTCCTGGGAAAAGGGTCATTACTTGGAGAGGGTCGTTATATTTGGGGACGTAGAATCGAGACTTGACTGTAATTGACATTCATAGATTATCGGTTTTTTGTTTTTGCAGGATGACAGGAGTCCTAGAACTGCAAAGTTACTTTGATAATCTTTAGATACTTCTTAGAGAAAAAAAAACAATTAAAATCTTGCGTTGTTGCTTCGAAGGACATTTCCGAAATGAGTTTGTTGAATGTAGTAACAATATTTGACATTCCAGTATGTCATATCTTTATATGCATATAAATTAGGGATTGGACGGATTAATCGGTATGGGCCGATATAGGCATATCGGTGTATCAATTTATCGATAAATTACCGATTATTTTACCGATCCGATATATCGATTATTATCTGATAATTTAGTGCAAAATTTTGCCATTTTGTTGTAATTTTTATGGATAATATCCATGCCCTACTTTCCAAAAAAGTAAATGTCTAAATATGCAATTTATCTTGCACTGCAGTCACCTTGAAACACACACTTATCAAAGAGGTCAGTGAACCTTTCAGGTTCTTCAGGGACAATTTCTAATTTTATATCGGATCGGTAGAATATCGGTATCGGTAAATTTTATATCTGTACTTTACCGGTATCTGCCAAAATTTCATATCGACCCATCCCTAATATAAATAAACAAAAAAGAGAAAACTATTTGTATATTTGCCATGTGGTTCTTGTTTTGTTCCAAACCAGCCATCCTGAAATGGTTAAATTTGTTTGAATGTAACCCTGAACCTAAATAGAAATCACTCCATGGTCCTCTATGTTGGTGCCATTTTCTTGCTTCGGCATGGGGTCAAAAACACATGTAAAGTTGTCTGGCTGTTATCACAAATTGGATGTTTTTGTAAAATTTTCCCAGAGACATGTACAATATTTGCGAATTATGTTCACTAATAACTGTTAACGATATTCTTTCCAGCGCAGGGACAATGAGATGGGAAGAGGACGAGGTTGAGGTGGCCCTCCACCACCTTTTGATAGAATGGGTCGCGGAGGACCAGGGGGCGAGTATGGTCCCGGACCAGGAGGGCCCGGTGGTTGGGACAGAAGACCAGGAGGAATGCAGCCACCCAACCAAATGGGTGACAAGCAAGAAGTTACTTTCACTGAACCTGCAGCCAAGTGTGGAATAATAATTGGTAGAGGTGTGTAGATACAAATATTTAAAATATGCTGTTGCCTATTTCATACATGTTTGCAAAACATCAAAAAATACAGTATTTCAGAAAGGCTTATGATTGGTTCTGAACCTTTGGCCATTTTTGTGCATTCTTATGATTGGTTCTGAACCTTTGACCATTTTTGTGCATTAATGCCAATGTATAGAACTGAAAAAATTGTACTGTTATCATTTCTGGTCCCATTGAAAGGAAGGAGGGGGGGTTCGTGCGGCATTAGTTCTTTACTAACAATTCCAGCCATCCTCCATGAATGAAATGCATAGGAATATTGGGCATCACTTATGCTACAATTTGGTTATTGATTGGTAAGTCTGTAATGTATTGGTAAACCCATTGCTGTAATATATCTATAAATAGGCTATAATGTAGCACAAATTTGCCATTTAATTATTTTTATGAATAAAAGTATATTTAATATACCTGTTCTTGTAAGTACCGTATTTATAAGTTAATTACATGCAATTCCAGAAAAGTTCACATTGTACATGCACAAACACGGTTAATACTGAAAAAAAAAAGTTGTTCAGAGACTAAAATATAGTACCCTTACAGTGATCCACATATTTCTGATTTTGTTTTTTTGGCCAAATTTCACCAAAATTGTTGTTCTTAATGTGCATCATGAGATATTGAAAATTATTAAAAAATAGTTTTTCTTGTATGTATGCATTGCTTGGATTGTAGAATTATTTTCCTGTAGTTTACGGTTATTACAAGCATAAGAAAACAGTTTTTCGTTGTGACATTTCAGATGTGATCAAAATATTTTTTTTATCTGAAATAAAAATAAAACAGACTGCTTCTTTTCACAGTTAGGTTGCTATATTACAACAATGTAACATTGACAACATCCATTATATAACGGATTCTTTTTGTTGAAAAAATTGCTAACCATTGTTATAACTGTATCTTTAGTCAATATTAAAATAAATGATTAAGGGAGCGTGTGTTCTCCTGAGCAACTAAAAATTGTTTTCTTACGCTTGTAATGACCATAAACTACAGGAAAATAATTATTAAAAAATGTATTAGGATCATGCCAATAGGGGTGTTGGGTTGAAGCCAATGTGAAAATGAGATAAATAAATAATATGCCCACATTAGGGGATTATGGATTGTTACCAACAATGTTATTGGTCTTTGTGCAGCATCATGTAGACAATTAGAGAAATACTTGGAAAGAAGTAGCAGGCTCCAAATTAAAAATGAAAAGGGCACTTGGGAAGCCCTGGCCTTTAGGAGGCTACTACTGCATGGAGTTTCATTTTAGTTTAGTTTAAGTGTTTAGATGAAATTGTTGAACAAATATTGATGCAGAATCATAGTTAGATCAGTCAATAGTGGAGAGATCTATAATCTGTATGAAGAAAGTATCAAGCATTTCCACCTGTGACTTAGTCATCTAGTAGGACACTAGTAAGTGTCTTGCCTGCAGGAAGGCTATATCAGGGTACTGAACTTCTAAAGTTAGTCAACTAAATTTAAGAACTTTTCAGTTTCACTGAAATGTCACTACATTATATCCACAGTAAGACTGAAGCAGATTAATCAGGACAATATTGATCAGTCTTTATCAAAAATTTCTGTAATCTGAAACTTTCTCACATAAATGTGGTTTTATTTCTCCGGTATAAAACTAAAATTGGCCTACATTTTATGATTTTCTAAATAATGGATCTCATTTGTAGGACAAACTTCCACCAGAGTAAGTAATTACACATTTGAGTTAACTAATAATTGTGGATTGTATTTTGGTGTGTATATTATATTCTGCTTACTATTCCTCCATTAGGTGGTGAAACAATTAAGCAAATCAACCCACAAACAGGTGCACACTGTGAGCTGGACCGAAGGCCACCACCCAATCCTAACGAGAAAGTGTTTGTCATTCGAGGTGCTCCAGACCAGATAGAACATGCAAAGAGGCTCATTACAGAGAAGATAGGAATGGTAACTATTGAAATCTGTTGCATGCACACACAACATTCCCCCAATCTTGAAACTAGCACACTATTGGCTGAGAAAATGCCTTGGTATTTGTAAAGCGAGATAAATTATAAGTTCATGGTGTGGTGCAGTAATATCTTTCAGGATATTATATTAAAAATTGCTTTGGTTTTGAATGTTTTTTCTTATTCTTGTGATATAAATTTCAATCTCTGCTTTTGTTAACATAAATTATGGTCTAATCCATGTTGAGGAAGGCACCAAATCTAAATTAATGTTGCAAGAGTAAGAACAATATTTGTATTAAAATATATAGTCAAATGTAGCTGGAGTAGTTGTTTATGAGTAGTAAGTATAGTTACAATTCTAAAATAACAATTTCTTAATCATATTGTAGCAGTTGTTTGGATAACTTTCCAAACACACCAACATAAAGCTTTACATATTACGATCCATATTCCAGTTTCTTTGCACAGACTATTACATGATAACAGTTTTTTTTTCCTTCCTCTAGAGCAGTTTCCTAATAGTTATTATTTTATATTATTTATTGTTTTATTCCTAGTGTAACAATTTTGAAATGTTTTGCATTATATTTTAATTTTGGCTGAGCCTATATCCATAAAAATGCCAAAACTCTTAGATTCCTTCTGATACTGAGTCTTGAAAATGTAACAGATATTATTGTGTATATATTGCATTCCAATTATATGCATCAACTTGCTTTAAAATATTCAAGAAGTAGCATCAAAATATTAAAATACCCAGTATGTAAACAAAAAAAATGCATTTTTCTCCTCAATGTTGGTGCAAAATAAATGAAAGCTTCAAATTTTGCACAATTTCAAGGATAATAAGACTGAAAATGCTGTGCAGACATTGGAAAAGACACAAATGCCAGGCATCAGTATATAAGTTGCAACGGATACTTTCCTCCTCCTTACCTATGCACTGGCATTGATATTGGCTCATCCCCAACTGCTAATTCTTGTAAAGGCATAAACATCTATTCATATGTTCTCCATAATGTTTTGTGCTTATTGTAAGAAGAGAACTGATTTTGTAACCTTTTTTTTATTACACATATTTTTGTTTCACAAGATACTATGTCAAAACATAGTGAAGATGAATTTTGTCACTACTTTAATAACATGTGTAACGTGTAAAAATTACTTAAATTTTACTCATTATAAGAAGGTAAAATAGCCTTCAGCAATACTAAAGAGTCCAGAGGTATGCCAATTATGTATTTGTTACCAGTTCCTATGGGAGCATGAACAGGCTGCTAAATTGAAGCAGAATGTGTATTTTCAGTCCCAGCCGGGGCCTGCCCCACCTCCGACGCAGTATCCTATTGGTCAGGGTCCTGGACCTGGTGGGTAAGTATCAAGACAGTCAATGTTGTTACTTTGAAATTTACGACAGAGACTGAAGTTTCACCACACTTTAAAAACCACAGCACATGGAAGTGGTGAATTGTTAGTTTTAATTAATTTTAATTAAAGGGGGGGGGGGAGAGTGCTGTGGTTTTTTAAGTGTGGTGTAAGTTTAGTCTCTGTCAAGGTATGAACAGTATTGAAATAGAAATTTGTTGCCTCTTTTTTTTAAAGTGCATCCACGCTCGTCAGAAGGGGGTGATATTTTCTTTTGAGCAAGTTTTCCATGTCTTAACAACAGTAGAATATTGCCAGTGTTGTCATAATATTATGCCAGGGATCCTAGGTTGGCCGTGTGTTTGTGTCCTTTTATCAGTTAATTTCAAAACAACACCATTGTTAGGTTTTCTTTTACGAGAACTATCAATAGGATCCTCTTGTCATCGAAATTTTGAAAGGCATTGAAGTCTCTTTAAATATTTGATATTCAGCCAATATTCATTCATGCATTGGAAATCAATTTGTCACATCCTAAGGTACATGTCAAATACTTTACACAGTTTATACTTCCATAGTGAAGTCTAATGCAATGACAGTTTTAACAATAATATAGAATAGGATTGAACTGATCTTATTACAGAAGAACTTTCAGGCATTCTGAGCTTTCACGATCGCAAATGAGCTCTGTAACACTTCCATGGTGCCTAATTATTCTGGAAATCGTTGCTTTTTTTGTGTGTGTAAACACTGAATTTTGTGATTACATAGCATGTATTTTCCTATTCTGATGTAATTCTTGAATATTTTAAAACAAACCTCCCTGTAAATTGAGACACATAATTGGATTGGAATACTTGCACACTAATATCAATCAATATTTAAACAACTTTTTAAGTTTTACAATTTCTAAGTACAGTAAAACCTCGATTTTTACATTTTATATTTTTTTTTACATTTACTGAAAAAAAGGTGGGAAAATGTAAAATTGATGACAATTTTGTAACATTTTGTTATGTTGGGACCATCAAGATTCAATGTATAATGCGGGAAAATGTAAATTAAGGTTCAACTGTATCAGCAGGAATCTCTAAGAGTATTGACATTAGTTGAGAGTAGTATCGGATCAGCCGATAGAACCATTGATTCACTGATATTCCAAATGTACGCGCCATACTTAATTTGAAATAATTATTTTCTGTAGAGCGGTCAGCAGCCTGCGGCTGGTCAAGCTCCACAGCAACCTGTTGCTCCAGCCGCTGGACAACATCAAGGTCAGATGCCTGCTCAACCCTACCAGCCATATGGTTATGGTGGTTACTATGGTGGACAACCACCTCAGAATCAACCATACAATTATCCTGGTTACGGTGGCTACGCTCAGCCTCCACAGGGTCCGGAGAATCAATGAACTCGTCGCTCAAAGATCGACATTTGTATTGTAAGTAAATATAAAATATCTTATTGAGTTTTGCTAGTATAACACTAGATTGCTGGAATGGAGGTGTTATGTATTACTTTGGAAAATAGGCACCATTAATAGTAAGAATTTTGGAATCAACAAAGCAGACATTTTTTGAAATGTCATCACATGCATAGCAGCTACGAATCAACCCCCTCCCCCTTAAAAATCAGTTTGTGGTTTATTTTCATATATAAAATAAAACTTAGTTCGTTAGTTGATGGAAGAAGAGGTCTGTCTGTTGGCTCATTTAGGTAATACAAATGATTATCCCTCATTGATGACAAAATAGCATTGTTTTCACAACTTTTTTATAGAGGGACCACAAGGGAAAGAACCGTGGGGCAAAAGTCTCTCAATATAGTGAAGCTTGTAATTTTCTTATTCAGGACCATTTGTTCTCGACACTCAATACCTGTTTTATGGCTTTTGGAAAATTTGTGACTATCCCTTGGCAATTTTAAAGCCACTTGCTTAAATAGAATATGTTTACTGTTCAATAAATCTATTTTCACTACACACAGGAAAAACTCTGGGCAACATGCATGATGGGCTTCAAGAATATATATGTTGAGATTGGGTGTTTAGCTTATGGTGCTTTGCAATGTGTTCTGTCAAAACACTATTGGTTTGCCCCTTTCGACCATGCTATGAAACTGAAACTCTGCAAAACTTTTCAAGAAAATCCCCTGGGGAAATTATTCATCATTTGTTCTGAAGCAAGTAGGTAATTCTGTCAATGGGATCTAGAAAAATTTCTCCATCACAGATTTTCAGAAAGCCACAAAACTTGGTTCCTTGCAGTGAAAGAAAATGTCATTTACAAAATATCAAGTGTGCTGAGCAGATACAGACATGGAATCCAGTCATCGTAGAACCCTCAAAGAATGCCACATGACACTTTTCGCGGAGTGTAACCTGTCTGTTATGCAAAATGTACCCTCCCCCTCAGACAACATTGTCACAATGGTGAATTTCACAATTAAAAATTGTTTCAATTATTCTTTTAATGTATTTCTTTGAGGGATGGGCCAGTATGAAATTTTGGCTGATACCGATATTCTACCGATCCGATATAAAATTAGAAATGGTCCTTGAAGAACCTGAAAGGTTCATTGACCTCCTTAATAAATTGTTTCAAGGTGACTGCAGTGCAAAAGAAGTTTCATATTTAGACATTTACTTTTTTAGAAAGTAGAGCATGGAGATTATCCATAATTACAACAAAATGGCAGAATTTTGCATTAATATATCAGATATTTATACCAATACACCGATATACCTATATCTGTTGATACCGATAGAGTGCCAATTAATCGGTTCCATCTCTAATTTCTTTGAACATATTAACGCAAAAATCAGGTGGTTTGATGTGATGTGGTTACAATGGAATACTTAAAAATAAGTTGTTTTTTTTAAATACTGTCAACAAAACTTTTAATTACGTTATTCAAGCACTGATACAGTTATCTGTAGGAAATTTTAAAACTGCATTGCTTCAAAGTGGCATAGAATCAGCCCTAAAAATTGCCCTGTAAAAATGCTTGATATTCTTCCGAAAACCTTGTTTTGTGTAAACCATGCATTTGAAAGACATTAATTTTATTGGAAAGTTCCTGAAGATTTTTCCCAACTATCAAAGTGCAGCTTGTTGAAAAATCCCTGCAAATATAACATAACCATTTAGAACAGAGAAATGCTTTTGTCGTAATAGGAAATGCCAGTTACAAAGACAATTAATAGTTTGCCGGCCCCTGTGGTTAGCACATCCTGCTATGATGCCAGGGGTCCCAGGTTCGAATCTTGGCCAGGGCCTGGAAGTTTGTGAGTGTCCATCATATCAACACTCATTCCCATCTTTGCAAATTAGCCAAAAGTGGCACAAAAGCGTAGTAAAAGAAAGCAAACCAATCAATCAATTTAATAGTTCACTGCATTACTGCATCTATATATAAGGAAATGAGAAACATATAAGCACTATCAGAGGTAAAAAGTGTGTTTCGTTCATTAGAACTGTTAACATTTGCACGATAATGCTCTGACATTCTTGACCCCCGGATGGATCTTTTTCACTTCGTAACTCGAAAGCCATTGATCTGCAGATGTGGTAATATGTTTGGTGATATTTTGAAGTAAGGAAACACTCGCCAGTCTAAGGAATTTTTTTTCCTATTTACTTTTCAATGTATCAAATTTGACCCCATGCTAAGCATGCATTTTGATAGCATATTTTTACTTCAGTATTCATACATTATCAGAATGTATATGAAAATACAGGTGTGCCAGCTTGTGGTGTGTATATATACACATGTCTTACAAGCAGGAACACCTTTATTATACATTTTTCATGGGTCTGTGGCTAAAAATTTTGTGGGAAATGAAAATTTCAGGAGGATTGTCTGAACTTGTAGCTTTATTGGCAGTAGGAGGTTAACATGGGGCTACGTAAAATTATTGGCAGTAGGTTAACATGGGGCTACGTAAAATGTGAGATTGTGTAACAACTATACTGTATTTTGTTCATGCGTGTATGCTCGTGCTTATGTATTATTGCTTTCCACATTCTTACTCTCTTGAAACTGAAATTAAGTGTATTTGTACAAATATTGCCATTGTGTATAGATGTAGGAGGGTGTGAGTGAGTTTAGATAATTCACATTGTGCTCACAGCTGTTCCATTTGGAATGTGCAAATGAACGTAATTACCAGAAGATTAAAATAATGGATGCTTCAGAGTTGGTAACTATGATTATTGCAGGAAAAGTTGTTCAGCTGGCATTAAGTATAACTCGAGAGAATGAACTGTTTACAATTTAAATTTTCATATTTGCATTATCAACAAAAGAATGCATTTGCCTTAGCTTTCTAATAGAGTTTTCTTAACTTGGTGTATATTGCCAAATGTCCAAAATGAGTTTGTGTAGATAATTTTGGCATGGATCAATTAGAAGAAGGTTTTCTTACTGTGATAATGCTAGTCTGGTTGCAAGTCTTTGTATTGTGGGAGTGTTAGTTGGTGTTTCGTTAATTTAATGCTACAGCCACAGCATTTGTGTAGACATGGATAAAAACAACTCTGAAATGCTGCTATGGAATTTTTTTTCACATCTTGCATAATGCTTAATGTGGTTGCTTCTAAACAGTTGTGCAGCAGGTGAGAATTGGTAAAGATTTTGTGGGCAACTTGGCAGTTGCGGAGATCTAGTGTCATTCATGTTACTCACATCTTAGGTAAATTTGGAACCTGGTTTATTCGTATTGATGCATACTCTCTTGACGGTAGGTTTGAAATTTCATGGATCGTGGGTCCTCATTTGCTGTCGGGATCTCGTTTTTTTAATATGACATTGGAAATGGTATGTTCAGTAATTGCACATGGTAAGGAGGAGAAGAAGCTAATGGAATACATTGTGCAACATTTCAGATTTGTAGATCTTTGTCATTTTTGTGATTTGAAACATTGATATAAACTATACTCCATTGCACTACTGTCCTTAAAGAGCCAAGGCTTCAGAGTTCTTTTTCATTTGGTGATACGTGGACACTGAATAGTTTCATTGCTGCTGTTTTTCTGACATTGGAAACTAGGGTTTCCCAATTTTTCTCTATAGCTTGTCAACACAAATCCTGGGTCCGTTTTTACTAGGTTGATAATTATTGTTCATATGTGCTATCACTATCATGTCTGGGTAGTAATAATGGGGTGGTTAGAACCCAGAAGTGTCTGTGACTGTAATCCATGGGTTTTCATTGCATTTTTAAAAATCCTTGACCCATGTGAATAAAAGTGCCATCTCCCTGCAATTGAGAGAACTAATTCAACCAAAGTAGATTGTCGCAGAGAGGCTACATTGTAACACACTGTAAACGTGAATATTGTGAGTTAGAGATGAAATATTCATCCATAATGTCCATTATGTTCTATCAATATATATATATATATATAATGTAGTGCTTGTGGTGAGCTCTTGCGTTAGGTTGCAGTAGGTGTCTGCATTCATGCTGAGTTTATGAGTAAGGCTAGGATTTTCATGACAGCATATTTTTTTTCTTTTTGGTAAGGGTGATGTGTTCCCTAAATATATAGAACTTCATATTGTGAAGAAACTATTTCAATTAAGGTGCTTTTTAAGGCCAAAATTTGGCATATTTGGCTATTTATATGTGATGGAGCATATTTTGATGGATTTTCGGTCATATTCAGCATATTTTAAATTGAACTAAAATTTTTTCGTATGTGAAAATATTTCAGCATATAGCCTATTAGATGTTGATGTTTGAAACAGTCATATTTTTCAAATTCTAGTGCATATTTTGTAAAATTTTAGGTCATAAAAATCCTAGCACTATTTATAAGTAAGGAAGTCACCCGTTTTTCATAGTTTATTTGTCCAAAGAGATTCTTTGAGCATGAAGAGACTTACCACATTGTTTTGTAAAATTTAGTGGCTATTGCTGGCATACTCCCTCAGGCCAACCTTTTCTTCTTCTTTCTTAGTACTTAACGAAAACTTACGTTAGAGGCAATTGTAGAATTTGATGTCTAGTAACAATATGACTCGAAAATCAGAGGAAAAGTTCACACTGCGAAACCAAAAGGTGCCAGATTCTGTTGTCAAGTTCTGAATGTTTTGAAAACTGCATTAAGATGATAGTGAAGATACACTGAATTTTGCAAAAGAGAATTGGAACAAAGTAACAATCATGAAAGATTAGAACATGAAGTTGTTACTTGGCACCTAAAGTTTTCACATTTAACTCTTGTATCAAGTTTAATACATTAACAGTACTTTGTAATCTATTTTTTTAAGTAATATATGTAGTGTAAATTAATTTAATGTGTCCAGAGACCAATTCCTCAAGTAGCTATTCACCCTGCACAAATAAAAGTTGTCACTCCTGCTCAAGAAAAACTGCATTCATCTAAACAATTGTAATGTGTAGTGTAATATTGATGCTCTAAATTGGTTATTTTCTTTCATTTTTTGTGACTAGTTTATCTTACCGTAGTTCTAATAGTGAACTTTGCACAGGCTGGAACTGTGTACTTTCATTGCCTCCACTTCAAACACATTAAGTTAATATGAGCACACAGTTGTGAAATAACTGAATAAGTATTGAAAATTGTGCCTTGACTTGGAGTGCTCTACTAAGCTAACTCCCATGATTTGTGGCTCTGTTGATAAGAGCACATGTATGACTTTGATCCCTGGTTCTCTGTGTGATCTAGCAACAATTTTCAGAACAAAATAGTAGCTACCTCAAAAAATGATTCTATAAATTTCCTTTTCTACTTAATTTTGTAAACAGGTGTGCAATGGACTCTTGGTTATGTAATATTAGTGCATACTTGATGATCAAATGTCCCATAAATTTACTAAGACAAAAGGTTCTTCTGTCAAATTTTGAATTGATTGTTGTTCCTCATAAAATTTCAGCATTAGTTATATGTATTGCTCAGTTTTACTAACTCAACATACTTCAGCAAGAGACATGAAACCAAATTTGTATGTGCATACTCCCTATTGAATCTGACAAACCCTTTACTCTACTCAAATAGCAAGCAGAACAGTTTCATAAATTATTTGAATAAATTAATATACATGTTAGTTAAGGGTATTAGCAAGTGTAGTAAATAAATAATATAAAATGTGTATAACAGATCTCATTGTTTAAGTTCCCGAGTGCAACCTATGTACACTAAAACAAGATGATATAAAGGCTCCCACAGGTAAAATAAAATGCTTTGCAAAGTCCAGTATCAGTTTATCCGTAGGATCTTAAATATTGATGTCCTGGAAATATTACACTGCAATATGGAACATGGTGATATTTATATGTCTGTGTGGCATTGTGACATTTGACTTTATTCTTTCATTTATTCTTGAAAATAGATATATTCTGTGAATGTTTTGTTATACAAAATTGTATGTCATTTTGTGGACAGGGAAGAAATTCATACCTGCTCATAGACAAGTTCTTTTCACATCACGATGCTTACAGAACAATTGAGGTAGTGGCGAAATGATGTAAACTGATTACTATTTTGTTTGAAATATGAATATTGAAGGTATGTTTCTGTTGGAATAGTTACTTAGCCCTTTAACCAGGAATTTTATTATACAATATTTGTGAACTGTTTTCTGCACTGTTTCTGTGGTAGTGGTGCGAGGGGTGAACTATTTGCAGATATGTACATAGGTTTTTCCATTATGTTCTAATAAGTACAGTAAAGGTTGCGGGGGTAGGGATTATGTGAACTATATATTAATTCATAATTATTCGTTCTTACACATGGGGGTACATCATGTAATCTGATCATGATGCTGAAACAAGATTAAATATTCTCAGATGGAAACAAACAAAAAGGGTTTAGAATTACACTTATATGTTGGAAATATTTCTGTAATTTTCAAGGAATGAATAACCTGAATTTAAAGAAAGAAAAAAGGTTAATAGTTTGTTTTTTTCTGTAAAATGCACAAGCTTTTGCAGAAAAGTTCACATGAGCTGACAAAAAACATGCTAATTGACAAATGAGTCCATGATAATGTTGGTATGAACCTTTTGAAACTGTTTACTTCTATTTAAAACTTAATAATTTTGATATTACTTGCTCCTTGAAAAAACAAAAGAAACTGTTTGGAATGCACAGCTTAAACTTTGACGTGACATCACTCTGAAATTCAAAGCCTGGTCAGTGCATCAAGCTTCCACTGGGGATCAAGCTTGGGACTGCCTGAAATTATCATGTCTTAAATAGCTGTCATAGATAAACGTAACAATTGGTCACAAGTGAAAGGGAACTGGAATTTTTTTATTCAGAATTTTTTTGTCAGCTAGTATGAGCCACGGTAGCTCAATTGGTAGAGCTTCTTGACTACCAGTGGAAGACCTGGGTGTGAATCCCGTGACAGGTGATCTGGACCAGGAAATTTCCAAGTAATTTCTCTGTTTCTGCACAGCTCTGAGGCCCACCCAGCTTTGTAGAAATGTGTTCCTTGGGGGTTAAAGGTGGCTGGGCATTATGCTGATCACATCATCCGAATTATGGCTAAGATCAAGAATATGTGGAGCTGTACCTCCACATTTCCCCATGTCTTCATGGCATGTATGCATATACCTTTAAATAATTAAATTTAATTAAAACTTTCTTTTGGGATGTAAAGCTCATTCAGTTTCAAGCAACTTTTTTTTATTGCAGGTTTGCCAATTGAAAGAAATTAATTTATGTACCTGGAGATTCCTTATATGGGTGTTCATTAGATTTACGTTATATAAAAGCTGATAAAAATTATGTATTTTTACTTTAAAAGAAAAATATTGCTTACAGAGATTCCCTTTGGTAATCATGGGTCTCTGTGGAAACACATTGCACAGTGAAACTGTAGGTTTTTCTAATGAGTATAAAATGAATTTGCACACTTAGAGGAGAGATTATCATCTACACATCAAAAACTTAAGGAGAGAGAGATTAGCATCTACTCATATCAAAAACGTAAGGACCACACAGTTATTGCTGACACTTACACATTGTAGTGGTTTTAACCTTTTGCAGCCCAAAGCGTTTTTCACATGTAAGCCTCTATATTGCCAGAGTCGATTTTGAGTAAAATGCAGAGTTTCAATTAAATGAGTGTAGATCGGAGGCTAATTGCCCTAGAGAGATGAGTGATATACCGTTGTATGCGGAATGAACCAGAGATTCATACTATATGAATTTTTTGCAAATTCGGCATATATGTGGTGGGGGGAGGGGGCTAACTCTCAAAATTCCAAAATTTCGGGGGGAAAAAATTGGTTCCCCCACCCACCCCCCCAAGAAAAAAAGTACATGACAGTGTCGACATGCACATGGAAATGATCGCTGACATGTAAGGAACACAAAAATATTTGCATTATCATCATATGACCAATGTAACTTGAGTTGTACCCCAAAAGGAATGGTCGGCATGCCACTGATTCAAGCTTCAAAATGTAGCGGTACCTTGAAATGACCATAGCTCAGAAACTAAATGCCCTAGAGATATGAAAGATATACCGTTGTACGCAGAATGAATCACAGATTTAGACGATGTATAATTTATGCACATTCGGCGTATATATGGAGGGGGAAAGGGGGGAAATCCCCTGAAAATACTGTTTTTTTTTTAAAAAAAATGGGGCCCCCCCCCCGAAAAAAGGGATATGAAAAGTTCAAAATTAACATAGAAATTATCGCTGGCATGTAAGAAACACAAAATATTTGCATCCTTGTCGTATGACCAATGTAACTTGTTGTATCCCCAAAAGGAATGGTCGGCACGCCACTGATTCAAGCTTCAAAATGCAGCGGTACATTGAAATGACTATAGCTCAGAAACTAAATGCCCTAGAGATATGAAAGATATACCGTTGTACGCAGAATGAATCGCAGATTCAGACGATATATAATTTATGCACATTCGGCGTACATATGGAGGGGGAAAGGGAGGAAATCCCTCAAAAATACTTTTCTTAAAAAAAAAAAATGTTTCCCCCGCCCCCCTTGCCCCGAAAAAAAATGTCAATGCACAAAATGCAAAATTTATGCAAATTTGGTGTGTATATATGGAGGGGGAAGGGAGGAAACCCCAAAAAATTATTTTAAAAAATTGACTTCACCTAAAAAAATGTCCTCTCACTTGGGCACAAAACGACACCTACGCACAACATTCACGGACAAAAAGCTAGAACGTAGTGAAAAATGAACGCCAATTCTTGCAGCTGCTTGACATTCTATTTTTAGACCATGCTTGGTGACCTTTGTTCAACATTGTGGAACACTTGTGCTCAAAAAAACAAAGGTTTCCTTCAGCGCGTTTCGATTTCCCATTCTCACAACGCAGATTCAACAACCAGTTTTCCCCCTGCTTCCGCCCTCACGGAAAACTTTCATTTTGACATCGGATACTTATAAACAAGCTTCCTTCGAATGCACTTAGCAGGAGGACGTGAAAAGCATTGCTTTAGAACAACAAAGCTGGTCTTCCTTTTGTCGGCAAAATTTGAGGTTGAAAAGAGCTGCAAAAGAGAAGTACCTTTTCAACTCCATTTTCATGAAGACAAAAAAAAATGCAAAAAACCATTTCTATTAAATACATGTGTTAGGAACAATATAAAAAAATAAAATCGAAATTCTAGCCAAAAGTAGAAAAGTTATAACGTAAAAGCTACGACCTTGACACAGCATCTCAATCGAGATGCTTGGTTCCGTGAGGGTTACTTTTGGGTATCTCGTTTGAGACACTTGGGCAGCAAAAGGTTAAGCCACCGGGTTTAGCATGGAATTTATATAACATTTTGGAGATTGAAGATATATTTTATGACGTTATTCCTGGGTTTCTTCAATTGTGTACCATTATTGGGGTCATCCTGAAAAGTTTGGTAGCTGGTTTCCACACCAAGAAATGCCCTGTCAAGAGGTTGGTCTTTTTATTCTTCTTGCCCCCCATAACTCAAGTTAATGCTTCTATGTTACTTTGTGCTTGCTGACACTGTTGTATGCCTTAATTGTAGAGTATATTCATTTCTTTTGTACATTAGGTTCATATTTTATTAAATATATATATATTTATGCTTGAGATTTTAATGACTATTCATGTAGCATATACCCTGTTCTGTCTTATTTTTTTTTTAATATGGTGTTTTCCTCATGTCCTAGGTTATTTTCATTAATTTCTTTTGCCTTCTCATTAGACGTAGAAACTGAATCTCCTGGGGTCTGTTCAAAGAAATTGGGAGATTCTGCATGCTGGTATACTTTGCCATTTTCTATATTGTTCTGTGCATTTCTAAATGGAACTTGTATATGGGTTTCATGGTGTGATTTCTTTCCTGTGACATTTTTTCATAATCCATGCTGGCTTCTGCTTATGTCTCACTATACATAATTCACCGAACCTACATGCCGATGTGTGCCTTGTGTATATAGATAACACTAGTGCAATTGACTGTAGATGCCTGGGCCTTTTTTCTCAGCAACCAGACACTCCATCCAGGGCAACTCACGTAACAGCTGCTAAACGATGACTTCACGTTGGTAGCGAGAGCAACTGTTATTAGCCCTAAACGACCAGGGGTCATTGATGGCTGGCATTTGTAGGAATCTATTTAAGCGGAGATCAAACTGCATCGATAGTTCCCATCTTAGTGGAATCTTCCATTGGTATCGCAAGAAAGAAGCATCATGCGGGTGAGTCCTATCCAGTGTGAATTTTTCTGTGCTAATGTGATATGAGGAGCACCAGAAATATGTAGGCTTTTCCATATTTGTTTGTATATACATATGTGTATGTATTTATACTTTTATCTTGCTCACCCAATAGAGGATGTATAGTGATCATGTAAGAAGGAATTTCAAGCTGATTTACAGTAATGTAAATTTAATGAATAGTAATGCAGTAATACACTTTTGAGTCTGACCACTAATTTGGCATGAATTCTATATACGTTCATGGATTTGTTTATTTTGGAAGCTTAGGGGAAGTAACCTGTTATTTTTCGAATGTTTAAAGTTCTAGTTCTTTTAACTAATGCGTTCTTACATTCACGTATTTATAATAATGAGATAACGTCACATGCATATTCAGATATGAAGCAGTGTGGCTGGAAAAAGGGGCACTCCTTGTACGAAATAAATTACAGGAAAACATTAGTAAATAAGTTCTTATTTTTCTGTCATGAAGAAAGAAGTAATAAATTAAGGATAAAGCCATCAAATAAATATGTATGCAATGAAGGGGGGAAATCTGAAACTTGGAAGTTTGCGCTCAATGCCCAGCATCTGTATATAATTTCATTTTGTTTTTTTGTCGTTGTTTTGGTTCAATTTTCTGCATATGTTAAATTTGTACATCGTGCGAAATTGAATTAAGACGTGGTTCCTTTTTAAATTTGTAATTGCCGCTGTTTAATGTCAAATTTAAATTTCACCAGCTGTTGTATGTAAATACAAAGTGTTTTGAAGCCATTCTGGTAAGTCACATATTTACTGACTTGCATGGGAGCATGAATAATTTATATATTATACATATGCAACCTGAGAACATATTCCATTATTACTGAAGGACTACATTAATTAGTACTAATCCACAATCAAGTTCCCTATTATAGTTCATGTATGGCATTCTACCACTTAAATTTTAGATATTAAGGAAAAATGATGTAAATTGTTTGCATTTCTTGTATTCAGTTGTTGCAACTTTTTCTCTAGTGCTAGTGTTGAAAGTTGCAAAACTAAGAATCCTAGCTTTGAATGCCAAGTGAATCATTATTCATCCATAACTCAGTTACCCCAACCACACTCTCAGCTTAGAAAGATGTAATATTTTGCATCCGTGTGTGTCCCAAATATCAGCACAGAAATGAAAGTGGATAAACCTTTTGTAAAACATGCTTTTAATGGATTAAACTTCTCTTGTAAACATGAGATCATCCATTATGTATGTGGAATTTGTGAAAGTAAATTGGAAACATGGAAAAGAAATGTTTGATGCTTCTGTGGTACCAATATGTCAACAACATAGTTTTTCGTAAGCCCAAACTTACATCTGCAGCGTGACAAAGAATACATTGAACAAAATATGAAATTCATTGCCATTTCCTGGACTACATGTCACCTTTTACAGAGTAATTTGAATGATTGTTTAGTGGAAGATTATTTGCAGTACATTAATTAATGCACATGTACTAGATTTTATACTTGAATTAGTAACAAGTAGTCTAATATATCAATATCTACGTATCCAACTTTAAGAAATAATAATTGCGCTTGTTTTATAACACCCTTTTTTCTACAGTACTTCATCTTTAAAGACTGATATTTGTAAGCTTACATGTTTCATTAGAAAGATGTGTGTATATATGTACATGTGTAAGTTTCTGATGGGATGTTTATGGTGCCTGTATTCCAAGTGTAACATGAGGTCTGTCTTATATTTGGAGTTTTGCAATTGCTTGTGTTCTGTTGTGGTTCTTGCTGTGCCCTTATTTACTAGCTAGGTGGGTATCTTGGAAATGGAAAGCAATACAACTTCCTGTTGCCAAAATATCAACTGATCCTGTTGTTCACAGGGCAACAAACAAGATGGCTACCTAATCTGTATTAGGATGGCCTCTTGGTGAGTATAGAATGAGGTAAGTGTGAGTACCTTGTTTGAAATGTTATGCTCAAATGTATCTCCCTGTATATAAAATGCTCATTCTTCTTATTTCAGGATATCCCACTTTTTACTTGCAATTGAATATGCATAAATGCTGTGTTTTTATGTTCTTTTCAGATATTTCCCCACGGTTGATCCCAGATCCTCCATCATATGTGATTCTGCATTATGGCGTGTGCCCCCAAACAGAATGTATTGTTTGCAAGTTGATGTTCCCATTTGTTAGATTAAGATGGAATGCCACTGATCATTTCAAGGGAACAGTGATACTAGTACTAGTGTATCGGCAGATATGAAGGCATACCTAATCTATATTGTGCTTGTGTAAATTAAGAATTTTGTCATTGAACTGTGACGATGCATTTTTGCCAGCAGTGGTTATTTTTTTTGTTCACGAATTGTCTGTTCTTGCACTTCATAGGGAGGTCTGTACTACACTTTTAGAGCATTCGAAGGCAGGTGATGTCTTGGCTCTGTGCATATAATTTTTTTTTCCTTCTATTGAACAATTGTATAGAAATATAACCTTAGTACAAAACAAAAGAATGCAACCCAAGGGGAAGAAACTATGATTGGGGTGGTCGGGTTGGGGAATCTTATCTTGATAGCCCTTGAAAGGCACTGGGATATATATGTGTGTGTATATATTCTTGTTTTTTTGGAAGGTCATTTCGCTGTTATCTTACAGAGAAAATCCATGACTGGCACCAATTTTTATAGCCTTAGCATAAACTATTTACCTAGATAAAATAGAATGCCTCTTTAATTTTTCATCTGTGTGTTTTGGTTAGAGATTTCTGTTTTGTTGTATGTTTAATATTACTTGTGCTGACAGTAGTTTTGAGATGTTTTATAATGTGTTTTCGACATAAACATTCCTTTGATATACCATTTAGCATAATTCTGTGCATTGAAGTTTTTCATAAAGTGATTATTTATATTTATTTCAAAGTTGGTTGTTTTACTGTTCTGATCCTCATATTTCCAGTTCATAAAAAACAGCCAGCTCCAAACTAGAGAGGAACAACCCATTTTCTGATTCAATATTTGATGAACAAAATTTTTTTCTGCTTTGTTCTGTCTCTCTTTCTCTCTCCAATTTTTAAATGTTTTGTAGTGATTTGACTGATACATGTTTATTATCCTGTTTGCATCATGTCCGTGTTATTAAATACTGATATGCAATTGTTTCTTTAAATATATGTATAATGAATCTTCACTAGACTAACTTAATGCTCTAGCAATGTTTCCATTGCATGCCATGTGCTACGCGTTAAATCAATCCGTATGCCAAAAAACAGTTTCTCTTAGTTTTATTTTTTCAGGCATCTATCGAAGGGGGAGAGCGACTAGTTGTGGAGGCGACTGGTACACGGCAAAATTTCATGTTCTTTTTTATATTTGCAATGTTCTTTTTTAATATAAAAATATCCTTGTGTGCATATATCGATTTTCGCATTTGCAAATGTTTTGATGCAGAGAATTAATACAACCCCATTACTACTTCAGTGACTTGTTTTGTTTTATTTAAATTGTCATAGAATGATTTAAATTTCTATTGCAACATGTTTGTTTCAGCAGAAACTGCATTTAAAATTGATTGCCAGTCATGGTTCGTTTCTCACTCGATACAGTGAAGATTGGATACCTCTTTGGCTCTTACAAATTTTTCATTGTTCTGTTACGTTAGTAATTTTTCTTAACAGGTGAGTTGTTTAGTTTTTTGCCTAAAAATTAGCCTTCTTTTTTTGTCCTACTTGTATTCTTGCTATGTCATACCTTATTGCATATGTCAAGGGCTGTTACGTTTGAATATTGGATGTGTTTGTGCTGCTGAATGTCATTCCAGGGCGAAAAGTTACAAAATAGGGGAGGGACGTGGGCCCAGAATGCAAGAAGAGGAACACCAGGAAGGTGGCAGCAGCGGAGAATTGGGTCATGTAAGGATACTTTGAGGAGACGGTCTCTTTGACGTGTCGTCCACAGATGTTCATGTATCTAATCTCAGCGCCCACCACCTCAGTGGCCTGAGTTGAGTGCATCCGTAATACAGAAAAAAGAAAGAAAAAACTAGTGTTGTGCAGTAATCACTACATTCCAAAAACCCTACCAGGATGGTGAAAAGTGACACTAATCAGGCAAAGGAGACAAGGGTAAGGGGGGGGTAGGGAATGGGCTGAAACGTGACTATTCACACAGACAATGTAAGGACATATTTTACTGTAAACATTTTGTGTAGTATCTTGTCACATAATAAAAAAAAATATTAAATATTTTGTGTATTTTTTTTTTCAGATCAAACAATATATATCCTAGCCATGATAGAAGTAGAGAGCATTGGATTGTAGTGTAGTGTAGCAGAAGCAGGGAGCATGTTGGGAACAGCTGTTTCAACATTAAGGCTTAGCTGTATTTTTGGCCTGTGCCAGGCCAGCTTCTTCCTCTTTTCGAAAAACTGCTAGGATAAAAGAAAAATACATGTTTAGAATTCCTTCTAGAGCATTCACGAGAATTTTCAGGTGGTTTTCTTTCGCTGTTGCCTAGATATTATCAGTAGTGTCGTGATTATGTAAGTCTATTAAAGCATTGATAATATCTAGACAACCGAGAAAGCAAACCATACGAAAATTATCATGAATGCTCTAGAAGGAATTCTACACAGATAAAATTTTTCAGATTTTCGAATATCATACAGGTTTTTGCGAAAAGAAGGGAGGATGCCCTGGTATGGGCCAAAGGTCCAGCCTAGCATTAAGGTCAAGAAAGTGTTCCTTCATGTTCAGCTCAGGCCTCCTTCATTTCAGCAAAAACCTTTTCAAGAAAATTAACAAAGGCAAAAAATACTGAAAATGATCTAAAAGCCAAAAAGGGGTTGGCAAACACAAAAAAATGTTTCTGGTTCTATCTGAAGGAAAACTGGCAGATATCAGGTTTAGCATTGTTTTGAAGGCTCAGAAAGGATGATTATTCTTCTTCAACTTCCAAGCCCTAGTCGGCATGTTCATGGTTTGACCAAATACTCTGTTGGAATATGACAACAATTGACACTTTTCGATCCAAATTGATGAATGTTCCTATTGCTTTTTAAATAATAAAAATAATTAGGAGTAAATGGTAATAATAATCAAGGATATGTTGTGTGAATTAGTTACAAAATAATTGCAGACTTATCACATGTTTGAAGTAAATCTCATCTCTAAATTGTATACCTTACTGCCAGAAAAAAAAATCGCAAGAATAATTCTGAAATAAAATGTTTCAACTTAATTACTAAACTCCGTACTCAACATATCTGAATGTCGTACAAAAAAAAAACCATTCCAAGGGGAAAAAATAAATAAACACGAGATGCCAAATATGCTAAGTTTTTTGTCATTTAAATCTGACGTGAGTATTTTACCTATACTCGACAACGTCGCTGTTAAACTTACATTGAAATGTGTTGATTGCACAAGCTACCACTTTTCTATGCAACAAACATTTATTTTCATTCGTTGGACAGTACTTTGCAAGGTGGTGTTATATTTTAAGTGTATAAACTCTCGTAATTATACCCTTTTGTGTTCAAACTGGCCACAGATTTCCTCCAGGTGGACCACGAGCGAGTTCAGTTTCCAACCTCTCATGTTTCTCCGATTCCAATTTTAACATACCGAATCGTGAGTATTCTCTTAAATTATTCCTTAAATTAAATTATTATATTTAGCGGAAAAAGGCGCTTCTTTTCTTCTTTTTATCAGTCAGGACTAGTCAGAGGGATGCGATAATGCACACTTGCTGGTTTCGTTCTCGTTTGAACGCAGAAATACAAAACGCTCATTGTTATTTTAAGTCAATTTTCTGCTATTTGTGTTAAACATGACGATGAAGATGAATAATAAACTGGAAAAATTAATGATGGGACAAACACAATGACACACCATTGCCTCACCATGGTGTTCAAACCTAGGACCTCTTCTCCATCAATGTTGATTTGATTGATTGAGTTGGTGTTTTAAGTCCACTTTGTGCACAGTAAGGCTAATCGGGAATGGACCTACAGTTTAAATTGGGATCCGAACCACTATATGCCTCCACGGGGAATCGAACCCGGAACCCTTTGATTACAAGGCGACGAGGCTACCACTGCGCCATCGGGGAGACACTCTATCTATCAATGTTGAAAAGATTCCCATTGCAAAAGACGAAAATTAATAATAGTACCCGCACTTAATTTTCTGGCTACACAAAAAAATATTTCCTCTGGTTGCACAAAAATTTATTTCCTCTGGTTACAAACACACAAAAAAAATCTGGTTACACAAAAATTTAATACAGTTCGTGTATACTTCAAGAACGTAACGTGTAACCTAGCTGACTATGACCGAGCATCTTTTGAAATGAAAAGTAATATTTTTGCTCATATCACTAAAACAGAGAGAAAATCGAGATTTGAATGATTTCTCTTCTACCTTTAATGAAGTGCAAGGGGTGCGGGACGAAAAATTTTTGGTTGGGAAGGAAACAGGGCGGGGTATTTTTAAAGTCCTGACGTTCAAAACGGGAAAAATAATGTTATTTCCCGACTAAATTGGGAGATCATAGGAGCGGAAAATATTCAACATTACCCGATACTAAAAAAAATGTTAATTATACACACAATTTTACCCTCGGGTGATGAATTACTTTGCATTTCTGGAATAAAAACTGCTAATAAATTTCGGACATTTAGTACAAAAAAAATGTAGGGAATAAACTACTTTTAAACTATCATTTTTTCCGAAGTCTGGATCGGAATGTCTTTTTTTTTTTTTTTTTTTTTTTAGGTCCCGACTTGTTGGGTTTTTGCACATCCGTTGTCATTACTGCGCAGCAGTGTTGCCACATGAAGGGAAATTTGGAGCTAATTTTAAGTGAAAAGGGAAAAGGGAAATTCGATGAAAAATAGCGAATTTTCAGGGAAATTTTAAGACAGACTAAACGTTAATTATATTAAACATTATAAAAGATTCCAGTTTTGAAAATGAGAACTTATTATTTTTTTTAATTTTGTCGTATACTTTGTTCTGAGAGGAAGGGTGGAATTTGGGTTGACACACATCTGGCTACCGTTTGGGGCCGGAGGTCTTTGGCCATTCACCCTTATGGGAGTGGGAGTCCGAGGGTATTGTTTATTTAAGCTTTCCCCGGTTCTCTGAATTTTGCCTCAAACACTACACGTGCAAACCATAAAGTAATCTTTGTCGCAAACCTATCTTTACTTCAAATGGACACTGTGTGGGTTATTCGTCGTGTGCGAGTGTTTGGTGGAAGACTGTGCCCGTCTTGGACGACAGGAGAACAAGGGAAGCAAAGCAAACTATCTGCAACTCCAGAATATATTAGAAAACGTTGTGGAGAACGGAAGATGAAAAAACACCATGGAAACAAGTTTAAAAATTCCGTGCAGAGTGGCAAGAAGTGACCAACAATGGATTAAATTTTAATAAAAAACTTGCTGTCTTTTAGAAGTTTCCACCTAAAATGTGAAATTTACCAGAATAGAACATTTGATCAGGTATGTACTATATATCTTTTTTGATAAAACGCGTATATCTATGCGCCGAACTTAACATTTTTATGGGGAGGCAAAAAAGTGATTTTCCACACTCTTCATATGTGCGCCTTACTAGAACAGCATTTTGTGTAGAACATTTTTAATTTTCTTCTTCCCTAAATCCAATCTCTGTTTGTTTGTTTTGCTTTTTACTGATGAAAATCTTCAGTTGCCAACTATAACATAGTTTTAGGTTTCATCTTAAAACAAAAAAATTAGCTTGGTTTAGAAATAAAATCTAAATCTTCCAAAAAACATTTACAAGTTATTGTTTATTGATTTGGTTTATTTTACTTCGCTTTTCTGCCACTTTTGGCTGATTGCAAATATGGGGATGAGTATTGATATGATGAAATTTATGAATGGACACTCACAAACAGCCATGCCCAGACCGGGATTCGAACCCGGTACTCCTGGCGTCGAAGCATTTACAAGTTAAATTGATTAACATTTTATACATACATATGAACATGGGTCAACGATAATATTTTATTATTATTATTAATAATAATAATAATAATAATTAATAATAATAATAATACTTCTTTAGATGAAGGGAAAAAATGGGCGAAAAAGGGAAATTTTACCCCTTGGAAAGGGAAATTGTGCTTACAGATTGTGGCAACACTGCTGCGCAGTCTACTCCTGCTGATGGTCTTCCAATTTTCACGCTTGACAGCTTGAATGCAATAATTTGGCGCCTAGATCTCGAGGAAATGGATGAAGAGAGATCCATGAAAGATTATTTAGCCCTGATCGTAGTTTACATCCTCCTTGTACACACTCATTCGTTCCTTTCATACATGACACAATCTCAGCTCCCTTTAGCGGCATGTTGTGAGCCTACGAACCGGAAGTTGTTGTGCTACAAATATGGCGTCCGCGCGAAGGCACTTCCTTCCGATGGATAGCCCCTATTAAGTGCAGACAAAAATGTTATGGTTTCTTTTATCTTTTTTTCAAATATGGAATATATAATGATTAAATAACAAATATTTGCTCACGCTCGCTCTCGTTTTAGTAGTATTTCATTTAAATATACTAATAATTTAACGTCCAATAAAAAAACGGGTAAGCTAAACAGTCATAAATACGGATGTATTAATTTGGGAGTAGTATAGTAAATGTTACTACGAGCTCACCTAAAATTAAGGGACAATTTAATCCCAAAAACCATCAAAAACAATAACCCACCCACCAAATTTTTGCACATTTAACTAAAAATAATACCCTTAACCTTATAAAAAAAACACGAGCTCACCTAAATTTAAATAGCACCTTCTCACCCAAAAACCATCAAAAACAACCACCCATCCACCAAATTTTAACACATTTTACTAAAGAATACATCCCCTTAAACTGTCAATTTATTCCTGGCGCACCCCCAATTAAGAGCTAACAAAAAACAGTACCACGCCCCCAAAATTTAACACATGCTTTCAAATCCTACCGCATCGCTTTAAATTTCTAAAAAACATTAGGGCAATTCAATTAAGGGCACATTTATAACAAAAAAGATATGATTTTTAGGGTAAACTTTCCAAAACTACCTATTTTCAAGCCATACAAAAAGTTAGGAAATAATATAATAAAACAGAGACCCTTGTGAATTCCTTAAAATATATTGGTACTTTCTGATTTAGGGCTAAATTAAAAAAAAAACAAAAAAAAAACAGGTACCTATACAATTAATAAATTTTACCCTTTTTACTAGTCAAAATATAAAAAAATCATCCCTTTAGATTGATTTAATTATTTGGGGCTACTTCCCCAAATGAGCATCTTAATCTATTTCCATGAATCTTTCTTACTTAATACACCTAACTTTAATATACTTGTAAATCTACAGAGTGATCACAAAGTCCCATTACCCCCTATGTATTACATACATGTTAGGGAGCACAAAGTCCCATTACCCCCTATGTATTACATAGATGTTAATGAATTGTCGTTTCTTATTGTTGCACGATCTACATCTAAATCATGGCTGATGAGTCCAAGTAGAGGAGAATTTGCCATCGTACATGGCGGAGAATCATACTCTGTTATGAAAATGATGGTGTACACACAGACACTAATGACTAAATCATAACGAATAGTCACACTACCTCCGAGTTGTCCTCTGCCATGATCTCACATTAATACAATGCAACCATCTATGATGATGTGGACACGCGATAGGGGGTAATGGGACTTTGTGATCACTCTGTATATTATTCACCAGTTTATCAACACCCAACGCCTTTTCCTCATGAATCACAAGCCTGATTAGATCAATTTGTGACAATACCATACAGCACTTCACTCAATTTTACATTATGGCTGCTGAGATTGTTACATTTAATGCAACTATTGAGGCATATATTACTGAATGTGTAAGAGTGGGGCAAGTGATACCTGTAGAAGAAAGTTCGTGGAAATTATCAAAACAAAAAGTGAAAAGTATTTACAAAAAACTTAAAACGGAAGACCAGAAGGAACGAGACCTAAGCAACAGCCTACGGGAATTATTGGAAAATTTAACCAAAGGATTGATGCAGTACCATAGTGATGTTTCAAACACCTATATAGTACCCGATAATCTACTGTTAAATGAAGCCATAGAAAATTGTCGCAGAGCCTCAAATGCATTTATTAAGGCCAACAGCAACTCAGCCCATCAAGCGTTTAATTTAGGATATATTCTCGATAATATTTTTAATCGCTTTAAAATTCTAAAGAGCGAACGAAAAGTGAAACACAGCTGGAAGCAGTGGTTTGAATTAAGAAACATTGGAATAAGTTTGAGACAAGTAAGAAAATTGAGAAAGTTTTTTCACGATGTACAATATTATCCAAAATTGTTACAGTGTGGCTTATCATTTAGTGATTTACATGCGAAACTACCATCTATATTTAATGCATTCGTTCTTTTCCCAGAACAAAAACAGAACTTTCGTTAAAAGTGGCACAGATATGCCACATGAACTTTGGGCTTGATGGTGATATGATTTGTAACTGTGTTATGAATCACAAGGAAAATTTTTATCCCAGCTCAAGTGTTTGCAAACGGCAAAACGCAGATAAGGCCGACACAACTTCAATCTCTCTCACCTCTGTGAGCAAATGTTTTTATAAACAAGAAAAATGTAACTAACCCGTGAATAAAACTGTATAATTTATACCTTCCCTTACCGTGTGAAATAAAATTCTATTCTGTACATTACTTAAATATTTATTTGTAACCTAAAAAACAACCACGATCATTTCTGACAGCGTAAACAAAAAGGCAGCCATCTTCTCCAAGCATAGTTGCCAACTGTCAAAACGATAAAAAACTAAAAATAACGAAAATCGAGTAAAACGAAAATAACGTAAAAACGATAACAACGATTATAACATAAAACTTAAGGGCCGTATTCATAGTTAAATCTCAAGACACTGTGTAAGAGATTCTTAGCCAAGACGATCTTGGGAAGGTAATCTCGTCTTGAGACAGTGTCGTTTCATAGTCGTATCTTGAGAAACTCTTGGCTAAGAGCCGCTCTTCCCAAGGAAAGAAACTTTCTCTTCGCCAAGACGACGATCCTGAGATACGATTGCCTGAAGTGATACCAACTTAAAAGAACTGCAAGAGAAATTGTCAAAAGAAACAACAAAACACATTTTGAAATACATTAATAAATTACGTGAAGTTATGAACAGAGTCGTAAAAGTACATTTATTTCGATAAGTGATGATTTTGTTACAGAAGTTGAATTACTTTCCTGGCTTTGTATGTTTTTCTTGGGTTAGCGATAGGGTTGTATGTTGGTAGTAAAACAAAAGAAAATCACGCAGCGGTGTGCAGTCAAGACGTAAATTCACTACAGGCTGTGCTGTAGCTTCATGTTTTGTTGTTCATATACGTGGATGAAAGAGAAACAAGAAGAACAAAATAATTATCTACTCACGGATTAAAACTTATAGATACTAGAGTTTGGATTCAAATTAAAAATTAACCAGTAATTAGTCTACATAGAAACGAGTTACATCAAAACTGAGCGTACTCAATTCTGCGTTAATCTATGCTACGCAATTTTTTTTGTCTTGAGAAAAAAGTGTCCCCACCCTTTTTTTTTTGCATACGATCGCTCTCTTTGAAATTCTATAAAAAAGAAATGGGTGGTCCGATTCTAATGAAATTTTATTACGGTGCAACCAGGAAGGTTTTAAACAATTCTTAATTTTCAGATTTTTAAAATTTGTCAAAAAACTATTGTTATCAATTTTTGCGAAACTACTTCTCTTATAGTATTGTAGTCCTACAAATACAATTTTGGTCTTGCTTTGAAGGTCTTTGCATCTGTTTTTCAAATCCATTATTATTGTCAATTCACGTTGCAAAACAGATTTTTAATCAACGGAGTACAGGGTGTCTACCAAAATAACAAATCCAAAATTCTTGATCTTTCTTCCCTTTTTCTTAACCTTATTTAATCGTTCACTACTTAGGCATAGTTGCAAATTTAGATATTTTTATTCAATGAAAAACCCTTACCAGAAGGCCAGTGAAGATGAAAACTGAAGCTGTGCTTGACTTGCTTTAATTATTAATGCATGTAAAAATTAATGCTCCAGATATCATCTTAGATGGGGAATGGCCACATTACGTTATGTAATATTTTTACAAAACTTTATGCATACAAAAATGTAATTCTTAAGAACCAAAGTAAACAAATTTTAAACAAAACTCAATATAATTTAAATTTTCAAATATTCAATATTATTAAATCCCAGGACAGGTATATAACAATTTACCTCGCTACACTGCAAAAAAAAAATAGCAAACATTCTTGACCACAAGCATGATTTCTTGACTATCTTGACTGGTAGACAGCCTGGAGTAAATATGTACATGGAACGTGTCCAACACTGTTAGCACTAAGAGCCTGCAGTTTCTATGGTTCAACGGACATCGCTGAATTGATATGTGTGAGAACCACTTCAATTCAACTTTTTTGGGACACAAATTTGATACATTATATATTAGAAAAATCAATTCATTTGTGAATATATATCCATAAGCATAAGATAAAAAAAAAGTTTTAGTTGAGCAAAATGGGCATTTACAGCTGCAGGCATGCATTTGAGGAATCTTATGAACTTGAAGGTTACCAACCTTACCACTCTTTCACTGTAGCATCAATATGTTTGAACATAATTTCCTTACATCAGTCTAATACTGGGATGCTTCTCCATTTTCTACCCAAGTATCAATTTGCAACAAATGAGAAAGGGCTATCTAGTCCAAACTTACCTGCACATTGTCATGTTCTTTTCAGAAAACCATAGAACAGATGTTGTTCACTTTCGGAACATTCTTTAATTCATTCACGTTTTTTTTATCAAAGTAATTGTAATTTTTTTTAATAAAAGTGTTTTTGTAACTGAAGAACGTACGTTTCCGCAAATGGTTTGTGGGGCTATGTGTCGATGGTTCGTGGGGCTATGCGAGAATGGTGTGTGGGGCTACGCATATTTCTTTCGAAACCAATTTTTAACTATTTTAACCTAAACGTGACCCTACCTAACCTAACCTTACCGGGAATCGTTCATGGGGCTATGTGTCAATGGTTGAATTTCCGCTATGAAACATTCCCACATCACACAAAACACCTTCCAGATGTTAAACAATGCTACAGGAACTTATTACCATTAAGTAGTTTCTTCTGTAAAAATGAAAAAATCTGTCCGGGGAATATCAGATTAGTACCAAAACTACTTCTATGGATTCGAAATCCCAAGCGGAATACTCATAATGAATTTCCACAATGTGCATATAAATTGTTCACTCCTCTCAAGAGTATAAGCGAAATGCAATGACATAATTCGACACAAGTACAAGTAAAATTCATCAACGAAGAAAGCGTAACATTGAGAAGTTGGAATTTCAAATGGGTGGTTACAATACACGTGAACAAGATATGCGGAGCGATTATAGCCTGGCATTTATGCACAAAATGAGTGTATAGCAAAGGACATCAAATATTCAGAATATGTTAAGTGCTAAACTTTTGACAGAAGACAAAATAAATCTACTGTCATTTAATGAATATCTGAGATGTATCAAAGTTTAATGCAAAAGTGTATAACAATACACTGGGTGTGTTTTTTATTCCATCATAAAACAGAAGGTACAAGATTATGGGATGCTCACATATGAGGAGATGCACAAACATTACCAAACTAATTTATCCCACTCCCTAATCACAGCCTCTCTGCCTTTGCTCATTTACGCTGTACCATAGGCTATAGAAACAAAGTGAGAGTCCATGGTCACAATAAAATGTTCCAGCGAGCTATGATCAATTGAAGGGCTTGGGTGAAAAACATGGTAAGTGACATTTTGGTATTTTTGAGTTACAAAGTAAAATGTGCCATCCTTCAATTTTAGAGTGAAATTGCCATGTCATACAATTTGCATTGGACTCGGTGAAGCCTTCTGAAATTGGTAAACACAACACAAAAACAATTTATCTACAGTATAGCTTCTAATAATATTTTTTCATAATGAACTCGGAAATGACCAAGGTGTCACTTAGCATGTTTTACACACAGAGACCTTCAATTGCTTCCTATGAACATTTCTCTTGCATAAGTTACTCATTATTTTTTAAATCATATAAGGAGTATATATTTTTTTACCCAGTCAATTAGAGTAACATTAGCTTGATGGTACACTATCATCAGGCCTTTTCCCATTAATGAATGATATCAAGATAATTTGATGCACTTACTTACCTCAGTAACTCTCAACTGTACCAGGCTATACTGAATAGTTGAAAGCATATAATTCCTGTTGTAAATAATTTTTGGTGTGATACCACAGATTTTTATGTTACTTTTTTATAGATTGTCTGTGCATGTGTGCACATGCTGCATAAATACTCCCTCCCATGGCTTCCAAGAATATCCACATGATACAAATTCATAAAATTGATTGATTGATTTAGTTTACTTTACTTCGCGTTTTATGCCTCTTGGCTAATTTGCGAAGATGGGGATGAGTGATGAAATTGATGAATGGACATTCACAAACAACCGAGCCCGAGCGGGATTCGAACCCGGGACCCTTGGCGTCGCAGTGCAATGTGCTAACCACTCAGCCACAGGGTCCGGCACAAATTCATAAAAGAACCAAAGGAATTAAGATAGTTAATTTTCCTAGACACATGGACATCACTGAGAAGTTAATTTTACTAGACACATGGACATCACTGAGAAACATTAAACTGTGTAATAAATAAAAATCAAAACTAATTTACAGGTAAAGCACTAATTTATTTTGAGAATAATCTTGTTCACTGGTCATACATAAAGGAAGGTCACATTTCATTATTTTCTTTGACTCTAAAAAAAAAGGGGAAAGAACATAAGTTAAATGAAATTATGTTGTCCACATATACAAAATACACATGTTTTTGGTGACATTAAAACCATGTAGTAAAATGCATGGTTTTAAGGAAAATACAGTTTTGCAGCATAACTTTTTGATATTCTTAGTATCAATCAATAGTATCAATGCACACAGCACTTAGATGAATACGAATTTAACGTCATGGAAAATGCTAAAACAGCGTTCACAATAAAAATCAAACGAATCTCATAAAACTAGGATTCCTACCACTATAATTCACAGTCACACACACATGCTGATGCAGAAAATTGTGTGCGAGAAAAAGAGAACCATTGAAACTGAGTGAATAGTCTTTGACAAAGTATAAGGTGACCACATTGTTATATTCATATGAACAGTCTATTCACAAGAAGCTCCTTTGCAGCTCACCATTGTTACGATGCACACGTGTAGGCTCTATTTCTACAGACATGATATCTGAGGTTCCTTGAAAATTTCAACATCGCCACTGTATATGATACCCATATTGTGGAAAACTGCACACGCGATAACAATGTCTCGAACTGTTTCCAAGTCTTCTGGACAAACATGGAAAACGTCGCTTCCATATCCCAAAGGTACTCTCCACAACATTCCTCTGCTGAGCATGGGCATAGTTGTACCTCTTTCAGGATCAGTTGGTGGGTCTTGGAATGGACTGTAGAGGTATGGTCGAGCTGAGCTGAATATCCCTTGCCATGAAGAATTGCATCTTGTCCTTTGGAATATCGAATTATCATAAATACTTCCTGCCCATCTAGCCACGAAGTCAAGAACTCACTTTTTGGACCTGCACTACCTGAAAAAATAACAACAAAATATCCTTAAGACTGATCTCACAATTTAAAATAAGAACATGGAAAGTTGTAACGAAAATTCATTCCACATAAATTAATGCCTGACCACAAATTAACCCAATACACATACCTGATTATTAAAATGTCCATATCTTGTGCATTTTGAAATGCAGAAAATACTCATTTCTGAAGTTAATAACATGAAAATAACTGTGTTTGTAAAAGTTTTTAAGTATTATTCAAATCAAAACAATTTCTACATACCTGCCTAAACAACTACTTGCATAAGTGCACACGAGCAGGATGGTAAAATTATTCTCATCAGAAAACCTGTTCAGTATTTGCTTATAGGCACATGTAGAATATGATTTATGTAAATGCATGTGTGTACTATGAGAATATCGAAATTACAAAAGCAGAGTTTGGACCTATATTAATTTATGTCAAATAAAAATTATCTGAAGGGATACAGCCTCTTCTGTGTACACCTTTGGAATGGAAAATAGAAGAGAAATATTCATGATTTCACAATTATGCTTGTTCAAATATGTTCATGTTAAATCATATATTTTTGTGTAATCATATATACTGTAGTAATAAAATAAAATCAGCGACTACCTTCATTCACCAGGTGATGAACCAAGCTTTGGGGCTATTTTCACCAGGTCTCGTGTGTCACTGTGGAAATTTATTTTTAAGACACAAATATTTTCTTATATTCTATCTTTTGCACTGCATGTTAGGGAGGGCAGTTAGGTATTCCATTTGTGTGTCTAAAACTAATCAGAAACTTCTATAGTGCACAGGTTAGGTAGTTTGATTAACTGTTATTGTCTTGTTTATTTTCCCAAGTTAGTGTGAGTAATTTGACATACATACATTGAAAATGTGTGAAAGATATATCTGGTCTCACCACATTGTGCCAGTAGTTGCCCAAAATAGAAATACTAGGTACCCCTAACAATCTGTACTCCCTCAAGAAAGTAAATGCCTTGCATGGTTTATGTTAAATGTTGAGGTTTTTCACTATTTTTAGCTCGCACAGATGTGTCATTGTGAAATAAAGTACGTCTGTTACCTTACTGTGAAACAGCCTGAGGGCTTCTTGCAAGTGAATATAGCACCCAGCACGACATTCCACAACAGGAGCTAAAATTTTTCGTCGTTAAGTTAGGAGTGTTAGGTTTGGAGTTGACGTGTTCTTTCGCTCTTTTTGTGTGCACATAAACGGTTTTTTTTACTAATAAAAGGCGGCGAAAGTAACCGTAGATGGAAGGTTTTAACTTACGCCGGTCATACTTTGGAATCAAATACATCCGTTATTTGTGTTTTCCGCGAGTTGGAACCAATTTAATATTACGTAAAACATCGAAATCTGTCCATTAAAAAGAAAACAAAACAATTCTCGAGGGAGTACATTGGATTAACGGCACCGAAATCCTATTGTATTCCATTATTTTGCTACACAACTGAGTAACAAATCGATGCACTACTTCAGAATCAAATAATGTTCATGCAGAAGCAATATTATTATAATACAGGATTACACTTTTCTTTATGAATCAATAAACCGAAGAAAGAGAGGCAGTACAACCAATTAACAAGGTTTATGTTTCCTCAAACTAAGATAATTACGTAGAGAGTAGTTCAATTTACATACCTGATGCAAAACTGAGGCATAAAAACTGGACAAAACAGCTGTTGCAATGAGAAAATCTTCAAAATATGCATCCTCTTTATCATAGTTTCTAACTGCAACGTCCATTTTTATTTTCTCAAGAGAACATTCGTTATCTCAAGAGACCTGTTTCGTTCTCTTGGCGAATACAGGATCTTAAGAGACCGAATATCCCTCTTACGCTGCCAAGAAGTGTCTATGAAACAGCGAATCTTAAGATGGATCTTGAGAGAGAACTATGAAACGCCAAAAGTGTCTCTTGGCACAGACTGTTCTTATCCAAGATGGTGAAGCAAACCGTCTCTTGGCTAGTATCTTGAGATACGTTTATGAAACAGCATGGCGTCTTAAGAGAGGTCTCAAGACACTTTCCTTTCTTGAGAAACGACTATGAATACGGGCCTAAATTACGAAAATCGAAAAAAGCGATATTTCTTCAGAACGTTGTTTCAATAAAGAATAATTTCATTATGGCGCTTGCCGCTTGCATCAACGCTAAAATCCAATGTTGCCGTTTCGTTAATTTTGATGTTAGTTGCTATTACTTTTTAAATTTTTTAATTATTTCCGTAACATTCGTCTGTTTTTTAAAAATAAGGGAAGTTCTTATTAACACCATAATACAATATACAAAAGGTGAAAATTTAGATTTTGTGACAGAGTGGTAGGATTAGGATTTAATATTTTTGTGTGTTGGCAACACAGATCAGCTGTTTTCAGCATAGACATACTACTACAAGATATTACAGCTGCGGGTTAAAAATGGTTGACAGTATGGCAGCACTGGAAGGTCGTTTCCTCGCGACCACCGACGGCAGCACCATCGGGGGAAAACAGATGACGAACGCTATGCGCAAGCACGCGCAGATTGCTCCAAACGACAAAACATTATCGTGTGCCGTACCATTCGCTATCCGAATGGTTTCTAACTGCGTTCAGGCGATTTGCGTGTATAATAAATTATACGTGCAAATTGACTGAACGTAGTTAGAAAGGGGCGGAAATTAATTATATGCAATGCTTTCGTTTCATTGCAAACTTTTCGCATTAAAATTGATTTCTATCACAAAAATAAAAGTATATGAAGATTATATGGAAAACGTTCTATTACCAAAACTTCCTGAAATTGCACTATTACTTTCAGCGGAAATATATAATTTCCTCTAAAGGAATTTTTAAAAACATTCTTCATCATACGAAAATGACCGTCTTAAAATAGGCGACTTTTTTTCTTGGTGGAGAAATGGAATGAAATAAGTATACAAGAATTCAGAACGATTTATGTCATGCTAATCCATATTTGCAAAAAAAAAAAAAAATCCTGGTTGATCTTTCGGCTATACAATATTGTATTGCAAGATTTTACACCAATCAATGAAAAATATTTTGTTTGCCACATATTAAAACGGAAACGGCTGTATGACTGCATACAGCAACTATGCTCCATTCGATAATAAAAATTTCAATACTGTCAGGGATCAGTTCACATACCTTATGGCCATGGACGTTCGGAAGGGGGGGCCTAGCCCCCCCCCCCCGGGAAAATGAATGTCCGACAAAAGGTATATATATGTCGCACATAAATTCATTTCAGTCAGTAATTTATGTTAATTATTATAAGGGCGTTGAAGGAACATAATAATATCAGACTGAAGCAGTGTTTTTTGAAGGGACATCACTATTATGGGGGAAAATATGCCTCCTTTGCCCCCTGGAAAAAAATTGCCTTACTTGCCCCTCCCTGGAAAAAATCCTGCGGACGCCCATGCTTATGGCACTGATTAGAAATAGGTTAGTCTGCACAGAAAAAAATATAATAATTACCAAGAGAATGCTAGGAAGTTTTCTCAAAAATCAAATAAATAAAAAGTACTAGGTTGAATGCTATGAAAAGGTTCAGCCTTTAACACAAATTTACTGTCATGACACTGACCATTAAGTTGAAGTGAAATTTCATACCTTATTGTAGCAAGTGCAGCAGCACCTACTATACTATTTAAAAAAAACAAACAGAAAATATTAACAAAAATAATATCTACAATATCTCTTACATAAAACAGCTTATTTAAAAACCAAATACTCATCATTTACTAAATAGCTGAACATGAATGAAGAAATAAATGGTGATTTATTTCCCTCCACGATGAACTTTGTGCCAGCTGATACGAGACTTAAACAGAGAAGTGCTATTTTTATTACACTTCCCACGTCCAAGTCCCATACCGGACTTTGCATCTGTATCTCTTCTATCTTGATGTGTGCATAAAACATGCACACAGGTGGATAATTCCTAGAAATTAAATAAATGCTCTACAGTGATGTACAGTGGGATTCATTTTCTTGCATTTTCATGTTCAAATACTATTAAAAAAATGTAGTGGGAACTGCCCAATGGGTAACATAGTTTCCCTGGTGACACTAACTATTCAGTAGGAAACATGCTAGAGTGATCACCACATACGTAAATGAGAGTACACTTTGAAAAAATAAAGTTGATCGAAGCTATGGCAAACAAAAATAATGTACTTAATGTACTCAGAAATGAGTGACTTCATTATCAACTTTGGCTGATTTATCCTAAGGACATACGAGCACCATTACAAAAATTAAAAATTCATATTGGACCTTGCTACTCCATGCCTCCTTTCTGTAGTTATTACGCATAGTTTTAAAAACATGAGCAACTAGTATTTAATGAAGTACAGCATAAACAGTGTGCAGCAGAGACTACTTACTTTCATACATTTCACTGGACTTGATTAATCTGTTATATCAGTAACTACTGTACTGTGTGTACCATGATACATGCATGTTACTGAACACAAAAATGTTCATCTTAAAATAGATAAATTGTGGAAATGAAGTGTTTTTTTTTTTCCACACAAAGGTTTCTCCGAACTGCAAAGTTATTCCCACAGTTGTTGCAGTACTGAAAGCACCATTTCATTCTCTTGTATAGCTTCTAAAAAAAATCACACAATGGGAACCATGATTTTCAGTAATTATTCTCAAAATAAAAAAAAATGTGCAACTACATTCATGAGGTGTTGAGACTAGCAGAACAAGTTATTTTTACCAGTTTTTTTATTTTTTATTATGGTACCAGTTTCATACATCGGAGACACATTTCTTCATTTTTACAGAAGAAACTACTTACGGAAATGAGTTTGTCTAAGGTTTCCAACGTTAGTCGAGGTATTTTCTTTCATCGTGGTATCTATTTGACCAGGAAATCATGTCAGTGTTTCCAAACCCCCTTTTTTTAACTATGCTTGCCTAACCTAACCAAACCTAATCTTATCGGAATGGTTCGTGGGGCTGTCCGTCAGCTTCCCGTGCATAATGCACAATTTGCACACGTGACGAAACGATAGTAGGTATTTTTCGGTAAAGAAGGTTGGAAAACATGGATATTCGAAAACAAAAGAAGCGATATCGTTCAGAAAGGAAGCGATATCGCACCGTTACGTGCATTCAGTAGCACTTAGACAAATGCGTTTTTTCAGTAGAAAAGTGTTTGTTTTCATGTAAAAAGCATAATGGCACCTTGAACTATGTTCCGCAATACACAATTGGTAAGTACGAACCATGCAAAACACAAAATATCTGATTTTAATGTGTCTCCGATCTATGAAACTGGTACCACTGGTACCTTTATTATTAAGTACAGATGCTATTATATTTCACACATTGTCAATTTTTGCAAGTTAAATCACTCAACTAACCACAGAGCTTAACACAAATTAAAAATGCTGATTATTGATTATTATTACCACTTTTTAGAGAGAGCAGTGATATCACATGGTATAGATGATTATTTTTTGAGACATAGAACCTAACAAGCAATGCAAAACAAAATCTTACAAGAGAACATAAATGTTTTATAAAATAAAATAATTCCCACATTGTGAGGAATCATGAGTTTAGGTTTAGCACAAATAGGCAACGAGGTTGACCACTTGGTGAAAATAGGGTAATAGTAACTGAAAATATGCTGCTTTCAATACAAAGTTGCATTTACCTCAAATGATCCTTAAGCATTAGCTACATACAAATAAAAAGAGGCTGTGACTATTTTCACCAGGTGGTGAGAATAGCATGTAGAGCTATTTTCACTAACAAAATAATTACCGGAATCATAACATAAGTAGGTTAGGATCATTAGGTTTAATTATCTGATTATTTCCGCGCGCGTGTATAATTATAAAAGTAAGAGAACCAAACCTGGTCCACCTAAACCACTCAAGCAAGTAAATACGAGAGGAATTAAAAAATAAGTTATTGTAGAAGCATAACATCACAGATTAAGTTATACACACGGAACTTGGCCCTTACAGAACAGTATATAATATTATTACCATTTCATTAAAATTCCTGATTTTTTTTATTTTATTTTAAACAACAAATGATACGCAATTACAATCAGGAAGTTCGATTTTGATACTGAATGCAAGCCTGTACTGATGTATGAAATGAACGGAATTTGGTTCGCGTTTGGCGATACTTCTTTATCACTATTTGAAAAAAAGCTTTGATACGTATTACGCAGTGATTTCATACAATGTTAAATTACGATTTCATTAACTACAATAGGCAACACTTACCGCATCCCCAAAATAATATTCTAATGACAAGAATTAAGCAGATTGGTCGGCCGGATGAAGCTACTTATCCAAATTAGAAACTAAATATTGTGTAAATGAAAGAGTTGTAGAATACGTACATTGCTGGTACTATTTGTAAATATTACACGTATTCTACTCACATTCTCGAAATAAAATTTAGTAGAAAAAAAGGTTCGTGAATATGGACACGAATTTGACTTCAGCCGGTTCGCGAGGAACAGTAGAAACACAGAATACTGGAGAGGCAATTGGATCCATAGAACACATGATGTTTGAATGCATCTTTCATCAACACGAAAGAGACATACTCATTGCAAGATTAACTCAACTGAAAATTCCAACACCCACGGAACTAAATACACTTATTTTTACACAAAACCCACACATACTAAACAGCATTAGTAAGTTTATAAAGAAATCCCAAATCACTATATAATAAGGAAAAAAAACCCAAAAAAAAAAACACAACAACATGGACATCTAGGTAATAAAATGTAACCCTGTGTATATAATTTGTCTACATTTTTTGTTTTTTTATCCCTACCAGGGCACAAGATACCCAGTAAGAAGACTCCTCGGTGTGCCTCGAAGGAGTGAAGAATAGTAAATGTTTAACTATACTAACATACCCAAACTGTGTGATCGTCTAGAATCAACTAACAGAACTACCCAACACACAATTTAGATCTAAAAAAAAAGAAAGAAAGAAAGAAAACGTAATAAGAAAAGTGAGAGTCTGAACTTGGCCAAAAGTCACCAAAACAGGTGAGGGCCATTAATGAAACCAAGCAAGCAAGCAAGCAACACAGAATACTAACTACGGTCAACCAATCTCCCATAAGACTGAAACAGCCAGTTCACAGGTGAAGGCCATTAAAGAAACCAAGCAAGCAAGCAGCAACAGCCAGTTCAGCTAGTCTGCTTTTTGCTTCACTGTTGTTGAGCTTAAAGTACTGTAAAATAGTAAGTTTGTTTATATTTCTTTTATCTGTTAACATTTTAGTGGTCTAAATTATTAAACTCATAAAGCGTATTGCGTATTAACTTAATAATTAATACATACTAACTTATAAGGGTAAAAATTGACGTTGTTTAGAGTAGGCTTACGAGTACCCCAGCTTTTTCAACACGTCTTTCGTTCAGTACCCAGATGTAGTCTTTTGCTATAGGAAAATAATGCTGACTTGGTAAAAATTTACTATCCTTCGGACACCTCTATTTTTTTGGTTTCGTCAATTTTTGACATTGATACTTACGTATCTGCTTCGCGGAACATTCCTGAAGGTGTATTAACGTTGTTTTGATGAAATTAATTGCAATTTTTCACATTACGAGAACGTCTTTCTGGTAGGTGTTTTTCCTTGCCTGAGACACAATATCGCGAGTACACCTTCCTACATAATTGCGCGTCCGGCTTCTCTTTTGCCAAATTTTTGACATTCGAACTTACGTATCTGCTTCGCGGAACATTCCTGAACGTGTATTGACGTTGTTTTGATGAAAGTAAGAGCAATTTTTCACCTTACGACTACTTCTTCCTCCTACATTTCCATTTGCCTCACACACAACATGGCGCGGACACCTTCGTAAATAATAACGCGTAGGAATGACGCATCGGCCTTGTTTTTTCTTGATTTTCAATTGTTATGCAGTGTTTCAACCTTCGGAACCCAAGAAATGCCCGTCGACAAACTTAATCAGATCTATTTCTTTTTAACTTTATTTTTCGCGTTCTGACACCAAATTTTAACTATGTATCCCAACCTAACTGAACTAACCTATCCACGCACCAATGGTTCGTGGGGCTAGCGCCAATGGTTCGTTGGACTATCCGAGAATGGTGTGTGGGGTTACGAATATGTTTTTCGAAACCAATTTTTAACTATTGAAACCTTTGCGTGGCCCTACTAACCTATCCACGCGCCAATGGTTCGTGGGGCTAGTGCCAATGGTTCGTGGGGCTATCTTTTTCACTATTGAAACCCTTGCGTGGCCCTACTAACCTATCCACGCGCCAATGGTTTGTGGGGCTAGCGCCAATGGTTCGTGGGGCTATCTTTTTCACTATTGAAACCTTTGCGTGGCCCTACTAACCTATCCACGCGCCAATGGTTCGTGGGGCTAGCGCCAATGGTTCGTGGGGCTAGCGCCAATGGTTCATGGGGCTATCTTTTTAACTATTGAAACCTTTGCGTGGCCCTACTAACCTATCCACGTGCCAATGGTTAGTGGGGCTATCTTTTTCACTATTGAAACCTTTGCGTGGCCCTACTAACCTATCCACGCGCCAATGGTTCGTGGCGCTATCTTTTTCACTATTGAAACCTTTGCGTGGCCCTACTAACCTATCCACGCGCCAATGGTTCGTGGGGCTAGCCCCAATGGTTTGTCCACACCCGGCACAAACTTTACAACACACCCACCACACGTCATTCTCCAAACCCTCGATCCACAGTTCTAACTCTCGTCGCAAACGCAGGCAGTTCGAAACACTGGATACCAACAAAACACAATCACGACACGTCATGATAGTCACGATGGTGTATGAAGGTGATGGTGTATGAAGGTGTACGAACTTCATGGTATACGCAGATGTACGTGCCAAACGCTATCTCCGTCGGAGAATTAATTTTCAACGAACAACATGAATTTCAGCTATGAAACATTGCAACATCACACAAAACACCTTCCCGATGTTCGACAATGCTACAGGAACTTATTACGGTAAGTAGTCTCTTCTGTACAAATAAATAAATGTGTCCGAAGGATAGTCAACTAGTACCAAATAGGTCTATATAGAAGGAGAGAGAACCACCCTTTCTTCTATAACTTCTGCTTTTGTGTAGTCTTCCAATACCAAAGCCAACATATTCGGGTCTTTGTTGACGGTCCATTGAAATAAATTAAAAGGTACCTTACAGAGGGTTACAGAGCAAGCAAAAAGAGCGTTTAAGTAAACAGTAGCCTAGCCCAGCATTTAAATATAGAAAAAAAATGACACTGATGCTTAGCCATTGTTTGGCTCTCCCCCTACAAAGCAAGCAACACAAAATGAACAAATTACTGTCAACAATATAGGTACCATACAGTACATCATATGATATGATATGATTTATTTTATTCCTTTGACCATTGTACAGTGGTTGTTTTCCACACATGGTATGGAACATGTCAGCACATTACAGTTAATAATTATTTTCAAATAGGTACAAGTGTGAAGATATTATACATAACATTTAAAAAACATTGATTACATTATAATTGATTCTCCTTGTTCTTGCTGTTAGCTTCAAGGTTTACAGTAATTTACATACATATAATAGATAAGAAATCAATACATACATATACATGTCCTAGGAGTTCATTTAGGATGTTACAATTTGCAATTTATTGTCAGGTACTCTTTAACAGAATAAAAACAATGATCTAATAGGTATTTTTTTTACATGCTTTTTATATGAGGTAGCTGATTGTATTATTTTTATGTCACTTGGAAGGTTATTGAAACAGTGAACAGCCATGTATTTAGGTCCTTTCTCAAATCACAAAACATTTTAGTGAGCTCGTGTCCAACATTATACTGTATTATAGCTATTATGTTAATTATTGTGATTCGCTCTAAGTACCAGCGCTTCATAATCATGTACCATTAGCATTGTCATTGACTTACTGTGGTACTAGCACATGTCCATGCGCCAGCGTATCTGTACTACCAGGAATTAGATATCTTTTATCATCTTTCCAACTGAGTGACTTCTTATTTAACTCTTCTGTATAAATTTCATGTTTATGACTCCTAATAACATGCTGTTTATGCAAGCACTCTTTTTGATTGAATAAGCAATTTTTATAGTCCTCAAATTGGATTTCTTTCTTTAATACAGCTTTTTTAATTCCTTTCAATCGTTTGTCTACCTTATCGTCAGTTCTATATGCATACATTTTACTCCTTAACCCAATAAATTCTAACATTGGTTTGCCATTTAATTCGTCTTTCATTTTTCCAATTACTTTTTTATTTTTTTCACTATATAATTCGCTATCCTTAGGATAATCACTCGTATCAAATAAATCAGAATTATTTTTCATAAAAGTATAATAATCGTGATTTTTGAGTTCAAATATGTATGCGTCGGTGTCTACGTATAATAATTTTATATCAGTATCAAATTCATTCTTTAATATATTATAGTAAAAATCATACATTAGAGCTTTAGATAAATCTAGCACAGCCTGCCCAATATAAATAGGTTTATCAAATTTAACTGATGTTTTATAATTATGAACTGCAACCAAGTATTTACTAAAAATGGTTCTAGACTTAAAATTAGGTTTATTTATTGCTTTCTGGACTTTATTGTCATCACAGTATAATTTAATATTTTGTTGTTTTCTAACTGACTGCATAGATTTACCAAATACACTATTAGACATTAATTTCCAAAAATCTTTTTCAAAGTCATTTTTTGCTTTCTGTCGCTGTTCAGTATTAAATTTAATATATGGGGCAATAAAATCAGATTGAGTAAATTTAATTCCTCTGTGAATTTTTGTTATTTTCATTCCCAATTCTGTATATAGTTTTAATATTTTATAGTGAACAACATAATTCTTTTTATCATAGAAGTGACATAGCAACTTTGGTACTTTACCACCTGGGGGTATTGCATTCTCGGGTGCAAGTGGAAGGTCATTGAACTTATTTTGAAGATCTTTTGGAAAAGATAAATCTACTTCTAATAGATAACCAGTTTTATCATCAGAATTTAAAATATGCGCAGCAGAGCGCCCAGTAGGGCTAGCACTTCGTGCGCTGCTTGTTAGTGACTTTTCTAAACTATTTAATTCTTCTTCAGTCCTCCATTTAAAATTGTTTTGTGGTAATTTCTGTGATAATGAGTGACCATATAAATTATTCATATCATTATAGTGAATTTGTGTGTTTGTGTCTGCTTTAGAATATCTATTGGAGCACTGACTTATTCCACCTCTTATTCCTTTTTCGAAAAACAGATACATTTCATAATCAGTTAATTGTTCTAATTGAACCTTGGTATATTTAAGCATACAATCCCAAGCTAAAGCTGGTGTTGTATAGTACCAAACAGGATCTAACTCATATGAACTATTTAATCCTAAGTCTCTAAAATTTTCAAATACATCTGCTAATAATAAAACGTCTAATTTTAAATATAAATCATGCCATTCACCTAAATCTTTAATTTTTAATTTATTCCATACTTTTTGAGCATGGTCATAGTCACTCCAAGAAATATTTTCTTTGGTTAAATTAGAATAAAATTTTTCAATTGCTGGTAATTTTGTATCATTAAACTTAGCGAAGCTGTCCATATATTCGTAAGCATAAATTCCTTTTCTTATAGTTCGATTATCTTGCTTCCTAAATATCATATTTAATTCTTCATTTGAAAAGTATTTTATTATTTCTCTTAGCTGTTCCGGTACTAAATTCGATGAGAGATTATCTAAACTGCTGGCTAAAAAATATAAAAGAATCAATAAATCTTAGTTCAGTTAAACCTTCATTTGTCCTCAATACTTTACTAAACGAGATATATTTTTCTTCATTATTTGGAATTAGTTTTAGTTTTGATTTAGACGACCACCCAGCGTCCTTTGGACTTAGCCATCCGGGGGCCTCCTCTCCCAGATTTTTTATAAACAGATGGCAATCATATGAGGACAAGTTATGAAATAAAATTGGAATAAAAAGTGGTTGTTTGTATTTTAAATTACAATTATTACAATCAGCCCCTCTGTATTTTCCAGTATAATGATCATGATCTCTTACTTTTGGATTATCTTTGGTAAATTCATTATTACACAAATAACATACTGTAGCTGTTAAATGTTTAATTTTTATTTTGTTTGTGAATTTCATATCTTCATTTTTCTTTAATAAATTTTGTATTGTTATTGCATTTTCAGTTATCTTATTTATAAAGCATTTATCAGCAGTTTCACACTTATGTATGTGTAAAGGATTTTCTATGTTTCCGTAAACGCTTTTTACATAAAGTCCATAACTACAAGGAATATGAAGTTGTATCTTATTGGTATATGATTCACTAGGGTTTGGTTCACATGTCTGAATTGGCTTTAAGATTGATTCAAAATCACAGTAAATTACATATGGGTGTCTAAGCATTCTTTGAAAATTTTTAAATGATATTGTAGGTTTATTTTCTGTTCCATTTTCTATAATTTTAGATTTTGGCATAACAGGCAAGCAGGTTTCATTGTTATTACATATTACTTGATGTTTCTTAACAGCTTCTTCAGTTCTAGCACTATAATTTAAACATCTTCTGCAGAAATATTTTTTATTATTATTAATTTTTAATTGGTTATTTAATAAACGACTTAAACTTTTTATCCAACAGTAATGGTTTTTGGTGCTGTTACCAAAATAAAGCAGGTCAATATTATTTTCAAACTCTTGTTTTTTATTATGATATAATGGGTATATGCTACCATTTTCATACCCAAATACAGTTACATTAATTTTATTCTTTGCTTCAAATTTAGGTATCTGATCAATAGTAACCGGATATTTTACACAATCAAAATCTAAGTTATGATTAATGTTTTTATATTTCGATGGCCTTTCTTTATTTTTTACTGGTTCCTATAAACAAGATAACACACTATATTTAAAGCACTCATTATCAACATTTTTAACATTAATACAAGCTTGCTTAGCTTCTATCAATTCAGGTAATTTTATATATGAACTTCCACTTAATGGTTTATATTTATTAATATTAATTCTTAAATTGTTTATTCTGCTTATAACCCAGCCTGAGCCTTTCGCTTCTAATTCATCACATCTGGCTATAAATAAATCTCTTTGTGTATCCCAGAAATTATTAAGTTCTTCCAACGATCTGATTATTACATTAGGTAGTTGAAACTTATGAACCATTTCATGTTCTAAATTTTTAAATCACATTCTAACTCTAAATTAATTTTAATATTTTTATGAATTTCTAAAGCATTTTTAATAAGATTATTCGCTTTATTCTTAATTGAGTCCATATAGTAAAACAAATCAGAATCTCCTTCTTTATTGTTATGTTGATAAGTTAATAACCTACCTTTAAAAGCAACTTCAACTAAAATAAAATCAGGTTCAGGATTATGTTTAGCTTTATGAAGCTGTAGCCTAGTTTCTTTAATATACTTACCACAAACATCACATTTTATTTGTTTTATTCTTTTTTCTTTGGAGGTGCTATTATGTCTTGATCAAATGGAAATAAATCATTAATTTTTTTTGTTTTCTTTTTCTCTTTTCCTTCTTTCATATTGCCTGATTATCTGTATAATCAGATCAGCTTTTTTATATCTTGTAATATATTGTATTTTTAAAAGTTTTGCAATGTTATATAATTCTGGTAGTTTAAGTTTATTTAAACGTTCTTCCATTTTAAGACAACCAATTTATTATAAAAAAAATTATTCAATAAACACCTACCCCCTTATTATGCAATTTAGTTTTTAAGTGTCTTTGATAGTGTGTTTTGGTATAATATCTTCCACATTCACATAACAAACGTTCACAATTTGAAAGTATTTTGCATTGTTTACATCTTCTATCAACATATTTACCGTTGTAAAATTCATCTGGATGTTTAAATAGTAAACAAACAGAACAACGAAGCGCAGCGAGACTACTTGAAGGATCAAGGTTGTCCATTTATTTCGGAAAAGATATTTTCAATAAAACGCACCGAAGGTGCTATGCGGGCAGCCGCAGCTTGACCGCGCCTAATGTAGCTAAAGTTATTATTTTATTCTCGTGTTCTTTAAATTGTGCGTTCATATTTCTAATCATAATTCTTTCAAACTCATTGGTTGCAGAATCTTCTGATCTGTATAAACCTTTCACTCTTCTTTGAAATTCAGCGATCTGTGTTGTGTCAACTTGATTCATTTATTTATACCCAATATTTTTTCAATTTAGAAATTTATTGCAAATTAGGTTTACAAATAAAATTGTATTAAATACCTTGACATTTTGTTGTACAATTATTTATGTATGCTATAAAATAAACTTAGATAATAAGTAATATATGTAAATCTTAGAAATATCTCTTATTTTATTTTCCCATTGATAAGATTTTTTTATAAAAATCATTTAACTTTACCGTTAATTATATTTTTCCCTTCAGGAATATTAACTATTTGGATTTTTTCAATATCTTTAAATGTTGGACCTTTTTTACTAGTTTTCATTTCTAATAATTCTTTTTTAGAATATTCATTAATACCTTTCTTCTCAAATATAGGTTTAAAATCATCTTGAAACTTTATATCTTTTAAAGTTTTATTCATATATCTACTTATCTTCTTATTGTCTTTTGTTTCTATTATCATCGTACTAAACATTTTGTTCATTTCGTCTATACCACTTTCGTCATTGTGTTTAGATGCTTGTTTTGTTATAATTTTTTTATATTCCTGTTCTCAGGCTAATAATTTATCAATTATTTCTTGATTTCTAAAATTGGAGTATTTATATATTTCTTTAGTAATAATATGTTCAATGCTTTAAAAAATTTTCTTATCATTTCTTTATATGAATCTGGAAGACGTTTTAGGTTTTTAACACCATTATTGATAGTTTGAATATTATAACCCGATTCTTCAATTAATTCTCGTAATTCAGGTACATTGGTTATTAAATTATCTAAACCTATTAATTCACTCTCACTGGGGGTAAATAATTTGATTTGTTTTTCCATTTATATATATATTTTATTTTAGAATATTTACCTTACCACATTTCTTTACCTTACTATATTATGGGATTTCTTTACCTTACTATATTACTGTATTACCTTACTATTTTGCAATACCATACCTTACAGTATTACTATACTATAATACTACAATACGATACTGAATTACACTACTTTACAATAATACCATACTTTAACAAATATAAAAAATAATATACATAAATAAAAGATGTCAAGACCGATTACTCCAGATGAATTTGTTAAACTTTTAAAATCTTATAATTTCTTAAATAATTCAATTAATTCTTTTTGCAACAAATATAAAGTTAATTCTAAAACTGTAGTAAAATATTTAAAAGCCAATAATATATCCTATAATCAAAAAGGAGTTGTTAATTTACCACCCCGAGATAATTATGGGCGTTTTATGTTAAATTTAAAGGTTAAATCACAAATTATAGTAAAACCTAAATCTAATACAAATAATGAAGCTGGGTTAAATAATGTAAAATGCAAGGAAGTTAGATTTCAAGAACCATTGAAAAAATGTCGATCAGTAAAAGACTTGAATAATCTTTAATTAGTTTAAATATTCAATTTCATAATTACAATTTCTCATTTGTGTAATTTTTGAATTTCTTATACTAGCCAGAAAAAAGGAAAGGCTGTGATTTAGATGTGGTGTAGTGACATTTTGTTAAAATTTAAGATTCTAAATTTTAGACATGGTGCTATGGTTTTTGTCATTGCAATAACTTTTAGGTATCATATTTTAGATCGTAAGACTTTAGTTTTAGAGATAAATCCCCTTCTACCAGTGAAATTGATATCTCCATATTATACTGCCTGTTTTTCCTGAGGTAGTTTATAATTTTTTCTTTCTCAGGTCCAACCTAGGCAAGATGGGTTTTTTTGATGACGTAGTTGCCAACTACAAGAAAGACAACTTCAGGATTCTAGAGTTTCTACAGTCTAGACCACCGAGTACTCCACAAGAGGCTGTGGCCCCCATGAAGGACTTTAATGTGGTTCTTTTCCGTGACTGTGTCATTCACAATATTTTAGAGCAACGCCTGGAGCTAGAGCCTAGCACTACACAAAAGTTGATTGAATTTTTGAGAGGGGACTTCAATGACATCACCAAACGAATCACGCTTCAAGTGATGATACACTACACTAAGATGGATGTAGAACTCCAATATCGTAAATATCTTATTCGCGGTGACATGGATAAGTTACCAGAAGCTGAAAGATTAACAAAGGCCAACTTTTTTGATGAGTGTATAGAGTCATTTGTGACTCATGCAAGTATGGATTGCGGAGTTGATGGAGTAGTGTGGTTATTGCCCGAATATACAAAGAAGGACATTCAGAATGCTCTCTGTAGCAAAGCAATGATAAGTGCATTTGAGGAAGCCATGAAAAAGCTGGGCAGCACACCCATTCCAGATTTTGGCAAAGAAATTGCTAATCTGAAGATATACGGTGTTAAGAAGTTTGCTCCCTTGAGGAACTTGCGTGGAGCCTCCTTAGTAGATGGGATCCTGCTTTGCATCAACAATTTGGCGGGATATGAAGGAACTGCTATTAATAAGGCTGACATGATAACACTTTCCGCGCATGAATGTACCCATTTTTTAGGACGTCTTATGTTCAATGATTTTAACTTTTCAAGCCCAAGCAAATGTTTGAGTGATGATTGTCAAAAACGACTTGATCAAGTTCTTCCAGATACATCCTTAGAAATGGGACGGCATACAGAGCTACTTTTATTTGAAGGGGTCCAACCAAACTGGGATGCATCCACAGAAGAAGTCGCTACAATATTTAACACCCGTTTGCATACCTATACAACCTATCCAATTATTAGGTCAACTGAGCGGAAGACACTAGGCTTAAGAATCCGTACGCCTGCTTCTCCACCATTTGGAATCGATATTGAAGACAAAGACTACTTTTGCTAGTTTTATTGTTAAGTGGGACAACACAGATCCTGTAGGAGACTTTAATATTGTTTGAAACGAAAGCATTCAACAAGCGTTGCAAATCGCCAAGCAGTTTGATTAACGGTTTGCAAATAATGAGTATGTGTACATTAGGTATAAATGAAATATCTCTATGGGTTCTGGAATACAATACTATATGTACAAAATTATGAAACTCCTTGTGTGGGATTTGTGTGATCCTTGAAAAAGACTTCTGCACTTACATAATTAATATTTTTTGTAACCGGGTTTGTGTGTGCATAAATTCCTGATTGGGATTTGTCTTGAAAGATAGGGGTGGCAAACCCTACAATTTTTTTGGTTTTCTTGTATGTTGTGTTACGTTGAATGAAGGACCATTGCACCATGTTTCAGTACATTATATCATTTTGAAACTCATGTAATATATCTTCAAATGATTTGGTAGAGTAAACAGAACATTTGAGTTGGAAGAAGCTATTTGAAAATAATTATGAACTATGGAAGTGAAAGATATGGATGTATAAGATATTCCAAAAACACATTTCCAATGCATGGTATATCCGGAGCATTTTTTGTTGTTGTTTTGATGTCTACTTTCTTGATGATTCTAAATATAATATTGTTGAGCTAAGTTAGTCTGTTTATTCATTTTTGTACCTGACGAATTTGTAAATGGATTCTGGATGTACAGGTGGTAGACCAGCAACAGCTGAACCTCGCCCAGCAATAAAGTCAATTCAATTCAATTCAATTCATAGTAATTCTGAAAATTCAGCTCTTTTCATGTCCATTATAAGAATATTGCGATAAGCAAAGTATATAATTGCGATTTAGAGAAAGTCGAGACGAAGGGTGAGAAAAAAATATCCTGGCCAGCATGGGGGTCGAACCCACGACCTCCGCGTTATCAGCATTCAGCATGGCTCTAACAAACTGAGCTAACGCGCCTACTTGACGGCAACACTTGATTTTAGCATTGATGCAAGCGGCAAGCGCCATAATGAAATTAATCTTTATTGAAACAACGTTCTGAAGAAATATCGCTTTTTTCGATTTTCGTAATTTAAGTTTTACGTTATAATCGTTGTTATCGTTTTTACGTTATTTTCGTTTTACTCGATTTTCGTTATTTTTAGTTTTTTATCGTTTTGACAGTTGGCAACTATGCTTGGAGAAGATGGCTGCCTTTTTGTTTACGCTGTCAGAAGTGATCGTGGTTGTTTTTTAGGTTACAAATAAATATTTAAGTAATGTGCAGAATAGAATTTTATTTCACAAGGTAAGGGAAGGTATCAATTATACAGTTTTATTCACGGGTTAGTTACATTTTCCTTGTTTATAAAAACATTTGCTCACAGAGGTGAGAGAGATTGAAGTTGTGTCGGCCTTATCTGCGTTTTGCCGTTTGCAAACACTTGAGCTGGGATAAAAATTTTCTTTGTGATTCATAACACAGTTACAAATCATATCACCATCAAGCCCAAAGTTCATGTGGCATATGTGTGCCACTTTTAACGAAAGTTCTGTTTTTGTTCTGGGAAAAGAACGAATGCATTAAATATAGATGGTAGTTTTGCAGGTAAATCACTAAATGATAAGCCACACTGTAACAATTTTGGATAATATTGTACATCGTGAAAAAACTTTCTCAATTTTCTTACTTGTCTCAAACTTATTCCAATGTTTCTTAATTCAAACCACTGCTTCCAGCTGTGTTTCACTTTTCGTTCGCTCTTTAGAATTTTAAAGCGATTAAAAATATTATCGAGAATATATCCTAAATTAAACGCTTGATGGGCTGAGTTGCTGTTGGCCTTAATAAATGCATTTGAGGCTCTGCGACAATTTTCTATGGCTTCATTTAACAGTAGATTATCGGGTACTATATAGGTGTTTGACTTACATCACGATCCTTCTTGAGAAACCCGACAAACGTTTCAAAATAATTTCGTACAGAAACTACTCATCGTTCGATATTGAGAGTTTTGAAACGGACGCTAAACATTTTCACTGGGACAATATTAAGCACTTGGAGAGTATTGACAAAAAAGTAAACTTTCTTAATAATGGTATTAAGACTATTTTCCATAAGCGTGCCCCTACACGTACTGCACGAATAGCCATGAAAAAAGTACCGTGGGTAACCGACAATACCAAACTATTAATGAAACTTAGAGATAATGCTCTCAGAAAATATAAACTGACGAACAATCCGTCACATTGGGATTATTATAAAGAACTGCGGAATTTCACCACGTCGGTTATAAGACAGGAGAAGAAAGCCTACCTCTCGTTCCACATCAATAGAAACGTTCATGATTCGAAATTAATGTGGAAAGAGATAAAGAAATGTGGCATTTACGGAAAGGTGGAGCCGAGTGTCCCACACTTTTTAAATGATCCGCATCTGTTAAACACCCACTTTATTGACAGCGCCAGTCCCTCTAACCAAGAAACCGATCTCATCCTCGAAGAGTGCGAACGCTTCCTTACAACTACATTTACTGAAAACGGCGACACCTTCTTCTTTCGACCCGTCAAAGAAGTAGAAATTGCACAACTCGTGTCCAAAATCCGTTCCAATTCCTGTGGCACAGACGGCATAAACCTAAAAATGATAAAGCTAATTCTTCCACACATTCTTTCACCTCTGACTCACTTGATAAATTTCTCGTTAGATAAGAACACCTTTCCCCTTGCATGGAAGGAGGCTAGAATCCTGCCCTTACCGAAGAAACGACACGTGACCGACATGAACGACTTACGACCAATTAGTATATTACCTGTCTTATCAAAAGTTATCGAGAAAGCAGTGTACAAGCAGATAGAAAGTTTTGTTACCAAAAATCAAATATTGCCTGCAGTACAGTCTGGTTTCCGACCTTCCCACAGCACCGCAACGGCGCTCATGAAAGTAACAGACGACATTTTACAAACACTAAACGAATGTAAGGCTGCAGTCTTGGTGTTGCTTGACTTGTCCAAGGCGTTTAATCTTGTATCTCATCAGCTACTCCTTTCAAAAATGAGTTACTACGGTTTATCGCCGGGAGCAATAAAATTGTTCCAGTCTTACCTTACTGGGCGAGTGCAATCGGTGACGCTTCCCTCAGGAGCTACATCGACTCCCCTTACGATACCCTCAGGGGTTGCGCAAGGAAGTATTCTAGGCCCTTTTCTATATTCCCTCTTCACCGCCGACCTACCCCTAAATGTACGACACAGTGTACCTCATTGTTATGCAGATGACACGCAGCTGATGATGCCAGTAGACCCCAAAAATGCAAAACCAGCAATTGGTCTCCTGAACCGTGACCTTCATGCTATTTACAAATGTTGTAAACTTAATGGTCTTGTAATCAACCCCTCTAAATGCTGCTTTACATTAATTGGTTCTAGCGCTGCCTTAAATAAAATTCAAATAAATGGGTTATCAATTAATATTAATGATGAGAGGGACCCACACTGCACAACTGTTAAGAACTTAGGTGTGATATTTAATGAGAAACTTGACTGGCAAAACCACGTAACGTCTCAGAGTTCAAAAGCTTATGGTATACTTAGATCACTATATAAATCATCGCACTTACTTTCGACTGATGTTAAATTGCGCCTTATGCAAGCTCTAGTTCTTCCAATTTTCGATTACTGTGACGTTGTTTACGGTGTTAATTTAACAAAAAAGAATGCTAAAATTGCACAAAAAGTACAGAATTCTTGTATACGTTTTGCATTTAGCTTGAAACGAAGGGATCACATACTGCCTTATTTAAATGATGTTAATTGGCTGAATATGACACGACGCAGAAAACTACATCTGGCCTGCACAATATTCAAAATTCTGCAAACAAAAACACCCACATACTTATACGACAGACTCCAATTTAGACACGACATACACAACTACACGACTCGACACTCTAAGAAACTTAATCTGGACAGATTCTCAAAATCCATATTCCTGTCATCCTTCAAAGCTGCTTCTGCATATTGTTGGAATGCGCTGCCACCAGATGTTACCTCATGTGCGACATATAACAGCTTTAAAAGGGCAGTAACAAAAGTACTTCTACATGAGCAAGGACAAATCCTCAGTACACATGATTAGATTCAGCATGCTTACGTTGAAATCAAAACAAAAAATGATCAGATTCGAACCCAAGATGAACATTTTGATGTGTGTGAATGAGAAAAATTGTTTTTTATCTTTTTAGTGTGTTAATTACTGAAAAGTGAAAATGTAATGGAATTCGTATGTTATAGTAGTAATTGTATTTTGTTTGTTTTATTGTAGTAGATTTTGCGGGTTAAGTGGTAGAGCAGCCACAGGCTGAACTTCGCCCATGAATAAAGAAATTCTAAATTCTAAATTCTAAAAATACACTAAATAAGTCTTAACTTTGTATTTTGCTAATATGTTCTATTGAAGCAAGCTGTGTAATTGCATGTTGTTGCCCCCTTCTAGTTTTACATGTGTAACACTGTTGTACTTATAATATGAAAGCTATGTATGTAGTTTTTAAAGTTATCTAGTTGTATGGGGTAATCCTGTAAGTTTATTTACCCAATTTGAAAACTTAATAGCATGTTGAAGATTGAGGCATTGATGAGAAATACCAATATCTGTGAAATGAAGTTAGGAATAAATAAGGTTTAAAGGGCATTGTTAATGTGCATTGATTTCAAGTTTATTTGCTTGAATATTGTATATTATTTGGAATTTTGTCATTATTCATACCAATTTTGTGGATTCATGATAATGTGCATACATCTTTATTATTTTTCGCTGTGAACAAGGATGCTTATTTTTGTAATTGAGGCTTAATTTTCCCTGTTAATTTACTAATTTCTCTTATGCTGTATATCCATCCAGTTTTCTATGCTGACGATTTTCATTTATTCAAAAATATATTTACTAGCTGCTAATTTTGCTGAAATAACTAGAACTAGTCCAGAATTTCTGATATAGAGTTGGGCTAATCCATAATGTTTGAAGTAAGCTGCTTGGCTAGTTATGAGGATTAGGTTGAAGATGTCATTTGTACCTCCATACAGGATGTTTGTTTCTTGACAGTTACCTAGGTTTAGTGAAATATAGATTCCAAGAAATATTTTCCACAATGAAATAGATACGAACATAGTTCAAAATTAATTATTCTTTCATACAGGGTTTCTATAAATTACTTACACAAAAGTAACAGTTAATTGTGAAGAAAGTGTATTTGTAACGGGAATGTTTTATACATCAATGAATACAGCATATCTTCATATTTTCTCTACAAGTGTTCAATATGTGATCCTTTCATCACACTGCAAATGTCCCAGCGGTATTAGATTTCCTGCCAAACCTTTTGAAGCATGTCTGTGTCGATGGTCGCAGCTGCCTGTGTTATTCGGACCCATAGCTCATCGACGTTGCTGGGAAGATGGTGGGAACAAATACACTTTCTTTATGTAACCCCAGATAGATGAATCCATGGGGTCAAATCAGGCGAACAAGGTGGCCACGGAATCGTTCCTCGACCAATCCAAGTCTGTACTTCACGATTGAGGTAGGCGGTTACTTCTTTAAAAAATGCAAATCAGCACCCACATCTTCACGCAATTGTGACATTAGATAATTCTCAAGCATGTCCAGGTATGATATGCCTCTGACAGATAAGCAAAGGCTCACACCTCCAGTGGCAGCGTCTGAAACTAGCAACTGGAAGCAAATGACGTGCGACAATAAACTTGAAGGTATATTGTATTCATTGATGTATAAACCATTTCTGTTGCACATAAATTTCTTCACAATTAACGGTTACTTTTGTATAACTAATTTAGAGAGACCCTGTACATTGTGTATCGAAAAACCTGCAAAAGCTCTTCTCTCAAATATATTACGATAGAATTCTCCATTAAAATTCTAATGTTTGTGATTACTTGCATATTATGACCTGTAATTACCAAATGTCCCCATTTCTTATTCGTAAATACCCATGTCATGGACGTTTAAAATGTTATAGTCTCATTTGAGTTATGCATTAAAGTTGTTTCCCACTTCGGGAGTGGTGTTATCATGTGAAAGAGGCCATGGAAGCATCACTTGGGTTTTAGCAGAAAGCTCATTTTAAATTGAGGAAAATTAGAATATGCTTTCCAAAAAATGTCGCTTTAAGTCTCCATATGTTGAAAGCAGATCACGTGTACTGCCACAATTCTAATTATCCACATTGGTATTATAGGTTGTGTAGGTACATGTTTTTATCTAATGTTTCAATTTTCCATGCATAAGTCCTTAGGGTACAAAAGTGCAGTTAAAAATATTTTAGTTAAAGGAAAGAATGAAGGTGATTGATGTGGCACCACTATGCCAGCCTTCTTTATATTCTTTCTTATGTATATATTACTTGAAAGTTTAAATGTTGTGTGCAAGGTGAATAACAGATACAATTGTTTAGAAAGAATTTTCACTTAACTGACAGGAAAGTTATAACATACTGTTGTACTAATGTATATTTAGAATATTTGTTGATTAGTGTTGCTGAGAATAATCCTTGAATTGTTTTAAAAGAAATTTGTACTCATGATAGTGTAAGGAAGTGCAGCTTTACAAGCATGAAACATTCATATTTAGGAAATTATCAGTAAACCAGCTAGAATGTGGATTTTATTCAGATCATTCTAGTGATATATGGAAGACTCACTGAGAAATTTTGTGAATTGTCTGAAATTTCAATTTTTGTGTCGAAGAATAGTGTGTGCACAGCATATTTACTTTCAGGTGCACAATGCAAGCATTTCAATTGACATGTCTGCAACAATATTTTTTGGAGACCTATAAGGGTATAGGGAAGGGGGGCATAAGTTGATATACCACTTGCATCACTGCTGTTAGTAAACAGTTTCATCTATTGTTTTGCCCTCCTATAGCTAGGGATGGCTGGAAATGAGTAAAAAGTCTTCTTGTAGTTTATGCTACCTTGTTTTGTCTTTTTTGGATTTAGCCTTGTTTGCCCAAGTAGGTGGTGACTCAAATCTAGCAAAACACTGTGATTTTTACTCTGACCAGTGTTCAGCATTTGCAAGCCAACAACGGTTTAAAGAAAATTTGGTTAACATATAGTTGACATGGGTCTGGGTCATTCCTATTGTCAGAGCATAGCTTTTCTTTGTTTATCTGTAATAGAAACTAGGTTGTGCAAGAATTCAAATTTTCTTCTTGCTTGCCTTGTTTCTACGTCTGTATATGTGATCACAACATTCTTTTGTTTACGGAAAAGTGAATCTGCTGTGCTACATTTTGATTCCTATTTAATGGCAAGCTTTAAAACAATATTATCTCAAGTTGCTGCATTTCGTCTTGGAAATTGGGCTCATTTGATATGGAATAATGAAAGTTCCAATAGAACTTAAAGTTGGCCATTTCATGTTGTGAACATGCTTAATGGAACAGTTTATTTCCTTTGGTCATGTGAACTATAATATTCCCATGGATTAATACTCAATTTACCTTCACAAATTATATATTTTTATTTGTTATTTCGGGAATCTAACTAAAGCTCATATTACATGAAATTAGCTTTATCTTGGTCACACCCATGGTTTAATTTATTGAAATTATCATTCAACGCAAAATTTCTTTGTACCCACAACGTTACAGCATTGCCCTAGATTGAATTTTTGCATTGTACAAAATATGATGTAACTTTTAGGATCATGCTCCTAATGACATCCCCATTGATAAAATATGCAATTATATTCACAAAACAATATGAAATGCCTGTGTTTTCCATGAAGTGCACATCTTTTTGCAAAATATTTGCCACATCTCACATGCACATAACATGGCAATTGAGGTTGTGTGTTTGCCTTGCATTTTTGCGTATCACTGTTGTCTGTTGCATCCTTGCTTTAAAGAAATTCATGCAATCTATGTACACACACATTCTTCTGTTCTCATTTATCACACAGAACAGTCTGAAACATTTTTCCCACCACTGTTTTGTACCACAATTATAGCATTTTTAAATCTTATTTCTCAATAAAACATTGCCACCCCACACCCCCATCACCCTTACGTCCTTTCCATGACAACAGACTGTATAGGCTGGACCTCTTTCCATAACAAGCACATTATACAGAGATGAAATTCCGGTAGTTCTATGTAATGCCACAGCACACTAAGAAAGGAGGCTCTGGAACATGAAAACACAGCCAGTACATGGGATTTGTTTTCTGCATTGTATCCTTTCATCAGTTTTGTCTAATATCCCTATTGTTTCGGTGAGCCAAAACTGACAAATTTACTTTTAAATTCAAGTATACCAACAGAAATTAGTTACTGTCCTATGAAATGTTCCTTCTTGATCTGTAGCTGAACGAGCTGCTAATGCGTGGCAATACCATTTCAAAATGCCAAATTACATCCTTCCGTGTGTCAATTTAAAATTTTGCAGACAACCTCGTGGAGGGAGTGGCATCAGTCTACTTCAGACAATACCTAGTTCCTTCTCTATTCCCTTGATTTCTGATGTACTAGGTTCGTTCAAGGTTGACCAGATTTCTATTGCGAGGGGAAATAATGGAAAGTCCTACAAGCACCATACTAAGCTGGTTTTTCAAGTATTTCCACAGAGCATCCAACCACAGTTGTCGTTCCCTGAATCCTTGGGCGTAGAAGGAAGTTGACTGCTGTCTTAACCACTGCAGGACATCTTTTGTGTCAGTGCCTCATCGTTCTTCAATTTCTACCCTCTTGTTTGCCTTTCCAAGGAGCTCAAGGAAAACTGATAATCTAATCACTGAGGGCTAAGTCCGGAGTGTACGAACATAACATCAAAACCTCCCAGTGCATTTCAGTGAGAGTTGTTGCATTCAAATTGACTGTGTGGGGCTGGGCATTGTCATGATGAAGAATGACATTTTCAGATAACATTCTCAGTATTTTTGTGAATTGAATTCCATATGTCATCCTTGATCAATGTGCAGTAGTACTGGGCATTAATTCTGACCCTTACTCCAAAAAAAATCCACATGAATAACATCTTGTTTGTACCAAACATGTCCATGTGGTTCATTCATCAGCAATTATCATTCTTTGCCAAACTACTGCAGTTCTTTTCCTTTTTACATTACTGATGCTATCTATATAGCAATCTTTGAATTTTTTAAAAAGTGTCTATTGAAACTCCAAATTAGCCCTCCTTTATAAGGAGAACCCATTTATTTCGGCAGGAAGTGAAGCAATTGCAACCATCCTCATTCATTTAGGATGTGATTTTTTATGTAAATTTTCACCCCCTTCCAAAATTGTGTTGATGTATGTGTGTGTTGTCAACAGTGTGGGCACTCAGATTTAAAGGAACACAAGCATATAAGTTCTCGGACGAAAGTAAGCAACCTGCTACGTAAAAGAAAAGTACTTTAGAAGATCTGATTCTTTAAATCGATCGCTCAAAATTTTTTAATTCAATTTTCAATACTATTAATTCTGAATTTAGTAGGAACTTAGGGCAGCAGCTTAATTGCTTATTTGCTGTTTTCCTTTAAGAACCTGAAGCCAAGAAGGTAGCAGCAGTGAATGACCCTTGTGGTGCTCAATTGGCTGTGTTAAGGCAGCAGCAACAACAGCAACAGCAGCAGCAACAACAACAGTCACAGTCACAAGGTGCAACAACGCCGCAACCAACGCAAAACCAACAGACACCACCACAGGCTGTGCAGGCTGCCCAACCTCGTGTACCGGGTGCAGCAGTCCCACATGCCGGCCTTGGTGGTGTCCAGTCAGAAGACATTCGGGTCCCGGACAAGATGGTTGGCTTGAGTGAGTATGCAAATGAATTTTTTTTTAATCCTCTCCAATTTCAGGGTAGCTTTGCAATTTCTGCATTGTTTTTTTTTTTTTTTTGCAAAGAAAAGGACAAGTGATTAGTACCTGATAATTTGAGCACCGTTGTTTGTTGTCCAAATTTGTTAGCTCAAATCGTGGCTTCATAAAAGGAATATATGCTGTTCTATACATAAGATTGGTTTGATTTACATGCTTGACAGATCTGTTAGTAGTTTTCCTCTTATTTTTGTTACTTTTGAATATGAAAAGTATTACTGCTGTTTAATTAGCTGCACAGGCTGTTTTTCTTTAACTCTGGATGAGCATATGAAGACCAAAATATTATAACTTCCAGCACACTTAAGAAATTCCCTGTTGAATTTCTTGTGAATATACAGAGCAGATGTTCCATTCATATACCATAAGCTCGTCGAACAAAAGGTAAATTTTGGTATTTCCTCAAACTGTCGATCTTAATGTGGCTTTTTCTACTTCTCATAGTGCTAAGAATGTTAACTCACTCATAAATACTAATATTTCAGTCGTGCTCGGGAGCTTATAATGAATATTGTACATCAACGGAGTAGAACGGAAGGTCCAGGAGGAGGTGGCGGCGGTGGCGGAGGAGGAGGAGGAGGAATGTCTGATATGGGAGGAATGGGCAATCATGCTCAGGTAAGCACACTGGTAAGTTGTAGCATTCCTCTGGGATAAGATGTCTGCTGTATGTAATTTAATTTTAGTACGTAAGATAAGTGTTTGTCAAAGGGCGTCCCTTTTATGATTTCTTGCTGCTGTATGACCAATAATTTATGCATATGTTTTTGGTGATAATCATTAATACTATCATTACTCGGATATTTCTTGAAAATAGAGATGGGATGGATTGGCACTTTATCTCTCTTCTGTCATCGGTAACATTGCTAATAATTTTATCTGCCAGATATATCTTGTACATCGCCTATAACTGCGAAATTCTAATTTTAAAATTATTATGGATATAAAGGTTTTTGAAAGTAAAAGGGACAAACTTTGGCAAGCCTTTATAGATTATAGTTAGCACATTAAAAAAATATTACATTTATCCTTAATTCAGTACAAATAAGACCAGAAAAAAGTTTTCTCAGGTTTACCAGCAATCTTTAGTTTTCATCTATAATTGATATGACATGGAAAGTACACATCTAACCAGGATCAAATTATTTTCGAAAAGGCTACTCCTAGTGTGTCCCATTTGAGCTGCACGAAATTTGCTGTCCGCCATTGGATCAAGTTGCACCGAAAGGTCTGGGCAATTTTGAAAAGATATCCAAAAACCTGAAAGTCTTGGCAAAATGAGGGGGAACCTTGTTCATAAGCATAATTGAAACAGTAATACATTTAATTAAAACATTTTTTACTTGTTTTGTTGGAATTGAGAATTAGTGATATTATGAACAAATTTTGCCATCAATAAGAATTATCACATGCCTTTCAACATGGAGCCACAGTAGTCTAGTCAGTTGGAATTTCTCTGGCCTTGTCCCAGCAGAAAGTAGCTCTGTGGCTCACCCAGCCTCAATAAATGGGTACCCCGGGGGACGTAAAGGTGGTTGGAGCACTGTGCTGATCACCTCCAAAATCGCAAGAGGTCAATGTGTGGGGCCCTATTGCCACATCCGCTAAATGTTCCTTCATGGCACAGTACAATATGGACAGGCAACTTTGTACTACCTTTCAACATAATGAAGCTAATACTTATTCACGTGTGTACATGCTAGAGGACACACTCTCCGAATGCTGAATTTTTCATTATCTTGTTTTCTGTTTCCTGGTAGACCGAATAGCAGGTAGTGCCTAATAGTGTCTTCAAACCTGTAAGTACAGTTTCATGAGCTGAACGTACACATGTAACCTCTAAAAATATGAGAGGGTGTTTTATTTCACCTCATTTCTTGCTCAAAATTTTCTTTTACACTTCATGTATATCAACACTTTTTAATATGAATGTCCACATAACAGCATAAGATAATTTGAAAAGTATGAAAAACGTTTGTGCTTCAAAGTCTTTTGTCGTTTAACGTCCTCTTCTGTCCAATGTTTTGAACTTGTTTTCCACATTCTTCCTCAGGAGCCCCGGGTGTTATTGGGCTACTTTAATTCCTGGAACCTGGAAATAGGTCCAAATAAGTATGTATGTACATCCTTAGATTAGGTTTAGAATTCTGATGGACAGATTACATTAGGCACAGTTCATTACACTCTCGCAACAGAGAACAGGAACAATTATGAAGTCACCATCTTCCAAAGAACATCATTTTTTTTTTATTTAGCCATGAATCAAAAAGGATTTTAATTGTTTTGTCCTCACCCAGGTTGAAATTATGGTACCAGGACCCAAAGTTGGACTGATAATTGGCAAAGGAGGTGAAACAATAAAGACTCTTCAAGAGAAGTCTGGTGCAAAAATGGTCGTGATCCAGGATGGTCCACAGCAAGAACAAGAGAAACCTCTGAGAATTAGTGGAGATCTTCAAAAAGTAGAGGTAAGGATACACCATGTGATTCTTTAATGATCGGTCTAGTATGGTTGACATCATATTTTAGTCTCGTTGTTCAACTGTGCGTAAGCCGGTTTTCCCACTAACCTGCAATGTCAATTAAAGGCTGTACACTTATGGATATGGAACTTTTTACAAGTTGAACAGTGATTTGCGACTAAAGTGTTAAAAATATGCTTTATGTAGTAACTAGGGCTAATGTCATATTTCCACTTAACCTTTTGACGCCCAAGCCCTTTTTCAATAGTAAGCCTCGGTTGCCCAAGCCGATTTTGAGCAAAATGCAGAGTTTCAATTAAATGAGTGTAGTTCGGAAGCTAATTGCCCTAGAGAGATGAGTGATATACCGTTGTACGCGCAATGAACCAGAGATTCAGACTATATGAAATTTTTGCAAATTCGGCGTATATGTGGCGGGGGGAGGGGGCTAACTCTCAAAACGACCTGGACACAGCGTCTCGATCGAGACGCTTGGGCACCTAAAAGTTAAAGCTTATCACAGAATTATATGTGGGGGAAGGGGGTAGGATACATTGTCTTCAGCCTGTAAATTGTAACAATTCAAAATACTTAAAAATTTAATAAATTATCATTTTCTGAGGAAAGAAACTTGAGATAGCAAATTATTATACTGAAATGAAGTACACGCTTACCTGTGAAACTGTTGGAATTACATGATAGAAATCTACCAGCTTTGGTTGGGAATAGTCCTAGTTTCACATACTTCCAATGTATTACAAGTTCCATGTCTTCCCACAACGATGTTAGAAAAATAATGAAAAATATGAAATTTGCAGTTTCCATAACATTGACACACTATGGAAGTGTTGCAGGACATTTCTCTGGACCAAGATTCTCAGATTTGGGGAAAGTATTAGCCTATGTTGGTGTCACTTTCAGATCCTAATACTCGGCCTTCTAAAATTAAATTAAATTCTACATCGTTTTTCGGAATTAATTCTATGAAGTATTGTGTGGCATTTTTTTTTAACTTGGAAAAGTGTTTACAGGTATCAGTGGTTAAATTTTAAGTAATACATCACCATTGGCTCAGACTTAATTTTAAATTTCTTCACCCCGGTCCCTTGAGAAACGTAAAATTAAGGTGTAAACAGAGTTGGGGTAAGTGAAAACACTACAGAATTATCTGGAAATTTGATATATCTAAGAAAATGTTTTTACATAAAAAGCAGGAACTCTGTTATAGTTGTTAAACTGATAGGATGTGTTAGATAAGTATTATAACTTGTACCAATAAAGCTGCAGGTCTACTTATAATAGCGCATTTTGTTTATCAGTTCTTGAGGTCTGAACCAATGCAAATTCTAATCAATGCTTATGACTAGGGCCCGGGACTTGGTTATAACATATTTTTTATTTGGCATCAGATTGTGTACTGGGACGAGATCTTTACATATCTGATGAAAATCATCTGAAGTAGACCAACTTGATAAAGCATATTTTAACATATTTTACCAATTTTGCTTCTTTACAAATTTCTTCAATTTTCTCGTAATAAGACATATTTCTGTATAATTTCGTAATTATCTTGCATATACTGTTGTTTTATAATTTAATTTTTCTTCATATATTTAGCGCAACTGATAGTTCATATTATTGATGCTAGGATAAGGAAATGACGAATGAAGAATTTAAAAGCAGTTGCAGTCTTCTTTTACCAACTGAAAATAGAACAAAAATGCCCCCTTTTTTATCCCGCTGACAATTAATATTCATTGAAACATTATTGAGGGAAGATGTTATCTCATTGTTAGGGGCATGCATATTTCGTTTTTAATGAAAAAACTAAATTTAAAAAAAAAACATTGTAGTGTTAATTTTTCATGTTTTTGAAAGGTGTGAGATGCATTTTGTGACCATATTTTGTCACGAAATAATGCGAAATGAACTGCAAGAAGCGAAATTAACTCTTAAACACGAAATTCAGGGTTTATTCACCGACGCGACACCTTCTGAAGTCTGAAATAAACTTAATACTCTGGTAACTACATAAATGTGATATTAGAAGTGAAATGTTAATTCTGTGGAATAAGTGTAGTTTTTAAATCAAATTTAGGATTATATTCACAATTTTAAAACCAATATGTCTTTTTATATACCACTTTTCATCCATTTTTTCACCGCTATAACACCGATATTTTATTTTATTTACTGCTTTTGAACCCGAAATTGACTCCGTTTTTGTACCGTTATTTTGCTTTTTTATTTACCAAAAATATGTGCCTCTACTCATTGTTGTGCAGGATTCTGGCTTCATTTAATACTCCACCCCCAGCCTAGTCTATCTTCCCTGGAAGATACTGAATCCCATGTTATGAGAAATTCAAAAGTACTGTAGTGCATATTTTTGGATTTACTAGGAATATTTCTACCTTTTTCTGACATATTTTTCAATTTTTGACATAATTACATATATATTTTACAGTTTTATAGAACATAACGTTCCGGGCCCTACTTATGGCCGTACTCTTGCAGATGTTGCTTATGCCAACACTTCAGTATTATAGAAATAAACGGTGAGTCACATAATTATTCGGACAGATAAGATTTCTGAATATTTACTGACGTAGTCGTGATATAATACGATGATAAATGTTTAATATTTATTTAACAAACAAAACACAATATGAGCACACTCTTAATTATCTTCAATTATGTTTAATATAATATATTAGTAAAATATTTTCATTAAACAAAACAAACATTGTTTGTGGGTTAAACAAAATTATTCGGACACATGGAAGGAGAGACAGGAAAACACGCTTGAAAAGCAACGAACAGAAATGTCAGTATCTGGTAGGCATCCCTTTCAATTTTAATACCTCGGATAAACGATTTGGCATACTATCTACCAATTTTCTGGTGTACACTGGCGATATGTTGGCCCATTCATGTTGAAGTCTCTCCTTGAGGTCTGCCTTCGAGGTTATAGGTGTTTTCCTCACTTCTTTTTCCAACTTACACCAGAGGTGCTCAATGACGTTCAAGTCTGGAGACTGCGGTGGAGGATGGAGCACTTTTGGGCAGTTGTACAATAACCATACTACGCGGGAAGTGTGCTTCGGGTCATTATCTTGATAAAACATAAAGTTACAAAGAATGCCCATCATTCCAGCACTAGTCTTTAGATTTGACTTCAGAATGTCAAGGTAAAGGTACCTGTCCATTGTCTGTTCGATGAAAGCCAATTTACCAACGCCTTGGGCCGACATGCAGCCCCAAACCATTACGTGACCACCCCCGTGCTTCACTGTTGCTTGCAAATTTTTCCCTCGGAGCTCCTCATTTGGTTTACGCCACACTGTTACCCTCCCATCTGACTCACAAATATTGAATTTACTCTCATCAGTGAAAATTACCCGATTCCACCATGTCTGATCCTTTCCTAAGTGTTCCTTTGCGAACACCAGTCTTTTTGTCCTGTTTGGCTTACTTACAAATGGCTTTCTCCTGGCTACACGGCCATGATAGTTTGCCCTTCTGAGCACTCTTCGTATAGTTTCAGGATGACTATGCTTTCCACACTCCTCAGCTATCTCAGCACACACCAATGGAGCACTCATCTTTGTTTTTTTTTAAATTTTCCTCAAGATTACTGTCTCTTCTCTGGGGGAAAATATTCTTGGTCTCCCTGTATGACCGTGGGACTCGATCCTGTCTTCATCTTTAAATCGCTTAATAATATCTGCAACTGTACTTTTTTTCATTTTCAACATTGAGGCAATTGTACGGTAAGTTTTACCCTTAGCGTGGTGCCATATCACTAACTGATGTTGTTCAAATGAACTTTCCTTTCCTCTTCGCCCCATTTCTACATAGAAAATGTTCTTATATCACAACTTTGTTAAACAAAACGCGATCGTAATTGCTACAGAAACCTACAGGAAACCAGAGTTAATATATATGAACAGAGTATGAATCAATTCGTAAATCGAAATTGTCATTGTATCGCAAACTTACGTTAACATTTACTATGTGTCCGAATAATTTTGTGGCACTATTTTTGCAACGGTAGGGATTCATCCTTCGTTATATTGTTGCTGATGTTCGTTTTTTAACCTTTTATCGACCAACATGACATTTTTTAAACGAAAATCAACTTCAACGCTGTACACAGATTTCACTCCCTTCCTGCTCATAAATGTTAGAAATTTACTGTGTGTCCGAATAATTATGTGACTCACTGTATACTTAACATGAAGAACATGAAATATTAAAATAAGAGTATTACTAGATGGTCAACTAATCCTGACTGAGCTTTGCTAATTTACATATTTCTTCTGTGCATTTGTGGGTGTAACATACATGTAGTGTTTGCAGAATGGGCTTAGTTTAGTGTTTTTTCCTGCATTTAATGCTAAACCTGGCCTTGCCTTGAATTACCAGAATTCATGAATAATTTTTGTTTTTATTTTTTCCTCTTCCAGTATGCAAAACAGCTTGTGTATGACCTGATAGCAGAGAAAGAAATGCAGGTAAATATTCACTTCAGCACTATTTATTTCGCCTTGTAATGCCTGATGAAAAAGGTATGACTTCTGTTAAAAGTTTTATGTATTGCTTGATTTACCAGCTAGGAATTTTACAGATTATAGAAGTTCGTCACCTATTTTTTTAGTCATTTTTTGTGCACTGCTTGCCTTTGGCATTTTTATGAAACATACTTATGATGTGACATTAAGAATGTATTTTAATGTTATTGAAAGAGCATAAAAAATCACTTGTATAGTAGATCCAGGCCTATTTGTCAATAAATGGATTAGTTCATATTGTTGAAAGGTGTGCCTGGAGGACGTGTATTTTGGGTGCTATGCAGTTATTCTTGTAGGGTAGTTGAAGTACACTTATTTTCACATCCAGATTGTTATAATTTGAATAGGTATAAAGGTTACTTGTATGCTAAGGAAATTTGTGGTTAAATTGTTGCTCTGAAGAATGTAGCTTTATTGCTTAATACTTGTATCATGTGCTATTTTTAAGAATGATGAATAACATGCTTGCTTTGTCTATTTGGTTAGCTGCATAAGTAGGAGCAACTTGCATAATTTTTTAAAAAAATTAGGGTGTTGTCCCCAAGTGTGTTACGTAGTGGGAACTGTAGTTATGGTTCCCAACTATCCCTTCTCCAATACCTGCATTGGATGTTGGGAGCATGGTTTGCTTTTGTCCTTTGATAGTTTCGTTTCTCATCAGGCCTTTACCCGTGGTCAACGTGGGCCAAACCAAGGATTCAGTGAATACGGAGGTGGTCCCGATTCAGCAGAGGTAGGGGTTATAAGTATTGTTCAGTAATTGCAGCCGTTTCATGTTTTACATTGTTTCTCGGTAATGCAAATCTCCTTACATGCCAGAGATTCGCACAAGTTTTCTGATGCTGAAGGAAGTTTGTTTTTGTTTTGAAAATTGATTTCCTTCCCATTGAAATTGTGTATTAGCATGTTCAGGCATCTGAAGGAGTGTTGTCTGTGGTGCAGTTTAATGTTCTGGCATTCATTTTGTGCAACACTCCATTCTGCATGTTTATATTCTCTAATTGTATAATTTATTTATTATCTAAGGAAACCCGTGCATGTACATTCAGAAGTTTTTGACTTAGGATTATTATGTGACTATTGATAGGTGCGTGCATGAAGTTAAGGATGCAATGCAACATTCAATTGATTGCCCGTAAACCCTGACAGAGGTTTTTTTTACATATGTATGTATAGCATGTAGAGATGACCAAACACAAAATTTTGTGATAATTTTCTATCCCGAAATTTGATATTTTCATATTCAGATTATACAATTATCTGAAATACCTGAATGTATTGATTCTCTGGACAGTTTGTTATTTATCTGTTTTGGGGCTCTTCGCATATTGTCATATTAATTCTACTGTATAGATTCTCTCAAAGTCCTCTTCTAATCTATCTGTTTATTCATTTTATGGATTCTCAGCAGATTTTTTAAATGTTTACCTTTTTTTTTTAAACTAAAACAGATCTATATCTACATTACTAAGGTCAGTGTAAATGCAGTTTTCCACCGTAACAAAAATGTAAAAGGGTTACAGTTAAGAATGTAACATTGTTTGATGTCCCGATCCTTTACATGGTAATTATTTTCTTAATTCCAGACCATTCTTCCCAGAATAACTTGCTGAACTTGAAAAAGTAAATAGCCATTTGCAGACACAGGTTATCTCAATACTTTGATATCAGGATATCTGATATCCAGATAGCTGTATTATCCAAATTATCTGTTGCATCCGAAATGGATATCAGATATTTTGAAATCTGGATTTTCTATAAACAAGAATCCTCTTGGATAATTTCTTAAGCTCAACAATTTTCAAATACAGTAGATTCTTGATCATATATTTTTAAATCACCTAGAAAACCTTCAAAACTTTTGAGGAAATCAACCTATGGGCGTAACAGCCAAGTCCGGATATATTGAAAATATACCCAGATGCCTGGAAACTTAAAAATCCAGTTGTTTTTGTTTTTTTTGGCCAAGATTAAGAAATGGAAAGAAATTTGCACTTTTTCTTGAACCAGCTTCTTAATGGAAGATATTCTACACAAAAATGTTAAAACGTGGTTGAAATGCCACCAAAAGATCTGCAAGTCTAAAATTGTCTAAATTACCTGTAGAAACCCAGGAATTTAGTTTTGTCAAAATAAGTAGGAAACCCTGTTAAGACCTTAACATATGGAAGGTTTTGTTGTATTGACACCATTAGGGAGTAAGGGGAATGTAAAATGGAGAATCCATGTGAATATTTATTGAATGCAACAAATAAGCTATTTCACAACTTCCTCCTTTTTACTTGTTATATTAGTGATATCAGTTTATTTTAAGAAATAGTGTAAGATGTTTTATTTTAAGTGGAATGCTACTTTGCATAAAAGTAACCCTTCCCTCAACATGAAAATACAGTAAATACATGCATGTCATAACTGCAGTTTTATTAGTTCCCATTTTCATTTTGGACTTTTTTTTTGTCAGTCACATGGTCCGAGTGCAATAGTTCATTTAGAATGTGATTGTGAGATGTACGTTTGTACACACACACACACTTAACATGCTGTATATGTAAACACGTTAACGGTGAATAAAAGTTGAATGTACGTAAGAGTAGTTTTGTCATTTTGCATTGTTTTATGTATTCATATGGAGCTGCCTCTGGGGCAGTTCTGATCTGAGTATGCGAGTGCCCTCCGTAAATTTCATCTTAATCATTCATTCTCGTTATTCTAGTTAGCCAAAAGTTGCTTAAAAGCAATGCTAAACATGGCAGGAATGCACCTTGTACCCTTTGAACTCTCCAATAATAAACGTTTGGGTGTATTCTCACATTGTGTTTGTCAAAAACAAATGTGTGTCCCCAGAATGTTTTCGTGTATGTGCACATCTCGATGTACATCTGTGAGTTTACTCCTGAAGAACTGAAAGAGGCTCATTCATACCAGAGATTGGGATACCATGGTAGCTTGGGTACCAATTAGCCTGAGCATAAGTGGACTTCAAAGTAGGACTCCTGAAGGTGTTATGTCCCTAAAGTAAGCAATATTTCATAATGATACCTTTAAAATGGAGAAATCATGCCATCTTTGTCTTTGAAAGACATGCACCATTTAAAATATTTTGTTTGTATTTTTTTAAAATTTTACAAACAAATCTCAATGATTTGCAATTACAGTGGAAGACTGATTTTTCCAGATTTTAAATTTCTCCACATTGTTTTACTTTCAAGGTCCCAAAAAAAGGTGACATTTTAAAAAAACTTCCTTATATATTACATGTTCCTACATGCTAAGTTCTTTAGTGTGTCCCCTGAAAAACACAAGGTTGCCCTGTAGTAGGATAGCAATTTGTACTTGTACATGTAAGATTTTTTTTTTTTTCATTTAAAGATTAAGATTACTATTTTCAGATTTACATGTTTGTCTTGTTAGCAGTAGCATGTTAAAATGTGATATACAGTGGAACCTCAATTTTTAAGTTTTTCAAGGGACCAAGCTGGAAAATCAAAATGCAGAGAAATGTAAAATCAAGGAAAGTTTTAAAACATTTTGTTATGTTGGGGAGTGTGAAACCGGAAACGTAAAATTGGGGTTCCACTATATATATATACACATTGGAACTTTGAATTTATGTTCCCAGATTTTACATTTTCATGCATTATACATTCAACCTTCATGGTCCCAACATGCAAAATGTTATATAATTTTTATGCATTTCAAGTTTTTCCACCCTGGTCCCCTGAAAAATGTAAAATCGATGTTCCACTCTATTAGGTATTGCTATTCTTCCAAATAATATGTGGTAGAGTACTCTACCAGATTATTATATTTTCTTGTTATGCAATTTTTAAATGTCAACTAATGCATACCCATGCCAAACAAAGTGCTTATGTGCAGAAAGATTTTTTTTTTACTATAACATGTCTGCTATTTGCTCTGGTGATGGACAACAAAAAACCAGTTTCATCAAAACTTCAAAAATTATTATTATAGTGGTGTTTTGCTGGGCTTTTGTGTGTAGAGCACTTAAAATAGGTGGTGTAGCATTTCATTTGTCATAGTCTATTGATAGCACATTTTCTAATTAGTTCTTTTTTTGAGGTGAAATGTTTGGATCTCCTACAAAGTTCGTTCACAAAGGTCTGTTACTAACATTCCACTGACTGCTTCTGTAGTGCTTTTCAAAACACAGGCATCATTGGCATCTTGTAACACTGCATGATCTGTAGGAGACTGGACCACTGCTTTCATGCCACTGATCTGAAACTCATATCTCCCGAGTGCATTGTAATCCGAAACAAACTCTTTTAACACCACTGGAATTGCCCATCAGCATTATTTCTCTGCCTTGTGACTGTAGTTGGGCAAAAAGAGAAAAAGAGGGGCTTACAGAAACCCAAATCGGACACAAGTAACCACCTATGGATCAAAAGAACCACTCATACTAAACTCCTTTTATATATATTTATACAGCACCATACTTACGTGTGTATAATGCGCACCCTGCTTTTGGATAGGGACCCTGCTTTTGGATAGGGAAAAGCAACAATTATCCCATATATAATGCGCAGTATTCAAGAATGGCTTCCTTAGTTTTAGGTTGTAAATCTGTTGCTATACCGATGAAGAGCAATAGACATCATACCTATTCAAGGAGTCACCTGTTTCTATGTGGACCAAGAGGAGAATATACTCTTGTGCATACAATCAGCCGCCAACTCATGCTCCCCCATCTGTCCCTCCACTGTGTTTAGCACCCCAAGACTCACTTCTGGAACCACATTGCTTATTGGGTAGTAGAAGAAAGAAAGATCAAAATTATGTTATGGATTTGCAACGGTCAGGAAGTTATTTTCTATTTGTCATCCAATAAATACCATTGTGATACACATCCTGCATGACGCGAGGTGCGTGCACAAAATCCGCCAAAATTGCACCGCTTTTCTCGGTGTTACAAAACATGGTCGTTACAATGTGAAAAATCATGGGAAATGGCCAGACTTGTATGGTTTTTAAAATTATAATTAATTGCTCAAGAAACCAAACCTGGTAATTTGTATTTGCACCTGTTAATATATACATGTTATATGCAGTGACATAGTGAAAACATGTGTAATTCCATGGGGCTGTCCAAATTCACAGTTTTTGGGCGCAAACATTTTGGAAATAAGTGCGCATTATACATGAGTAAATATGGTAAATAAATTTCCTTTTTTACCCTACACCTTGCCCCTTTCATCATCCCTTAATATTTGGATTGTGGAAAGGGAATAACTAAAAAAAAAGCATTCAGTAACAATTGGCTATTCCCTAACTAGTTTGCCCCACCTTACCCATAAATGAACATGCTTTGTTAAATAACATGAAAAGATGTTATCTGTATTAATAATGTGTTGCTTTTGTGTGATAAGGTTCCTGTCCCACGGGCAGCAGTGGGTGTTGTCATTGGAAAGGGTGGTGACATGATTAAGAAGATACAGACTGAGCCTGGGGCGTGGGTGCAGTTCCAGCAATATTGTGACGATGGCCCTGGGGACAGGAGGTGTCTCTTAACAGGGCAGCCAGACCAAATAGAACAGGCTAGGAGACGGATTGAAGACCTCATCGACAGTGTGTTGGTAAGCAGTTACACACCTCCTGTAACCATTGCGAATGAAAGCAGATGGTCTTCATTCTTGGGAGGGCAACAGTAGTGTCGGGGAGACCTTATTGTGTGTGCCACAAATTCAGAATTCGCATGACAAAAAAGAAAAGGAAATAAAGTGAGACATGCTTGTTGCCTCGGATGACACGATGGCCTCGAAATTTTGCTTCATGCCCAAAAGTCAGTGGAATGTTTCAGAGCTTTTTCATTTTGTTTCGGTATTGTCATCTGGAATCCAGAATGTCTGCCAATGATTATGGGAATGTGGTGAGGCAGTCCCTGAAATTTGATGTGGACGTACCTGGGGGAAGGGGGTAAACTTTTAGTTTGCCGCGTTACCAGTTTCTTTTCGTCTTTCTCCCTCCTTGCACAAAGATGGTTGTCTTCAACTCCACAGTTTAAGTGGTGCTGATATTTCAGTCTGAAATGTGTAGCCAGAAACAAAGTGAAGAATGGATTTTGGATCATGCTTCTGGTAAAGTGCTTCTGAGAATGGAAGGTAAGACAGTGGCTACTACTTCATTCCTGTAAGCGTGCAAAACTGTTTTTGATCATTATCTTATAGTGTTAAAGCTAGAATTAGCACTATAGTTATATTCTCCTATAACAACATACGTTAAGTAATAGACAATTACTAAAGCAAGCAAGCATGTCGTTCGTTATTATTGAAATAGCACATGATAGAGAGGTCGTAAAATATCATATAAATGCTTATTCTGAAGATCCAGGTAATGGAATAGTGGCATAAGTCTGTGATATTATATATAATAAACTCTAGTTATAGAAACTGAAGCTCTAGTAGTGTGTGGGCGCATGCACATGCATGTGTATGGCACAGAGGGGTGCGATATAATATGTTGGGAGTAAATTGAGTAAATAGATATACACATTATGATGTATCTTAGTATACATGTTATAGATTTTTTTTTTAGTCCTTAAGTTAAAATAATGTAGGCTACTAATGTACCTGTGATTTATATCTAGTAAATAATTTTGCAGTGAAATACAGTGTTGCAGCAAAAGTAATCACATGGTAAATACATCATTACCACTATGTGATTATTTGATCAGCTTGGTTGTATTAAAGACTTCTTGAAACTGATGCATGCCAGCTTTCAGTATTAAAATAATAATTTATTAACTTAAGGAGATTACAATTGAAGCAAACTGTATAAATCAGGGATTTTTGTTTTCTTCATTATTGTTGTAACAATTACAAAGTTTTTCTGTTGTGTGCTGTACCACAAAGCTGTTTTTTTAACAATGGTTGCAAAAGTAGAGCTTTATCATTAATATACAGGTTGAAAATATAAAATGAAACAATTTAAAAAAAGTATGCACTAAACTGATTTCCTCTTTTTTATCTTTATACATGTGAAAAATGTGATTTAGGCAAGAATGCCTAACCTGTGAAAGCCTCTTGGTAAAAAATGAGTAATGATGTATGCAGTTCTAGCTTTCTTAAGAGATAATGTGACATAAGATCATGATTGCAACATTGTCTTTATCGCAATAAATGCATTTGCACAAACATTGAACACAACTTTTAAATTATCTTGGAAAAAATTCAGGTGGGCATTGTTTGTTGTATATGTATTTCTTCACAACCTTCTTAGGCCTTGGAGAGAAGCGGTGTGGAAGGACTAATTTCTTCATCTCCGGATCATAAAGATATGCCCAAATTTCATAAGGTCACCAGATCAGGAGAGAACTTTTCATGATTGGCTACAAGCTCGTCCAACAGATTAGAGCAGATATTCACTCTTATCCACTTTATTTTGGGTGTCGACTGGTACCAACTTTGCAAACACTTTACAATCTTCTGTCACCTTCTACATCTCATTGAGACCACAGTCCAGTTGTGCACAAAGCTCTAGAATTCACATGACACTTATCTTCTCCCCTGGCTTATTCATGGCTTCCATTATCCTTCTGTTAATGTTTGTACAAAAACATCCTCTGCACCTTGTGAGATGCTGTACTAAACTTGTCTAGTCTGGTGTGCACTGTAATACTGGGTAAATTACAAGAGTGCTATTCGGAAATCAAACTTCCCGAGAGGCATGAAATAAGGAAAACATATATTTGTTATACATGAAAGTTGCACATGTGAACTATTTTACAACATAATTGCCATCTAAATTCATCAGGCATTTGTCAGTGAACGCACTTTCTTCTGTATACCCTCGTTGCCACCAGGGAATCTGCCATTCTCAAACACCATCCATCAGCTCCTAATTTTGGTACCCATCTTGCACAAAACTTGATAACCCAGCCTCACAGGCTGTCTCATAGAGGGGGTTGCCCAATTTCAGGAAATTCTTGACTCTTTGTGTACTGTATATTGTGAAGTGGCAGTATTCGTAAACCATGTTATCCACTCATTCAAGGTCATCCAGCACAACAGACTGTCTTCCTTGTCCTTAATCACACACATGAGTTCTTCCCTCTTGAAATTTCCGGCACCATTTCCTGACACAACCTTCACTCATGACTTTCTCTCCATGCATGACACTCATTCTACAAATGATTTCAAGCTTCCAGCTGCGCTATGGGCTTGCACCTGCAAAATCATATTACATCATTAACCTCGCGGGAGCATCTATTGTACCAGCAATGGTTTTCTGCCCACTACACACCAAGCCTAAAAACACTGTGACCAACCACTTGACATGCCGTGAGTCAACACGTGACAGCTTATTTCTGTTCATGCACCTTCATCAGACATTTTTACAATATTATAACTGCAACATTCATGAAACTAAGAATAAATGTCTGATGGAGGAAGTATGTGTTCTTCCGAAAGGTTGTAAAATTTTGGGTTTATAACCTTGTACGAACCATAAACTACAGGAGAAATAATTCTACAATACAAGCAACAGCAATACGTATATGAACGTATTTTTCGGCCGATTTTCCTGGGAAAAGGGTCATTACTTGGAGAGGGTCGTTATATTTGGGGACGTAGAATCGAGACTTGACTGTAATTGACATTCATAGATTATCGGTTTTTTGTTTTTGCAGGATGACAGGAGTCCTAGAACTGCAAAGTTACTTTGATAATCTTTAGATACTTCTTAGAGAAAAAAAAACAATTAAAATCTTGCGTTGTTGCTTCGAAGGACATTTCCGAAATGAGTTTGTTGAATGTAGTAACAATATTTGACATTCCAGTATGTCATATCTTTATATGCATATAAATTAGGGATTGGACGGATTAATCGGTATGGGCCGATATAGGCATATCGGTGTATCAATTTATCGATAAATTACCGATTATTTTACCGATCCGATATATCGATTATTATCTGATAATTTAGTGCAAAATTTTGCCATTTTGTTGTAATTTTTATGGATAATATCCATGCCCTACTTTCCAAAAAAGTAAATGTCTAAATATGCAATTTATCTTGCACTGCAGTCACCTTGAAACACACACTTATCAAAGAGGTCAGTGAACCTTTCAGGTTCTTCAGGGACAATTTCTAATTTTATATCGGATCGGTAGAATATCGGTATCGGTAAATTTTATATCTGTACTTTACCGGTATCTGCCAAAATTTCATATCGACCCATCCCTAATATAAATAAACAAAAAAGAGAAAACTATTTGTATATTTGCCATGTGGTTCTTGTTTTGTTCCAAACCAGCCATCCTGAAATGGTTAAATTTGTTTGAATGTAACCCTGAACCTAAATAGAAATCACTCCATGGTCCTCTATGTTGGTGCCATTTTCTTGCTTCGGCATGGGGTCAAAAACACATGTAAAGTTGTCTGGCTGTTATCACAAATTGGATGTTTTTGTAAAATTTTCCCAGAGACATGTACAATATTTGCGAATTATGTTCACTAATAACTGTTAACGATATTCTTTCCAGCGCAGGGACAATGAGATGGGAAGAGGACGAGGTCGAGGTGGCCCTCCACCACCTTTTGATAGAATGGGTCGCGGAGGACCAGGGGGCGAGTATGGTCCCGGACCAGGAGGGCCCGGTGGTTGGGACAGAAGACCAGGAGGAATGCAGCCACCCAACCAAATGGGTGACAAGCAAGAAGTTACTTTCACTGAACCTGCAGCCAAGTGTGGAATAATAATTGGTAGAGGTGTGTAGATACAAATATTTAAAATATGCTGTTGCCTATTTCATACATGTTTGCAAAACATCAAAAAATACAGTATTTCAGAGAGGCTTATGATTGGTTCTGAACCTTTGGCCATTTTTGTGCATTCTTATGATTGGTTCTGAACCTTTGACCATTTTTGTGCATTAATGCCAATGTATGGAACTGAAAAAATTGTACTGTTATCATTTCTGGTCCCATTGAAAGGAAGGAGGGGGGGTTCGTGCGGCATTAGTTCTTTACTAACAATTCCAGCCATCCTCCATGAATGAAATGCATAGGAATATTGGGCATCACTTATGCTACAATTTGGTTATTGATTGGTAAGTCTGTAATGTATTGGTAAACCCATTGCTGTAATATATCTATAAATAGGCTATAATGTAGCACAAATTTGCCATTTAATTATTTTTATGAATAAAAGTATATTTAATATACCTGTTCTTGTAAGTACCGTATTTATAAGTTAATTACATGCAATTCCAGAAAAGTTCACATTGTACATGCACAAACACGGTTAATACTGAAAAAAAAAAGTTGTTCAGAGACTAAAATATAGTACCCTTACAGTGATCCACATATTTCTGATTTTGTTTTTTTGGCCAAATTTCACCAAAATTGTTGTTCTTAATGTGCATCATGAGATATTGAAAATTATTAAAAAATAGTTTTTCTTGTATGTATGCATTGCTTGGATTGTAGAATTATTTTCCTGTAGTTTACGGTTATTACAAGCATAAGAAAACAGTTTTTCGTTGTGACATTTCAGATGTGATCAAAATATTTTTTTTATCTGAAATAAAAATAAAACAGACTGCTTCTTTTCACAGTTAGGTTGCTATATTACAACAATGTAACATTGACAACATCCATTATATAATGGATTCTTTTTGTTGAAAAAATTGCTAACCATTGTTATAACTGTATCTTTAGTCAATATTAAAATAAATGATTAAGGGAGCGTGTGTTCTCCTGAGCAACTAAAAATTGTTTTCTTACGCTTGTAATGACCATAAACTACAGGAAAATAATTATTAAAAAATGTATTAGGATCATGCCAATAGGGGTGTTGGGTTGAAGCCCAATGTGAAAATGGGATAAATAAATATGCCCACATGCCAATAGGGGTGTTGGGTTGAAGCCCAATGTGAAAATGGGATAAATAAATAATATGCCCACATTAGGGGATTATGGATTGTTACCAACAATGTTATTGGTCTTTGTGCAGCATCATGTAGACAATTAGAGAAATACTTGGAAAGAAGTAGCAGGCTCCAAATTAAAAAAGAAAAGGGCACTTGGGAAGCCCTGGCCTTTAGGAGGCTACTACTGCATGGAGTTTCATTTTAGTTTAGTTTAAGTGTTTAGATGAAATTGTTGAATAAATATTGATGCAGAATCATAGTTAGATCAGTCAATAGTGGAGAGATCTATAATCTGTATGAAGAAAGTATCAAGCATTTCCACCTGTGACTTAGTCATCTAGTAGGACACTAGTAAGTGTCTTGCCTGCAGGAAGGCTATATCAGGGTACTGAACTTCTAAAGTTAGTCAACTAAATTTAATAACTTTTCAGTTTCACTGAAATGTCACTACATTATATCCACAGTAAGACTGAAGCAGATTAATCAGGACAATATTGATCAGTCTTTATCAAAAATTTCTGTAATCTGAAACTTTCTCACATAAATGTGGTTTTATTTCTCCGGTATAAAACTAAAATTGGCCTACATTTTATGATTTTCTAAATAATGGATCTCATTTGTAGGACAAACTTCCACCAGAGTAAGTAATTACACATTTGAGTTAACTAATAATTGTGGATTGTATTTTGGTGTGTATATTATATTCTGTTTACTATTCCTCCATTAGGTGGTGAAACAATTAAGCAAATCAACCAACAAACAGGTGCACACTGTGAGCTGGACCGAAGGCCACCACCCAATCCTAACGAGAAAGTGTTTGTCATTCGAGGTGCTCCAGACCAGATAGAACATGCAAAGAGGCTCATTACAGAGAAGATAGGAATGGTAACTATTGAAATCTGTTGCATGCACACACAACATTCCCCCAATCTTGAAACTAGCACACTATTGGCTGAGAAAATGCCTTGGTATTTGTAAAGCGAGATAAATTATAAGTTCATGGTGTGGTGCAGTAATATCTTTCAGGATATTATATTAAAAATTGCTTTGGTTTTGAATGTTTTTTCTTATTCTTGTGATATAAATTTCAATCTCTGCTTTTGTTAACATAAATTATGGTCTAATCCATGTTGAGGAAGGCACCAAATCTAAATTAATGTTGCAAGAGTAAGAACAATATTTGTATTAAAATATATAGTCAAATGTAGCCGGAGTAGTTGTTTATGAGTAGTAAGTATAGTTACAATTCTGGAATAACAATTTCTTAATCATATTGTAGCAGTTGTTTGGATAACTTTCCAAACACACCAACATAAAGCTTTACATATTACGATCCATATTCCAGTTTCTTTGCACAGACTATTACATGATAACAGTTTTTTTTTTCCTTCCTCTAGAGCAGTTTCCTAATAGTTATTATTTTATATTATTTATTGTTTTATTCCTAGTGTAACAATTTTGAAATGTTTTGCATTATATTTTAATTATGGCTGAGCCTATATCCATAAAAATGCCAAAACTCTTAGATTCCTTCTGATACTGAGTCTTGAAAATGTAACAGATATTATTGTGTATATATTGCATTCCAATTATATGCATCAACTTGCTTTAAAATATTCAAGAAGTAGCATCAAAATATTAAAATACCCAGTATGTAAACAAAAAAAATGCATTTTTCTCCTCAATGTTGGTGCAAAATAAATGAAAGCTTCAAATTTTGCACAATTTCAAGGATAATAAGACTGAAAATGCTGTGCAGACATTGGAAAAGACACAAATGCCAGGCATCAGTATATAAGTTGCAACGGATACTTTCCTCCTCCTTACCTATGCACTGGCATTGATATTGGCTCATCCCCAACTGCTAATTCTTGTAAAGGCATAAACTTCTATTCATATGTTCTCCATAATGTTTTGTGCTTATTGTAAGAAGAGAACTGATTTTGTAACCTTTTTTTTATTACACATATTTTTGTTTCACAAGATACTATGTCAAAACATAGTGAAGATGAATTTTGTCACTACTTTAATAACATGTGTAATGTGTAAAAATTACTTAAATTTTACTCATTATAAGAAGGTAAAATAGCCTTCAGCAATACTAAAGAGTCCAGAGGTATGCCGATTATGTATTTGTTACCAGTTCCTATGGGAGCATGAACAGGCTGCTAAATTGAAGCAGAATGTGTATTTTCAGTCCCAGCCGGGGCCTGCCCCACCTCCGACGCAGTATCCTATTGGTCAGGGTCCTGGACCTGTTGGGTAAGTATCAAGACAGTCAATGTTGTTACTTTGAAATTTACATGTATAATTTGGTAAAGGTGTAGTGGTATCATGTAGGTTCATATAATCAGGGTGGCGGCAGACCTGGGAAACCGGGAAAATTCAGGGAATTTTGTTTTGAATTTTTTTTATGTGATTGAATGAATGTACCAGGCATTTGCTTTGAAAGATGTTATGAAGCATTACATGGGAACAGGAAATCTTATTGCTAAGTCTGAGCATCAACTTTTAGGTCTCTTTTATACACAACACAATTACAGTGCCAGAAACTAGTGATGGGAGGTGGGGGAGAAGAGATTTCCGGAGGGGCAGAAAAAATAAACCTCTAAATATTACGTGGGAAATGCATTGAATTATCATTTTTTTCTTGTCTGCATGGGAGTAGTAAGGGCACAGGACTGTCAACAAATAGAGGGGATGGGGGATGTCGTAGTATGGCATTTTGTCTGACATTCTGAAGGAACATGAAAACAAATAAGGGCACTACGCAACTCTGTAATTTGTCGAATGTCGTGATACAGCATTTGTCAGATTAGCATTTTAAGCTCAAATGATGATGGTTTTTGTTGGATATCGCCATCCGACTAACATTGAACTTCGACAAAATGTCTCACTACAACATCGACAAAAATCACATGCATGACACTCTTATGAAATTGATTGTTTTTGGATGTCTTCAGACTTCAACATCTGACGAAAATGAGCCTTGTACATCAGTTTGTCTGCTGTTCTACCACATTTCATTGAACAAACGTTTTGGCTCTGTTTAAGCATGCAATTTTTGTCGAACGTAGCAGTTTGATATTTGTCATTCTGCGACATCCAACAAGAATTGCATGCATTGCGCTCTTACGAAACAGATGTTTCTTGGATGTTCCAGTATTGCTTTTGTTATCGTTTACGACGTTGTCAGATGGAACATCCAACAAAAATCACATGCATAAACTGAGCCTTAGTCTGCTGCTGGAATTTTATTACTCTTCTGGCTAATTTAACCTAATTTAATGTAGCAATCCCTACAAAGGTTTTTTTCCCCTTGTCTTAATACTGGTTTTGCACAAGTTACAATGCGTTTACAACGACATTGAACTATTCTTTGATATCAAGATGAATCCAACAAATCAAGATATATATATGTTGAATAGTATCACAAATAGGTGAAACAAAAATCTGCATTGGTAAACGTTATAAAAATTTGACAAGTGCATGTTTTCTGCAACATTCATATTAAAATTAACACCCCCCCCCCCCCTCTGTCCTGTCTGTTTAAACTCATGAGAGATGGATATTAATCTGTCACTGAGTCAAGGTAATGTGCAATGTTATGAAATAAAATACTAACAATAAATATGTAAAATTTTAATATTATAATTACACAAATCAGTGTTAACTGCATATCACTTTCTTCAGTAATTGAAATTTCTCTGCCAGCCCTGCTAAATTGTCACATTTCATCTACTGATTTATACAAGGGACATGCATAAAGTAAGTTCCAATTAGCAGGTACATTGCTTGATTTTTTGCAAACGTGATAAAAGTGTAAAATGTTAATTGCTGCGAAGTAGTGTTTATGAATGTGCAGAGATGTCTGGACACATTTTCCACCCATTCAAAATAGTGAAATAATGTGAATATGGCATAAAATGTGAATTGTTGGCATTCTTCACCAATTTTAAAAACTACTTAACGAAAAAATATCTTGAAATGTAACGTTCTTTTATTATTTTAGGCTTATAGAAACAAAATGTGCCATATTTGTGTGTAGAGAACGTGCAAGATTTCCAACATTTTTATCCAATAAAATACCATAATTCATGTTATACATTGAAGAATACCTATATACACATTAAATCTCATATTTCCCACGATTTTTTTAACTTCTATCAGAACAATTTGCTCCACAGAGCAAAGTATCGGGGTTCTGACAGGAGATCAAGTGCGTATCTACAGTCACAGGGGAGTCGTAACACCGGCATGTGTAGAGCGAGAAATAATGGTAAATATCTTTGTTAAAAACTGTCGCGAAGATATGTAGACAATGTGACCTACAAAATAAAATGATTGTTTAAAAGCACAATGGAAGTGTACGTTTTGCTATGTTTGCAGGAAAATGTTTTAAAATAAACACAAATTTTGGTAAATATAAAACTAAAAAAAAAACGAAGATAATGCTAATTTTTGGTGCCGTAATATATCGGTATGTCATGTAAGATTGATTTCTTTAAAATTGTGGGTGTGTTGCTACATATGGTCATTTTGCACCCTTCATTATATATCGAGGAAAATCCGCTTATCTAAAACCCTTAGCTTAAAATTTAAAAGGGGTATGGAAAATAACTTTCCCAAAATAACCCAAGGTATCAAACTCTCACAAAGAGGCATAGGTTATGTGACCTACAATTTGAAACAGTACTTTGAAAACACCATGAAAGTATGAATTTAGGTATATGCCAGAAATGCACTAAATTGAAAATGTAAATGGGAAACGGGGGGGGAGAATGGCACAAATTTAGAAAAAATAAAGATCCCTACCGATTAGGCATAAATAAAACAAGAATATCAGTAGTTATTTATTTTACTTAGTTGATTTAGTTTATAATTCTCAGGGGAAAATTTAATTTTTGTCCTGGAAGAGTCTGGGAATTTCATTTCTGCTTGTTTGTAGCCACCCTAATAGATAATTATGCAATTGATTTCATTCAGTGTGTGGAACCTTTTACTGGCATGATATTATTTTTGGGATAGAAAATATCATTTATTGTGTTCCCATTAGGCCTAATGCATAAAGTTTACAAACCCCTTTCATGAAATTTTTTTCATGGTTTTGGTATCAGTACAATTCAAATAAGACACAATATACGATACATTTTCATTTTTACACTGTATGTAAGAGATACAGTGCGTCCGGTAAATCGGACACTGTGCACTACAATCACTTCCGTGTGTCCATTAAATCGGACACTGTGCACAATGACCACTTTCATGTTTTGTCTATAAATAGCTGTCCCAAGGAAAAAGTATTGCTGTGCAAAATATGTAACCAAAAGAAAATAAAACACTTAAGATCAGTCATGTGCAGTGGCGGATATTGGGTTCCAAAACCGGGGGGGCAGAGGGGGCAAGGTGCCAAATGTAGGGGGGCAAAGACAGTATATTTCCCTTTGCAGATTAGGTTTATAATAGTGCAGGTGCAAAAGTGACGAAAAATGGGGGGCAACTACCCCCCTATTCGTCACCACTGGTCATGTGTATGTTTGCATAAATACATACACATATTTCGAAGAAACAATACAAATGGAAACATTTGCAATAGAAATCAACAAATATACACAGAATTGTTATTATTACAGTATAGAACACAGTGGTCCGATATCAGATTGTATCTGTGCACAACTGGAAATCTATCATGTAACCACTACTAGAGCTTTTCTGCCCAGTTCTTGAACCCAAACTGGATCAACTTTCCTCTAATGAACTGTTTTGCGTAGTGCCTCCCGTAGTAAGGAATCATACTCTCGTCGATGGAAAGTATTTCGTCCACACCCCAATGCTGTTCGAAAGATGAGGAAGAAAAGTTTCTCGAAATATGGCCGTATCTTGTACAGACGATCGGACTCATCTATTTGTGAATTGTCATTCAAATTAATATTATGCAGAATAGTCTCAAGCCGACCACAAGGAATGATTTCAGAAAGTATCGAAGGAGTATATTTTTCTTTTGACCAAAACATACGTCTGTTTGAATATGTTGTAAAACCTGACAACAAGAGACCACCAAGAACAACAAGAAGTTCTTCTTTCGTCAAATCAAGACAATATTTTTCTGCGAAGCATACAATTTGGATTGATTTGTTATAAGATTTAGCATGTCCTCATCAAAAAATAAATTATAAAAGTCAAATGGTGATTCACAGTTTCGTGCTTCTTCAGATGGTTCAATAGAGCAGCACTCAGTTTGTAATTAGATTGAAGGTAGACTTTTCTTCCACAAGGGTCTTGATTTTGTCTGAAGACGTATTCTACTTTTTTTTGAAGCACCAGTGTTATGTGTAGTGGTAGATGTAGATGCTACATTACTGGATGAACCTTCACAATAAACACAACTTCATATCTTAGTTTGCACCTCACAAACACTCATTAGCATATTTCGCCAAAAATTGTTTAGTTTGGCCGCATGCTCATCATCAGATTTATCACTGTCTTCGTCTGTATCCTTGCCATCCACTGGTGGTGTAACATAAATGAGTTGTTCCTCCTCCTCCTCCATATCTTCATTCTCCATAGTAGTCAAAATTTGATAACACACACCACTAAAGCACAAACACGCACACTAATGCACAAACACACACACATTCACAAACTAATGCATAAACACGCACACATTCACACACTAATGCATAAACATGCACACATACATGCATATATACATACACACACTAATGCACACACACACACACATAAACATACACACACTAATGCACAAACACACACACACACACACACATACACACATATAAACATTGACAATGTCTAAACATCAAAGGTATCGAAAATTTTACAGGAAATGGAAAATCTGCATAAAGTGCTCAATGAGCACAGAGTCCGATATATCGGACACTATATTTTCTCTCGCAATAGCAGCTCAGGGATAAAACTAATGCACAAATTAGTGTTAACATTTTTTATTACTAATGTCTCTTACGCATATTTGTCAAAACACATCTCGGATAAATGTCAACTACTACATATGAATTGAAATTAGCTTTCCCGTTACGCAGAAACGTATTACAGCTCACTCTCCATGCTTCAATCCCCTACAATTTGGCGGGAAATTTTCAATGTTGCCAAACCCGTGGGGTGACATATGCATCACAGAGGTACCAAAGAACTAGATTTGATAAATATAACCAATTAAAGTGAAACAGTGTTACAGAAAATGCAAATATGTCAGTGTCCGATTAATCGGACACCATGCATTAATGGGTTAAATGAAACAAATTTTCAACTACATTGCATCCGTAATAAAAGAAACTTGTCATGTGAAACTCAATTTGTATAGATAATATTCTGGATTTCCTGTACTATACAATCAGTTTTCATCATTAAAAATATGTATTTATTTTGTTTTGTAGCCAGCAGCCACCTCCACAGCATTATGCACCTCAAGGTTGGGGAAATGCATACCAGCATTGGCAGAATCAAGGACATCCTAATGATCCAAGTAAGAATCTTTTTACCCTTAAGATTTATTTTTGATGAACAGGTAAATAAGTGAACAAGTAAAAATATATGCAAACAAAGAAGCGTATCACTGCCGTATTGAAAATGTTGAACTTGAAGTTAATGCTTCACCAAGTTCAGTTATTGTGTGCAACTAAGCATGGATATTTTAGAAAAGTGTCTGAAATTTTACTTCGGGAACCTTTCATTTCTTGGCCGAAACAGGTAGAGAAGGCACTCGGCCAACAAAACACTTTTTTGGCAAATTTTATTGCATCTGCACGGGTGGGAAACATATGAAGCGGGAAATGGGAGTTACGACATTTGTAAGAACGAGATTAAATTTTTGCATAAACCTATATGACAAAGCATTAAGCAGGTTGACGATCTTTAGTTGGCCTATGTGACATTGATTATCTGTACAGTTTCCCTTTTTTATGAAGTCCTACAGGTCACAAGAAACAAGTTTCGAATGAAAGTGGTTACTGGAAGTTGTCTGCGAACAGGTCAAGAGTTTCTCGCTCATGGGAAACTGCTGAATCTCAAGCTCGGAGCTAGATAGGTGGGCAAGACTTTCAGGTGCCACGAGTCTTTCTTTTGGAACAATTCTGCGATCTTATCGCTCATTTCTCATCTGGCACTGGTGAATATTTCCAAGGTGGCAACCTGCCATACACATCCAGCGGACATTTTAGGCTGCTTCCCCCAAGTAGTCAGAAGCTCTTAGGACAAGGAAACATGTCAAGGTCAAGTTAAAAAACATCCAAGCTCTCTCCACATTCAATCTTCTCTTGTTGACTTATGCAGGTGTCTACTTCGAATTAAGCGAAACCAGTTTTTCCAAAGTGTCTTCTTGTAAACAACTTATTAAAAATTATCCGTATTTTGATTTATCTATACCCAAATACATTAAAAATCCTATCTTATGGGGTGGGGAATGGGAAACACTTTGGATTAAAGGTCATTATCATCATCCTTCGCAGTTTCCTGCCTCTTGCTGGTGGTAGAGTACTGCGATTAAAGAAGGGCTAATTTGAAGCAGCCAAGCTTCTTCCTTCAGTTACAACTGGCGGAAAGAATCCAAGGTTTTTTTTTCCATATAACTTTCTTAAGTAGCTATCAGACTGAAGTTTCATATGGCATGGGGAGGTTCACACTAAAATGACAAACGACACTACCTACCACAAACCGCTTACAAATGGAATATGTATTTTCCCCTGCAGTATGTATAAAGCATTCACTGAGAATGGTCCAGTTTTAGTGACAGGCAAGCAGGAAGAGACAGCAGGAGCTTATTACTCTGGTATGAAGGGTTGCATTTATTTATGAATATTCGTTTTGAAAGTGGCAAGTATTGCTTGTTGTTTGCCACTTGTCACTTGGGTCTGAAAGCTACCTTAGAAGAGGGGCAAAATGTGGGAATCTGCTGTTTTTTTCTTGGGGGGGGGGACAAAGTAGGGAGATATAGACTTTCATTGTATGTGGATAAAACCAAATATTTTTGTAATGATATATAATGCCTATATATCACATTGTTTCTTGGTAGTTGTAAAGATTTACAGTTTAATGTGTCCTGTAAATGTAATATGTAAGGAACTTTTTTCTTAATAGATGCTGGTGGACAGGTTCAGATCAACCCACAAACAGGACAGCCTGATTACAGTTCGCAGTGGGCTGAGTATTACCGGTCATTAGGAATGCATAAAGAGGCTGAAATGATAGAACAGCAAGCAAAAGCTAACAAGGTAAGACACCAGTTCAGTAAAGTCTGTAGGTTAAGGCTCTGCGGGACCTTTGATCACCGCCAGGGCAATTTTTCAAAATTTTTCTCCTTTCGAAAAACCACTTATCACATTCCAAAATTTGAAAAATTACGTAAGCTTAGAATTTCTTCTAGAGCATTAACATGAAGTTCCGTGTGGTTTGCTTTTGCTGTTATCTAGATATTATCAATAGTTTTGTGATTACATAAGTCTATTAATCTATGAGAATATTTTGATAATAGCGAAAGCAAAACATCCAAAAATTCATATCAATGGTTCGGAAGAAATTGTAAGCTGATGTAACTTTTCAGATTTTGGAATGTGATGGTGGTTTTTCATAAGATGAAAATTTTAAAACATCTGCCCTGGTGGTGGCCAAAGGTCTAGCCGAGCCTTGTTGAAACTTTTCAGTTTTAACAAGTGTGATTTGTAGCATGCACAAGAATTCCTTTTTAAGAATGTTTTCCAGTATTTAATCATGATTTACATGGGTGATAAAATTAGATTCTGATCTGATAGGGTCACATTCATATTTCATGTTAAACAGAAACACCTATCGGATTAACAATTCTGGATTCTAGAACTTGGACTTCCAATTTAAAAATAAACCAGTAAACAGCACAAAAATTAATCAAAATTTAGTTTATTCAATTTTTTTCATGTGAGATTTCAATTTTTTATTATAAGAAAAGAAAGTGCAGGTATTTTTATTTTCCAAATGGCCACTCTCTTTGAAATTCTACAAATAAAATACTTGTGGTCTTTTTAAATACAATTCTTAATTTTCAGATTATCAAAAGGTTCTTCTTAACAATTTTGTGAAACAACTTTTTCCTGGGGTAGTCCTACAAATATGATGTGATGATGTCCTTTAAACTGTGGATGCAGAATTGAATAAGCTAAATTTTGATGTAACTTGTTCTTACATAGGCCTACTGGTTAGTTTTTAATTTGAGCTCAAACTAGAGTTTAATTTTTAATCCGATGGTAGTTTCACGAGTATGGTAGAAGCATGTACTTCCTGCTTTTTAAAATAAAAAAAAGAACATTTCTGTGATCATCAGTCCAGATGTGCATGTGTTTTAACCTCTCTTTATTTTGTTACCCTGATGATGGGGAGGGAATCTTTCCAAATGTTGATAGCATTGTGGCTTTTTATTTTTCACCCTTTTTCTTGTTTAACTCATAATATTCTACATGAGGAATCTTCTCACTTTTGGGGTTTTGTTTAAAGTGTGATCCGAACCACTGTGAGTATATTCTCATATTTGAAGCAATGTATGACTACATTTGTAGTCTATATGGTAGAAAATTGTGCTTTGAAGTACATTTGCATTTGGAAATAATGTGCTTTTAAAGTAATTCACTTGAATTGAAAAGTACATTATTCATAGTTGAGTTCTGTTGCATTGTTCTCCTTCAGAGTATGCAACCACAGCAGCCTCAGCAACAAATGCCACAACCAGGCCCTCAGCCAGCTGCCACCCAGAACGGCCAACCAGATTACAGTGCTCAGTGGGCCGAGTATTACAGGTCAATTGGCAAAATAAAAGAGGCAGAAGCAATCGAAGCGCAGATGAAGGCTGGAAAGGTAAGTACATGTCTCAGGTGGAATCCCATCTTGTGAAACCGCAATGATATATTGTGTGTTTACAAAAAGAAGCATGTGCTAACTCTTACCACGACAGAGACTGAAGTTTCACCACACTTTAAAAACCACAGCACATGGAAGTGGTGAATTGTTAGTTTTAATTAATTTTAATTAAAGGGGGGGAGAGTGCTGTGGTTTTTTAAGTGTGGTTTAAGTTTAGTCTCTGTCAAGGTATGAACAGTATTGAAATAGAAATTCGTTGCCTCTTTTTTTTAAAGTGCATCCACGCTCGTCAGAAGGGGGTGATATTTTCTTTTGAGCAAGTTTTCCATGTCTTAACAACAGTAGAATATTGCCAGTGTTGTCATAATATTATGCCAGGGATCCTAGGTTGGCCGTGTGTTTGTGTCCTTTTATCAGTTAATTTCAAAACAACACCATTGTTAGGTTTTCTTTTACGAGAACTATCAATAGGATCCTCTTGTCATCGAAATTTTGAAAGGCATTGAAGTCTCTTTAAATATTTGATATTCAGCCAATATTCATTCATGCATTGGAAATCAATTTGTCACATCCTAAGGTACATGTCAAATACTTTACACAGTTTATACTTCCATAGTGAAGTCTAATGCAATGACAGTTTTAACAATAATATAGAATAGGATTGAACTGATCTTATTACAGAAGAACTTTCAGGCATTCTGAGCTTTCACGATCGCAAATGAGCTCTGTAACACTTCCATGGTGCCTAATTATTCTGGAAATCGTTGCTTTTTTTGTGTGTGTAAACACTGAATTTTGTGATTACATAGCATGTATTTTCCTATTCTGATGTAATTCTTGAATATTTTAAAACAAACCTCCCTGTAAATTGAGACACATAATTGGATTGGAATACTTGCACACTAATATCAATCAATATTTAAACAACTTTTTAAGTTTTACAATTTCTAAGTACAGTAAAACCTCGATTTTTACATTTTATATATTTTTTTACATTTACTGAAAAAAAGGTGGGAAAATGTAAAATCGATGACAATTTTGTAACATTTTGTTATGTTGGGACCATCAAGATTCAATGTATAATGCGGGAAAATGTAAATTAAGGTTCAACTGTATCAGCAGGAATCTCTAAGAGTATTGACATTAGTTGAGAGTAGTATCGGATCAGCCGATAGAACCATTCATTCACTGATATTCCAAATGTACGCGCCATACTTAATTTGAAATAATTATTTTCTGTAGAGCGGTCAGCAGCCTGCGGCTGGTCAAGCTCCACAGCAACCTGTTGCTCCAGCCGCTGGACAACATCAAGGTCAGATGCCTGCTCAACCCTACCAGCCATATGGTTATGGTGGTTACTATGGTGGACAACCACCTCAGAATCAACCATACAATTATCCTGGTTACGGTGGCTATGCTCAGCCTCCACAGGGTCCGGAGAATCAATGAACTCGTCGCTCAAAGATCGACATTTGTATTGTAAGTAAATATAAAATATCTTATTGAGTTTTGCTAGTATAACACTAGATTGCTGGAATGGAGGTGTTATGTATTACTTTGGAAAATAGGCACCATTAATAGTAAGAATTTTGGAATCAACAAAGCAGACATTTTTTGAAATGTCATCACATGCATAGCAGCTACGAATCAACCCCCTCCCCCTTAAAAATCAGTTTGTGGTTTATTTTCATATATAAAATAAAACTTAGTTCGTTAGTTGATGGAAGAAGAGGTCTGTCTGTTGGCTCATTTAGGTAATACAAATGATTATCCCTCATAGATGACAAAATAGCATTGTTTTCACAACTTTTTTATAGAGGGACCACAAGGGAAAGAACCGTGGGGCAAAAGTCTCTCAATATAGTGAAGCTTGTAATTTTCTTATTCAGGACCATTTGTTCTCGACACTCAATACCTGTTTTATGGCTTTTGGAAAATTTGTGACTATCCCTTGGCAATTTTAAAGCCACTTGCTTAAATAGAATATGTTTACTGTTCAATAAATCTATTTTCACTACACACAGGAAAAACTCTGGGCAACATGCATGATGGGCTTCAAGAATATATATGTTGAGATTGGGTGTTTAGCTTATGGTGCTTTGCAATGTGTTCTGTCAAAACACTATTGGTTTGCCCCTTTCGACCATGCTATGAAACTGAAACTCTGCAAGACTTTTCAAGAATCCCCTGGGGAAATTATTCATCATTTGTTCTGAAGCAAGTAGGTAATTCTGTCAATGGGATCTAGAAAAATTTCTCCATCACAGATTTTCAGAAAGCCACAAAACTTGGTTCCTTGCAGTGAAAGGAAATGTCATTTACAAAATATCAAGTGTGCTGAGCAGATACAGACATGGAATCCAGTCATCGTAGAACCCTCAAAGAATGCCACATGACACTTTTCGCGGAGTGTAACCTGTCTGTTATGCAAAATGCACCCTCCGCCCTCAGCCAACATTATCACAATGGTGAATTTCACAATTAAAAAATTGTTTCAATTATTCTTTTAATGTATTTCTTTGAGGGATGGTCCAGTATGAAATTTTGGCCGATACCGATATTCTACCGATCCGATATAAAATTATAAATGGTCCTTGAAGAACCTGAAAGGTTCATTGACCTCCTTAATAAATTGTTTCAAGGTGACTGCAGTGCAAAAGAAGTTGCATATTTAGACATTTACTTTTTTAGAAAGTAGAGCATGGAGATTATCCATAATTACAACAAAATGGCAGAATTTTGCACTAATATATCAGATATTTATACCAATACACCGATATACCTATATCTGTTGATACCGATAGAGTGCCAATTAATCGGTTCCATCTCTAATTTCTTTGAACATATTAACGCAAAAATCAGGTGGTTTGATGTGATGTGGTTACAATGGAATACTTAAAAATAAGTTGTTTTTTTTAAATACTGTCAACAAAACTTTTAATTACGTTATTCAAGCACTGATACAGTTATCTGTAGGAAATTTTAAAACTGCATTGCTTCAAAGTGGCATAGAATCAGCCCTAAAAATTGCCCTGTAAAAATGCTTGATATTCTTCCGAAAACCTTGTTTTGTGTAAACCATGCATTTGAAAGACATTAATTTTATTGGAAAGTTCCTGAAGATTTTTCCCAACTATCAAAGTGCAGCTTGTTGAAAAATCCCTGCAAATATAACATAACCATTTAGAACAGAGAAATGCTTTTGTCGTAATAGGAAATGCCAGTTACAAAGACAATTAATAGTTTGCCGGCCCCTGTGGTTAGCACATCCTGCTATGATGCCAGGGGTCCCAGGTTCGAATCTTGGCCAGGGCCTGGATGTTTGTGAGTGTCCATCATATCAACACTCATTCCCATCTTTGCAAATTAGCCAAAAGTGGCACAAAAGCGTAGTAAAAGAAAGCAAACCAATCAATCAATTTAATAGTTCACTGCATTACTGCATCTATATATAAGGAAATGAGAAACATATAAGCACTATCAGAGGTAAAAAGTGTGTTTCGTTCATTAGAACTGTTAACATTTGCACGATAATGCTCTGACATTCTTGACCCCCGGATGGATCTTTTTCACTTCGTAACTCGAAAGCCATTGATCTGCAGATGTGGTAATATGTTTGGTGATATTTTGAAGTAAGGAAACACTCGCCAGTCTAAGGAATTTTTTTTCCTATTTACTTTTCAATGTATCAAATTTGACCCCATGCTAAGCATGCATTTTGATAGCATATTTTTACTTCAGTATTCATATATTATCAGAATGTATATGAAAATACAGGTGTGCCAGCTTGTGGTGTGTATATATACACATGTCTTACAAGCAGGAACACCTTTATTATACATTTTTCATGGGTCTGTGGCTAAAAATTTTGTGGGAAATGAAAATTTCAGGAGGATTGTCTGAACTTGTAGCTTTATTGGCAGTAGGAGGTTAACATGGGGCTACGTAAAATTATTGGCAGTAGGTTAACATGGGGCTACGTAAAATGTGAGATTGTGTAACAACTATACTGTATTTTGTTCATGCGTGTATGCTCGTGCTTATGTATTATTGCTTTCCACATTCTTACGCTCTTGAAACTGAAATTAAGTGTATTTGTACAAATATTGCCATTGTGTATAGATGTAGGAGGGTGTGAGTGAGTTTAGATAATTCACATTGTGCTCACAGCTGTTCCATTTGGAATGTGCAAATGAACGTAATTACCAGAAGATTAAAATAATGGATGCTTCAGAGTTGGTAACTATGATTATTGCAGGAAAAGTTGTTCAGCTGGCATTAAGTATAACTCGAGAGAATGAACTGTTTACAATTTAAATTTTCATATTTGCATTATCAACAAAAGAATGCATTTGCCTTAGCTTTCTAATAGAGTTTTCTTAACTTGGTGTATATTGCCAAATGTCCAAAATGAGTTTGTGTAGATAATTTTGGCATGGATCAATTAGAAGAAGGTTTTCTTACTGTGATAATGCTAGTCTGGTTGCAAGTCTTTGCATTGTGGGATTGTTAGTTGGTGTTTCGTTAATTTAATGCTACAGCCACAGCATTTGTGTAGACATGGATAAAAACAACTCTGAAATGCTGCTATGGAATTTTTTTTCACATCTTGCATAATGCTTAAAGTGGTTGCTTCTAAACAGTTGTGCAGCAGGTGAGAATTGGTAAAGATTTTGTGGGCAACTTGGCAGTTGCGGAGATCTAGTGTCATTCATGTTACTCACATCTTAGGTAAATTTGGAACCTGGTTTATTCGTATTGATGCATACTCTCTTGACGGTAGGTTTGAAATTTCATGGATCGTGGGTCCTCATTTGCTGTCGGGATCTCGTTTTTTTAATATGACATTGGAAATGGTATGTTCAGTAATTGCACATGGTAAGGAGGAGAAGAAGCTAATGGAATACATTGTGCAACATTTCAGATTTGTAGATCTTTGTCATTTTTGTGATTTGAAACATTGATATAAACTATACTCCATTGCACTACTGTCCTTAAAGAGCCAAGGCTTCAGAGTTCTTTTTCATTTGGTGATACGTGGACACTGAATAGTTTCATTGCTGCTGTTTTTCTGACATTGGAAACTAGGGTTTCCCAATTTTTCTCTATAGCTTGTCAACACAAATCCTGGGTCCGTTTTTACTAGGTTGATAATTATTGTTCATATGTGCTATCACTATCATGTCTGGGTAGTAATAATGGGGTGGTTAGAACCCAGAAGTGTCTGTGACTGTAATCCATGGGTTTTCATTGCATTTTTAAAAATCCTTGACCCATGTGAATAAAAGTGCCATCTCCCTGCAATTGAGAGAACTAATTCAACCAAAGTAGATTGTCGCAGAGAGGCTACATTGTAACACACTGTAAACGTGAATATTGTGAGTTAGAGATGAAATATTCATCCATAATGTCCATTATGTTCTATCAATATATATATATATATAATGTAGTGCTTGTGGTGAGCTCTTGCGTTAGGTTGCAGTAGGTGTCTGCATTCATGCTGAGTTTATGAGTAAGGCTAGGATTTTCATGACAGCATATTTTTTTTCTTTTTGGTAAGGGTGATGTGTTCCCTAAATATATAGAACTTCATATTGTGAAGAAACTAATTCAATTAAGGTGCTTTTTAAGGCCAAAATTTGGCATATTTGGCTATTTATATGTGATGGAGCATATTTTGATGGATTTTCGGTCATATTCAGCATATTTTAAATTGAACTAAAATTTTTTCGTATGTGAAAATATTTCAGCATATAGCCTATTAGATGTTGATGTTTGAAACAGTCATATTTTTCAAATTCTAGTGCATATTTTGTAAAATTTTAGGTCATAAAAATCCTAGCACTATTTATAAGTAAGGAAGTCACCCGTTTTTCATAGTTTATTTGTCCAAAGAGATTCTTTGAGCATGAAGAGACTTACCACATTGTTTTGTAAAATTTAGTGGCTATTGCTGGCATACTCCCTCAGGCCAACCTTTTCTTCTTCTTTCTTAGTACTTAACGAAAACTTACGTTAGAGGCAATTGTAGAATTTGATGTCTAGTAACAATATGACTCGAAAATCAGAGGAAAAGTTCACACTGCGAAACCAAAAGGTGCCAGATTCTGTTGTCAAGTTCTGAATGTTTTGAAAACTGCATTAAGATGATAGTGAAGATACACTGAATTTTGCAAAAGAGAATTGGAACAAAGTAACAATCATGAAAGATTAGAACATGAAGTTGTTACTTGGCACCTAAAGTTTTCACATTTAACTCTTGTATCAAGTTTAATACATTAACAGTACTTTGTAATCTATTTTTTTTAAGTAATATATGTAGTGTAAATTAATTTAATGTGTCCAGAGACCAATTCCTCAAGTAGCTATTCACCCTGCACAAATAAAAGTTGTCACTCCTGCTCAAGAAAAACTGCATTCATCTAAACAATTGTAATGTGTAGTGTAATATTGATGCTCTAAATTGGTTATTTTCTTTCATTTTTTGTGACTAGTTTATCTTACCGTAGTTCTAATAGTGAACTTTGCACAGGCTGGAACTGTGTACTTTCATTGCCTCCACTTCAAACACATTAAGTTAATATGAGCACACAGTTGTGAAATAACTGAATAAGTATTGAAAATTGTGCCTTGACTTGGAGTGCTCTACTAAGCTAACTCCCATGATTTGTGGCTCTGTTGATAAGAGCACATGTATGACTTTGATCCCTGGTTCTCTGTGTGATCTAGCAACAATTTTCAGAACAAAATAGTAGCTACCTCAAAAAATGATTCTATAAATTTCCTTTTCTACTTAATTTTGTAAACAGGTGTGCAATGGACTCTTGGTTATGTAATATTAGTGCATACTTGATGATCAAATGTCCCATAAATTTACTAAGACAAAAGGTTCTTCTGTCAAATTTTGAATTGATTGTTGTTCCTCATAAAATTTCAGCATTAGTTATATGTATTGCTCAGTTTTACTAACTCAACATACTTCAGCAAGAGACATGAAACCAAATTTGTATGTGCATACTCCCTATTGAATCTGACAAACCCTTTACTCTACTCAAATAGCAAGCAGAACAGTTTCATAAATTATTTGAATAAATTAATATACATGTTAGTTAAGGGTATTAGCAAGTGTAGTAAATAAATAATATAAAATGTGTATAACAGATCTCATTGTTTAAGTTCCCGAGTGCAACCTATGTACACTAAAACAAGATGATATAAAGGCTCCCACAGGTAAAATAAAATGCTTTGCAAAGTCCAGTATCAGTTTATCCGTAGGATCTTAAATATTGATGTCCTGGAAATATTACACTGCAATATGGAACATGGTGATATTTATATGTCTGTGTGGCATTGTGACATTTGACTTTATTCTTTCATTTATTCTTGAAAATAGATATATTCTGTGAATTTTTTGTTATACAAAATTGTATGTCATTTTGTGGACAGGGAAGAAATTCATACCTGCTCATAGACAAGTTCTTTTCACATCACGATGCTTACAGAACAATTGAGGTAGTGGCGAAATGATGTAAACTGATTACTATTTTGTTTGAAATATGAATATTGAAGGTATGTTTCTGTTGGAATAGTTACTTAGCCCTTTAACCAGGAATTTTATTATACAATATTTGTGAACTGTTTTCTGCACTGTTTCTGTGGTAGTGGTGCGAGGGGTGAACTATTTGCAGATATGTACATAGGTTTTTCCATTATGTTCTAATAAGTACAGTAAAGGTTGCGGGGGTAGGGATTATGTGAACTATATATTAATTCATAATTATTCGTTCTTACACATGGGGGTACATCATGTAATCTGATCATGATGCTGAAACAAGATTAAATATTCTCAGATGGAAACAAACAAAAAGGGTTTAGAATTACACTTATATGTTGGAAATATTTCTGTAATTTTCAAGGAATGAATAACCTGAATTTAAAGAAAGAAAAAAGGTTAATAGTTTGTTTTTTTCTGTAAAATGCACAAGCTTTTGCAGAAAAGTTCACATGAGCTGACAAAAAACATGCTAATTGACAAATGAGTCCATGATAATGTTGGTATGAACCTTTTGAAACTGTTTACTTCTATTTAAAACTTAATAATTTTGATATTACTTGCTCCTTGAAAAAACAAAAGAAACTGTTTGGAATGCACAGCTTAAACTTTGACGTGACATCACTCTGAAATTCAAAGCCTGGTCAGTGCATCAAGCTTCCACTGGGGATCAAGCTTGGGACTGCCTGAAATTATCATGTCTTAAATAGCTGTCATAGATAAACGTAACAATTGGTCACAAGTGAAAGGGAACTGGAATTTTTTTATTCAGAATTTTTTTGTCAGCTAGTATGAGCCACGGTAGCTCAATTGGTAGAGCTTCTTGACTACCAGTGGAAGACCTGGGTGTGAATCCCGTGACAGGTGATCTGGACCAGGAAATTTCCAAGTAATTTCTCTGTTTCTGCACAGCTCTGAGGCCCACCCAGCTTTGTAGAAATGTGTTCCTTGGGGGTTAAAGGTGGCTGGGCATTATGTTGATCACATCATCCGAATTATGGCTAAGATCAAGAATATGTGGAGCTGTACCTCCACATTTCCCCATGTCTTCATGGCATGTATGCATATACCTTTAAATAATTAAATTTAATTAAAACTTTCTTTTGGGATGTAAAGCTCATTCAGTTTCAAGCAACTTTTTTTTATTGCAGGTTTGCCAATTGAAAGAAATTAATTTATGTACCTGGAGATTCCTTATATGGGTGTTCATTAGATTTACGTTATATAAAAGCTGATAAAAATTATGTATTTTTACTTTAAAAGAAAAATATTGCTTACAGAGATTCCCTTTGGTAATCATGGGTCTCTCTGGAAACACATTGCACAGTGAAACTGTAGGTTGTTCTAATGAGTATAAAATGAATTTGCACACTTAGAGGAGAGATTATCATCTACACATCAAAAACTTAAGGAGAGAGAGATTAGCATCTACTCATATCAAAAACGTAAGGACCACACAGTTATTGCTGACACTTACACATTGTAGTGGTTTTAACCTTTTGCAGCCCAAAGCGTTTTTCACATGTAAGCCTCTATATTGCCAGAGTCGATTTTGAGTAAAATGCAGAGTTTCAATTAAATGAGTGTAGATCGGAGGCTAATTGCCCTAGAGAGATGAGTGATATACCGTTGTATGCGGAATGAACCAGAGATTCATACTATATGAATTTTTTGCAAATTCGGCATATATGTGGTGGGGGAGGGGGCTAACTCTCAAAATTCCAAAATTTCGGGGGAAAAAAATTGGTTCCCCCACCCACCCCCCCAAGAAAAAAAGTACATGACAGTGTCGACATGCATATGGAAATGATCGCTGACATGTAAGGAACACAAAAATATTTGCATTATCATCATATGACCAATGTAACTTGAGTTGTACCCCAAAAGGAATGGTCGGCATGCCACTGATTCAAGCTTCAAAATGTAGCGGTACCTTGAAATGACCATAGCTCAGAAACTAAATGCCCTAGAGATATGAAAGATATACCGTTGTACGCAGAATGAATCACAGATTTAGACGATGTATAATTTATGCACATTCGGCGTATATATGGAGGGGGAAAGGGGGGAAATCCCCTGAAAATACTGTTTTTTTTTTAAAAAAATGGGGTCCCCCCCCCCGAAAAAAGGGATATGAAAAGTTCAAAATTAACATAGAAATTATCGCTGGCATGTAAGAAACACAAAATATTTGCATCCTTGTCGTATGACCAATGTAACTTGTTGTATCCCCAAAAGGAATGGTCGGCACGCCACTGATTCAAGCTTCAAAATGCAGCGGTACATTGAAATGACTATAGCTCAGAAACTAAATGCCCTAGAGATATGAAAGATATACCGTTGTACGCAGAATGAATCGCAGATTCAGACGATATATAATTTATGCACATTCGGCGTACATATGGAGGGGGAAAGGGAGGAAATCCCCTCAAAAATACTTTTCTTAATAAAAAAAATGTTTCCCCCGCCCCCCTTGCCCCGAAAAAAAATGTCAATGCACAAAATGCAAAATTTATGCAAATTTGGTGTGTATATATGGAGGGGGAAGGGAGGAAACCCCAAAAAATTATTTTAAAAAATTGACTTCACCTAAAAAAATGTCCTCTCACTTGGGCACAAAACGACACCTACGCACAACATTCACGGACAAAAAGCTAGAACGTAGTGAAAAATGAACGCCAATTCTTGCAGCTGCTTGACATTCTATTTTTAGACCATGCTTGGTGACCTTTGTTCAACATTGTGGAACACTTGTGCTCAAAAAAACAAAGGTTTCCTTCAGCGCGTTTCGATTTCCCATTCTCACAACGCAGATTCAACAACCAGTTTTCCCCCTGCTTCCGCCCTCACGGAAAACTTTCATTTTGACATCGGATACTTATAAACAAGCTTCCTTCGAATGCACTTAGCAGGAGGACGTGAAAAGCATTGCTTTAGAACAACAAAGCTGGTCTTCCTTTTGTCGGAAAAATTTGAGGTTGAAAAGAGCTGCAAAAGAGAAGTACCTTTTCAACTCCATTTTCATGAAGACAAAAAAAAATGCAAAAAACCATTTCTGTTAAATACATGTGTTAGGAACAATATAAAAAAATAAAATCGAAATTCTAGCCAAAAGTAGAAAAGTTATAACGTAAAAGCTACGACCTTGACACAGGATCTCAATCGAGATGCTTGGTTCCGTGAGGGTTACTTTTGGGTATCTCGTTTGAGACACTTGGGCAGCAAAAGGTTAAGCCACCGGGTTAAGCATGGAATTTATATAACATTTTGGAGATTGAAGATATATTTTATGACGTTATTCCTGGGTTTCTTCAATTGTGTACCATTATTGGGGTCATCCTGAAAAGTTTGGTAGCTGGTTTCCACACCAAGAAATGCCCTGTCAAGAGGTTGGTCTTTTTATTCTTCTTGCCCCCCATAACTCAAGTTAATGCTTCTATGTTACTTTGTGCTTGCTGACACTGTTGTATGCCTTAATTGTAGAGTATATTCATTTCTTTTGTACATTAGGTTCATATTTTATTAAATATATATATATTTATGCTTGAGATTTTAATGACTATTCATGTAGCATATACCCTGTTCTGTCTTATTTTTTTTTTAATATGGTGTTTTCCTCATGTCCTAGGTTATTTTCATTAATTTCTTTTGCCTTCTCATTAGACGTAGAAACTGAATCTCCTGGGGTCTGTTCAAAGAAATTGGGAGATTCTGCATGCTGGTATACTTTGCCATTTTCTATATTGTTCTGTGCATTTCTAAATGGAACTTGTATATGGGTTTCATGGTGTGATTTCTTTCCTGTGACATTTTTTCATAATCCATGCTGGCTTCTGCTTATGTCTCACTATACATAATTCACCGAACCTACATGTCGATGTGTGCCTTGTGTATATAGATAACACTAGTGCAATTGACTGTAGATGCCTGGGCCTTTTTTCTCAGCAACCAGACACTCCATCCAGGGCAACTCACGTAACAGCTGCTAAACGATGACTTCACGTTGGTAGCGAGAGCAACTGTTATTAGCCCTAAACGACCAGGGGTCATTGATGGCTGGCATTTGTAGGAATCTATTTAAGCGGAGATCAAACTGCATCGATAGTTCCCATCTTAGTGGAATCTTCCGTTGGTATCGCAAAAAATAAGCATCATGCGGGTGAGTCCTATCCAGTGTGAATTTTTCTGTGCTAATGTGATATGAGGAGCACCAGAAATATGTAGGCTTTTCCATATTTGTTTGTATATACATATGTGTATATATTTATACTTTTATCTTGCTCACCCAATAGAGGATGTATAGTGATCATGTAAGAAGGAATTTCAAGCTGATTTACAGTAATGTAAATTTAATGAATAGTAATGCAGTAATACACTTTTGAGTCTGACCACTAATTTGGCATGAATTCTATATACATTCATGGATTTGTTTATTTTGGAAGCTTAGGGGAAGTAACCTGTTATTTTTCGAATGTTTAAAGTTCTAGTTCTTTTAACTAATGCGTTCTTACATTCACGTATTTATAATAATGAGATAACGTCACATGCATATTCAGATATGAAGCAGTGTGGCTGGAAAAAGGGGCACTCCTTGTACGAAATAAATTACAGGAAAACATTAGTAAATAAGTTCTTATTTTTCTGTCATGAAGAAAGAAGTAATATATTAAGGATAAAGCCATCAAATAAATATGTATGCAATGAAGGGGGGAAATCTGAAACTTGGAAGTTTGCGCTCAATACCCAGCATCTGTATATAATTTCATTTTGTTTTTTTGTCGTTGTTTTGGTTCAATTTTCTGCATATGTTAAATTTGTACATCGTGCGAAATTGAATTAAGACGTGGTTCCTTTTTAAATTTGTAATTGCCGCTGTTTAATGTCAAATTTAAATTTCACCAGCTGTTGTATGTAAATACAAAGTGTTTTGAAGCCATTCTGGTAAGTCACATATTTACTGACTTGCATGGGAGCATGAATAATTTATATATTATACATATGCAACCTGAGAACATATTCCATTATTACTGAAGGACTACATTAATTAGTACTAATCCACAATCAAGTTCCCTATTATAGTTCATGTATGGCATTCTACCACTTAAATTTTAGATATTAAGGAAAAATGATGTAAATTGTTTGCATTTCTTGTATTCAGTTGTTGCAACTTTTTCTCTAGTGCTAGTGTTGAAAGTTGCAAAACTAAGAATCCTAGCTTTGAATGCCAAGTGAATCATTATTCATCCATAACTCAGTTACCCCAACCACACTCTCAGCTTAGAAAGATGTAATATTTTGCATCCGTGTGTGTCCCAAATATCAGCACAGAAATGAAAGTGGATAAACCTTTTGTAAAACATGCTTTTAATGGATTAAACTTCTCTTGTAAACATGAGATCATCCATTATGTATGTGGAATTTGTGAAAGTAAATTGGAAACATGGAAAAGAAATGTTTGATGCTTCTGTGGTACCAATATGTCAACAACATAGTTTTTCGTAAGCCCAAACTTACATCTGCAGCGTGACAAAGAATACATTGAACAAAATATGAAATTCATTGCCATTTCCTGGACTACATGTCACCTTTTACAGAGTAATTTGAATGATTGTTTAGTGGAAGATTATTTGCAGTACATTAATTAATGCACATGTACTAGATTTTATACTTGAATTAGTAACAAGTAGTCTAATATATCAATATCTACGTATCCAACTTTAAGAAATAATAATTGCGCTTGTTTTATAACACCCTTTTTTCTACAGTACTTCATCTTTAAAGACTGATATTTGTAAGCTTACATGTTTCATTAGAAAGATGTGTGTATATATGTACATGTGTAAGTTTCTGATGGGATGTTTATGGTGCCTGTATTCCAAGTGTAACATGAGGTCTGTCTTATATTTGGAGTTTTGCAATTGCTTGTGTTCTGTTGTGGTTCTTGCTGTGCCCTTATTTACTAGCTAGGTGGGTATCTTGGAAATGGAAAGCAATACAACTTCCTGTTGCCAAAATATCAACTGATCCTGTTGTTCACAGGGCAACAAACAAGATGGCTACCTAATCTGTATTAGGATGGCCTCTTGGTGAGTATAGAATGAGGTAAGTGTGAGTACCTTGTTTGAAATGTTATGCTCAAATGTATCTCCCTGTATATAAAATGCTCATTCTTCTTATTTCAGGATATCCCACTTTTTACTTGCAATTGAATATGCATAAATGCTGTGTTTTTATGTTCTTTTCAGATATTTCCCCACGGTTGATCCCAGATCCTCCATCATATGTGATTCTGCATTATGGCGTGTGCCCCCAAACAGAATGTATTGTTTGCAAGTTGATGTTCCCATTTGTTAGATTAAGATGGAATGCCACTGATCATTTCAAGGGAACAGTGATACTAGTACTAGTGTATCGGCAGATATGAAGGCATACCTAATCTATATTGTGCTTGTGTAAATTAAGAATTTTGTCATTGAACTGTGACGATGCATTTTTGCCAGCAGTGGTTATTTTTTTGTTCACGAATTGTCTGTTCTTGCACTTCATAGGGAGGTCTGTACTACACTTTTAGAGCATTCGAAGGCAGGTGATGTCTTGGCTCTGTGCATATAATTTTTTTTTCCTTCTATTGAACAATTGTATAGAAATATAACCTTAGTACAAATCAAAAGAATGCAACCCAAGGGGAAGAAACTATGATTGGGGTGGTCGGGTTGGGGAATCTTATCTTGATAGCCCTTGAAAGGCACTGGGATATATATGTGTGTGTATATATTCTTGTTTTTTTGGAAGGTCATTTCGCTGTTATCTTACAGAGAAAATCCATGACTGGCACCAATTTTTATAGCCTTAGCATAAACTATTTACCTAGATAAAATAGAATGCCTCTTTAATTTTTCATCTGTGTGTTTTGGTTAGAGATTTCTGTTTTGTTGTATGTTTAATATTACTTGTGCTGACAGTAGTTTTGAGATGTTTTATAATGTGTTTTCGACATAAACATTCCTTTGATATACCATTTAGCATAATTCTGTGCATTGAAGTTTTTCATAAAGTGATTATTTATATTTATTTCAAAGTTGGTTGTTTTACTGTTCTGATCCTCATATTTCCAGTTCATAAAAAACAGCCAGCTCCAAACTAGAGAGGAACAACCCATTTTCTGATTCAATATTTGATGAATAAAATTTTTTTCTGCTTTGTTCTGTCTCTCTTTCTCTCTCCAATTTTTAAATGTTTTGTAGTGATTTGACTGATACATGTTTATTATCCTGTTTGCATCATGTCCGTGTTATTAAATACTGATATGCAACTGTTTCTTTAAATATATGTATAATGAATCTTCACTAGACTAACTTAATGCTCTAGCAATGTTTCCATTGCATGCCATGTGCTACGCGTTAAATCAATCCGTATGCCAAAAAACAGTTTCTCCTAGTTTTATTTTTTCAGGCATCTATCGAAGGGGGAGAGCGACTAGTTGTGGAGGCGACTGGTACACGGCAAAATTTCATGTTCTTTTTTATATTTGCAATGTTCTTTTTTAATATAAAAATATCCTTGTGTGCATATATCGATTTTCGCATTTGCAAATGTTTTGATGCAGAGAATTAATACAACCCCATTACTACTTCAGTGACTTGTTTTGTTTTATTTAAATTGTCATAGAATGATTTAAATTTCTATTGCAACATGTTTGTTTCAGCAGAAACTGCATTTAAAATGGATTGCCAGTCATGGTTCGTTTCTCACTCGATACAGTGAAGATTGGATACCTCTTTGGCTCTTACAAATTTTTCATTGTTCTGTTACGTTAGTAATTTTTCTTAACAGGTGAGTTGTTTAGTTTTTTGCCTAAAAATTAGCCTTCTTTTTTTGTCCTACTTGTATTCTTGCTATGTCATACCTTATTGCATATGTCAAGGGCTGTTACGTTTGAATATTGGATGTGTTTGTGCTGCTGAATGTCATTCCAGGGCGAAAAGTTACAAAATAGGGGAGGGACGTGGGCCCAGAATGCAAGAAGTGGAACACCAGGAAGGTGGCAGCAGCGGAGAATTGGGTCATGTAAGGATACTTTGAGGAGACGGTCTCTTTGACGTGTCGTCCACAGATGTTCATGTATCTAATCTCAGCGCCCACCACCTCAGTGGCCTGAGTTGAGTGCATCCGTAATACAGAAAAAAGAAAGAAAAAACTAGTGTTGTGCAGTAATCACTACATTCCAAAAACCCTACCAGGATGGTGAAAAGTGACACTAATCAGGCAAAGGAGACAAGGGTGGGGGGGTAGGGAATGGGCTGAAACGTGACTATTCACACAGACAATGTAAGGACATATTTTACTGTAAACATTTTGTGTAGTATCTTGTCACATAATAAAAAAAAATATTAAATATTTTGTGTATTTTTTTTTTCAGATCAAACAATATATATCCTAGCCATGATAGAAGTAGAGAGCATTGGATTGTAGTGTAGTGTAGCAGAAGCAGGGAGCATGTTGGGAACAGCTGTTTCAACATTAAGGCTTAGCTGTATTTTTGGCCTGTGCCAGGCCAGCTTCTTCCTCTTTTCGAAAAACTGCTAGGATAAAAGAAAAATACATGTTTAGAATTCCTTCTAGAGCATTCACGAGAATTTTCAGGTGGTTTTCTTTCGCTGTTGCCTAGATATTATCAGTAGTGTCGTGATTATGTAAGTCTATTAAAGCATTGATAATATCTAGACAACAGAGAAAGCAAACCATACGAAAATTATCATGAATGCTCTAGAAGGAATTCTACACAGATAAAATTTTTCAGATTTTCGAATATCATACAGGTTTTTGCGAAAAGAAGGGAGGATGCCCTGGTATGGGCCAAAGGTCCAGCCTAGCGTTAAGGTCAAGAAAGTGTTCCTTCATGTTCAGCTCAGGCCTCCTTCATTTCAGCAAAAACCTTTTCAAGAAAATTAACAAAGGCAAAAAATACTGAAAATGATCTAAAAGCCAAAAAGGGGTTGGCAAACACAAAAAAATGTTTCTGGTTCTATCTGAAGGAAAACTGGCAGATATCAGGTTTAGCATTGTTTTGAAGGCTCAGAAAGGATGATTATTCTTCTTCAACTTCCAAGCCCTAGTCGGCATGTTCATGGTTTGACCAAATACTCTGTTGGAATATGACAACAATTGACACTTTTCGATCCAAATTGATGAATGTTCCTATTGCTTTTTAAATAATAAAAATAATTAGGAGTAAATGGTAATAATAATCAAGGATATGTTGTGTGAATTAGTTACAAAATAATTGCAGACTTATCACATGTTTGAAGTAAATCTCATCTCTAAATTGTATACCTTACTGCCAGAAAAAAAATCGCAAGAATAATTCTGAAATAAAATGTTTCAACTTAATTACTAAACTCCGTACTCAACATATCTGAATGTCGTACAAAAAAAAAACCATTCCAAGGGGAAATATAATTAAACACGAGATGCCAAATATGCTAAGTTTTTTGTCATTTAAATCTGACGTGAGTATTTTACCTATACTCGACAACGTCGCTGTTAAACTTACATTGAAACGTGTTGATTGCACAAGCTACCACTTTTCTATGCAACAAACATTTATTTTCATTCGTTGGACAGTACTTTGCAAGGTGGTGTTATATTTTAAGTGTATAAACTCTCGTAATTATACCCTTTTGTGTTCAAACTGGCCACAGATTTCCTCCAGGTGGACCACGAGCGAGTTCAGTTTCCAACCTCTCATGTTTCTCCGATTCCAATTTTAACATACCGAATCGTGAGTATTCTCTTAAATTATTCCTTAAATTAAATTATTATATTTAGCGGAAAAAGGCGCTTCTTTTCTTCTTTCTTCAGTCAGGACTAGTCAGAGGGATGCGATAATGCACACTTGCTGGTTTCGTTCTCGTTTGAACGCAGAAATACAAAACGCTCATTGTTATTTTAAGTCAATTTTCTGCTATTTGTGTTAAACATGACGATGAAGATGAATAATAAACTGGAAAAATTAATGATGGGACAAACACAATGACACACCATTGCCTCACCATGGTGTTCAAACCTAGGACCTCTTCTCCATCAATGTTGATTTCATTGATTGAGTTGGTGTTTTAAGTCCACTTTGTGCACAGTAAGGCTAATCGGGACTGGACCTACAGTTTAAATTGGGATCCGAACCACTATATGCCTCCACCGGGAATCGAACCCGGAACCCTTTGATTACAAGGCGACGAGGCTACCACTGCGCCATCGGGGAGACACTCTATCTATCAATGTTGAAAAGATTCCCATTGCAAAAGACGAAAATTAATAATAGTACCCGCACTTAATTTTCTGGCTACACAAAAAAATATTTCCTCTGGTTGCACAAAAATTTATTTCCTCTGGTTACAAACACACAAAAAAAATCTGGTTACACAAAAATTTAATACAGTTCGTGTATACTTCAAGAACGTAACGTGTAACCTAGCTGACTATGACCGAGCATCTTTTGAAATGAAAAGTAATATTTTTGCTCATATCACTAAAACAGAGAGAAAATCGAGATTTGAATGATTTCTCTTCTACCTTTAATGAAGTGCAAGGGGTGCGGGACGAAAAATTTTTGGTTGGGAAGGAAACAGGGCGGGGTATTTTTAAAGTCCTGACGTTCAAAACTGGAAAAATAATGTTATTTCCCGACTAAATTGGGAGATCATAGGAGCGGAAAATATTCAACATTACCCGATACTAAAAAAAATGTTAATTATACACACAATTTTACCCTCGGGTGATGAATTACTTTGCATTTCTGGAATAAAAACTGCTAATAAATTTCGGACATTTAGTACAAAAAAAATGTAGGGAATAAACTACTTTTAAACTATCATTTTTTCCGAAGTCTGGATCGGAATGTCATGTTTTTTTTTTTTTTTTTTTTTTTTAGGTCCCGACTTGTTGGGTTTTTGCACATCCGTTGTCATTACTGCGCAGCAGTGTTGCCACATGAAGGGAAATTTGGAGCTAATTTTAAGTGAAAAGGGAAAAGGGAAATTCGATGAAAAATAGCGAATTTTCAGGGAAATTTTAAGACAGACTAAACGTTAATTATATTAAACATTATAAAAGATTCCAGTTTTGAAAATGAGAACTTATTATTTTTTTTATTTTGTCGTATACTTTGTTCTGAGAGGAAGGGTGGAATTTGGGTTGACACACATCTGGCTACCGTTTGGGGCCGGAGGTCTTTGGCCATTCACCCTTATGGGAGTGGGAGTCCGAGGGTATTGTTTATTTAAGCTTTCCCCGGTTCTCTGAATTTTGCCTCAAACACTACACGTGCAAACCATAAAGTAATCTTTGTCGCAAACCTATCTTTACTTCAAATGGACACTGTGTGGGTTATTCGTCGTGTGCGAGTGTTTGGTGGAAGACTGTGCCCGTCTTGGACGACGGGAGAACAAGGGAAGCAAAGCAAACTATCTGCAACTCCAGAATATATTAGAAAACGTTGTGGAGAACGGAAGATGAAAAAACACCACGGAAACAAGTTTAAAAATTCCGTGCAGAGTGGCAAGAAGTGACCAACAATGGATTAAATTTTAATAAAAAACTTGCTGTCTTTTAGAAGTTTCCACCTAAAATGTGAAATTTACCAGAATAGAACATTTGATCAGGTATATACTATATATCTTTTTTGATAAAACGCGTATATCTATGCGCCGAACTTAACATTTTTATGGGGAGGCAAAAAAGTGATTTTCCACACAAACTCTTCATATGTGCGCCTTACTAGAACAGCATTTTGTGTAGAACATTTTTAATTTTCTTCTTCCCTAAATCCAATCTCTGTTTGTTTGTCTTGCTTTTTACTGATGAAAATCTTCAGTTGCCAACTATAACATAGTTTTAGGTTTCATCTTAAAACAAAAAAATTAGCTTGGTTTAGAAATAAAATCTAAATCTTCCAAAAAACATTTACAAGTTATTGTTTATTGATTTGGTTTATTTTACTTCGCTTTTCTGCCACTTTTGGCTGATTGCAAATATGGGGATGAGTATTGATATGATGAAATTTATGAATGGACACTCACAAACAGCCATGCCCAGACCGGGATTCGAACCCGGTACTCCTGGCGTCGAAGCATTTACAAGTTAAATTGATTAACATTTTATACATACATATGAACATGGGTCAACGATAATATTTTATTATTATTATTAATAATAATAATAATAATAATTAATAATAATAATAATACTTCTTTAGATGAAGGGAAAAAATGGGCGAAAAAGGGAAATTTTACCCCTTGGAAAGGGAAATTGTGCTTACAGATTGTGGCAACACTGCTGCGCAGTCTACTCCTGCTGATGGTCTTCCAATTTTCACGCTTGACAGCTTGAATGCAATAATTTGGCGCCTAGATCTCGAGGAAATGGATGAAGAGAGATCCATGAAAGATTATTTAGCCCTGATCGTAGTTTACATCCTCCTTGTACACACTCATTCGTTCCTTTCATACATGACACAATCTCAGCTCCCTTTAGCGGCATGTTGTGAGCCTACGAACCGGAAGTTGTTGTGCTACAAATATGGCGTCCGCGCGAAGGCACTTCCTTCCGGTGGATAGCTCCTATTAAGTGCAGACAAAAATGTTATGGTTTCTTTTATCTTTTTTTCAAATATGGAATATATAATGATTAAATAACAAATATTTGCTCACGCTCGCTCTCGTTTTAGTAGTATTTCATTTAAATATACTAATAATTTAACGTCCAATAAAAAAAACGGGTAAGCTAAACAGTCATAAATACGGATGTATTAATTTGGGAGTAGTATAGTAAATGTTACTACGAGCTCACCTAAAATTAAGGGACAATTTAATCCCAAAAACCATCAAAAACAATAACCCACCCACCAAATTTTTGCACATTTAACTAAAAATAATACCCTTAACCTTATAAAAAAAACACGAGCTCACCTAAATTTAAATAGCACCTTCTCACCCAAAAACCATCAAAAACAACCACCCATCCACCAAATTTTAACACATTTTACTAAAGAATACATCCCCTTAAACTGTCAATTTATTCCTGGCGCACCCCCAATTAAGAGCTAACAAAAAACAGTACCACGCCCCCAAAATTTAACACATGCTTTCAAATCCTACCGCATCGCTTTAAATTTCTAAAAAACATTAGGGCAATTCAATTAAGGGCACATTTATAACAAAAAAGATATGATTTTTAGGGTAAACTTTCCAAAACTACCTATTTTCAAGCCATACAAAAAGTTAGGAAATAATATAATAAAACAGAGACCCTTGTGAATTCCTTAAAATATATTGGTACTTTCTGATTTAGGGCTAAATTAAAAAAACAAACAAAAAAAAAACAGGTACCTATACAATTAATAAATTTTACCCTTTTTACTAGTCAAAATATAAAAAAATCATCCCTTTAGATTGATTTATTTAATTATTTGGGGCTACTTCCCCAAATGAGCATCTTAATCTATTTCCATGAATCTTTCTTACTTAATACACCTAACTTTAATATACTTGTAAATCTACAGAGTGATCACAAAGTCCCATTACCCCCTATGTATTACATACATGTTAGTGAGCACAAAGTCCCATTACCCCCTATGTATTACATAGATGTTAATGAATTGTTGTTTCTTATTGTTGCACGATCTACATCTAAATCATGGCTGATGAGTCCAAGTAGAGGAGAATTTGCCATCGTACATGGCGGAGAATCATACTCTGTTATGAAAATGATGGTGTACACACAGACACTAATGACTAAATCATAACGAATAGTCACACTACCTCCGAGTTGTCCTCTGCCATGATCTCACATTAATACAATGCAACCATCTATGATGATGTGAACACGCGATAGGGGGTAATGGGACTTTGTGATCACTCTGTATATTATTCACCAGTTTATCAACACCCAACGCCTTTTCCTCATGAATCACAAGCCTGATTAGATCAATTTGTGACAATACCATACAGCACTTCACTCAATTTTACATTATGGCTGCTGAGATTGTTACATTTAATGCAACTATTGAGGCATATATTACTGAATGTGTAAGAGTGGGGCAAGTGATACCTGTAGAAGAAAGTTCGTGGAAATTATCAAAACAAAAAGTGAAAAGTATTTACAAAAAACTTAAAACGGAAGACCAGAAGGAACGAGACCTAAGCAACAGCCTACGGGAATTATTGGAAAATTTAACCAAAGCATTGATGCAGTACCATAGTGATGTTTCAAACACCTATATAGTACCCGATAATCTACTGTTAAATGAAGCCATAGAAAATTGTCGCAGAGCCTCAAATGCATTTATTAAGGCCAACAGCAACTCAGCCCATCAAGCGTTTAATTTAGGATATATTCTCGATAATATTTTTAATCGCTTTAAAATTCTAAAGAGCGAACGAAAAGTGAAACACAGCTGGAAGCAGTGGTTTGAATTAAGAAACATTGGAATAAGTTTGAGACAAGTAAGAAAATTGAGAAAGTTTTTTCACGATGTACAATATTATCCAAAATTGTTACAGTGTGGCTTATCATTTAGTGATTTACATGCGAAACTACCATCTATATTTAATGCATTCGTTCTTTTCCCAGAACAAAAACAGAACTTTCGTTAAAAGTGGCACACATATGCCACATGAACTTTGGGCTTGATGGTGATATGATTTGTAACTGTGTTATGAATCACAAGGAAAATTTTTATCCCAGCTCAAGTGTTTGCAAACGGCAAAACGCAGATAAGGCCGACACAACTTCAATCTCTCTCACCTCTGTGAGCAAATGTTTTTATAAACAAGGAAAATGTAACTAACCCGTGAATAAAACTGTATAATTTATACCTTCCCTTACCGTGTGAAATAAAATTCTATTCTGTACATTACTTAAATATTTATTTGTAACCTTAAAAACAACCACGATCATTTCTGACAGCGTAAACAAAAAGGCAGCCATCTTCTCCAAGCATAGTTGCCAACTGTCAAAACGATAAAAAACTAAAAATAACGAAAATCGAGTAAAACGAAAATAACGTAAAAACGATAACAACGATTATAACATAAAACTTAAATTACGAAAATCGAAAAAAGCGATATTTCTTCAGAACGTTGTTTCAATAAAGAATAATTTCATTATGGCGCTTGCCGCTTGCATCAACGCTAAAATCCAATGTTGCCGTTTCGTTAATTTTGATGTTAGTTGCTATTACTTTTTAAATTTTTTAATTATTTCCGTAACATTCGTCTGTTTTTTAAAAATAAGGGAAGTTCTTATTAACACCATAATACAATATACAAAAGGTGAAAATTTAGATTTTGTGACAGAGTGGTAGGATTAGGATTTAATATTTTTGTGTGTTGGCATCACAGATCAGCTGTTTTCAGCATAGACATACTACTACAAGATATTACAGCTGCGGGTTAAAAATGGTTGACAGTATGGCAGCACTGGAAGGTCGTTTCCTCGCGACCACCGACGGCAGCACCATCGGGGGAAAACAGATGACGAACGCTATGCGCAAGCACGCGCAGATTGCTCCAAACGACAAAACATTATCGTGTGCCGTACTATTCGCTATCCGAATGGTTTCTAACTGCGTTCAGGCGATTTGCGTGTATAATAAATTATACGTGCAAATTGACTGAACGTAGTTAGAAAGGGGCGGAAATTAATTATATGCAATGCTTTCGTTTCATTGCAAACTTTTCGCATTAAAATTGATTTCTATCACAAAAATAAAAGTATATGAAGATTATATGGAAAACGTTCTATTACCAAAACTTCCTGAAATTGCACTATTACTTTGAGCGGAAATATATAATTTCCTCTAAAGGAATTTTTAAAAACATTCTTCATCATACGAAAATGACCGTCTTAAAATAGGTGACTTTTTTTCTTGGTGGAGAAATGGAATGAAATAAGTATACAAGAATTCAGAACGATTTATGTCATGCTAATCCATATTTGCAAAAAAAAAAAAAAAAATCCTGGTTGATCCTTCGGCTATACAATATTGTATTGCAAGATTTTACACCAATCAATGAAAAATATTTTGTTTGCCACATATTAAAACGGAAACAGCTGTATGACTGCATACAGCAACTATGCTCCATTCGATAATAAAAATTTCAATACTGTCAGGGATCAGTTCACATACCTTATGGCCATGGACGTTCGGAAGGGGGGGCCTCGCCCCCCCCCCCCGGGAAAATGAATGTCCGACAAAAGGTATATATATGTCGCACATAAATTCATTTCAGTCAGTAATTTATGTTAATTATTATAAGGGCGTTGAAGGAACATAATAATATCAGACTGAAGCAGTGTTTTTTGAAGGGACATCACTATTATGGGGGAAAATATGCCTCCTTTGCCCCCTGGAAAAAAATTGCCTTACTTGCCCCTCCCTGGAAAAAATCCTGCGGACGCCCATGCTTATGGCACTGATTAGAAATAGGTTAGTCTGCACAGAAAAAAATATAATAATTACCAAGAGAATGCTAGGAAGTTTTCTCAAAAATCAAATAAATAAAAAGTACTAGGTTGAATGCTATGAAAAGGTTCAGCCTTTAACACAAATTTACTGTCATGACACTGACCATTAAGTTGAAGTGAAATTTCATACCTTATTGTAGCAAGTGCAGCAGCACCTACTATACTATTTAAAAAAAACAAACAGAAAATATTAACAAAAATAATATCTACAATATCTCTTACATAAAACAGCTTATTTAAAAACCAAATACTCATCATTTACTAAATAGCTGAACATGAATGAAGAAATAAATGGTGATTTATTTCCCTCCACGATGAACTTTGTGCCAGCTGATACGAGACTTAAACAGAGAAGTGCTATTTTTATTACACTTCCCACGTCCAAGTCCCATACCGGACTTTGCATCTGTATCTCTTCTATCTTGATGTGTGCATAAAACATGCACACAGGTGGATAATTCCTAGAAATTAAATAAATGCTCTACAGTGATGTACAGTGGGATTAATTTTCTTGCATTTTCATGTTCAAATACTATTAAAAAAAATGTAGTGGGAACTGCCCAATGGGTAACATAGTTTCCCTGGTGACACTAACTATTCAGTAGGAAACATGCTAGAGTGATCACCACATACGTAAATGAGAGTACACTTTGAAAAAATAAAGTTGATCGAAGCTATGGCAAACAAAAATAATGTACTTAATGTACTCAGAAATGAGTGACTTCATTATCAACTTTGGCTGATTTATCCTAAGGACATACGAGCACCATTACAAAAATTAAAAATTCATATTGGACCTTGCTACTCCATGCCTCCTTTCTGTAGTTATTACGCATAGTTTTAAAAACATGAGCAACTAGTATTTAATGAAGTACAGCATAAACAGTGTGCAGCAGAGACTACTTACTTTCATACATTTCACTGGACTTGATTAATCTGTTATATCAGTAACTACTGTACTGTGTGTACCATGATACATGCATGTTACTGAACACAAAAATGTTCATCTTAAAATAGATAAATTGTGGAAATGAAGTGTTTTTTTTTTCCACACAAAGGTTTCTCCGAACTGCAAAGTTATTCCCACAGTTGTTTGCAGTACTGAAAGCACCATTTCATTCTCTTGTATAGCTTCTAAAAAAAATCACACAATGGGAACCATGATTTTCAGTAATTATTCTCAAAATAAAAAAAAATGTGCAACTACATTCATGAGGTGTTGAGACTAGCAGAACAAGTTATTTTTACCAGTTTTTTTATTTTTTATTATGGTACCAGTTTCATACATCGGAGACACATTTCTTCATTTTTACAGAAGAAACTACTTACGGAAATGAGTTTGTCTAAGGTTTCCAACGTTAGTCGAGGTATTTTCTTTCATCGTGGTATCTATTTGACCAGGAAATCATGTCAGTGTTTCCAAACCCCCTTTTTTTAACTATGCTTGCCTAACCTAACCAAACCTAATCTTATCGGAATGGTTCGTGGGGCTGTCCGTCAGCTTCCCGTGCATAATGCACAATTTGCACACGTGACGAAACGATAGTAGGTATTTTTCGGTAAAGAAGGTTGGAAAACATGGATATTCGAAAACAAAAGAAGCGATATCGTTCAGAAAGGAAGCGATATCGCACCGTTACGTGCATTCAGTAGCACTTAGACAAATGCGTTTTTTCAGTAGAAAAGTGTTTGTTTTCATGTAAAAAGCATAATGGCACCTTGAACTATGTTCCGCAATACACAATTGGTAAGTACGAACCATGCAAAACACAAAATATCTGATTTTAATGTGTCTCCGATCTATGAAACTGGTACCACTGGTACCTTTATTATTAAGTACAGATGCTATTATATTTCACACATTGTCAATTTTTGCAAGTTAAATCACTCAACTAACCACAGAGCTTAACACAAATTAAAAATGCTGATTATTGATTATTATTACCACTTTTTAGAGAGAGCAGTGATATCACATGGTATAGATGATTATTTTTTGAGACATAGAACCTAACAAGCAATGCAAAACAAAATCTTACAAGAGAACATAAATGTTTTATAAAATAAAATAATTCCCACATTGTGAGGAATCATGAGTTTAGGTTTAGCACAAATAGGCAACGAGGTTGACCACTTGGTGAAAATAGGGTAATAGTAACTGAAAATATGCTGCTTTCAATACAAAGTTGCATTTACCTCAAATGATCCTTAAGCATTAGCTACATACAAATAAAAAGAGGCTGTGACTATTTTCACCAGGTGGTGAGAATAGCATGTAGAGCTATTTTCACTAACAAAATAATTACCGGAATCATAACATAAGTAGGTTAGGATCATTAGGTTTAATTATCTGATTATTTCCGCGCGTGTGTATAATTATAAAAGTAAGAGAACCAAACCTGGTCCACCTAAACCACTCAAGCAAGTAAATACGAGAGGAATTAAAAAATAAGTTATTGTAGAAGCATAACATCACAGATTAAGTTATACACACGGAACTTGGCCCTTACAGAACAGTATATAATATTATTACCATTTCATTAAAATTCCTGATTTTTTTATTTTATTTTAAACAACAAATGATACGCAATTACAATCAGGAAGTTCGATTTTGATACTGAATGCAAGCCTGTACTGATGTATGAAATGAACGGAATTTGGTTCGCGTTTGGCGATACTTCTTTATCACTATTTGAAAAAAAGCTTTGATACGTATTACGCAGTGATTTCATACAATGTTAAATTACGATTTCATTAACTACAATAGGCAACACTTACCGCATCCCCAAAATAATATTCTAATGACAAGAATTAAGCAGATTGGTCGGCCGGATGAAGCTACTTATCCAAATTAGAAACTAAATATTGTGTAAATGAAAGAGTTGTAGAATACGTACATTGCTGGTACTATTTGTAAATATTACACGTATTCTACTCACATTCTCGAAATAAAATTTAGTAGAAAAAAAGGTTCGTGAATATGGACACGAATTTGACTTCAGCCGGTTCGCGAGGAACAGTAGAAACACAGAATACTGGAGAGGCAATTGGATCCATAGAACACATGATGTTTGAATGCATCTTTCATCAACACGAAAGAGACATACTCATTGCAAGATTAACTCAACTGAAAATTCCAACACCCACGGAACTAAATACACTTATTTTTACACAAAACCCACACATACTAAACAACATTAGTAAGTTTATAAAGAAATCCCAAATCACTATATAATAAGGAAAAAAAAACAACAAAAAAAAAAAACAACATGGACATCTAGGTAATAAAATGTAACCCTGTGTATATAATTTGTCTACATTTTTTTTTTATCCCTAACAGGGCACAAGATACCCAGTAAGAAGACTCCTCGGTGTGCCTCGAAGGAGTGAAGAATAGTAAATGTTTAACTATACTAACATTCCCAAACTGTGTGATCGTCTAGAATAAACTAACAGAACTACCCAACACACAATTTAGATCTAAAAAAAAAGAAAGAAAGAAAAAAAAAAACATAATAAGAAAAGTGAGAGTCTGAACTTGGCCAAAAGTCACCAAAACAGGTGAGGGCCATTAATGAAACCAAGCAAGCAAGCAAGCAACACAGAATACTAACTACGGTCAACCAATCTCCCATAAGACTGAAACAGCCAGTTCACAGGTGAAGGCCATTAAAGAAACCAAGCAAGCAAGCAGCAACAGCCAGTTCAGCTAGTTAAAGTTAAAGTACTGTAAAATAGTAAGTTTGTTTTTATTTCTTTTATCTGTTAACATTTTAGTGGTCTAAATTATTAAACTCATAAAGCGTATTGCGTATTAACTTAATAATTAATACATACTAACTTATAAGGGTAAAAATTGACGTTGTTTAGAGTAGGCTTACGAGTACCCCAGCTTTTTCAACACGTCTTTCGTTCAGTACCCAGATGTAGTCTTTTGCTATAGGAAAATAATGCTGACTTGGTAAAAATTTACTATCCTTCGGACACCTCTATTTTTTTGGTTTCGTCAATTTTTGACATTGATACTTACGTATCTGCTTCGCGGAACATTCCTGAAGGTGTATTAACGTTGTTTTGATGAAATTAATTGCAATTTTTCACATTACCAGAACGTCTTTCTGGTAGGTGTTTTTCCTTGCCTGAGACACAATATCGCGAGTACACCTTCCTACATAATTGCGCGTCCGGCTTCTCTTTTGCCAAATTTTTGACATTCGAACTTACGTATCTGCTTCGCGGAACATTCCTGAACGTGTATTGACGTTGTTTTGATGAAAGTAAGAGCAATTTTTCACCTTACGACTACTTCTTCCTCCTACATTTCCATTTGCCTCACACACAACATGGCGCGGACACCTTCGTAAATAATAACGCGTAGGAATGACGCATCGGCCTTGTTTTTTCTTGATTTTCAATTGTTATGCAGTGTTTCAACCTTCGGAACCCAAGAAATGCCCGTAGACAAACTTAATCAGATCTATTTCTTTTTAACTTTATTTTTCGCGTTCTGACACCAAATTTTAACTATGTATCCCAACCTAACTGAACTAACCTATCCACGCACCAATGGTTCGTGGGGCTAGCGCCAATGGTTCGTTGGACTATCCGAGAATGGTGTGTGGGGTTACGAATATGTTTTTCGAAACCAATTTTTAACTATTGAAACCTTTGCGTGGCCCTACTAACCTATCCACGCGCCAATGGTTCGTGGGGCTAGTGCCAATGGTTCGTGGGGCTATCTTTTTCACTATTGAAACCCTTGCATGGCCCTACTAACCTATCCACGCGCCAATGGTTTGTGGGGCTAGCGCCAATGGTTCGTGGGGCTATCTTTTTCACTATTGAAACCTTTGCGTGGCCCTACTAACCTATCCACGCGCCAATGGTTCGTGGGGCTAGCGCCAATGGTTTGTGGGGCTAGCGCCAATGGTTCATGGGGCTATCTTTTTAACTATTGAAACCTTTGCGTGGCCCTACTAACCTATCCACGTGCCAATGGTTAGTGGGGCTATCTTTTTCACTATTGAAACCTTTGCGTGGCCCTACTAACCTATCCACGCGCCAATGGTTCGTGGCGCTATCTTTTTCACTATTGAAACCTTTGCGTGGCCCTACTAACCTATCCACGCGCCAATGGTTCGTGGGGCTAGCCCCAATGGTTTGTCCACACCCGGCACAAACTTTACAACACACCCACCACACGTCATTCTCCAAACCCTCGATCCACAGTTCTAACTCTCGTCGCAAACGCAGGCAGTTCGAAACACTGGATACCAACAAAACACAATCACGACACGTCATGATAGTCACGACGGTGTATGAAGGTGATGGTGTATGAAGGTGTACGAACTTCATGGTATACGCAGATGTACGCGCCAAACGCTATCTCCGTCGGAGAATTAATTTTCAACGAACAACATGAATTTCAGCTATGAAACATTGCAACATCACACAAAACACCTTCCCGATGTTCGACAATGCTACAGGAACTTATTACGGTAAGTAGTCTCTTCTGTACAAATAAATAAATGTGTCCGAAGGATAGTCAACTAGTACCAAATAGGTCTATATAGAAGGAGAGAGAACCACCCTTTCTTCTATAACTTCTGCTTTTGTGTAGTCTTCCAATACCAAAGCCAACATATTCGGGTCTTTGTTGACGGTCCATTGAAATAAATTAAAAGGTACCTTACAGAGGGTTACAGAGCAAGCAAAAAGAGCGTTTAAGTAAACAGTAGCCTAGCCCAGCATTTAAATATAGAAAAAAATGACACTGATGCTTAGCCATTGTTTGGCTCTCCCCCTACAAAGCAAGCAACACAAAATGAACAAATTACTGTCAACAATATAGGTACCATACAGTACATCATATGATATGATATGATTTATTTCATTCCTTTGACCATTGTACAGTGGTTGTTTTCCACACATGGTATGGAACATGTCAGCACATTACAGTTAATAATTATTTTCAAATAGGTACAAGTGTGAAGATATTATACATAACATTTAAAAAACATTGATTACATTATAATTGATTCTACTTGTTCTTGCTGTTAGCTGCAAGGTTTACAGTAATTTACATACATATAATAGATAAGAAATCAATACATACATATACATGTCCTAGGAGTTCATTTAGGATGTTACAATTTGCAATTTATTGTCGGGTACTCTTTAACAGAATAAAAACAATGATCTAATAGGTATTTTCTTTACATGCTTTTTATATGAGATAGCTGATTGTATTATTTTTATGTCACTTGGAAGGTTATTGAAACAGTGAACAGCCATGTATTTAGGTCCTTTCTCAAATCACAAAACATTTTAGTGAGCTCGTGTCCAACATTATACTGTATTATAGCTATTATGTTAATTATTGTGATTCGCTCTAAGTACCAGCGCTTCATAATCATGTACCATTAGCATTGTCATTGACTTACTGTGGTACTAGCACATGTCCATGCGCCAGCGTATCTGTACTACCAGGAATTAGATATCTTTTATCATCTTTCCAACTGAGTGACTTCTTATTTAACTCTTCTGTATAAATTTCATGTTTATGACTCCTAATAACATGCTGTTTATGCAAGCACTCTTTTTGATTGAATAAGCAATTTTTATAGTCCTCAAATTGGATTTCTTTCTTTAATACAGCTTTTTTAATTCCTTTCAATCGTTTGTCTACCTTATCGTCAGTTCTATATGCATACATTTTACTCCTTAACCCAATAAATTCTAACATTGGTTTGCCATTTAATTCGTCTTTCATTTTTCCAATTACTTTTTTATTTTTTTCACTATATAATTCGCTATCCTTAGGATAATCACTCGTATCAAATAAATCAGAATTATTTTTCATAAAAGTATAATAATCGTGATTTTTGAGTTCAAATATGTATGCGTCGGTGTCTACGTATAATAATTTTATATCAGTATCAAATTCATTCTTTAATATATTATAGTAAAAATCATACATTAGAGCTTTAGATAAATCTAGCACAGCCTGCCCAATATAAATAGGTTTATCAAATTTAACTGATGTTTTATAATTATGAACTGCAACCAAGTATTTACTAAAAATGGTTCTAGACTTAAAATTAGGTTTATTTATTGCTTTCTGGACTTTATTGTCATCACAGTATAATTTAATATTTTGTTGTTTTCTAACTGACTGCATAGATTTACCAAATACACTATTAGACATTAATTTCCAAAAATCTTTTTCAAAGTCATTTTTTGCTTTCTGTCGCTGTTCAGTATTAAATTTAATATATGGGGCAATAAAATCAGATTGAGTAAATTTAATTCCTCTGTGAATTTTTGTTATTTTCATTCCCAATTCTGTATATAGTTTTAATATTTTATAGTGAACAACATAATTCTTTTTATCATAGAAGTGACATAGCAACTTTGGTACTTTACCACCTGGGAGTATTGCATTCTCGGGTGCAAGTGGAAGGTCATTGAACTTATTTTGAAGATCTTTTGGAAAAGATAAATCTACTTCTAATAGATAACCAGTTTTATCATCAGAATTTAAAATATGTGCAGCAGAGCGCCCAGTAGGGCTAGCACTTCGTGCGCTGCTTGTTAGTGACTTTTCTAAATTATTTAATTCTTCTTCAGTCATCCATTTAAAATTCTTTTGTGGTAATTTCTGTGATAATGAGTGACCATATAAATTATTCATATCATTATAGTGAATTTGTGTGTTTGTGTCTGCTTTAGAATATCTATTGGAGCACTGACTTATTCCACCTCTTATTCCTTTTTCGAAAAACAGATACATTTCATAATCAGTTAATTGTTCTAATTGAACCTTGGTATATTTAAGCATACAATCCCAAGCTAAAGCTGGTGTTGTATAGTACCAAACAGGATCTAACTCATATGAACTATTTAATCCTAAGTCTCTAAAATTTTCAAATACATCTGCTAATAATAAAACGTCTAATTTTAAATATAAATCATGCCATTCACCTAAATCTTTAATTTTTAATTTATTCCATACTTTTTGAGCATGGTCATAGTCACTCCAAGAAATATTTTCTTTGGTTAAATTAGAATAAAATTTTTCAATTGCTGGTAATTTTGTATCATTAAACTTAGCGAAGCTGTCCATATATTCGTAAGCATAAATTCCTTTTCTTATAGTTCGATTATATTTTAAATTACAATTATTACAAGCAGCCCCTCTGTATTTTCCAGTATAATGATCATGATCTCTTACTTTTGGATTATCTTTGGTAAATTCATTATTACACAAATAACATACTGTAGCTGTTAAATGTTTAATTTTTATTTTGTTTGTGAATTTCATATCTTCATTTTTCTTTAATAATTTTTGTATTGTTATTGCATTTTCAGTTATCTTATTTATAAAGCATTTATCAGCAGTTTCACACTTATGTATGTGTAAAGGATTTTCTATGTTTCCGTAAACGCTTTTTACATAAAGTCCATAACTACAAGGAATATGAAGTTGTATCTTATTGGTATATGATTCACTAGGGTTTGGTTCACATGTCTGAATTGGCTTTAAGATTGATTCAAAATCACAGTAAATTACATATGGGTGTCTAAGCATTCTTTGAAAATTTTTAAATGATATTGTAGGTTTATTTTCTGTTCCATTTTCTATAATTCTAGATTTTGGCATAACAGGCAAGCAGGTTTCATTGTTATTACATATTACTTGATGTTTCTTAACAGCTTCTTCAGTTCTAGCACTATAATTTAAACATCTTCTGCAGAAATATTTTTTATTATTATTAATTTTTAATTGGTTATTTAATAAACGACTTAAACTTTTTATCCAACAGTAATGGTTTTTGGTGCTGTTACCAAAATAAAGCAGGTCAATATTATTTTCAAACTCTTGTTTTTTATTATGATATAATGGGTATATGCTACCATTTTCATACCCAAATACAGTTACATTAATTTTATTCTTTGCTTCAAATTTAGGTATCTGATCAATAGTAACCGGATATTTTACACAATCAAAATCTAAGTTATGATTAATGTTTTTATATTTCGATGGCCTTTCTTTATTTTTTACTGGTTCCTATAAACAAGATAACACACTATATTTAAAGCACTCATTATCAACATTTTTAACATTAATACAAGCTTGCTTAGCTTCTATCAATTCAGGTAATTTTATATATGAACTTCCACTTAATGGTTTATATTTATTAATATTAATTCTTAAATTGTTTATTCTGCTTATAACCCAGCCTGAGCCTTTCGCTTCTAATTCATCACATCTGGCTATAAATAAATCTCTTTGTGTATCCCAGAAATTATTAAGTTCTTCCAACGATCTGATTATTACATTAGGTAGTTGAAACTTATGAACCATTTCATGTTCTAAATTTTTAAAATCACATTCTAACTCTAAATTAATTTTAATATTTTTATGAATTTCTAAAGCATTTTTAATAAGATTATTCGCTTTATTCTTAATTGAGTCCATATAGTAAAACAAATCAGAATCTCCTTCTTTATTGTTATGTTGATAAGTTAATAACCTACCTTTAAAAGCAACTTCAACTAAAATAAAATCAGGTTCAGGATTATGTTTAGCTTTATGAAGCTGTAGCCTAGTTTCTTTAATATACTTACCACAAACATCACATTTTATTTGTTTTATTCTTTTTTCTTTGGAGGTGCTATTATGTCTTGATCAAATGGAAATAAATCATTAATTTTTTTTGTTTTCTTTTTCTCTTTTCCTTCTTTCATATTGCCTGATTATCTGTATAATCAGATCAGCTTTTTTATATCTTGTAATATATTGTATTTTTAAAAGTTTTGCAATGTTATATAATTCTGGTAGTTTAAGTTTATTTAAACGTTCTTCCATTTTAAGACAACCAATTTATTATAAAAAAAATTATTCAATAAACACCTACCCCCTTATTATGCAATTTAGTTTTTAAGTGTCTTTGATAGTGTGTTTTGGTATAATATCTTCCACATTCACATAACAAACGTTCACAATTTGAAAGTATTTTGCATTGTTTACATCTTCTATCAACATATTTACCGTTGTAAAATTCATCTGGATGTTTAAATAGTAAACAAACAGAACAACGAAGCGCAGCAAGACTACTTGAAGGATCAAGGTTGTCCATTTATTTCGGAAAAGATATTTTCAATAAAACGCACCGAAGGTGCTATGCGGGCAGCCGCAGCTTGACCGCGCCTAATGTAGCTAAAGTTATTATTTTATTCTCGTGTTCTTTAAATTGTGCGTTCATATTTCTAATCATAATTCTTTCAAACTCATTGGTTGCAGAATCTTCTGATCTGTATAAACCTTTCACTCTTCTTTGAAATTCAGCGATCTGTGTTGTGTCAACTTGATTCACTTATTTATACCCAATATTTTTTCAATTTAGACATTTATTGCAAATTAGGTTTACAAATAAAATTGTATTAAATACCTTGACATTTTGTTGTACAATTTTTTATGTATGCTATAAAATAAACTTAGATAATAAGTAATATATGTAAATCTTAGAAATATCTCTTATTTTATTTTCCCATTGATAAGATTTTTTTATAAAAATCATTTAACTTTACCGTTAATTATATTTTTCCCTTCAGGAATATTAACTATTTGGATTTTTTCAATATCTTTAAATGTTGGACCTTTTTTACTAGTTTTCATTTCTAATAATTCTTTTTTAGAATATTCATTAATACCTTTCTTCTCAAATATAGGTTTAAAATCATCTTGAAACTTTATATCTTTTAAAGTTTTATTCATATATCTACTTATCTTCTTATTGTCTTTTGTTTCTATTATCATCGTACTAAACATTTTGTTCATTTCGTCTATACCACTTTCGTCATTGTGTTTAGATGCTTGTTTTGTTATAATTTTTTTATATTCCTGTTCTCAGGCTAATAATTTATCAATTATTTCTTGATTTCTAAAATTGGAGTATTTATATATTTCTTTAGTAATAATATGTTGAATGCTTTAAAAAATTTTCTTATCATTTCTTTATATGAATCTGGAAGACCTTTTAGGTTTTTAACACCATTATTGATAGTTTGAATATTATAACCCGATTCTTCAATTAATTCTCGTAATTCAGGTACATTGGTTATTAAATTATCTAAACCTATTAATTCACTCTCACTGGGGGTAAATAATTTGATTTGTTTTTCCATTTATATATATATTTTATTTTAGAATATTTACCTTACCACATTTCTTTACCTTACTATATTACGGGATTTCTTTACCTTACTATATTACTGTATTACCTTACTATTTTGCAATACCATACCTTACAGTATTACTATACTATAATACTACAATACGATACTGAATTACACTACTTTACAATAATACCATACTTTAACAAATATAAAAAATAATATACATAAATAAAAGATGTCAAGACCGATTACTCCAGATGAATTTGTTAAACTTTTAAAATCTTATAATTTCTTAAATAATTCAATTAATTCTTTTTGCAACAAATATAAAGTTAATTCTAAAACTGTAGTAAAATATTTAAAAGCCAATAATATATCCTATAATCAAAAAGGAGTTGTTAATTTACCACCCCGAGATAATTATGGGCGTTTTATGTTAAATTTAAAGGTTAAATCACAAATTATAGTAAAACCTAAATCTAATACAAATAATGAAGCTGGGTTAAATAATGTAAAATGCAAGGAAGTTAGATTTCAAGAACCATTGAAAAAATGTCGATCAGTAAAAGACTTGAATAATCTTTAATTAGTTTAAATATTCAGTTTCATAATTACAATTTCTCATTTGTGTAATTTTTGAATTTCTTATACTAGCCAGAAAAAAGGAAAGGCTGTGATTTAGATGTGGTGTAGTGACATTTTGTTAAAATTTAAGATTCTAAATTTTAGACATGGTGCTATGGTTTTTGTCATTGCAATAACTTTTAGGTATCATATTTTAGATCGTAAGACTTTAGTTTTAGAGATAAATCCCCTTCTACCAGTGAAATTGATATCTCCATATTATACTGCCTGTTTTTCCTGAGGTAGTTTATAATTTTTTCTTTCTCAGGTCCAACCTAGGCAAGATGGGTCTTTTTGATGACGTAGTTGCCAACTACAAGAAAGACAACTTCAGGATTCTAGAGTTTCTACAGTCTAGACCACCGAGTACTCCACAAGAGGCTGTGGCCCCCATGAAGGACTTTAATGTGGTTCTTTTCCGTGACTGTGTCATTCACAATATTTTAGAGCAACGCCTGGAGCTAGAGCCTAGCACTACACAAAAGTTGATTGAATTTTTGAGAGGGGACTTCAATGACATCACCAAACGAATCACGCTTCAAGTGATGATACACTACACTAAGATGGATGTAGAACTCCAATATCGTAAATATCTTATTCGCGGTGACATGGATAAGTTACCAGAAGCTGAAAGATTAACAAAGGCCAACTTTTTTGATGAGTGTATAGAGTCATTTGTGACTCATGCAAGTATGGATTGCGGAGTTGATGGAGTAGTGTGGTTATTGCCCGAATATACAAAGAAGGACATTCAGAATGCTCTCTGTAGCAAAGCAATGATAAGTGCATTTGAGGAAGCCATGAAAAAGCTGGGCAGCACACCCATTCCAGATTTTGGCAAAGAAATTGCTAATCTGAAGATATACGGTGTTAAGAAGTTTGCTCCCTTGAGGAACTTGCGTGGAGCCTCCTTAGTAGATGGGATCCTGCTTTGCATCAACAATTTGGCGGGATATGAAGGAACTGCTATTAATAAGGCTGACATGATAACACTTTCCGCGCATGAATGTACCCATTTTTTAGGACGTCTTATGTTCAATGATTTTAACTTTTCAAGCCCAAGCAAATGTTTGAGTGATGATTGTCAAAAACGACTTGATCAAGTTCTTCCAGATACATCCTTAGAAATGGGACGGCATACAGAGCTACTTTTATTTGAAGGGGTCCAACCAAACTGGGATGCATCCACAGAAGAAGTCGCTACAATATTTAACACCCGTTTGCATACCTATACAACCTATCCAATTATTAGGTCAACTGAGCGGAAGACACTAGGCTTAAGAATCCGTACGCCTGCTTCTCCACCATTTGGAATCGATATTGAAGACAAAGACTACTTTTGCTAGTTTTATTGTTAAGTGGGACAACACAGCTCCTGTTGGAGACTTTAATATTGTTTGAAACGAAAGCATTCAACAAGCGTTGCAAATCGCCAAGCAGTTTGATTAACGGTTTGCAAATAATGAGTATGTGTACATTAGGTATAAATGAAATATCTCTATGGGTTCTGGAATACAATACTATATGTACAAAATTATGAAACTCCTTGTGTGGGATTTGTGTGATCCTTGAAAAAGACTTCTGCACTTACATAATTAATATTTTTTGTAACCGGGTTTGTGTGTGCATAAATTCCTGATTGGGATTTGTCTTGAAAGATAGGGGTGGCAAACCCTACAATTTTTTTGGTTTTCTTGTATGTTGTGTTACGTTGAATGAAGGACCATTGCACCATGTTTCAGTACATTATATCATTTTGAAACTCATGTAATATATCTTCAAATGATTTGGTAGAGTAAACAGAACATTTGAGTTGGAAGAAGCTATTTGAAAATAATTATGAACTATGGAAGTGAAAGATATGGATGTATAAGATATTCCAAAAACACATTTCCAATGCATGGTATATCCGGAGCATTTTTTGTTGTTGTTTTGATGTCTACTTTCTTGATGATTCTAAATATAATATTGTTGAGCTAAGTTAGTCTGTTTATTCATTTTTGTACCTGACGAATTTGTAAATGGATTCTGGATGTACAGGTGGTAGACCAGCAACAGCTGAACCTCGCCCAGCAATAAAGTCAATTCAATTCAATTCAATTCATAGTAATTCTGAAAATTCAGCTCTTTTCATGTCCATTATAAGAATATTGCGATAAGCAAAGTATATAATTGCGATTTAGAGAAAGTCGAGACGAAGGGTGAGAAAAAAATATCCTGGCCAGCATGGGGGTCGAACCCACGACCTCCGCGTTATCAGCATTCAGCATGGCTCTAACAAACTGAGCTAACGCGCCTACTTGACGGCAACACTTGATTTTAGCATTGATGCAAGCGGCAAGCGCCATAATGAAATTAATCTTTATTGAAACAACGTTCTGAAGAAATATCGCTTTTTTCGATTTTCGTAATTTAAGTTTTACGTTATAATCGTTGTTATCGTTTTTACGTTATTTTCGTTTTACTCGATTTTCGTTATTTTTAGTTTTTTATCGTTTTGACAGTTGGCAACTATGCTTGGAGAAGATGGCTGCCTTTTTGTTTACGCTGTCAGAAGTGATCGTGGTTGTTTTTTAGGTTACAAATAAATATTTAAGTAATGTGCAGAATAGAATTTTATTTCACAAGGTAAGGGAAGGTATCAATTATACAGTTTTATTCACGGGTTAGTTACATTTTCCTTGTTTATAAAAACATTTGCTCACAGAGGTGAGAGAGATTGAAGTTGTGTCGGCCTTATCTGCGTTTTGCCGTTTGCAAACACTTGAGCTGGGATAAAAATTTTCTTTGTGATTCATAACACAGTTACAAATCATATCACCATCAAGCCCAAAGTTCATGTGGCATATGTGTGCCACTTTTAACGAAAGTTCTGTTTTTGTTCTGGGAAAAGAACGAATGCATTAAATATAGATGGTAGTTTCGCATGTAAATCACTAAATGATAAGCCACACTGTAACAATTTTGGATAATATTGTACATCGTGAAAAAACTTTCTCAATTTTCTTACTTGTCTCAAACTTATTCCAATGTTTCTTAATTCAAACCACTGCTTCCAGCTGTGTTTCACTTTTCGTTCGCTCTTTAGAATTTTAAAGCGATTAAAAATATTATCGAGAATATATCCTAAATTAAACACTTGATGGGCTGAGTTGCTGTTGGCCTTAATAAATGCATTTGAGGCTCTGCGACAATTTTCTATGGCTTCATTTAACAGTAGATTATCCGGTACTATATAGGTGTTTGACTTACATCACGATCCTTCTTGAGAAACCCGACAAACGTTTCAAAATAATTTCGTACAGAAACTACTCATCGTTCGATATTGAGAGTTTTGAAACGGACGCTAAACATTTTCACTGGGACAATATTAAGCACTTGGAGAGTATTGACAAAAAAGTAAACTTTCTTAATAATGGTATTAAGACTATTTTCCATAAGCGTGCCCCTACACGTACTGCACGAATAGCCAAGAAAAAAGTACCGTGGGTAACCGACAATACCAAACTATTAATGAAACTTAGAGATAATGCTCTCAGAAAATATAAACTGACGAACAATCCGTCACATTGGGATTATTATAAAGAACTGCGGAATTTCACCACGTCGGTTATAAGACAGGAGAAGAAAGCCTACCTCTCGTTCCACATCAATAGAAACGTTCATGATTCGAAATTAATGTGGAAAGAGATAAAGAAATGTGGCATTTACGGAAAGGTGGAGCCGAGTGTCCCACACTTTTTAAATGATCCGCATCTGTTAAACACCCACTTTATTGACAGCGCCAGTCCCTCTAACCAAGAAACCGATCTCATCCTCGAAGAGTGCGAACGCTTCCTTACAACTACATTTACTGAAAACGGCGACACCTTCTTCTTTCGACCCATCAAAGAAGTAGAAATTGCACAACTCGTGTCCAAAATCCGTTCCAATTCCTGTGGCACAGACGGCATAAACCTAAAAATGATAAAGCTAATTCTTCCACACATTCTTTCACCTCTGACTCACTTGATAAATTTCTCGTTAGATAAGAACACCTTTCCCCTTGCATGGAAGGAGGCTAGAATCCTGCCCTTACCGAAGAAACGACACGTGACCGACATGAACGACTTACGACCAATTAGTATATTACCTGTCTTATCAAAAGTTATCGAGAAAGCAGTGTACAAGCAGATAGAAAGTTTTGTTACCAAAAATCAAATATTGCCTGCAGTACAGTCTGGTTTCCGACCTTCCCACAGCACCGCAACGGCGCTCATGAAAGTAACAGACGACATTTTACAAACACTAAACGAATGTAAGGCTGCAGTCTTGGTGTTGCTTGACTTGTCCAAGGCGTTTAATCTTGTATCTCATCAGCTACTCCTTTCAAAAATGAGTTACTACGGTTTATCGCCGGGAGCAATAAAATTGTTCCAGTCTTACCTTACTGGGCGAGTGCAATCGGTGACGCTTCCCTCAGGAGCTACATCGACTCCCCTTACGATACCCTCAGGGGTTGCGCAAGGAAGTATTCTAGGCCCTTTTCTATATTCCCTCTTCACCGCCGACCTACCCCTAAATGTACGACACAGTGTACCTCATTGTTATGCAGATGACACGCAGCTGATGATGCCAGTAGACCCCAAAAATGCAAAACCAGCAATTGGTCTCCTGAACCGTGACCTTCATGCTATTTACAAATGTTGTAAACTTAATGGTCTTGTAATCAACCCCTCTAAATGCTGCTTTACATTAATTGGTTCTAGCGCTGCCTTAAATAAAATTCAAATAAATGGGTTATCAATTAATATTAATGATGAGAGGGACCCACACTGCACAACTGTTAAGAACTTAGGTGTGATATTTAATGAGAAACTTGACTGGCAAAACCACGTAACGTCTCAGAGTTCAAAAGCTTATGGTATACTTAGATCACTATATAAATCATCGCACTTACTTTCGACTGATGTTAAATTGCGCCTTATGCAAGCTCTAGTTCTTCCAATTTTCGATTACTGTGACGTTGTTTACGGTGTTAATTTAACAAAAAAGAATGCTAAAATTGCACAAAAAGTACAGAATTCTTGTATACGTTTTGCATTTAGCTTGAAACGAAGGGATCACATACTGCCTTATTTAAATGACGTTAATTGGCTGAATATGACACGACGCAGAAAACTACATCTGGCCTGCACAATATTCAAAATTCTGCAAACAAAAACACCCACATACTTATACGACAGACTCCAATTTAGACACGACATACACAACTACACGACTCGACACTCTAAGAAACTTAATCTGGACAGATTCTCAAAATCCATATTCCTGTCATCCTTCAAAGCTGCTTCTGCATATTGTTGGAATGCGCTGCCACCAGATGTTACCTCATGTGCGACATATAACAGCTTTAAAAGGGCAGTAACAAAAGTACTTCTACATGAGCAAGGACAAATCCTCAGTACACATGATTAGATTCAGCATGCTTACGTTGAAATCAAAACAAAAAATGATCAGATTCGAACCCAAGATGAACATTTTGATGAGTGTGAATGAGAAAAATTGTTTTTTATCTTTTTAGTGTGTTAATTACTGAAAAGTGAAAATGTAATGGAATTCGTATGTTATAGTAGTAATTGTATTTTGTTTGTTTTATTGTAGTAGATTTTGCGGGTTAAGTGGTAGAGCAGCCACAGGCTGAACTTCGCCCATGAATAAAGAAATTCTAAATTCTAAATTCTAAAAATACACTAAATAAGTCTTAACTTTGTATTTTGCTAATATGTTCTATTGAAGCAAGCTGTGTAATTGCATGTTGTTGCCCCCTTCTAGTTTTACATGTGTAACACTGTTGTACTTATAATATGAAAGCTATGTATGTAGTTTTTAAAGTTATCTAGTTGTATGGGGTAATCCTGTAAGTTTATTAACCCAATTTGAAAACTTAATAGCATGTTGAAGATTGAGGCATTGATGAGAAATACCAATATCTGTGAAATGAAGTTAGGAATAAATAAGGTTTAAAGGGCATTGTTAATGTGCGTTGATTTCAAGTTTATTTGCTTGAATATTGTATATTATTTGGAATTTTGTCATTATTCATACCAATTTTGTGGATTCATGATAATGTGCATACATCTTTATTATTTTTCGCTGTGAACAAGGATGCTTATTTTTGTAATTGAGGCTTAATTTTCCCTGTTAATTTACTAATTTCTCTTATGCTGTATATCCATCCAGTTTTCTATGCTGACGATTTTCATTTATTCAAAAATATATTTACTAGCTGCTAATTTTGCTGAAATAACTAGAACTAGTCCAGAATTTCTGATATAGAGTTGGGCTAATCCATAATGTTTGAAGTAAGCTGCTTGGCTAGTTATGAGGATTAGGTTGAAGATGTCATTTGTACCTCCATACAGGATGTTTGTTTCTTGACAGTTACCTAGGTTTAGTGAAATATAGATTCCAAGAAATATTTTCCACAATGAAATAGATACGAACATAGTTCAAAATTAATTATTCTTTCATACAGGGTTTCTATAAATTACTTACACAAAAGTAACAGTTAATTGTGAAGAAAGTGTATTTGTAACGGGAATGTTTTATACATCAATGAATACAGCATATCTTCATATTTTCTCTACAAGTGTTCAATATGTGATCCTTTCATCACACTGCAAATGTCCCAGCGGTATTAGATTTCCTGCCAAACCTTTTGAAGCATGTCTGTGTCGATGGTCGCAGCTGCCTGTGTTATTCGGACCCATAGCTCATCGACGTTGCTGGGAAGATGGTGGGAACAAATACACTTTCTTTATGTAACCCCAGATAGATGAATCCATGGGGTCAAATCAGGCGAACAAGGTGGCCACGGAATCGTTCCTCGACCAATCCAAGTCTGTACTTCACGATTGAGGTAGGCGGTTACTTCTTTAAAAAATGCAAATCAGCACCCACATCTTCACGCAATTGTGACATTAGATAATTCTCAAGCATGTCCAGGTATGATATGCCTCTGACAGATAAGCAAAGGCTCACACCTCCAGTGGCAGCATCTGAAACTAGCAACTGGAAGCAAATGACGTGCGACAATAAACTTGAAGGTATATTGTATTCATTGATGTATAAACCATTTCTGTTGCACATAAATTTCTTCACAATTAACGGTTACTTTTGTATAACTAATTTAGAGAGACCCTGTACATTGTGTATCGAAAAACCTGCAAAAGCTCTTCTCTCAAATATATTACGATAGAATTCTCCATTAAAATTCTAATGTTTGTGATTACTTGCATATTATGACCTGTAATTACCAAATGTCCCCATTTCTTATTCGTAAATACCCATGTCATGGACGTTTAAAATGTTATAGTCTCATTTGAGTTATGCATTAAAGTTGTTTCCCACTTCGGGAGTGGTGTTATCATGTGAAAGAGGCCATGGAAGCATCACTTGGGTTTTAGCAGAAAGCTCATTTTAAATTGAGGAAAATTAGAATATGCTTTCCAAAAAATGTCGCTTTAAGTCTCCATATGTTGAAAGCAGATCACGTGTACTGCCACAATTCTAATTATCCACATTGGTATTATAGGTTGTGTAGGTACATGTTTTTATCTAATGTTTCAATTTTCCATGCATAAGTCCTTAGGGTACAAAAGTGCAGTTAAAAATATTTTAGTTAAAGGAAAGAATGAAGGTGATTGATGTGGCACCACTATGCCAGCCTTCTTTATATTCTTTCTTATGTATATATTACTTGAAAGTTTAAATGTTGTGTGCAAGGTGAATAACAGATACAATTGTTTAGAAAGAATTTTCACTTAACTGACAGGAAAGTTATAACATACTGTTGTACTAATGTATATTTAGAATATTTGTTGATTAGTGTTGCTGAGAATAATCCTTGAATTGTTTTAAAAGAAATTTGTACTCATGATAGTGTAAGGAAGTGCAGCTTTACAAGCATGAAACATTCATATTTAGGAAATTATCAGTAAACCAGCTAGAATGTGGATTTTATTCAGATCATTCTAGTGATATATGGAAGACTCACTGAGAAATTTTGTGAATTGTCTGAAATTTCAATTTTTGTGTCGAAGAATAGTGTGTGCACAGCATATTTACTTTCAGGTGCACAATGCAAGCATTTCAATTGACATGTCTGCAACAATATTTTTTGGAGACCTATAAGGGTATAGGGAAGGGGGGCATAAGTTGATATACCACTTGTATCACTGCTGTTAGTAAACAGTTTCATCTATTGTTTTGCCCTCCTATAGATAGGGATGGCTGGAAATGAGTAAAAAAGTCTTCTTGTAGTTTATGCTACCTTGTTTTGTCTTTTTTGGATTTAGCCTTGTTTGCCCAAGTAGGTGGTGACTCAAATCTAGCAAAACACTGTGATTTTTACTCTGACCAGTGTTCAGCATTTGCAAGCCAACAACGGTTTAAAGAAAATTTGGTTAACATATAGTTGACATGGGTCTGGGTCATTCCTATTGTCAGAGCATAGCTTTTCTTTGTTTATCTGTAATAGAAACTAGGTTGTGCAAGAATTCAAATTTTCTTCTTGCTTGCCTTGTTTCTACGTCTGTATATGTGATCACAACATTCTTTTGTTTACGGAAAAGTGAATCTGCTGTGCTACATTTTGATTCCTATTTAATGGCAAGCTTTAAGACAATATTATCTCAAGTTGCTGCATTTCGTCTTGGAAATTGGGCTCATTTGATATGGAATAATGAAAGTTCCAATAGAACTTAAAGTTGGCCATTTCATGTTGTGAACATGCTTAATGGAACAGTTTATTTCCTTTGGTCATGTGAACTATAATATTCCCATGGATTAATACTCAATTTACCTTCACAAATTATATATTTTTATTTGTTATTTCGGGAATCTAACTAAAGCTCATATTACATGAAATTAGCTTTATCTTGGTCACACCCATGGTTTAATTTATTGAAATTATCATTCAACGCAAAATTTCTTTGTACCCACAACGTTACAGCATTGCCCTAGATTGAATTTTTGCATTGTACAAAATATGATGTAACTTTTAGGATCATGCTCCTAATGACATCCCCATTGATAAAATATGCAATTATATTCACAAAACAATATGAAATGCCTGTGTTTTCCATGAAGTGCACATCTTTTTGCAAAATATTTGCCACATCTCACATGCACATAACATGGCAATTGAGGTTGTGTGTTTGCCTTGCATTTTTGCGTATCACTGTTGTCTGTTACATCCTTGCTTTAAAGAAATTCATGCAAACTATGTACACACACATTCTTCTGTTCTCATTTATCACACAGAACAGTCTGAAACATTTTTCCCACCACTGTTTTGTACCACAATTATAGCATTTTTAAATCTTATTTCTCAATAAAACATTGCCACCCCACACCCCCATCACCCTTACGTCCTTTCCATGACAACAGACTGTATAGGCTGGACCTCTTTCCATAACAAGCACATTATACAGAGATGAAATTCCGGTAGTTCTATGTAATGCCACAGCACACTAAGAAAGGAGGCTCTGGAACATGAAAACACAGCCAGTACATGGGATTTGTTTTCTGCATTGTATCCTTTCATCAGTTTTGTCTAATATCCCTATTGTTTCGGTGAGCCAAAACTGACAAATTTACTTTTAAATTCAAGTATACCAACAGAAATTAGTTACTGTCCTATGAAATGTTCCTTCTTGATCTGTAGCTGAACGAGCTGCTAATGCGTGGCAATACCATTTCAAAATGCCAAATTACATCCTTCCATGTGTCAATTTAAAATTTTGCAGACAACCTCGTGGAGGGAGTGGCATCAGTCTACTTCAGACAATACCTAGTTCCTTCTCTATTCCCTTGATTTCTGATGTACTAGGTTCGTTCAAGGTTGACCAGATTTCTATTGCGAGGGGAAATAATGGAAAGTCCTACAAGCACCATACTAAGCTGGTTTTTCAAGTATTTCCACAGAGCATCCAACCACAGTTGTCGTTCCCTGAATCCTTGGGCGTAGAAGGAAGTTGACTGCTGTCTTAACCACTGCAGGACATCTTTTGTGTCAGTGCTTCATCGTTCTTCAATTTCTACCCTCTTGTTTGCCTTTCCAAGGAGCTCAAGCAAAACTGATAATCTAATCACTGAGGGCTAAGTCCGGAGTGTACGAACATAACATCAAAACCTCCCAGTGCATTTCAGTGAGAGTTGTTGCATTCAAATTGACTGTGTGGGGCTGGGCATTGTCATGATGAAGAATGACATTTTCAGATAACATTCTCAGTATTTTTGTGAATTGCATTCCATATGTCATCCTTGATCAATGTGCAGTAGTACTGGGCATTAATTCTGACCCTTACTCCAAAAAAAATCCATATGAATAACATCTTGTTTGTACCAAACATGTCCATGTGGTTCATTCATCAGCAATTATCATTCTTTGCCAAACTACTGCAGTTCTTTTCCTTTTTACATTACTGATGCTATCTATATAGCAATCTTTGAATTTTTTAAAAAGTGTCTATTGAAACTCCAAATTAGCCCTCCTTTATAAGGAGAAACCATTTATTTCGGCAGGAAGTGAAGCAATTGCAACCATCCTCATTCATTTAGGATGTGATTTTTTATGTAAATTTTCACCCCCTTCCAAAATTGTGTTGATGTATGTGTGTGTTGTCAACAGTGTGGGCACTCAGATTTAAAGGAACACAAGCATATAAGTTCTCGGACGAAAGTAAGCAACCTGCTACGTAAAAGAAAAGTACTTTAGAAGTTCTGATTCTTTAAATCGATCGCTCAAATTTTTTAACTCAATTTTCAATACTATTAATTCTGAATTTAGTAGGAACTTAGGGCAGCAGCTTAATTGCTTATTTGCTGTTTTCCTTTAAGAACCTGAAGCCAAGAAGGTAGCAGCAGTGAATGACCCTTGTGGTGCTCAATTGGCTGCGTTAAGGCAGCAGCAACAACAGCAACAGCAGCAGCAACAACAACAGTCACAGTCACAAGGTGCAACAACGCCGCAACCAACGCAAAACCAACAGACACCACCACAGGCTGTGCAGGCTGCCCAACCTCGTGTAACGGGTGCAGCAGTCCCACATGCCGGCCTTGGTGGTGTCCAGTCAGAAGACATTCAGGTCCCGGACAAGATGGTTGGCTTGAGTGAGTATGCAAATGATTTTTTTTTTAATCCTCTCCAATTTCAGGGTAGCTTTGCAATTTCTGCCTTGATTTTTTTTTTTTTTTTTTGCAAAGAAAAGGACAAGTGATTAGTACCTGATAATTTGAGCACCGTTGTTTGTTGTCCAAATTTGTTAGCTCAAATCGTGGCTTCATAAAAGGAATATATGCTGTTCTATACATAAGATTGGTTTGATTTACATGCTTGACAGATCTGTTAGTAGTTTTCCTCTTATTTTTGTTACTTTTGAATATGAAAAGTATTACTGCTGTTTAATTAGCTGCACAGGCTGTTTTTCTTTAACTCTGGATGAGCATATGAAGACCAAAATATTATAACTTCCAGCACACTTAAGAAATTCCCTGTTGAATTTCTTGTGAATATACAGAGCAGATGTTCCATTCATATACCATAAGCTCGTCAAACAAAAGGTAAATTTTGGTATTTCCTCAAACTGTCGATCTTAATGTGGCTTTTTCTACTTCTCATAGTGCTAAGAATGTTAACTCACTCATAAATACTAATATTTCAGTCGTGCTCGGGAGCTTATAATGAATATTGTACATCAACGGAGTAGAACGGAAGGTCCAGGAGGAGGTGGCGGCGGTGGCGGAGGAGGAGGAGGAGGAATGTCTGATATGGGAGGAATGGGCAATCATGCTCAGGTAATCACACTGGTAAGTTGTAGCATTCCTCTGGGATAAGATGTCTGCTGTATGTAATTTAATTTTAGTACGTAAGATAAGTGTTTGTCAAAGGGCGTCCCTTTTATGATTTCTTGCTGCTGTATGACCAATAATTTATGCATATGTTTTTGGTGATAATCATTAATACTATCATTACTCGGATATTTCTTGAAAATAGAGATGGGATGGATTGGCACTTTATCTCTCTTCTGTCATCGGTAACATTGCTAATAATTTTATCTGCCAGATATATCTTGTACATCGCCTATAACTGCGAAATTCTAATTTTAAAATTATTATGGATATAAAGGTTTTTGAAAGTAAAAGGGACAAACTTTGGCAAGCCTTTATAGATTATATTTAGCACATTAAAAAAAATATTACATTTATCCTTAATTCAGTACAAATAAGACCAGAAAAAAGTTTTCTCAGGTTTACCAGCAATCTTCAGTTTTCATCTATAATTGATATGACATGGAAAGTACACATCTAACCAGGATCAAATTATTTTCGAAAAGGCTACTCCTAGTGTGTCCCATTTGAGCTGCACGAAATTTGCTGTCCGCCATTGGATCAAGTTGCACCGAAAGGTCTGGGCAATTTTGAAAAGATATCCAAAAACCTGAAAGTCTTGGCAAAATGAGGGGGAACCTTGTTCATAAGCATAATTGAAACAGTAATACATTTAATTAAAACATTTTTTACTTGTTTTGTTGGAATTGAGAATTAGTGATATTATGAACAAATTTTGCCATCAATAAGAATTATCACATGCCTTTCAACATGGAGCCACAGTAGTCTAGTCAGTTGGAATTTCTCTGGCCTTGTCCCAGCAGAAAGTAGCTCTGTGGCTCACCCAGCCTCAATAAATGGGTACCCCGGGGGACATAAAGGTGGTTGGAGCACTGTGCTGATCACCTCCAAAATCGCAAGAGGTCAATGTGTGGGGCCCTATTGCCACATCCGCTAAATGTTCCTTCATGGCACAGTACAATATGCACAGGCAACTTTGTACTACCTTTCAACATAATGAAGCTAATACTTATTCACGTGTGTACATGCTAGAGGACACACTCTCCGAATGCTGAATTTTTCATTATCTTGTTTTCTGTTTCCTGGTAGACCGAATAGCAGGTAGTGCCTAATAGTGTCTTCAAACCTGTAAGTACAGTTTCATGAGCTGAACGTACACATGTAACCTCTAAAAATATGAGAGGGTGTTTTATTTCACCTCATTTCTTGCTCAAAATTTTCTTTTACACTTCATGTATATCAACACTTTTTAATATGAATGTCCACATAACAGCATAAGATAATTTGAAAAGTATGAAAAACGTTTGTGCTTCAAAGTCTTTTGTCGTTTAACGTCCTCTTCTGTCCAATGTTTTGAACTTGTTTTCCACATTCTTCCTCAGGAGCCCCGGGTGTTATTGGGCTACTTTAATTCCTGGAACCTGGAAATAGGTCCAAATAAGTATGTATGTACATCCTTAGATTAGGTTCAGAATTCTGATGGACAGATTACATTAGGCACATTTCATTACACTCTCGCAACAGAGAACAGGAACAATTATGAAGTCACCATCTTCCAAAGAACATCATTTTTTTTTTATTTAGCCATGAATCAAAAAGGATTTTAATTGTTTTGGTCGTGATCCAGGATGGTCCACAGCAAGAACAAGAGAAACCTCTGAGAATTAGTGGAGATCTTCAAAAAGTAGAGGTAAGGATACACCATGTGATTCTTTAATGATCGGTCTAGTATGGTTGACATCATATTTTAGTCTCGTTGTTCAACTGTGCATAAGCCGGTTTTCCCACTAACCTGCAATGTCAATTAAAGGCTGTACACTTATGGATATGGAACTTTTTACAAGTTGAACAGTGATTTGCGACTAAAGTGTTAAAAATATGCTTTATGTAGTAACTAGGGCTAATGTCATATTTCCACTTAACCTTTTGACGCCCAAGCCCTTTTTCAATAGTAAGCCTCGGTTGCCCAAGCCGATTTTGAGCAAAATGCAGAGTTTCAATTAAATGAGTGTAGTTCGGAAGCTAATTGCACTAGAGAGATGAGTGATATACCGTTGTACGCGCAATGAACCAGAGATTCAGACTATATGAAATTTTTGCAAATTCGGCGTATATGTGGCGGGGGGGGAGGGGGCTAACTCTCAAAACGACCTGGACACAGCGTCTCGATCGAGACGCTTGGGCACCTAAAGGTTAAAGCTTATCACAGAATTATATGTGGGGGAAGGGGGTAGGATACATTGTCTTCAGCCTGTAAATTGTAACAATTCAAAATACTTAAAAATTTAATAAATTATCATTTTCTGGGGAAAGAAACTTGAGATAGCAAATTATTATACTGAAATGAAGTACATGCTTACCTGTGAAACTGTTGGAATTACATGATAGAAATCTACCAGCTTTGGTTGGGAATAGTCCTAGTTTCACATACTTCCAATGTATTACAAGTTCCATGTCTTCCCACAACGATGTTAGAAAAATAATGAAAAATATGAAATTTGCAGTTTCCATAACATTGACACACTATGGAAGTGTTGCAGGACATTTCTCTGGACCAAGATTCTCAGATTTGGGGAAAGTATTAGCCTATGTTGGTGTCACTTTCAGATCCTAATACTCGGCCTTCTAAAATTAAATTAAATTCTACATAGTTTTTCGGAATTAATTCTATGAAGTATTGTGTGGCATTTTTTTTTAACTTGGAAAAGTGTTTACAGATATCAGTGGTTAAATTTTAAGTAATACATCACCATTGGCTCAGACTTAATTTTAAATTTCTTCACCCCGGTCCCTTGAGAAACGTAAAATTAAGGTGTAAACAGAGTTGGGGTAAGTGAAAACACTACAGAATTATCTGGAAATTTGATATATCTAAGAAAATGTTTTTACATAAAAAGCAGGAACTCTGTTATAGTTGTTAAACTGATAGGATGTGTTAGATAAGTATTATAACTTGTACCAATAAAGCTGCAGGTCTACTTATAATAGCGCATTTTGTTTATCAGTTCTTGAGGTCTGAACCAATGCAAATTCTAATCAATGCTTATGACTTGGGCCCAGGACTTGGTTATAACATATTTTTTATTTGGCATCAGATCGTGTACTGGGACGAGATCTTTACATATCTGATGAAAATCATCTGAAGTAGACCAACTTGATAAAGCATATTTTTACATATTTTACCAATTTTGCTTCTTTACAAATTTCTTCAATTTTCTCGTAATAAGACATATTTCTGTATAATTTCGTAATTATCTTGCATATACTGTTGTTTTATAATTTAATTTTTCTTCATACATTTAGCACAACTGATAGTTCATATTATTGATGCTAGGATAAGAAAATGACGAATGAAGAATTTAAAAGCAGTTGCAGTCTTCTTTTACCAACTGAAAATAGAACAATAATACCCCCTTTTTTATCCCGCTGACAATTAATATTCATTGAAACATTATTGAGGGAAGATGTTATCTCATTGTTAGGGGCATGCATATTTCGTTTTTAATGAAAAAACTAAATTTGAAAAAAACATTGTAGTGTTAATTTTTCATGTTTTTGAAAGGTGTGAGATGCATTTTGTGACCATATTTTGTCACGAAATAATGCGAAATGAACTGCAAAAAGCGAAATTAACTCTTAAACACGAAATTCAGGGTTTATTCACCGACGCGACACCTTCTGAAGTCTGAAATAAACTTAATACTCTGGTAACTACATAAATGTGATATTAGAAGTGAAATGTTAATTCTGTGGAATAAGTGTAGTTTTTAAATCAAATTTAGGATTATATTCACAATTTTAAAACCAATATGTCTTTTTATATACCACTTTTCATCCATTTTTTCACCGCTATAACACCGATATTTTATTTTATTTACTGCTTTTGAACCCGAAATTGACTCCGTTTTTGTACCGATATTTTGCTTTTTTATTTACCAAAAATATGTGCCTCTACTCATTGTTGTGCAGGATTCTGGCTTCATTTAATACTCCACCCCCAGCCTAGTCTATCTTCCCTGGAAGATACTGAATCCCATGTTATGAGAAATTCAAAAGTACTGTAGTGCATATTTTTGGATTTACTAGGAATATTTCTACCTTTTTCTGACATATTTTTCAATTTTTGACATAATTACATATATATTTTACAGTTTTATAGAACATAACGTTCCGGGCCCTACTTATGGCCGTACTCTTGCAGATGTTGCTTATGCCAACACTTCAGTATTATAGAAATATACGGTGAGTCACATAATTATTCGGACAGATAAGATTTCTGAATATTTACTGACGTAGTCGTGATATAATACGATGATAAATATATAATATTTATTTAACAAACAAAACACAATATGAGCACACTCTTAATTATCTTCAATTATGTTTAATATAATATATTAGTAAAATATTTTCATTAAACAAAACAAACATTGTTTGTGGGTTAAACAAAATTATTCGGACACATGGAAGGAGAGACAGGAAAACACGCTTGAAAAGCAACGAACAGAAATGTCAGTATCTGGTAGGCATCCCTTTCAATTTTAATACCTCGGATAAACGATTTGGCATACTATCTACCAATTTTCTGGTGTACACTGGCGATATGTTGGCCCATTCATGTTGAAGTCTCTCCTTGAGGTCTGCCTTCGAGGTTATAGGTGTTTTCCTCACTTCTTTTTCCAACTTACACCAGAGGTGCTCAATGACGTTCAAGTCTGGAGACTGCGGTGGAGGATGGAGCACTTTTGGGCAGTTGTACAATAACCATTCTTGTACTACGCGGGAAGTGTGCTTCGGGTCATTATCTTGATAAAACATAAAGTTACAAAGAATGCCCATCATTTCAGCACTAGTCTTTAGATTTGACTTCAGAATGTCAAGGTAAAGGTACCTGTCCATTGTCTGTTCGATGAAAGCCAATTTACCAACGCCTTGGGCCGACATGCAGCCCCAAACCATTACGTGACCACCCCCGTGCTTCACTGTTGCTTGCAAATTTTTCCCTCGGAGCTCCTCATTTGGTTTACGCCACACTGTTACCCTCCCATCTGACTCACAAATATTGAATTTACTCTCGTCAGTGAAAATTACCCGATTCCAACATGTCTGATCCTTTGCTAAGTGTTCCTTTGCGAACACCAGTCTTTTTGTCCTGTTTGGCTTACTTACAAATGGCTTTCTCCTGGCTACACGGCCATGATAGTTTGCCCTTCTGAGCACTCTTCGTATAGTTTCAGGATGACTATGCTTTCCACACTCCTCAGCTATCTCAGCACACACCAATGGAGCACTCATCTTTGTTTTTTCTTTAATTCTCCTCAAGATTACTGTCTCTTCTCTGGGGGAGAAAATTCTTGGTCTCCCTGTATGACCATGGGACTCGATCCTGTCTTCATCTTTAAATCGCTTAATAATATCTGCAACTGTACTTTTTTTCATTTTCAACATTGAGGCAATTGTACGGTAAGTTTTACCCTTAGCGTGGTGCCATATCACTAACTGACGTTGTTCAAATGAACTTTCCTTTCCTCTTCGACCTATTTCTACATAGAAAATGTTCTTATATCACAACTTTGTTAAACAAAACGCGATCGTAATTGCTACAGAAACCTACAGGAAACCAGAGTTAATATATATGAACAGAGTATGAATCAATTTGTAAATCGAAATTGTCACTGTATCGCAAACTTACGTTAACATTTACTATGTGTCCGAATAATTTTGTGGCACTATTTTTGCAACGGTAGGGATTCATCCTTCGTTATATTGTTGCTGATGTTCGTTTTTTAACCTTTTATCGACCAACATGACATTTTTTAAACGAAAATCAACTTCAACGCTGTACACAGATTTCACTCCCTTCCCGCTCATAAACGTTAGAAATTTACTGTGTGTCCGAATAATTATGTGACTCACTGTAAACTTAACATGAAGAACATGAAATATTAAAATAAGAGTATTACTAGATGGTCAACTAATCCTGACTGAGCTTTGCTAATTTACATATTTCTTCTGTGCATTTGTGGGTGTAACATACATGTAGTGTTTGCAGAATGGGCTTAGTTTAGTGTTTTTTCCTGCATTTAATGCTAAACCTGGCCTTGCCTTGAATTACCAGAATTCATGAATAATTTTTGTTTTTATTTTTTCCTCTTCCAGTATGCAAAACAGCTTGTGTATGACCTGATAGCAGAGAAAGAAATGCAGGTAAATATTCACTTCAGCACTATTTATTTCGCCTTGTAATGCCTGATGAAAAAGGTATGACTTCTGTTAAAAGTTTTATGTATTGCTTGATTTACCAGCTAGGAATTTTACAGATTATAGAAGTTCGTCACCTATTTTTTTAGTCATTTTTTGTGCACTGCTTGCCTTTGGCATTTTTATGAAACATACTTATGATGTGACATTAAGAATGTATTTTAATGTTATTGAAAGAGCATAAAAAATCACTTGTATAGTAGATCCAGGCCTATTTGTCAATAAATGGATTAGTTCATATTGTTGAAAGGTGTGCCTGGAGGACGTGTATTTTGGGTGCTATGCAGTTATTCTTGTAGGGTAGTTGAAGTACACTTATTTTCACATCCAGATTGTTATAATTTGAATAGGTATAAAGGTTACTTGTATGCTAAGGAAATTTGTGGTTAAATTGTTGCTCTGAAGAATGTAGCTTTATTGCTTAATACTTGTATCATGTGCTATTTTTAAGAATGATGAATAACATGCTTGCTTTGTCTATTTGGTTAGCTGCATAAGTAGGAGCAACTTGCATAATTTTTTAAAAAAATTAGGGTGTTGTCCCCAAGTGTGTTACGTAGTGGGAACTGTAGTTATGGTTCCCAACTATCCCTTCTCCAATACCTGCATTGGATGTTGGGAGCATGGTTTGCTTTTGTCCTTTGATAGTTTCGTTTCTCATCAGGCCTTTACCCGTGGTCAACGTGGGCCAAACCAAGGATTCAGTGAATACGGAGGTGGTCCCGATTCAGCAGAGGTAGGGGTTATAAGTATTGTTCAGTAATTGCAGCCGTTTCATGTATTACATTGTTTCTCGGTAATGCAAATCTCCTGACATGCCAGAGTTTCGCACAAGTTTTCTGATGCTGAAGGAAGTTTGTTTTTGTTTTGAAAATTGATTTCCTTCCCATTGAAATTGTGTATTAGCATGTTCAGGCATCTGAAGGAGTGTTGTCTGTGGTGCAGTTTAATGTTCTGGCATTCATTTTGTGCAACACTCCATTCTGCATGTTTATATTCTCTAATTGTATAATTTATTTATTATCTAAGGAAACCCGTGCATGTACATTCAGAAGTTTTTGACTTAGGATTATTATGTGACTATTGATAGGTGCGTGCATGAAGTTAAGGATGCAATGCAACATTCAATTGATTGCCAATAAACCCTGACAGAGGTTTTTTTACATATGTATGTATAGCATGTAGAGATGACCAAACACAAAATTTTGTGATAATTTTCTATCCCGAAATTTGATATTTTCATATTCAGATTATACAATTATCTGAAATACCTGAATGTATTGATTCTCTGGACAGTTTGTTATTTATCTGTTTTGGGGCTCTTCGCATATTGTCATATTAATCCTACTGTATAGATTCTCTCAAAGTCCTCTTCTAATCTATCTGTTTATTCATTTTATGGTTTCTCAGCAGATTTTTTAAATGTTTACCTTTTTTTTAAACTAAAACAGATCTATATCTACATTACTAAGGTCAGTGTAAATGCAGTTTTCCACCGTAACAAAAATGTAAAAGGGTTACAGTTAAGAATGTAACATTGTTTGATGTCCTGATCCTTTACATGGTAATTATTTTCTTAATTCCAGACCATTCTTCCCAGAATAACTTGCTGAACTTGAAAAAGTAAATAGCCATTTGCAGACACAGGTTATCTCAATACTTTGATATCAGGATATCTGATATCCAGATAGCTGTATTATCCAAATTATCTGTTGCATCCGAAATGGATATCAGATATTTTGAAATCTGGATTTTCTATAAACAAGAATCCTCTTGGATAATTTCTTAAGCTCAACAATTTTCAAATACAGTAGATTCTTGATCATATATTTTTAAATCACCTAGAAAACCTTCAAAACTTTTGAGGAAATCAACCTATGGGCGTAACAGCCAAGTCCGGATATATTGAAAATATACCCAGATGCCTGGAAACTTAAAAATCCAGTTGTTTTTGTTTTTTTTGGCCAAGATTAAGAAATGGAAAGAAATTTGCACTTTTTCTTGAACCAGCTTCTTAATGGAAGATATTCTACACAAAAATGTTAAAACGTGGTTGAAATGCCACCAAAAGATCTGCAAGTCTAAAATTGTCTAAATTACCTGTAGAAACCCAGGAATTTAGTTTTGTCAAAATAAGTAGGAAACCCTGTTAAGACCTTAACATATGGAAGGTTTTGTTGTATTGACACCATTAGGGAGTAAGGGGAATGTAAAATGGAGAATCCATGTGAATATTTATTGAATGCAACAAATAAGCTATTTCACAACTTCCTCCTTTTTACTTGTTATATTAGTGATATCAGTTTATTTTAAGAAATAGTGTAAGATGTTTTATTTTAAGTGGAATGCTACTTTGCATAAAAGTAACCCTTCCCTCAACATGAAAATACAGTAAATACATGCATGTCATAACTGCAGTTTTATTAGTTCCCATTTTCATTTTGGACTTTTTTTTTGTCAGTCACATGGTCCGAGTGCAATAGTTCATTTAGAATGTGATTGTGAGATGTATGTTTGTACACACACACACTTAACATGCTGTATATGTAAACACGTTAACGGTGAATAAAAGTTGAATGTACGTAAGAGTAGTTTTGTCATTTTGCATTGTTTTATGTATTCATATGTAGCTGCCTCTGGGGCAGTTCTGATCTGAGTATGCGAGTGCCCTCCGTAAATTTCATCTTAATCATTCATTCTCGTTATTCTAGTTAGCCAAAGTTGCTTAAAAGCAATGCTAAACATGGCAGGAATGCACCTTGTACCCTTTGAACTCTCCAATAATAAACGTTTGGGTGTATTCTCACATTGTGTTTGTCAAAAACAAATGTGTGTCCCCAGAATGTTTTCGTGTATGTGCACATCTCGATGTACATCTGCGAGTTTACTCCTGAAGAACTGAAAGAGGCTCATTCATACCAGAGATTGGGATACCATGGTAGCTTGGGTACCAATTTGCCTGAGCATAAGTGGACTTCAAAGTAGGACTCCTGAAGGTGTTATGTCCCTAAAGTAAGCAATATTTCATAATGATACCTTTAAAATGGAGAAATCATGCCATCTTTGTCTTTGAAAGACATGCACCACTTAAAATATTTTGTTTGTATTTTTTTTAAATTTTACAAACAAATCTCAATGATTTGCAATTACAGTGGAAGACTGATTTTTCCAGATTTTAAATTTCTCCACATTGTTTTACTTTCAAGGTCCCAAAAAAAGGTGACATTTTAAAAAAACTTCCTTATATATTACATGTTCCTACATGCTAAGTTCTTTAGTGTGTCCCCTGAAAAACACAAGGTTGCCCTGTAGTAGGATAGCAATTTGTACTTGTACATGTAAGATTTTTTTTTTCATTTAAAGATTAAGATTACTATTTTCAGATTTACATGTTTGTCTTGTTAGCAGTAGCATGTTAAAATGTGATATACAGTGGAACCTCAATTTTTAAGTTTTTCAAGGGACCAAGCTGGGAAATCAAAATGCAGGGAAATGTAAAATCAAGGAAAGTTTTAAAACATTTTGTTATGTTGGGGAGTTTGAAACCGGAAACGTAAAATTGGGGTTCCACTATATATATATATACACATTGGAACTTTGAATTTATGTTCCCAGATTTTACATTTTCATGCATTATACATTCAACCTTGATGGTCCCAACATGCAAAATGTTATATAATTTTTCTGCATTTCAAGTTTTTCCACCCTGGTCCCCTGAAAAATGTAAAATCGATGTTCCACTCTATTAGGTATTGCTATTCTTCCAAATAATATGTGGTAGAGTACTCTACCAGATTATTATATTTTCTTGTTATGCAATTTTTAAATGTCAACTAATGCATACCCATGCCAAACAAAGTGCTTATGTGCAGAAAGATTTTTTTTTTTACTATAACATGTCTGCTATTTGCTCTGGTGATGGACAACTACATATAACCAGTTTCATCAAAACTTTAAAAATTATTATTATAGTGGTGTTTTGCTGGGCTTTTGTGTGTAGAGCTATGGGTTAATCACTATCATCTACGAATAGACTTAAAATAGGTGGTGTAGCATTTCATTTGTCATAGTCTATTGATAGCACATTTTCTAATTAGTTCTTTTTTTGAGGTGAAATGTTTGGATCTCCTACAAAGTTCGTTCACAAAGGTCTGTTACTAACATTCCACTGACTGCTTCTGTAGTGCATTTCAAAACACAGGCATCATTGGCATCTTGTAACACTGCATGATCTGTAGGAGACTGGACCACTGCTTTCATGCCACTGATCTGAAACTCATCATATCTCCCGAGTGCATTGTAATCCGAAACAAACTCTTTTAACACCACTGGAATTGCCCATCAGCATTATTTCTCTGCCTTGTGACTGTAGTTGGGCAAAAAGAGAAAAAGAGGGGCTTACAGAAACCCAAATCGGACACAAATAACCACCTATGGATCAAAAGAACCACTCATACTAAACTCCTTTTATATATATTTATACAGCACCATACTTACGTGTGTATAATGCGCACCCTGCTTTTGGATAGGGAAAAGCAACAATTATCCCATATATAATGCGCAGTACAATTCAGGTTCAAGAATGGCTTTCTTAGTTTTAGGTTGTAAATCTGTTGCTATACCGATGAAGAGCAATGGACATCATACCTATTCAAGGAGTCACCTGTTTCTATGTGGACCAAGAGGAGAATATACTCTTGTGCATACAATGAGCTGCCAACTCATGCTCCCCCCCTCTCCCTCCACTGTGTTTAGCACCCCAAGACTCACTTCTGGTACCACATTGTTTATTGGGTAGTAGAAGAAAGAAAGATCAAAATTATGTTATGGATTTGCAACGGTCAGGAAGTTATTTTCTATTTGTCATTCAATAAATACCATTGTGATACACATCCTGCATGATGCGAGGTGCGTGCACAAAATCCGCCAAAATTGCACCGCTTTTCTCGGTGTTACAAAACATGGTCGTTACAATGTGAAAAATCATGGGAAATGGCCAGACTTGTATGGTTTTTAAAATTATAATTAATTGCTCAAGAAACCAAACCTGGTAATTTGTATTTGCACCTGTTAATATATACATGTTATATGCAGTGACATAGTGAAAACATGTGTAATTCCATGGGGCTGTCCAAATTCACAGTTTTTGGGTGCAAACATTTTGGAAATAAGTGCGCATTATACATGAGTAAATATGGTAAATAAATTTCCTTTTTTACCCTACCCCTTGCCCCTTTCATCATCCCTTAATATTTGGATTGTGGAAAGGGAATAACTAAAAAAAAAAGCATTCAGTAACAATTGGCTATTCCCTAACTACACTGCTCAAAATAATTAGGGGATCACGCAAAAATAAGTAGGAGATCAGACCAGATATCAAAACTCATGTAGGCATACTAATACCAGATCCTTTATTACATTCTGAGATTAGTTACAACAAGATATGCTGTCATGATACCTGATGTTAATGACATTAGTGACATGTGACACGATATGACAATTAGAGCATCAGTAGGACATCACAAAAAAGGGCACAAAAACAGACACAAACACTACAGCAGCTCTCCTCTAGTACGGTGTATGGTCTCCCCTAACGGCCAATACTGCTGCACACCTGCGTGGCATGCAATCAATGAGCTGTTGGGGGATACGTCGCCACTCTGCCAGAAGGGCAATTTCCAGCTCTGCACGAGTTGTGGGAGGTGCTGATCGAGCTGCAACTTGTCGGCCTGGTGCATCCCAGATGTGCTTGTTTGGGTTTAAGTCTGGAGAGCAAGCTGGCCAGGGCAGACGCTCGATACCCTCCTGGTCCAGCATGTCGTCCACCAACCCAGCTCGGTGTGGACGAGCATTATCATCCATGAAACGGAAAGAATCACCAATGGCACCAGCATAAGGCACGACATAAGGTCGGAGGATCTGGTCTCTATACCTTCGAGCTGTCAAGGTGCCTTCGCGGATGATGTGCAGGTCCGAATGTCCACCAATACTGATTCCTGCCCACACCATCAGTCCACCGCCACCATATCGGGAGCGTTCGTGCAAAAAGCTGGGTTGTTTCGTGTTCTGCGTTCCTTCCAGATGAGAACACGCCGACTGTCAGGTTCCACACTGAATCGCGACTCATCAGAGAACAGAACGGACCTCCATTCGGTATGTCCCCAACCACGATGTTCCTCAGCCCAGTTTCTACGGGCTATACGGTGTTGTAACATTAATGGAACACACACCATGGGCGTACGTGCATAGAGGCCACCTTCATGAAAACGATTATGGACAGTTTGAGATTACAGTCTGCATCCTGTTGCTGTTTGCCAGGCACATTGCAGTAGCGTTGCATTCTGCCCCCTGTTCCGACGGGCTGTGATTAAGAGATAATGGTCCTCCCTCGATGTTGTTGCTTGTGGACGACCTTGGTCTTGTCTTCTGCGAACACGTCCTGTTGTTTCAAAACGATTCCATAGTCTGGAAATCACACTTTGCGACACTCCAATGGCGAGTGCTAGATGGCGTTGTGACTGCCCAACTTCAATCCTTCCTATGGCTCTCCAAGCCATAGCTTTAAGTAAATCACGTTGGTATGGCATTGCCTTTCTCACCTGAACCTTTGCCGTCCCCAACTGAACTGTATCGCTAACCAGAGACGACTAGCATACAACTCCAGCACGCACACACTCCTCCCCTCTACCCTTTGATATCACCAGTGCAAAGGTTACGTCATGTTTAATGCACTGGAACTTTAGTTTACGGGTCTTTAGCAGCTGATTGTAGCTCATACAGGCCCTGACAACATATCTGGTCTGATCCCCTACTTATTTTTGCCTGATCCCCTAATTATTTTGAGCAGTGTAGTTTGCCCCACCTTACCCATAAATGAACATGCTTTGTTAAATAACATGAAAAGATGTTATCTGTATTAATAATGTGTTGCTTTTGTGTGATAAGGTTCCTGTCCCACGGGCAGCGGTGGGTGTTGTCATTGGAAAGGGTGGTGACATGATTAAGAAGATACAGACTGAGACTGGAGCGTGGGTGCAGTTCCAGCAAGATTGTGACGATGGCCCTGGGGACAGGAGGTGTCTCTTAACAGGGCAGCCAGACCAAATAGAACAGGCTAGGAGACGGATTGAAGACCTCATCGACAGTGTGTTGGTAAGCAGTTACACACCTCCTGTAACCATTGCGAATGAAAGCAGATGGTCTTCATTCTTGGGAGGGCAACAGTAGTGTCGGGGAGACCTTATTGTGTGTGCCACAAATTCAGAATTCGCATGACAAAAAAGAAAAGGAAATAAAGTGAGACATGCTTGTTGCCTCGGATGACACGATGGCTTCGAAATTTTGCTTCATGCCCAAAAGTCAGTGGAATGTTTCAGAGCTTTTTCATTTTGTTTCGGTATTGTCATCTGGAATCCAGAATGTCTGCCAATGATTATGGGAATGTGGTGAGGCAGTCCCTGAAATTTGATGTGGATGTACCTGGGGGAAGGGGGTAAACTTTTAGTTTGCCACATTACCAGTTTCTTTTCGTCTTTCTCCCTCCTTGCACAAAGATGGTTGTCTTCAACTCCACAGTTTAAGTGGTGCTGATATTTCAGTCTGAAATGTGTAGCCAGAAACAAAGTGAAGAATGGATTTTGGATCATGCTTCTGGTAAAGTGCTTCTGAGAATGGAAGGTAAGACAGTGGCTACTACTTCATTCCTGTAAGCGTGCAAAACTGTTTTTGATCATTATCTTATAGTGTTAAAGCTAGAATTAGCACTATAGTTATATTCTCCTATAACAACATACGTTAAGTAATAGACAATTACTAAAGCAAGCAAGCATGTCGTTCGTTATTATTGAAATAGCACATGATAGAGAGGTCGTAAAATATCATATAAATGCTTATTCTGAAGATCCAGGTAATGGAATAGTGGCATAAGTCTGTGATATTATATATAATAAACTCTAGTTATAGAAACTGAAGCTCTAGTAGTGTGTGGGCGCATGCACATGCATGTGTATGGCACAGAGGGGTGCGATATAATATGTTGGGAGTAAATTGAGTAAATAGATATACACATTATGATGTATCTTAGTATACATGTTATAGATTTTTTTTTTTAGTCCTTAAGTTAAAATAATGTAGGCTACTAATGTACCTGTGATTTATATCTAGTAAATAATTTTGCAGTGAAATACAGTGTTGAAGCAAAAATAATCACATGGTAAATACATCATTACCACTATGTGATTATTTGATCAGCTTGGTTGTATTAAAGACTTCTTGAAACTGATGCATGCCAGCTTTCAGTATTAAAATAATAATTTATTAACTTAAGGAGATTACAATTGAAGCAAACTGTATAAATCAGGGATTTTTGTTTTCTTCATTATTGTTGTAACAATTACAAAGTTTTTCTGTTGTGTGCTGTACCACAAAGCTGTTTTTTTAACAATGGTTGCAAAAGTAGAGCTTTATCATTAATATACCGGTTGAAAATATAAAATGAAACAATTTAAAAAAAGTATGCACTAAACTGATTTCCTCTTTTTTATCTTTATACATGTGAAAAATGTGATTTAGGCAAGAATGCCTAACCTGTGAAAGCCTCTTGGTAAAAAATGAGTAATGATGTATGCAGTTCTAGCTTTCTTAAGAGATAATGTGACATAAGATCATGATTGCAACATTGTCTTTATTGCAATAAATGCATTTGCACAAACATTGAACACAACTTTTAAATTATCTTGGAAAAAATTCAGGTGGGCATTGTTTGTTGTATATGTATTTCTTCACAACCTTCTTAGGCCTTGGAGAGAAGCGGTGTGGAAGGACTAATTTCTTCATCTCCGGATCATAAAGATATGCCCAAATTTCATAAGGTCACCAGATCAGGAGAGAACTTTTCATGATTGGCTACAAGCTCGTCCAACAGATTAGAGCAGATATTCACTCTTATCCACTTTATTTTGGGTGTCGACTGGTACCAACTTTGCAAACACTTTACAATCTTCTGTCACCTTCTGCATCTCATTGAGACCACAGTCGAGTTGTGCACAAAGCTCTAGAATTCACATGACACTTATCTTCTCCCCTGGCTTATTCATGGCTTCCATTATCCTTCTGTTAATGTTTGTACAAAAACATCCTCTGCACCTTGTGAGATGCTGTACTAAACTTGTCTAGTCTGGTGTGCACTGTAATACTGGGTAAATTACAAGAGTGCTATTCGGAAATCAAACTTCCCGAGAGGCATGAAATAAGGAAAACATATATTTGTTATACATGAAAGTTGCACATGTGAACTATTTTACAACATAATTGCCATCTAAATTCATCAGGCATTTGTCAGTGAACGCACTTTCTTCTGTATACCCTCGTTGCCACCAGGGAATCTGCCATTCTCAAACACCATCCATCAGCTCCTAATTTTGGTACCCATCTTGCACAAAACTTGATAACCCAGCCTCACAGGCTGTCTCATAGAGGGGGTTGCCCAATTTCAGGAAATTCTTGACTCTTTGTGTACTGTATATTGTGAAGTGGCAGTATTCGTAAACCATGTTATCCACTCATTCAAGGTCATCCAGCACAACAGACTGTCTTCCTTGTCCTCCTTAATGACACACATGAGTTCTTCCCTCTTGAAATTTCCGGCACCATTTCCTGACACAACCTTCACTCATGACTTTCTCTCCATGCATGACACTCATTCTACAAATGATTTCAAGCTTCCAGCTGCGCTATGGGCTTGCACCTGCAAAACCATATTACACCATTAACCTCGCGGGAGCATCTATTGTACCAGCAATGGTTTTCTGCCCACTACACACCAAGCCTAAAAACACTGTGACCAACCACTTGACATGCCGTGAGTCAACACGTGACAGCTTATTTCTGTTCATGCACCTTCATCAGACATTTTTACAATATTATAACTGCAACATTCATGAAACTAAGAATAAATGTCTGATGGAGGAAGTATGTGTTCTTCCGAAAGGTTGTAAAATTTTGGGTTTATAACCTTGTACGAACCATAAACTACAGGAGAAGTAATTCTACAATACAAGCAACAGCAATACGTATATGAACGTATTTTTCGGCCGATTTTCCTGGGAAAAGGGTCATTACTTGGAGAGGGTCGTTATATTCGGGGACGTAGAATCGAGACTTGACTGTAATTGACATTCATAGATTATCGGTTTTTTGTTTTTGCAGGATGACAGGAGTCCTAGAACTGCAAAGTTACTTTGATAATCTTTAGATACTTCTTAGAGAAAAAAAAACAATTAAAATCTTGCGTTGTTGCTTCGAAGGACATTTCCGAAATGAGTTTGTTAAATGTAGTAACAATATTTGACATTCCAGTATGTCATATCTTTATATGCATATAAATTAGAGATTGGACGGATTAATCGGTATGGGCTGATATAGGCATATTGGTGTATCAATTTATCGATAAAATTACCGATTATTTTACCGATCCGATATATCGATTATTATCTGATAATTTAGTGCAAAATTTTGCCATTTTGTTGTAATTTTTATGGATAATATCCATGCCCTACTTTCCAAAAAAGTAAATGTCTAAATATGCAATTTATCTTGCACTGCAGTCACCTTGAAACACACACTTATTAAAGAGGTCAGTGAACCTTTCAGGTTCTTCAAGGACAATTTCTAATTTTATATCGGATCGGTAGAATATTGGTATCGGTAAATTTTATATCTGTACTTTACCGGTATCTGCCAAAATTTCATATCGACCCATCCCTTATATAAATAAACAAAAAAGAGAAAACTATTTGTATATTTGCCATGTGGTTCTGGTTTTGTTCCAAACCAGCCATCCTGAAATGGTTAAATTTGTTTGAATGTAACCATTTTAAGATGTAGGACCATATAGTCTGTTGTTCAGAGACAACAGCTGAACCTAAATAGAAATCACTCCATGGTCCTCTATGTTGGTGCCATTTTCTTGCTTCGGCATGGAGTCAAAAACACATGCAAAGTTGTCTGGCTGTTATCACAAATTGGATGTTTTTTGTAAAATTTTCCCAGAGACATGTACAATATTTGCGAATTATGTTCACTAATAACTGTTAACGATATTCTTTCCAGCGCAGGGACAATGAGATGGGAAGAGGACGAGGTCGAGGTGGCCCTCCACCACCTTTTGATAGAATGGGTCGTGGAGGACCAGGGGGCGAGTATGGTCCCGGACCAGGAGGGCCCGGTGGTTGGGACAGAAGACCAGGAGGAATGCAGCCACCCAACCAAATGGGTGACAAGCAAGAAATTACTTTCACTGTACCTGCAGCCAAGTGTGGAATAATAATTGGTAGAGGTGTGTAGATACAAATATTTAAAATATGCTGTTGCCTATTTCATACATGTTTGCAAAACATCAAAAAATACAGTATTTCAGAGAGGCTTATGATTGGCTCTGAACCTTTGGCCATTTTTGTGCATTCTTATGATTGGTTCTGAACCTTTGACCATTTTTGTGCATTAATGCCAATGTATAGAACTGAAAAATTTGTACTGTTATCATTTCTGGTCAGATTGAAAGGAAGGGGAGGGGGTTCGTGCGGCATTAGTTCTTTACTAACAATTCCAGCCATCCTCCATGAATGAAATGCATAGGAATATTGGGCATCACTTATGCTACAATTTGGTTATTGATTGGTAAGTCTGTAATGTATTGGTAAAACCCATTGCTGTAATATATCTATAAATAGGCTATAATGTAGCACAAATTTGCCATTTAATTATTTTTATGAATAAAAGTATATTTAATATACCTGTTCTTGTAAGTACCGTATTTATAAGTTAATTACATGCAATTCCAGAAAAGTTCACATTGTACATGCACAAACACGGTTAATACTGAAAAAAAAAAATTGTTCAGAGACTAAAATATAGTACCCTTACAGTGATCCACATATTTCTGATTTTGTTTTTTTGGCCAAATTTCACCAAAATTGTTGTTCTTAATGTGCATCATGAGATATTGAAAATTATTAAAAAATAGTTTTTCTTGTATGTACGCATTGCTTGCATTGTAGAATTATTTTCCTGTAGTTTACGGTTATTACAAGCATAAGAAAACAGTTTTTCGTTGTGACGTTTCAGATGTGATCAAAATATTTTTTTATCTGAAATAAAAATAAAACAGACTGCTTCTTTTCACAGTTAGGTTGCTATATTACAACAATGTAACATTGACAACATCCATTATATAACGGATTCTTTTTGTTGAAAAAATTGCTAACCATTGTTATAACTGTATCTTTAGTCAATATTAAAATAAATGATTAAGGGAGCGTGTGTTCTCCTGAGCAACTAAAAATTGTTTTCTTATGCTTGTAATGACCATAAACTACAGGAAAATAATTATTAAAAAATGTATTAGGATCATGCCAATAGGGGTGTTGGGTTGAAGCCCAATGTGAAAATGGGATAAATAAATATGCCCACATGCCAATAGGGGTGTTGGGTTGAAGCCCAATGTGAAAATGGGATAAATAAATAATATGCCCACATTAGGGGATTATGGATTGTTACCAACAATGTTATTGGTCTTTGTGCAGCATCATGTAGACAATTAGAGAAATACTTGGAAAGAAGTAGCAGGCTCCAAATTAAAAAAGAAAAGGGCACTTGGGAAGCCCTGGCCTTTAGGAGGCTACTACTGCACATGGAGTTTCATTTTAGTTTAGTTTAAGTGTGTAGATGAAATTGTTGAATAAATATTGATGCAGAATCATAGTTAGATCAGTCAATAGTGGAGAGATCTATAATCTGTATGAAGAAAGTATCAAGCATTTCCACCTGTGACTTAGTCATCTAGTAGGACACTAGTAAGTGTCTTGCCTGCAGGAAGGCTATATCAGGGTACTGAACTTCTAAAGTTAGTCAACTAAATTTAATAACTTTTCAGTTTCACTGAAATGTCACTACATTATATCCACAGTAAGACTGAAGCAGATTAATCAGGACAATATTGATCAGTCTTTATCAAAAATTTCTGTAATCTGAAACTTTCTCACATAAATGTGGTTTTATTTCTCCGGTATAAAACTAAAATTGGCCTACATTTTATGATTTTCTAAATAATGGATCTCATTTGTAGGACAAACTTCCACCAGAGTAAGTAATTACACATTTGAGTTAACTAATAATTGTGGATTGTATTTTGGTGTGTATATTATATTCTGTTTACTATTCCTCCATTAGGTGGTGAAACAATTAAGCAAATCAACCAACAAACAGGTGCACACTGTGAGCTGGACCGAAGGCCACCACCCAATCCTAACGAGAAAGTGTTTGTCATTCGAGGTGCTCCAGACCAGATAGAACATGCAAAGAGGCTCATTACAGAGAAGATAGGAATGGTAACTATTGAAATCTGTTGCATGCACACACAACATTCCCCCAATCTTGAAACTAGCACACTATTGGCTGAGAAAATGCCTTGGTATTTGTAAAGCGAGATAAATTATAAGTTCATGGTGTGGTGCAGTAATATCTTTCAGGATATTATATTAAAAATTGCTTTGGTTTTGAATGTTTTTTCTTATTCTTGTGATATAAATTTCAATCTCTGCTTTTGTTAACATAAATTATGGTCTAATCCATGTTGAGGAAGGCACCAAATCTAAATTAATGTTGCAAGAGTAAGAACAATATTTGTATTAAAATATATAGTCAAATGTACCCGGAGTAGTTGTTTATGAGTAGTAAGTATAGTTACAATTCTAGAATAACAATTTCTTAATCATATTGTAGCAGTTGTTTGGATAACTTTCCAAACACACCAACATAAAGCTTTACATATTACGATCCATATTCCAGTTTCTTTGCACAGACTATTACATGATAACAGTTTTTTTTTCCTTCCTCTAGAGCAGTTTCCTAATAGTTATTATTTTATATTATTTATTGTTTTATTCCTAGTGTAACAATTTTGAAATGTTTTGCATTATATTTTAATTATGGCTGAGCCTATATCCATAAAAATGCCAAAACTCTTAGATTCCTTCTGATACTGAGTCTTGAAAATGTAACAGATAATATTATTGTGTATATATTGCATTCCAATTATATGCATCAACTTGCTTTAAAATATTCAAGAAGTAGCATCAAAATATTAAAATACCCAGTATATAAACAAAAAAAATGCATTTTTCTCCTCAATGTTGGTGCAAAATAAATGAAAGCTTCAAATTTTGCACAATTTCAAGGATAATAAGACTGAAAATGCTGTGCAGACATTGGAAAAGACACAAATGCCAGGCATCAGTATATAAGTTGCAACGGATACTTTCCTCCTCCTTACCTATGCACTGGCATTGATATTGGCTCATCCCCAACTGCTAATTCTTGTAAAGGCATAAACTTCTATTCATATATTCTCCATAATGTTTTGTGCTTATTGTAAGAAGAGAACTGATTTTGTAACCTTTTTTTTATTACACATATTTTTGTTTCACAAGATACTATGTCAAAACACAGTGAAGATGAATTTTGTCACTACTTTAATAACATGTGTAACATGTAAAAATTACTTAAATTTTACTCATTATAAGAAGGTAAAATAGCCTTCAGCAATACTAAAGAGTCCAGAGGTATGCCGATTATGTATTTGTTACCAGTTCCTATGGGAGCATGAACAGGCTGCTAAATTGAAGCAGAATGTGTATTTTCAGTCCCAGCCGGGGCCTGCCCCACCTCCGATGCAGTATCCTATTGGTCAGGGTCCTGGACCTGGTGGGTAAGTATCAAGACAGTCAATGTTGTTACTTTGAAATTTACATGTATAATTTGGTAAAGGTGTAGTGGTATCATGTAGGTTCATATAATCAGGGTGGCGGCAGACCTGGGAAACCGGGAAAAGGCAGGGAATTTTGTTTTGATTTTTTTTATGTGATTGAATGAATGTACCAGGCATTTGCTTTGAAAGATGTTATGAAGCATTACATGGGAACAGGAAATCTTGTTGCTAAGTCTGAGCATCAACTTTTAGGTCTCTTTTATACACAACACAATTACAGTGCCAGAAACTAGTGATGGGAGGTGGGGGGGAAGAGATTTCCGGAGGGGCAGAAAAAATAAACCTCTAAATGTTACGTGGGAAATGCATTGAATTATCATTTTTTTCTTGTCTGCATGGGAGTAGTAAGGGCACAGGACTGTCAACAAATAGAGGGGATGGGGGATGTCGTAGTATGGCATTTTGTCTGACATTCTGAAGGAACATGAAAACAAATAAGGGCACTACGCAACTCTGTAATTTGTCGAATGTCGTGATACAGCATTTGTCAGATTAGCATTTTAAGCTCAAATGATGTTGGTTTTTGTTGGATATCGCCATCCGACTAACATTGAACTTCGACAAAATGTCTCACTACAACATCGACAAAAATCACATGCATGACACTCTTATGAAATTGATTGTTTTTGGATGTCTTCAGACTGCAACATCTGACGAAAATGAGCCTTGTACATCAGTTTGTCTGCTGTTCTACCACATTTCATTGAACAAACGTTTTGGCTCTGTTTAAGCATGCAATTTTTGTCGAACGTAGCAGTTTGATATTTGTCATTCTGCGACATCCAACAAGAATTGCATGCATTGCGCTCTTACGAAACAGATGTTTCTTGGATGTTCCAGTATTGCTTTTGTTATCGTTTACGACGTTGTCAGATGGAACATCCAACAAAAATCACATGCATAAACTGAGCCTTAGTCTGCTGCTGGAATTTTATTACTCTTCTTTCTAATTTAACCTAATTTAATGTAGCAATCCCTACAAAGGTTTTTTTCCCCTTGTCTTAATACTGGTTTTGCACAACTTACAATGCATTTACAACGACATTGAAGTATTCTTTGATATCAAGATGAATCCAACAAATCAAGATATATATATGTTGAATAGTATCACAAATAGGTGAAACAAAAATCTGCATTGGTAAACGTTATAAAAATTTGACAAGTGCATGTTTTCTGCAACATTCATATTACAATTAACACCCCCCCCCCCCTCTGTCCTGTCTGTTTAAACTCATGAGAGATGGATATTAATCTGTCACTGAGTCAAGGTAATGTGCAATGTTATGAAATAAAATACTAACAATAAATATGTAAAATTTTAATATTATAATTACACAAATCAGTGTTAACTGCATATCACTTTCTTCAGTAATTGAAATTTCTCTGCCAGCCCTGCTAAATTGTCACATTTCATCTACTGATTTATACAAGGGACATGCATAAAGTAAGTTCCAATTAGCAGGTACATTGCTTGATTTTTTGCAAACGTGATAAAAGTGTAAAATGTTAATTGCTGCGAAGTAGTGTTTATGAATGTGCAGAGATGTCTGGACACATTTTCCACCCATTCAAAATAGTGAAATAATGTGAATATGGCATAAAATGTGAATTGTTGGCATTCTTCACCAATTTTAAAAACTACTTAACGAAAAAATATCTTGAAATGTAACGTTCTTTTATTATTTTAGGCTTATAGAAACAAAATGTGCCATATTTGTGTGTAGAGAACGTGCAAGATTTCCAACATTTTTATCCAATAAAATACCATAATTCATGTTATACATTGAAGAATACCTATATACACATTAAATCTCATATTTCCCACGATTTTTTTAACTTCTATCAGAACAATTTGCTCCACAGAGCAAAGTATCGGGGTTCTGACAGGAGATCAAGTGCGTATCTACAGTCACAGGGGAGTCGTAACACCGGCATGTGTAGAGCGAGAAATAATGGTAAATATCTTTGTTAAAAACTGTCGCGAAGATATGTAGACAATGTGACCTACAAAATAAAATGATTGTTTAAAAGCACAATGGAAGTGTACGTTTTGCTATGTTTGCAGGAAAATGTTTTAAAATAAACACAAATTTTGGTAAATATAAAACTAAAAAAAAACGAAGATAATGCTAATTTTTGGTGCCGTAATATATCGGTATGTCATGTAAGATTGATTTCTTTAAAATTGTGGGTGTGTTGCTACATATGGTCATTTTGCACCCTTCATTATATATCGAGGAAAATCCGCTTATCTAAAACCCTTAGCTTAAAATTTAAAAGGGGTATGGAAAATAACTTTCCCAAAATAACCCAAGGTATCAAACTCTCACAAAGAGGCATAGGTTATGTGACCTACTATTTGAAACAGTACTTTGAAAACACCATGAAAGTATGAATTTAGGTATATGCCAGAAATGCACTAAATTGAAAATGTAAATGGGAAAGGGGGGGGGGAGAATGGCACAAATTTAGAAAAAATAAAGATCCCTACCGATTAGGCATAAATAAAACAAGAATATCAGTAGTTATTTATTTTACTTAGTTGATTTAGTTTATAATTGTCAGGGGAAAATTTAATTTTTGTCCTGGAAGAGTCCGGGAATTTCATTTCTGCTTGTTTGTAGCCACCCTAATAGATAATTATGCAATTGATTTCATTCAGTGTGTGGAACCTTTTACTGGCATGATATTATTTTTAGGATAGAAAATATCATTTATTGTGTTCCCATTAATGCATAAAGTTTACAAACCCCTTTCATGAAATTTTTTTCATGGTTTTGGTATCAGTACAATTCAAATAAGACACAATATACGATACATTTTCATTTTTACACTGTATGTAAGAGATACAGTGCGTCCGGTAAATCGGACACTGTGCACTACGATCACTTCCGTGTGTCCATTAAATCGGACACTGTGCACTACGATCACTTCCGTGTGATAAATAGCTGTCCCAAGGAAAAAGTATTGCTGTGCAAAATATGTAACCAAAAGAAAATAAAACACTTAAGATCAGTCATGTGCAGTGGCGGATATTGGGTTCCAAAACCGGGGGGGCAGAGGGGGCAAGGTGCCAAATGTAGGGGGGCAAAGACAGTATATTTCCCTTTGCAGATTAGGTTTATAATAGTGCAGGTGCAAAAGTGACGAAAAATGGGGGGCAACTACCCCCCTATTCGTCGCCACTGGTCATGTGTATGTTTGCATAAATACATACACATATTTCGAAGAAACAATACAAATGGAAACATTTGCAATAGAAATCAACAAATATACACAGAATTGTTATTATTACAGTATAGAACACAGTGGTCCGATATCAGATTGTATCTGTGCACAACTGGAAATCTATCATGTAACCACTACTAGAGCTTTTTTGCCCAGTTCTTGAACCCAAACTGGATCAACTTTCCTCTAATGAACTGTTTTGCGTAGTGCCTCCCGTAGTAAGGAATCATACTCTCATCGATGGAAAGTATTTCGTCCACACCCCAATGCTGTTCGAAAGATGAGGAAGAAAAGTTTCTCGAAATATGGCCGTATCTTGTACAGACGATCGGACTCATCTATTTGTGAATTGTCATTCAAATTAATATTATGCAGAATAGTCTCAAACCGACCACAAGGAATGATTTCAGAAAGTATCGAAGGAGTATATTTTTCTTTTGACCAAAACATACGTCTGTTTGAATATGTTGTAAAACCTGACAACAAGAGACCACCAAGAACAACAAGAAGTTCTTCTTTTGTCAAATCAAGACAATATTTTTTTGCGAAGCATACAATTTGGATTGATTTGTTATAAGATTTAGCATGTCCTCATCAAAAAATAAATTATAAAAGTCTAATGGTGATTCACAGTTTCGTGCTTCTTCAGATGGTTCAATAGAGCAGCACTCAGTTTGTAATTAGATTGAAGGTAAACTTTTCTTCCACAAGGGTCTTGATTTTGTCTGAAGACGTATTCTACTTTTTTTTGAAGCACCAGTGTTATGTGTAGTGGTAGATGTAGATGCTACATTACTGGATGAACCTTCACAATCAACACAACTTCATATCTTAGTTTGCACCTCACAAACACTCATTAGCGTATTTCGCCAAAAATTGTTTAGTTTGGCCGCATGCTCATTATCAGATTTATCACTGTCTTCGTCTGTATCCTTGCCATCCACTGGTGGTGTAACATAAATGAGTTGTTCCTCCTCCTCCTCCATATCTTCATTCTCCATAGTAGTCAAAATTTGATAACACACACACACTAAAGCACAAACACGCACACTAATGCACAAACACACACACATTCACAAACTAATGCATAAACACGCACACATTCACACACTAATGCATAAACATGCACACATACATGCATATATACATACACACACTAATGCACACACACACACACACACACACACATAAACATACACACACTAATGCACAAACACACACACACACACACACACACACACATACACATATATAAACATTGACAATGTCTAAACATCAAAGGTATCGAAAATTTTACAGGAAATGGAAAATCTGCATAAAGTGCTCAATGAGCACAGAGTCCGATATATCGGACACTATATTTTCTCTCGCAATAACAGCTCAGGGATAAAACTAATGCACAAATTAGTGTTAACATTTTTTATTACTAATGTCTCTTACGAATATTTGTCAAAACACATCTCGGATAAATGTCAACTACTACATATGAATTGAAATTAGCTTTCCCGTTACGCAGAAACGTATTACAGCTCACTCTCCATGCTTCAATCCCCTACAATTTGGCGGGAAATTTTCAATGTTGCCAAACCCGTGGGGTGACATATGCATCACAGAGGTACCAAAGAACTAGATTTGATAAATATAACCAATTAAAGTGAAACAGTGTTACAGAAAATGCAAATATGTCAGTGTCCGATTAATCGGACACCATGCATTAATGGGTTAAATGAAACAAATTTTCAACTACATTGCATCCGTAATAAAAGAAACTTGTCATGTGAAACTCAATTTGTATAGATAATATTCTGGATTTCCTGTACTATACAATCAGTTTTCATCATTAAAAATATGTATTTATTTTGTTTTGTAGCCAGCAGCCACCTCCACAGCATTATGCACCTCAAGGTTGGGGAAATGCATACCAGCATTGGCAGAATCAAGGACATCCTAATGATCCAAGTAAGAATCTTTTTACCCTTAAGATTTATTTTTGATGAACAGGTAAATAAGTGAACAAGTAAAAATATATGCAAACAAAGAAGCGTATCACTGCCGTATTGAAAATGTTGAACTTGAAGTTAATGCTTCACCAAGTTCAGTTATTGTGTGCAACTAATCATGGATATTTTAGAAAAGTGTCTGAAATTTTACTTCGGGAACCTTTCATTTCTTGGCCGAAACAGGTAGAGAAGGCACTCGGCCAACAAAACACTTTTTTGGCAAATTTTATTGCATCTGCACGGGTGGGAAACATATGAAGCGGGAAATGGGAGTTACGACATTTGTAAGAACGAGATTAAATTTTTGCATAAACCTATATGACAAAGCATTAAGCAGGTTGACGATCTTTAGTTGGCCTATGTGACATTGATTATCTGTACAGTTTCCCTTTTTTATGAAGTCCTACAGGTCACAAGAAACAAGTTTCGAATGAAAGTGGTTACTGGAAGTTGTCTGCGAACAGGTCAAGAGTTTCTCGCTCACGGGAAACTGCTGAATCTCAAGCTCGGAGCTAGATAGGTGGGCAAGACTTTCAGGTGCCACGAGTCTTTCTTTTGGAACAATTCTGCGATCTTATCGCTCATTTCTCATCTGGCACTGGTGAATATTTCCAAGGTGGCAACCTGCCATACACATCCAGCGGACATTTTAGGCTGCTTCCCCCAAGTAGTCAGAAGCTCTTAGGACAAGGAAACATGTCAAGGTCAAGTTAAAAAACATCCAAGCTCTCTCCACATTCAATCTTCTCTTGTTGACTTATGCAGGTGTCTACTTCGAATTAAGCGAAACCAGTTTTTCCAAAGTGTCTTCTTGTAAACAACTTATTAAAAATTATCCGTATTTTGATTTATCTATACCCAAATACATTAAAAATCCTATCTTATGGGGTGGGGAATGGGAAACACTTTGGATTAAAGGTCATTATCATCATCCTTCGCAGTTTCCTGCCTCTTGCTGGTGGTAGAGTACTGCGATTAAAGAAGGGCTAATTTGAAGCAGCCAAGCTTCTTCCTTCAGTTACAACTGGCGGAAAGAATCCAAGGTTTTTTTTTCCATATAACTTTCTTAAGTAGCTATCAGACTGAAGTTTCATATGGCATGGGGAGGTTCACACTAAAATGACAAACGACACTACCTACCACAAACCGCTTACAAATGGGATATGTATTTTCCCCTACAGTATGTATAAAGCATTCACTGAGAATGGTCCAGTTTTAGTGACAGGCAAGCAGGAAGAGACAGCAGGAGCTTATTACTCTGGTATGAAGGGTTGCATTTATTTATGAATATTCGTTTTGAAAGTGGCAAGTATTGCTTGTTGTTTGCCACTTGTCACTTGGGTCTGAAAGCTACCTTAGAAGAGGGGCAAAATGTGGGAATCTGCTGTTTTTTTTCTTGGGGGGGGAGGACAAAGTAGGGAGATATAGACTTTCATTGTATGTGGATAAAACCAAATATTTTTGTAATGATATATAATGCCTATATATCACATTGTTTCTTGGTAGTTGTAAAGATTTACAGTTTAATGTGTCCTGTAAATGTAATATGTAAGGAACTTTTTCTTAATAGATGCTGGTGGACAGGTTCAGATCAACCCACAAACAGGACAGCCTGATTACAGTTCGCAGTGGGCTGAGTATTACCGGTCATTAGGAATGCGTAAAGAGGCTGAAATGATAGAACAGCAAGCAAAAGCTAACAAGGTAAGACACCAGTTCAGTAAAGTCTGTAGGTTAAGGCTCTGCGGGACCTTTGATCACCGCCAGGGCAATTTTTCAAAATTTTTCTCCTTTCGAAAAACCACTTATCACATTCCAAAATTTGAAAAATTACGTAAGCTTAGAATTTCTTCTAGAGCATTAACATGAAGTTCCGTGTGGTTTGCTTTTGCTGTTATCTAGATATTATCAATAGTTTTGTGATTACATAAGTCTATTAATCTATGAGAATATTTTGATAATAGCGAAAGCAAAACATCCAAAAATTCATATCAATGGTTCGGAAGAAATTGTAAGCTGATGTAACTTTTCAGATTTTGGAATGTGATGGTGGTTTTTCATAAGATGAAAATTTTAAAACATCTGCCCTGGTGGTGGCCAAAGGTCTAGCCGAGCCTTGTTGAAACTTTTCAGTTTTAACAAGTGTGATTTGTAGCATGCACAAGAATTCCTTTTTAAGAATGTTTTCCAGTATTTAATCATGATTTACATGGGTGATAAAATTAGATTCTGATCTGATAGGGTCACAATCATATTTTATGTTAAACAGAAACACCTATCGGATTAACAATTCTGGATTCTAGAACTTGGACTTCCAATTTAAAAATAAACCAGTAAACAGCACAAAAATTAATCAAAATTTAGTTTATTCAATTTTTTTCATGTGAGATTTCAATTTTTTATCATAAGAAAAGAAAGTGCAGGTATTTTTATTTTCCAAATGGCCACTCTCTTTGAAATTCTACAAATAAAATACTTGTGGTCTTTTTAAATACAATTCTTAATTTTCAGATTATCAAAAGGTTCTTCTTAACAATTTTGTGAAACAACTTTTTCCTGGGGTAGTCCTACAAATATGATGTGATGATGTCCTTTAAACTGTGGATGCAGAATTGAATAAGCTAAATTTTGATGTAACTTGTTCTTACATAGGCCTACTGGTTAGTTTTTAATTTGAGCTCAAACTAGAGTTTAATTTTTAATCCGATGGTAGTTTCACGAGTATGGTAGAAGCGTGTACTTCCTGCTTTTTAAAATAAAAAAAAAGAACATTTCTGTGATCATCAGTCCAGATGTGCATGTGTTTTAACCTCTCTTTATTTTGTTACCCTGATGATGGGGAGGGAATCTTTCCAATTTTTGATAGCATTGTGGCTTTTTATTTTTCACCCTTTTTCTTGTTTAACTCATAATATTCTACATGAGGAATCTTCTCACTTTTGGGGTTTTGTTTAAAGTGTGATCCGAACCACTGTGAGTATATTCTCATATTTGAAGCAATGTATGACTACATTTGTAGTCTATATGGTAGAAAATTGTGCTTTGAAGTACATTTGCATTTGGAAATAATGTGCTTTTAAAGTAATTCACTTGAATTGAAAAGTACATTATTCATAGTTGAGTTCTGTTGCATTGTTCTCCTTCAGAGTATGCAACCACAGCAGCCTCAGCAACAAATGCCACAACCAGGCCCTCAGCCAGCTGCCACCCAGAACGGCCAACCAGATTACAGTGCTCAGTGGGCCGAGTATTACAGGTCAATTGGCAAAATAAAAGAGGCAGAAGCAATCGAAGCGCAGATGAAGGCTGGAAAGGTAAGTACATGTCTCAGGTGGAATCCCATCTTGTGAAACCGCAATGATATATTGTGTGTTTACAAAAAGAAGCATGTGCTAACTCTTACCACGACAGAGACTGAAGTTTCACCACACTTTAAAAACCACAGCACATGGAAGTGGTGAATTGTTAGTTTTAATTAATTTTAATTAAAGGGTAGGGGAGAGTGCTGTGGTTTTTTAAGTGTGGTGTAAGTTTAGTCTCTGTCAAGGTATGAACAGTATTGAAATAGAAATTCGTTGCCTCTTTTTTTTAAAGTGCATCCACACTCGTCAGAAGGGGGTGATATTTTCTTTTGAGCAAGTTTTCCATGTCTTAACAACAGTAGAATATTGCCAGTGTTGTCATAATATTATGCCAGGGATCCTAGGTTGGCCGTGTGTTTGTGTCCTTTTATCAGTTAATTTCAAAACAACACCATTGTTAGGTTTTCTTTTACGAGAACTATCAATAGGATCCTCTTGTCATCGAAATTTTGAAAGGCATTGAAGTCTCTTTAAATATTTGATATTCAGCCAATATTCATTCATGCATTGGAAATCAATTTGTCACATCCTAAGGTACATGTCAAATACTTTACACAGTTTATACTTCCATAGTGAAGTCTAATGCAATGACAGTTTTAACAATAATATAGAATAGGATTGAACTGATCTTATTACAGAAGAACTTTCAGGCATTCTGAGCTTTCACGATCGCAAATGAGCTCTGTAACACTTCCATGGTGCCTAATTATTCTGGAAATCGTTGCTTTTTTTGTGTGTGTAAACACTGAATTTTGTGATTACATAGCATGTATTTTCCTATTCTGATGTAATTCTTGAATATTTTAAAACAAACCTCCCTGTAAATTGAGACACATAATTGGATTGGAATACTTGCACACTAATATCAATCAATATTTAAACAACTTTTTAAGTTTCTAAGTACAGTAAAACCTCGATTTTTACATTTTATATTTTTTTTTACATTTACTGAAAAAAAGGTGGGAAAATGTAAAATCGATGACAATTTTGTAACATTTTGTTATGTTGGGACCATCAAGATTCAATGTATAATGCGGGAAAATGTAAATTAAGGTTCAACTGTATCAGCAGGAATCTCTAAGAGTATTGACATTAGTTGAGAGTAGTATCGGATCAGCCGATAGAACCATTCATTCACTGATATTCCAAATGTACGCGCCATACTTAATTTGAAATAATTATTTTCTGTAGAGCGGTCAGCAGCCTGCGGCTGGTCAAGCTGCACAGCAACCTGTTGCTCCAGCCGCTGGACAACATCAAGGTCAGATGCCTGCTCAACCCTACCAGCCATATGGTTATGGTGGTTACTATGGTGGACAACCACCTCAGAATCAACCATACAATTATCCTGGTTACGGTGGCTACGCTCAGCATCCACAGGGTCCGGAGAATCAATGAACTCGTCGCTCAAAGATCGACATTTGTATTGTAAGTAAATATAAAATATCTTATTGAGTTTTGCTAGTATAACACTAGATTGCTGGAATGGAGGTGTTATGTATTACTTTGGAAAATAGGCACCATTAATAGTAAGAATTTTGGAATCAACAAAGCAGACATTTTTTGAAATGTCATCACATGCATAGCAGCTACGAATCAACCCCCTCCCCCTTAAAAATCAGTTTGTGGTTTATTTTCATATATAAAATAAAACTTAGTTCGTTAGTTGATGGAAGAAGAGGTCTGTCTGTTGGCTCATTTAGGTAATACAAATGATTATCCCTCATTGATGACAAAATAGCATTGTTTTCACAACTTTTTTATAGAGGGACCACAAGGGAAAGAACCGTGGGGCAAAAGTCTCTCAATATAGTGAAGCTTGTAATTTTCTTATTCAGGACCATTTGTTCTCGACACTCAATACCTGTTTTATGGCTTTTGGAAAATTTGTGACTATCCCTTGGCAATTTTAAAGCCACTTGCTTAAATAGAATATGTTTACTGTTCAATAAATCTATTTTCACTACACACAGGAAAAACTCTGGGCAACATGCATGATGGGCTTCAAGAATATACATGTTGAGATTGGGTGTTTAGCTTATGGTGCTTTGCAATGTGTTCTGTCAAAACACTATTGGTTTGCCCCTTTCGACCATGCTATGAAACTGAAACTCTGCAAAACTTTTCAAGAATCCCCTGGGGAAATTATTCATCATTTGTTCTGAAGCAAGTAGGTAATTCTGTCGATGGGATCTAGAAAACTTTCTCCATCACAGATTTTCAGAAAGCCACAAAACTTGGTTCCTTGCAGTGAAAGGAAATGTCATTTACAAAATATCAAGTGTGCTGAGCAGATACAGACATGGAATCCAGTCATCGTAGAACCCTCAAAGAATGCAACATGACACTTTTCGCGGAGTGTAACCTGTCTGTTATGCAAAATGTACCCTCCCCCTCAGCCAACATTGTCACAATGGTGAATTTCACAATTAAAAAATTGTTTCAATTATTCTTTTAATGTATTTCTTTGAGGGATGGGCCAGTATGAAATTTTGGCCGATACCGATATTCTACCGATCCGATATAAAATTATAAATGGTCCTTGAAGAACCTGAAAGGTTCATTGACCTCCTTAATAAATTGTTTCAAGGTGACTGCAGTGCAAAAGAAGTTGCATATTTAGACATTTACTTTTTTAGAAAGTAGAGCATGGAGATTATCCATAATTACAACAAAATGGCAGAATTTTGCACTAATATATCAGATATTTATACCAATACACCGATATACCTATATCTGTTGATACCGATAGAGTGCCAATTAATCGGTTCCATCTCTAATTTCTTTGAACATATTAACGCAAAAATCAGGTGGTTTGATGTGATGTGGTTACAATGGAATACTTAAAAATAAGTTGTTTTTTTTAAATACTGTCAACAAAACTTTTAATTACGTTATTCAAGCACAGATACAGTTATCTGTAGGAAATTTTAAAATTGCATTGCTTCAAAGTGGCATAGAATCAGCCCTAAAAATTGCCCTGTAAAAATGCTTGATATTCTTCCGAAAACCTTGTTTTGTGTAAACCATGCATTTGAAAGACATTAATTTTATTGGAAAGTTCCTGAAGATTTTTCCCAACTATCAAAGTGCAGCTTGTTGAAAAATCCCTGCAAATATAACATAACCATTTAGAACAGAGAAATGCTTTTGTCGTAATAGGAAATGCCAGTTACAAAGACAATTAATAGTTTGCCGGCCCCTGTGGTTAGCACATCCTGCTATGATGCCAGGGGTCCCAGGTTCGAATCTTGGCCAGGGCCTGGATGTTTGTGAGTGTCCATCATATCAACACTCATTCCCATCTTTGCAAATTAGCCAAAAGTGGCACAAAAGCGTAGTAAAAGAAAGCAAACCAATCAATCAATTTAATAGTTCACTGCATTACTGCATCTATATATAAGGAAATGAGAAACATATAAGCACTATCAGAGGTAAAAAGTGTGTTTCGTTCATTAGAACTGTTAACATTTGCACGATAATGCTCTGACATTCTTGACCCCCGGATGGATCTTTTTCACTTCGTAACTCGAAAGCCATTGATCTGCAGATGTGGTAATATGTTTGGTGATATTTTGAAGTAAGGAAACACTCGCCAGTCTAAGGAATTTTTTTTCCTATTTACTTTTCAATGTATCAAATTTGACCCCATGCTAAGCATGCATTTTGATAGCATATTTTTACTTCAGTATTCATATATTATCAGAATGTATATGAAAATACAGGTGTGCCAGCTTGTGGTGTGTATATATACACATGTCTTACAAGCAGGAACACCTTTATTATACATTTTTCATGGGTCTGTGGCTAAAAATTTTGTGGGAAATGAAAATTTCAGGAGGATTGTCTGAACTTGTAGCTTTATTGGCAGTAGGAGGTTAACATGGGGCTACGTAAAATTATTGGCAGTAGGTTAACATGGGGCTACGTAAAATGTGAGATTGTGTAACAACTATACTGTATTTTGTTCATGCGTGTATGCTCGTGCTTATGTATTATTGCTTTCCACATTCTTACGCTCTTGAAACTGAAATTAAGTGTATTTGTACAAATATTGCCATTGTGTATAGATGTAGGAGGGTGTGAGTGAGTTTAGATAATTCACATTGTGCTCACAGCTGTTCCATTTGGAATGTGCAAATGAACGTAATTACCAGAAGATTAAAATAATGGATGCTTCAGAGTTGGTAACTATGATTATTGCAGGAAAAGTTGTTCAGCTGGCATTAAGTATAACTCGAGAGAATGAACTGTTTACAATTTAAATTTTCATATTTGCATTATCAACAAAAGAATGCATTTGCCTTAGCTTTCTAATAGAGTTTTCTTAACTTGGTGTATATTGCCAAATGTCCAAAATGAGTTTGTGTAGATAATTTTGGCATGGATCAATTAGAAGAAGGTTTTCTTACTGTGATAATGCTAGTCTGGTTGCAAGTCTTTGTATTGTGGGAGTGTTAGTTGGTGTTTCGTTAATTTAATGCTACAGCCACAGCATTTGTGTAGACATGGATAAAAACAACTCTGAAATGCTGCTATGGAATTTTTTTTCACATCTTGCATAATGCTTAATGTGGTTGCTTCTAAACAGTTGTGCAGCAGGTGAGAATTGGTAAAGATTTTGTGGGCAACTTGGCAGTTGCGGAGATCTAGTGTCATTCATGTTACTCACATCTTAGGTAAATTTGGAACCTGGTTTATTCGTATTGATGCATACTCTCTTGACGGTAGGTTTGAAATTTCATGGATCGTGGGTCCTCATTTGCTGTCGGGATCTCGTTTTTTTAATATGACATTGGAAATGGTATGTTCAGTAATTGCACATGGTAAGGAGGAGAAGAAGCTAATGGAATACATTGTGCAACATTTCAGATTTGTAGATCTTTGTCATTTTTGTGATTTGAAACATTGATATAAACTATACTCCATTGCACTACTGTCCTTAAAGAGCCAAGGCTTCAGAGTTCTTTTTCATTTGGTGATACGTGGACACTGAATAGTTTCATTGCTGCTGTTTTTCTGACATTGGAAACTAGGGTTTCCCAATTTTTCTCTATAGCTTGTCAACACAAATCCTGGGTCCGTTTTTACTAGGTTGATAATTATTGTTCATATGTGCTATCACTATCATGTCTGGGTAGTAATAATGGGGTGGTTAGAACCCAGAAGTGTCTGTGACTGTAATCCATGGGTTTTCATTGCATTTTTAAAAATCCTTGACCCATGTGAATAAAAGTGCCATCTCCCTGCAATTGAGAGAACTAATTCAACCAAAGTAGATTGTCGCAGAGAGGCTACATTGTAACACACTGTAAACGTGAATATTGTGAGTTAGAGATGAAATATTCATCCATAATGTCCATTATGTTCTATCAATATATATATATATATATATATAATGTAGTGCTTGTGGTGAGCTCTTGCGTTAGGTTGCAGTAGGTGTCTGCATTCATGCTGAGTTTATGAGTAAGGCTAGGATTTTCATGACAGCATATTTTTTTTTCTTTTTGGTAAGGGTGATGTGTTCCCTAAATATATAGAACTTCATATTGTGAAGAAACTAATTCAATTAAGGTGCTTTTTAAGGCCAAAATTTGGCATATTTGGCTATTTATATGTGATGGAGCATATTTTGATGGATTTTCGGTCATATTCAGCATATTTCAAATTGAACTAAAATTTTTTCGTATGTGAAAATATTTCAGCATATAGCCTATTAGATGTTGATGTTTGAAACAGTCCAGTTATAAGGTCATATTTTTCAAATTCTAGTGCATATTTTGTAAAATTTTAGGTCATAAAAATCCTAGCCCTATTTATAAGTAAGGAAGTCACCCGTTTTTCATAGTTTATTTGTCCAAAGAGATTCTTTGAGCATGAAGAGACTTACCACATTGTTTTGTAAAATTTAGTGGCTATTGCTGGCATACTCCCTCAGGCCAACCTTTTCTTCTTCTTTCTTAGTACTTAACGAAAACTTACGTTAGAGGCAATTGTAGAATTTGATGTCTAGTAACAATATGACTCGAAAATCAGAGGAAACGTTCACACTGCGAAACCAAAAGGTGCCAGATTCTGTTGTCAAGTTCTGAATGTTTTGAAAACTGCATTAAGATGATAGTGAAGATACACTGAATTTTGCAAAAGAGAATTGGAACAAAGTAACAATCATGAAAAATTAGAACATGAAGTTTTTACTTGGCACCTAAAGTTTTCACATTTAACTCTTGTATCAAGTTTAATACATTAACAGTACTTTGTAATCTATTTTTTTTAAGTAATATATGTAGTGTAAATTAATTTAATGTGTCCAGAGACCAATTCCTCAAGTAGCTATTCACCCTGCACAAATAAAAGTTGTCACTCCTGCTCAAGAAAAACTGCATTCATCTAAACAATTGTAATGTGTAGTGTAATATTGATGCTCTAAATTGGTTATTTTCTTTCATTTTTTGTGACTAGTTTATCTTACCGTAGTTCTAATAGTGAACTTTGCACAGGCTGGAACTGTGTACTTTCATTGCCTCCACTTCAAACACATTAAGTTAATATGAGCACACAGTTGTGAAATAACTGAATAAATATTGAAAATTGTGCCTTGACTTGGAGTGCTCTACTAAGCTAACTCCCATGATTTGTGGCTCTGTTGATAAGAGCACATGTATGACTTTGATCCCTGGTTCTCTGTGTGATCTAGCAACAATTTTCAGAACAAAATAGTAGCTACCTCAAAAAATGATTCTATAAATTTCCTTTTCTACTTAATTTTGTAAACAGGTGTGCAATGGACTCTTGGTTATGTAATATTAGTGCATACTTGATGATCAAATGTCCCATAAATTTACTAAGACAAAAGGTTCTTCTGTCAAATTTTGAATTGATTGTTGTTCCTCATAAAATTTCAGCATTAATTATATGTATTGCTCAGTTTTACTAACTCAACATACTTCAGCAAGAGACATGAAACCAAATTTGTATGTGCATACTCCCTATTGAATCTGACAAACCCTTTACTCTACTCAAATAGCAAGCAGAACAGTTTCATAAATTATTTGAATAAATTAATATACATGTTAGTTAAGGGTATTAGCAAGTGTAGTAAATAAATAATATAAAATGTGTATAACAGATCTCATTGTTTAAGTTCCCGAGTGCAACCTATGTACACTAAAACAAGATGATATAAAGGCTCCCACAGGTAAAATAAAATGCTTTGCAAAGTCCAGTATCAGTTTATCCGTAGGATCTTAAATATTGATGTCCTGGAAATATTACACTGCAATATGGAACATGGTGATATTTATATGTCTGTGTGGCATTGTGACATTTGACTTTATTCTTTCATTTATTCTTGAAAATAGATATATTCTGTGAATTTTTTGTTATACAAAATTGTATGTCATTTTGTGGACAGGGAAGAAATTCATACCTGCTCATAGACAAGTTCTTTTCACATCACGATGCTTACAGAACAATTGAGGTAGTGGCGAAATGATGTAAACTGATTACTATTTTGTTTGAAATATGAATATTGAAGGTATGTTTCTGTTGGAATAGTTACTTAGCTCTTTAACCAGGAATTTTATTATACAATATTTGTGAACTGTTTTCTGCACTGTTTCTGTGGTAGTGGTGCGAGGGGTGAACTATTTGCAGATATGTACATAGGTTTTTCCATATGTTCTAATAAGAACAGTAAAGGTTGCGGGGGTAGGGATTATGTGAACTATATATTAATTCATAATTATTCGTTCTTACACATGGGGGTACATCATGTAATCTGATCATGATGCTGAAACAAGATTAAATATTCTCAGATGGAAACAAACAAAAAGGGTTTAGAATTACACTTATATGTTGGAAATATTTCTGTAATTTTCAAGGAATGAATAACCTGAATTTAAAGAAAGAAAAAAGGTTAAAAATGTGAACACAAATCAGTAGCATGGCAGACATCGTTGTAATAAGTGAATGTTTTCAATTTGTAGAGATGTGCTTTCAAAGATGCAGACAAGAGCTATACATGAGCAGAATTCAATTTGTTAAGGCTCAGCCTTAAGGTAGGGCTTTCTACCCTAAAAATGAAGACACCCCCCCCCCCAAAAGAAAAAAAACAACTTGAAATCCTTCCCCAACATCCAGGCCAATCTTCACATGGATTGCACTCACCTTTGTCCTTATTTTGACTTAGTGCCATGAGACTAATGGAATACCTAGACAGCAACCCATACTGTTCACATAATGGGAGGAGTTGTTCAGATCTTAAAGCAGCAGAAGATTAATTTTCAATATTGGACGATAATCTAAATGATAAATAGTTTGTTTTTTTCTGTAAAATGCACAAGCTTTTGCAGAAAAGTTCACATGAGCTGACAAAAAACATGCTAATTGACAAATGAGTCCATGATAATGTTGGTATGAACCTTTTTGAAACTGTTTACTTCTATTTAAAACTTAATAATTTTGATATTACTTGCTCCTTGAACAAACAAAAGAAACTGTTTGGAATGCACAGCTTAAACTTTGACGTGACATCACTCTGAAATTCAAAGCCTGGTCAGTGCATCAAGCTTCCACTGGGGATCAAGCTTGGGACTGCCTGAAATTATCATGTCTTAAATAGCTGTCATAGATAAACGTAACAATTGGTCACAAGTGAAAGGGAACTGGAATTTTTTTATTCAGAATTTTTTTGTCAGCTAGTATCAGCCATGGTAGCTCAATTGGTAGAGCTTCTTGACTACCAGCGGAAGACCTGGGTGTGAATCCCGTGACAGGTGATCTGGACCAGCAAATTTCCAAGTAATTTCTCTGTTTCTGCACAGCTCTGAGGCCCACCCAGCTTTGTAGAAATGTGTTCCTTGGGGGTTAAAGGTGGCTGGGCATTATGCTGATCACATCATCCGAATTATGGCTAAGATCAAGAATATGTGGAGCTGTACCTCCACATTTCCCCATGTCTTCATGGCATGTATGCATATACCTTTAAATAATTAAATTTAATTAAAACTTTCTTTTGGGATGTAAAGCTCATTCAGTTTCAAGCAACTTTTTTTATTGCAGGTTTGCCAATTGAAAGAAATTAATTTATGTACCTGGAGATTCCTTATATGGGTGTTCATTGCAAAAAATGCAAAATTTATGCAAATTTGGTGTGTATATATGGAGGGGGAAGGGAGGAAACCCCAAAAAATTATTTTAAAAAATTGACTTCACCTAAAAAATGTCCTCTCACTTGGGCACAAAACGACACCTACGCACAACATTCACGGACAAAAAGCTAGAACGTAGTGAAAAATGAACGCCAATTCTTGCAGCTGCTTGACATTCTATTTTTAGACCATGCTTGGTGACCTTTGTTCAACATTGTGGAACACTTGTGCTCAAAAAAACAAAGGTTTCCTTCAGCGCGCTTCGAATTCCCATTCTCACAACGCAGATTCAACAACCAGTTTTCCCCCTGCTTCCGCCCTCACTGAAAACTTTCATTTTGACATCGGATGCTTATAAACAAGCTTCCTTCGAATGCACTTAGCAGGAGGACGTGAAAAGCATTGCTTTAGAACAACAAAGCTGGTCTTCCTTTTGTCGGCAAAATTTGAGGTTGAAAAGAGCTGCAAAAGAGAAGTACCTTTTCCCCTCCATTTTCATGAAGACAAAAAAAATGCAAAAAACCATTTCTGTTAAATACATGTGTTAGGAACAATATAAAAAATAAAATCGAAATTCTAGCTAAAAGTAGAAAAGTTATAACGTAAAAGCTACGACCTTGACACAGCATCTCAATCGAGATGCTTGGTTCCGTGAGGGTTACTTTTGGGTATCTCGTTTGAGACACTTGGGCAGCAAAAGGTTAAGCCACCGGGTTAAGCATGGAATTTATATAACATTTTGGAGATTGAAGATATATTTTATGACGTTATTCCTGGGTTTCTTCAATTGTGTACCATTATTGGGGTCATCCTGAAAAATTTGGTAGCTGGTTTCCACACCAAGAAACGCCCTGTCAAGAGGTTGGTCTTTTTGTTCTTCTTGCCCCCCATAACTCAAGTTAATGCTTCTATGTTACTTTGTGCTTGCTGACACTGTTGTATGCCTTAATTGTAGAGTATATTCATTTCTTTTGCACATTAGGTTCATATTTTATTAAATATATATATTTATGCTTGAGATTTTAATGACTATTCATGTAGCATATACCCTGTTCTGTCTTATTTTTTTTTTAATATGGTGTTTTCCTCATGTCCTAGGTTATTTTCATTAATTTCTTTTGCCTTCTCATTAGACGTAGAAACTGAATCTCCTGGGGTCTGTTCAAAGAAATTGGGAGATTCTGCATGCTGGTATACTTTGCCATTTTCTATATTGTTCTGTGCATTTCTAAATGGAACTTGTATATGGGTTTCATGGTGTGATTTCTTTCCTGTGACATTTTTTCATAATCCATGCTGGCTTCTGCTTATGTCTCACTATACATAATTCACCGAACCTACATGTCGATGTGTGCCTTGTGTATATAGATAACACTAGTGCAATTGACTGTAGATGCCTGGGCCTTTTTTCTCAGCAACCAGACACTCCATCCAGGGCAACTCACGTAACAGCTGCTAAACGATGACTTCACGTTGGTAGCGAGAGCAACTGTTATTAGCCCTAAACGACCAGGGGTCATTGATGGCTGGCATTTGTAGGAATCTATTTAAGCGGAGATCAAACTGCATCGATAGTTCCCATCTTAGTGGAATCTTCCGTTGGTATCGCAAAAAATAAGCATCATGCGGGTGAGTCCTATCCAGTGTGAATTTTTCTGTGCTAATGTGATATGAGGAGCACCAGAAATATGTAGGCTTTTCCATATTTGTTTGTATATACATATGTGTATATATTTATACTTTTATCTTGCTCACCCAATAGAGGATGTATAGTGATCATGTAAGAAAGAATTTCAAGCTGATTTACAGTAATGTAAATTTAATGAATAGCAATGCAGTAATACACTTTTGAGTCTGACCACTAATTTGGCATGAATTCTAATATACATTCATGGATTTGTTTATTTTGGAAGCTTAGGGGAAGTAACCTGTTATTTCTCGAATGTTTAAAGTTCTAGTTCTTTTAACTAATGCGTTCTTACATTCACGTATTTATAATAATGAGATAACGTCACATGCATATTCAGATATGAAGCAGTGTGGCTGGAAAAAGGGGCACTCCTTGTACGAAATAAATTACAGAAAAACATTAGTAAATAAGTTCTTATTTTTCTGTCATGAAGAAAGAAGTAATAAATTAAGGATAAAGCCATCAAATAAATATGTATGCAATGAAGGGGGGAAATCTGAAACTTGGAAGTTTGTACTCAATGCCCAGCATCTGTATATAATTTCATTTTGTTTTTTTGTCGTTGTTTTGGTTCAATTTTCTGCATATGTTAAATTTGTACATCGTGCGAAATTGAAGGAAGACGTGGTTCCTTTTTAAATTTGTAATTGCCGCTGTTTAATGTCAAATTTAAATTTCACCAGCTGTTGTATGTAAATACAAAGTGTTTTGAAGCCATTCTGGTAAGTCTCATATTTACTGACTTGCATGGGAGCGTGAATAATTTATATATTATACATATGCAACCTGAGAACATATTCCATTATTACTGAAGGACTACATTAATTAGTACTAATCCACAATCAAGTTCCCTATTATAGTTCATGTATGGCATTCTACCACTTAAATTTTAGATATTAAGGAAAAATGATGTAAATTGTTTGCATTTCTTGTATTCAGTTGTTGCAACTTTTTCTCTAGTGCTAGTGTTGAAAGTTGCAAAACTAAGAATCCTAGCTTTGAATGCCAAGTGAATCATTATTCATCCATAACTCAGTTACCCCAACCACACTCTCAGCTTAGAAAGATGTAATATTTTGCATCCGTGTGTGTCCCAAATATCAGCACAGAAATGAAAGTGGATAAACCTTTTGTAAAACATGCTTTTAATGGATTAAACTTCTCTTGTAAACATGAGATCATCCATTATGTATGTGGAATTTGTGAAAGTAAATTGGAAACATGGAAAAGAAATGTTTGAAGCTTCTGTGGTACCAATATGTCAACAACATAGTTTTTCGTAAGCCCAAACTTACATCTGCAGCGTGACAAAGAATACATTGAACAAAATATGAAATTCATTGCCATTTCCTGGACTACATGTCACCTTTTACAGAGTAATTTGAATGATTGTTTAGTGGAAGATTATTTGCAGTACATTAATTAATGCACATGTACTAGATTTTATACTTGAATTAGTAACAAGTAGTCTAATATATCAATATCTACGTATCCAACTTTAAGAAATAATAATTGCGCTTGTTTTATAACACCCTTTTTTCTACAGTACTTCATCTTTAAAGACTGATATTTGTAAGCTTACATGTTTCATTAGAAAGATGTGTGTATATATGTACATGTGTAAGTTTCTGATGGGATGTTTATGGTGCCTGTATTCCAAGTGTAACATGAGGTCTGTCTTATATTTGGAGTTTTGCAATTGCTTGTGTTCTGTTGTGGTTCTTGCTGTGCCCTTATTTACTAGCTAGGTGGGTATCTTGGAAATGGAAAGCAATACAACTTCCTGTTGCCAAAATATCAACTGATCCTGTTGTTCACAGGGCAACAAACAAGATGGCTACCTAATCTGTATTAGGATGGCCTCTTGGTGAGTATAGAATGAGGTAAGTGTGAGTACCTTGTTTGAAATATTATGCTCAAATGTATCTCCCTGTATATAAAATGCTCATTCTTCTTATTTCAGGATATCCCACCTTTTACTTGCAATTGAATATGCATAAATGCTGTGTTTTTATGTTCTTTTCAGATATTTCCCCACGGTTGATCCCAGATCCTCCATCATATGTGATTCTGCATTATGGCGTGTGCCCCCAAACAGAATGTATTGTTTGCAAGTTGATGTTCCCATTTGTTAGATTAAGATGTAATGCCACTGATCATTTCAAGGGAACAGTGATACTAGTACTAGTGTATCGGCAGATATGAAGGCATACCTAATCTATATTGTGCTTGTGTAAATTAAGAATTTTGTCATTGAACTGTGACGATGCATTTTTGCCAGCAGTGGTTATTTTTTTTTGTTCACGAATTGTCTGTTCTTGCACTTCATAGGGAGGTCTGTACTACACTTTTAGAGCATTCGAAGGCAGGTGATGTCTTGGCTCTGTGCATATAATTTTTTTTTCCTTCTATTGAACAATTGTATAGAAATATAACCTTAGTACAAAACAAAACAATGCAACCCAAGGGGAAGAAACTATGATTGGGGTGGTCGGGTTGGGGAATCTTATCTTGATAGCCCTTGAAAGGCACTGGGATATATATGTGTGTGTATATATTCTTGTTTTTTTGGAAGGTCATTTCGCTGTTATCTTACAGAGAAAATCCATGACTGGCACCAATTTTTATAGCCTTAGCATAAACTATTTACCTAGATAAAATAGAATGCCTCTTTAATTTTTCATCTGTGTGTTTTGGTTAGAGATTTCTGTTTTGTTGTATGTTTAATATTACTTGTGCTGACAGTAGTTTTGAGATGTTTTATAATGTGTTTTCGACATAAACATTCCTTTGATATACCATTTAGCATAATTCTGTGCATTGAAGTTTTTCATAAAGTGATTATTTATATTTATTTCAAAGTTGGTTGTTTTACTGTTCTGATCCTCATATTTCCAGTTCATAAAAAACAGCCAGCTCCAAACTAGAGAGGAACAACCCATTTTCTGATTCAATATTTGATGAACAAAATTTTTTTCTGCTTTGTTCTGTCTCTCTTTCTCTCTCCAATTTTTAAATGTTTTGTAGTGATTTGACTGATACATGTTTATTATCCTGTTTGCATCATGTCCGTGTTATTAAATACTGATATGCAACTGTTTCTTTAAATATATGTATAATGAATCTTCACTAGACTAACTTAATGCTCTAGCAATGTTTCCATTGCATGCCATGTGCTACGCGTTAAATCAATCCGTATGCCAAAAAACAGTTTCTCCTAGTTTTATTTTTTCAGGCATCTATCGAAGGGGGAGAGCGACTAGTTGTGGAGGCGACTGGTACACGGCAAAATTTCATGTTCTTTTTTATATTTGCAATGTTCTTTTTTAATATAAAAATATCCTTGTGTGCATATATCGATTTTCGCATTTGCAAATGTTTTGATGCAGAGAATTAATACAACCCCATTACTACTTCAGTGACTTGTTTTGTTTTATTTAAATTGTCATAGAATGATTTAAATTTCTATTGCAACATGTTTGTTTCAGCAGAAACTGCATTTAAAATGGATTGCCAGTCATGGTTCGTTTCTCACTCGATACAGTGAAGATTGGATACCTCTTTGGCTCTTACAAATTTTTCATTGTTCTGTTACGTTAGTAATTTTTCTTAACAGGTGAGTTGTTTAGTTTTTTGCCTAAAAATTAGCCTTCTTTTTTTGTCCTACTTGTATTCTTGCTATGTCATACCTTATTGCATATGTCAAGGGCTGTTACGTTTGAATATTGGATGTGTTTGTGCTGCTGAATGTCATTCCAGGGCGAAAAGTTACAAAATAGGGGAGGGACGTGGGCCCAGAATGCAAGAAGTGGAACACCAGGAAGGTGGCAGCAGCGGAGAATTGGGTCATGTAAGGATACTTTGAGGAGACGGTCTCTTTGACGTGTTGTCCACAGATGTTCATGTATCTAATCTCAGCGCCCACCACCTCAGTGGCCTGAGTTGAGTGCATCCGTAATACAGAAAAAAGAAAGAAAAAACTAGTGTTGTGCAGTAATCACTACATTCCAAAAACCCTACCAGGATGGTGAAAAGTGACACTAATCAGGCAAAGGAGACAAGGGTGGGGGGGTAGGGAATGGGCTGAAACGTGACTATTCACACAGACAATGTAAGGACATATTACAATGTAAGGACATATTTTACTGTAAACATTTTGTGTAGTATCTTGTCACATAATAAAAAAAATATTAAATATTTTGTGTATTTTTTTTTCAGATCAAACAATATATATCCTAGCCATGATAGAAGTAGAGAGCATTGGATTGTAGTGTAGTGTAGCAGAAGCAGGGAGCATGTTGGGAACAGCTGTTTCAACATTAAGGCTTAGCTGTATTTTTGGCCTGTGCCAGGCCAGCTTCTTCCTCTTTTCGAAAAACTGCTAGGATAAAAGAAAAATACATGTTTAGAATTCCTTCTAGAGCATTCACGAGAATTTTCAGGTGGTTTTCTTTCGCTGTTGCCTAGATATTATCAGTAGTGTCGTGATTATGTAAGTCTATTAAAGCATTGATAATATCTAGACAACAGAGAAAGCAAACCATACGAAAATTATCATGAATGCTCTAGAAGGAATTCTACACAGATAAAATTTTTCAGATTTTCGAATATCATACAGGTTTTTGCGAAAAGAAGGGAGGATGCCCTGGTATGGGCCAAAGGTCCAGCCTAGCATTAAGGTCAAGAAAGTGTTCCTTCATGTTCAGCTCAGGCCTCCTTCATTTCAGCAAAAACCTTTTCAAGAAAATTAACAAAGGCAAAAAATACTGAAAATGATCTAAAAGCCAAAAAGGGGTTGGCAAACACAAAAAAATGTTTCTGGTTCTATCTGAAGGAAAACTGGCAGATATCAGGTTTAGCATTGTTTTGAAGGCTCAGAAAGGATGATTATTCTTCTTCAACTTCCAAGCCCTAGTCGGCATGTTCATGGTTTGACCAAATACTCTGTTGGAATATGACAACAATTGACACTTTTCGATCCAAATTGATGAATGTTCCTATTGCTTTTTAAATAATAAAAATAATTAGGAGTAAATGGTAATAATAATCAAGGATATGTTGTGTGAATTAGTTACAAAATAATTGCAGACTTACCACATGTTTGAAGTAAATCTCATCTCTAAATTGTATACCTTACTGCCAGAAAAAAAATCGCAAGAATAATTCTGAAATAAAATGTTTCAACTTAATTACTAAACTCCGTACTCAACATATCTGAATGTCGTACAAAAAAAAAACCATTCCAAGGGGAAATATAATTAAACACGAGATGCCAAATATGCTAAGTTTTTTGTCATTTAAATCTGACGTGAGTATTTTACCTATACTCGACAACGTCGCTGTTAAACTTACATTGAAACGTGTTGATTGCACAAGCTACCACTTTTCTATGCAACAAACATTTATTTTCATTCGTTGGACAGTACTTTGCAAGGTGGTGTTATATTTTAAGTGTATAAACTCTCGTAATTATACCCTTTTGTGTTCAAACTGGCCACAGATTTCCTCCAGGTGGACCACGAGCGAGTTCAGTTTCCAACCTCTCATGTTTCTCCGATTCCAATTTTAACATACCGAATCGTGAGTATTCTCTTAAATTATTCCTTAAATTAAATTATTATATTTAGCGGAAAAAGGCGCTTCTTTTCTTCTTTCTTCAGTCAGGACTAGTCAGAGGGATGCGATAATGCACACTTGCTGGTTTCGTTCTCGTTTGAACGCAGAAATACAAAACGCTCATTGTTATTTTAAGTCAATTTTCTGCTATTTGTGTTAAACATGACGATGAAGATGAATAATAAACTGGAAAAATTAATGATGGGACAAACACAATGACACACCATTGCCTCACCATGGTGTTCAAACCTAGGACCTCTTCTCCATCAATGTTGATTTGATTGATTGAGTTGGTGTTTTAAGTCCACTTTGTGCACAGTAAGGCTAATCGGGACTGGACCTACAGTTTAAATTGGGATCCGAACCACTATATGCCTCCACCGGGAATCGAACCCGGAACCCTTTGATTACAAGGCGACGAGGCTACCACTGCGCCATCGGGGAGACACTCTATCTATCAATGTTGAAAAGATTCCCATTGCAAAAGACGAAAATTAATAATAGTACCCGCACTTAATTTTCTGGCTACACAAAAAAAATATTTCCTCTGGTTGCACAAAAATTTATTTCCTCTGGTTACAAACACACAAAAAAAATCTGGTTACACAAAAATTTAATACAGTTCGTGTATACTTCAAGAACGTAACGTGTAACCTAGCTGACTATGACCGAGCATCTTTTGAAATGAAAAGTAATATTTTTGCTCATATCACTAAAACAGAGAGAAAATCGAGATTTGAATGATTTCTCTTCTACCTTTAATGAAGTGCAAGGGGTGCGGGACGAAAAATTTTTGGTTGGGAAGGAAACAGGGCGGGGTATTTTTAAAGTCCTGACGTTCAAAACGGGAAAAATAATGTTATTTCCCGACTAAATTGGGAGATCATAGGAGCGGAAAATATTCAACATTACCCGATACTAAAAAAAATGTTAATTATACACACAATTTTACCCTCGGGTGATGAATTACTTTGCATTTCTGGAATAAAAACTGCTAATAAATTTCGGACATTTAGTACAAAAAAAATGTAGGGAATAAACTACTTTTAAACTATCATTTTTTCCGAAGTCTGGATCGGAATGTCTTTTTTTTTTTTTTTTTTTTTTTTTTTTAGGTCCCGACTTGTTGGGTTTTTGCACATCCGTTGTCATTACTGCGCAGCAGTGTTGCCACATGAAGGGAAATTTGGAGCTAATTTTAAGTGAAAAGGGAAAAGGGAAATTCGATGAAAAATAGCGAATTTTCAGGGAAATTTTAAGACAGACTAAACGTTAATTATATTAAACATTATAAAAGATTCCAGTTTTGAAAATGAGAACTTATTATTTTTTTTATTTTGTCGTATACTTTGTTCTGAGAGGAAGGGTGGAATTTGGGTTGACACACATCTGGCTACCGTTTGGGGCCGGAGGTCTTTGGCCATTCACCCTTATGGGAGTGGGAGTCCGAGGGTATTGTTTATTTAAGCTTTCCCCGGTTCTCTGAATTTTGCCTCAAACACTACACGTGCAAACCATAAAGTAATCTTTGTCGCAAACCTATCTTTACTTCAAATGGACACTGTGTGGGTTATTCGTCGTGTGCGAGTGTTTGGTGGAAGACTGTGCCCGTCTTGGACGACGGGAGAACAAGGGAAGCAAAGCAAACTATCTGCAACTCCAGAATATATTAGAAAACGTTGTGGAGAACGGAAGATGAAAAAACACCACGGAAACAAGTTTAAAAATTCCGTGCAGAGTGGCAAGAAGTGACCAACAATGGATTAAATTTTAATAAAAAACTTGCTGTCTTTTAGAAGTTTCCACCTAAAATGTGAAATTTACCAGAATAGAACATTTGATCAGGTATGTACTATATATCTTTTTTGATAAAACGCGTATATCTATGCGCCGAACTTAACATTTTTATGGGGAGGCAAAAAAGTGATTTTCCACACAAACTCTTCATATGTGCGCCTTACTAGAACAGCATTTTGTGTAGAACATTTTTAATTTTCTTCTTCCCTAAATCCAATCTCTGTTTGTTTGTTTTGCTTTTTACTGATGAAAATCTTCAGTTGCCAACTATAACATAGTTTTAGGTTTCATCTTAAAACAAAAAAATTAGCTTGGTTTAGAAATAAAATCTAAATCTTCCAAAAAACATTTACAAGTTATTGTTTATTGATTTGGTTTATTTTACTTCGCTTTTCTGCCACTTTTGGCTGATTGCAAATATGGGGATGAGTATTGATATGATGAAATTTATGAATGGACACTCACAAACAGCCATGCCCAGACCGGGATTCGAACCCGGTACTCCTGGCGTCGAAGCATTTACAAGTTAAATTGATTAACATTTTATACATACATATGAACATGGGTCAACGATAATATTTTATTATTATTATTATTAATAATAATAATAATTAATAATAATAATAATACTTCTTTAGATGAAGGGAAAAAATGGGCGAAAAAGGGAAATTTTACCCCTTGGAAAGGGAAATTGTGCTTACAGATTGTGGCAACACTGCTGCGCAGTCTACTCCTGCTGATGGTCTTCCAATTTTCACGCTTGACAGCTTGAATGCAATAATTTGGCGCCTAGATCTCGAGGAAATGGATGAAGAGAGATCCATGAAAGATTATTTAGCCCTGATCGTAGTTTACATCCTCCTTGTACACACTCATTCGTTCCTTTCATACATGACACAATCTCAGCTCCCTTTAGCGGCATGTTGTGAGCCTACGAACCGGAAGTTGTTGTGCTACAATAATGGCGTCCGCGCGAAGGCACTTCCTTCCGGTGGATAGCCCCCTATTAAGTGCAGACAAAAATGTTATGGTTTCTTTTATCTTTTTTTCAAATATGGAATATATAATGATTAAATAACAAATATTTGCTCACGCTCGCTCTCGTTTTAGTAGTATTTCATTTAAATATACTAATAATTTAACGTCCAATAAAAAAACGGGTAAGCTAAACAGTCATAAATACGGATGTATTAATTTGGGAGTAGTATAGTAAATGTTACTACAAGCTCACCTAAAATTAAGGGACAATTTAATCCCAAAAACCATCAAAAACAATAACCCACCCACCAAATTTTTGCACATTTAACTAAAAATAATACCCTTAACCTTATAAAAAAAACACGAGCTCACCTAAATTTAAATAGCACCTTCTCACCCAAAAACCATCAAAAACAACCACCCATCCACCAAATTTTAACACATTTTACTAAAGAATACATCCCCTTAAACTGTCAATTTATTCCTGGCGCACCCCCAATTAAGAGCTAACAAAAAACAGTACCACGCCCCCAAAATTTAACACATGCTTTCAAATCCTACCGCATCGCTTTAAATTTCTAAAAAACATTAGGGCAATTCAATTAAGGGCACATTTATAACAAAAAAGATATGATTTTTAGGGTAAACTTTCCAAAACTACCTATTTTCAAGCCATACAAAAAGTTAGGAAATAATATAATAAAACAGAGACCCTTGTGAATTCCTTAAAATATATTGGTACTTTCTGATTTAGGGCTAAATTAAAAAAACAAACAAAAAAAAAACAGGTACCTATACAATTAATAAATTTTACCCTTTTTACTAGTCAAAATATAAAAAAATCATCCCTTTAGATTGATTTATTTAATTATTTGGGGCTACTTCCCCAAATGAGCATCTTAATCTATTTCCATGAATCTTTCTTACTTAATACACCTAACTTTAATATACTTGTAAATCTACAGAGTGATCACAAAGTCCCATTACCCCCTATGTATTACATACATGTTAGTGAGCACAAAGTCCCATTACCCCCTATGTATTACATAGATGTTAATGAATTGTTGTTTCTTATTGTTGCACGATCTACATCTAAATCATGGCTGATGAGTCCAAGTAGAGGAGAATTTGCCATCGTACATGGCGGAGAATCATACTCTGTTATGAAAATGATGGTGTACACACAGACACTAATGACTAAATCATAACGAATAGTCACACTACCTCACAGTTGTCCTCTGCCATGATCTCACATTAATACAATGCAACCATCTATGATGATGTGAACACGCGATAGGGGGTAATGGGACTTTGTGATCACTCTGTATATTATTCACCAGTTTATCAACACCCAATGCCTTTTCCTCATGAATCACAAGCCTGATTAGATCAATTTGTGACAATACCATACAGCACTTCACTCAATTTTACATTATGGCTGCTGAGATTGTTACATTTAATGCAACTATTGAGGCATATATTACTGAATGTGTAAGAGTGGGGCAAGTGATACCTGTAGAAGAAAGTTCGTGGAAATTATCAAAACAAAAAGTGAAAAGTATTTACAAAAAACTTAAAACGGAAGACCAGAAGGAACGAGACCTAAGCAACAGCCTACGGGAATTATTGGAAAATTTAACCAAAGCATTGATGCAGTACCATAGTGATGTTTCAAACACCTATATAGTACCCGATAATCTACTGTTAAATGAAGCCATAGAAAATTGTCGCAGAGCCTCAAATGCATTTATTAAGGCCAACAGCAACTCAGCCCATCAAGCGTTTAATTTAGGATATATTCTCGATAATATTTTTAATCGCTTTAAAATTCTAAAGAGCGAACGAAAAGTGAAACACAGCTGGAAGCAGTGGTTTGAATTAAGAAACATTGGAATAAGTTTGAGACAAGTAAGAAAATTGAGAAAGTTTTTTCACGATGTACAATATTATCCAAAATTGTTACAGTGTGGCTTATCATTTAGTGATTTACATGCGAAACTACCATCTATATTTAATGCATTCGTTCTTTTCCCAGAACAAAAACAGAACTTTCGTTAAAAGTGGCACACATATGCCACATGAACTTTGGGCTTGATGGTGATATGATTTGTAACTGTGTTATGAATCACAAGGAAAATTTTTATCCCAGCTCAAGTGTTTGCAAACGGCAAAACGCAGATAAGGCCGACACAACTTCAATCTCTCTCACCTCTGTGAGCAAATGTTTTTATAAACAAGGAAAATGTAACTAACCCGTGAATAAAACTGTATAATTTATACCTTCCCTTACCGTGTGAAATAAAATTCTATTCTGTACATTACTTAAATATTTATTTGTAACCTAAAAAACAACCACGATCATTTCTGACAGCGTAAACAAAAAGGCAGCCATCTTCTCCAAGCATAGTTGCCAACTGTCAAAACGATAAAAAACTAAAAATAACGAAAATCGAGTAAAACGAAAATAACGTAAAAACGATAACAACGATTATAACATAAAACTTAAATTACGAAAATCGAAAAAAGCGATATTTCTTCAGAACGTTGTTTCAATAAAGAATAATTTCATTATGGCGCTTGCCGCTTGCATCAACGCTAAAATCCAATGTTGCCGTTTCGTTAATTTTGATGTTAGTTGCTATTACTTTTTAAATTTTTTAATTATTTCCGTAACATTCGTCTGTTTTTTAAAAATAAGGGAAGTTCTTATTAACACCATAATACAATATACAAAAGGTGAAAATTTAGATTTTGTGACAGAGTGGTAGGATTAGGATTTAATATTTTTGTGTGTTGGCATCACAGATCAGCTGTTTTCAGCATAGACATACTACTACAAGATATTACAGCTGCGGGTTAAAAATGGTTGACAGTATGGCAGCACTGGAAGGTCGTTTCCTCGCGACCACCGACGGCAGCACCATCGGGGGAAAACAGATGACGAACGCTATGCGCAAGCACGCGCAGATTGCTCCAAACGACAAAACATTATCGTGTGCCGTACCATTCGCTATCCGAATGGTTTCTAACTGCGTTCAGGCGATTTGCGTGTATAATAAATTATACGTGCAAATTGACTGAACGTAGTTAGAAAGGGGCGGAAATTAATTATATGCAATGCTTTCGTTTCATTGCAAACTTTTCGCATGAAAATTGATTTCTATCACAAAAATAAAAGTATATGAAGATTATATGGAAAACGTTCTATTACCAAAACTTCCTGAAATTGCACTATTACTTTGAGCGGAAATATATAATTTCCTCTAAAGGAATTTTTAAAAACATTCTTCATCATACGAAAATGACCGTCTTAAAATAGGTGACTTTTTTTCTTGGTGGAGAAATGGAATGAAATAAGTATACAAGAATTCAGAACGATTTATGTCATGCTAATCCATATTTGCAAAAAAAAAAAAAAAAAAAAAAATCCTGGTTGATCCTTCGGCTATACAATATTGTATTGCAAGATTTTACACCAATCAATGAAAAATATTTTGTTTGCCACATATTAAAACGGAAACAGCTGTATGACTGCATACAGCAACTATGCTCCATTCGATAATAAAAATTTCAATACTGTCAGGGATCAGTTCACATACCTTATGGCCATGGACGTTCGGAAGGGGGGGCCTCGCCCCCCCCCCCCCCGGGAAAATGAATGTCCGACAAAAGGTATATATATGTTGCACATAAATTCATTTCAGTCAGTAATTTATGTTAATTATTATAAGGGCGTTGAAGGAACATAATAATATCAGACTGAAGCAGTGTTTTTTGAAGGGACATCACTATTATGGGGGAAAATATGCCTCCTTTGCCCCCTGGAAAAAAATTGCCTTACTTGCCCCTCCCTGGAAAAAATCCTGCGGACGCCCATGCTTATGGCACTGATTAGAAATAGGTTAGTCTGCACAGAAAAAAATATAATAATTACCAAGAGAATGCTAGGAAGTTTTCTCAAAAATCAAATAAATAAAAAGTACTAGGTTGAATGCTATGAAAAGGTTCAGCCTTTAACACAAATTTACTGTCATGACACTGACCATTAAGTTGAAGTGAAATTTCATACCTTATTGTAGCAAGTGCAGCAGCACCTACTATACTATTTAAAAAAAAAAAAACAGAAAATATTAACAAAAATAATATCTACTTAATGATGTTACATAAAACAGCTTATTTAAAAACCAAATACTCATCATTTACTAAATAGCTGAACATGAATGAAGAAATAAATGGTGATTTATTTCCCTCCACGATGAACTTTGTGCCAGCTGATACGAGACTTAAACAGAGAAGTGCTATTTTTATTACACTTCCCACGTCCAAGTCCCATACCGGACTTTGCATCTGTATCTCTTCTATCTTGATGTGTGCATAAAACATGCACACAGGTGGATAATTCCTAGAAATTAAATAAATGCTCTACAGTGATGTACAGTGGGATTAATTTTCTTGCATTTTCATGTTCAAATACTATTAAAAAAATGTAGTGGGAACTGCCCAATGGGTAACATAGTTTCCCTGGTGACACTAACTATTCAGTAGGAAACATGCTAGAGTGATCACCACATACGTAAATGAGAGTACACTTTGAAAAAATAAAGTTGATCGAAGCTATGGCAAACAAAAATAATGTACTTAATGTACTCAGAAATGAGTGACTTCATTATCAACTTTGGCTGATTTATCCTAAGGACATACGAGCACCATTACAAAAATTAAAAATTCATATTGGACCTTGCTACGCCATGCCTCCTTTCTGTAGTTATTACGCATAGTTTTAAAAACATGAGCAACTAGTATTTAATGAAGTACAGCATAAACAGTGTGCAGCAGAGACTACTTACTTTCATACATTTCACTGGACTTGATTAATCTGTTATATCAGTAACTACTGTACTGTGTGTACCATGATACATGCATGTTACTGAACACAAAAATGTTCATCTTAAAATAGATAAATTGTGGAAATGAAGTGTTTTTTTTTTCCACACAAAGGTTTCTCCGAACTGCAAAGTTATTCCCACAGTTGTTTGCAGTACTGAAAGCACCATTTCATTCTCTTGTATAGCTTCTAAAAAAAATCACACAATGGGAACCATGATTTTCAGTAATTATTCTCAAAATAAAAAAAAATGTGCAACTACATTCATGAGGTGTTGAGACTAGCAGAACAAGTTATTTTTACCAGTTTTTTTATTTTTTATTATGGTACCAGTTTCATACATCGGAGACACATTTCTTCATTTTTACAGAAGAAACTACTTACGGAAATGAGTTTGTCTAAGGTTTCCAACGTTAGTCGAGGTATTTTCTTTCATCGTGGTATCTATTTGACCAGGAAATCATGTCAGTGTTTCCAACCCCCCTTTTTTTAACTATGCTTGCCTAACCTAACCAAACCTAATCTTATCGGAATGGTTCGTGGGGCTGTCCGTCAGCTTCCCGTGCATAATGCACAATTTGCACACGTGACGAAACGATAGTAGGTATTTTTCGGTAAAGAAGGTTGGAAAACATGGATATTCGAAAACAAAAGAAGCGATATCGTTCAGAAAGGAAGCGATATCGCACCGTTACGTGCATTCAGTAGCAGTTAGACAAATGCGTTTTTTCAGTAGAAAAGTGTTTGTTTTCATGTAAAAAGCATAATGGCACCTTGAACTATGTTCCGCAATACACAATTGGTAAGTACGAACCATGCAAAACACAAAATATCTGATTTTAATGTGTCTCCGATCTATGAAACTGGTACCACTGGTACCTTTATTATTAAGTACAGATGCTATTATATTTCACACATTGTCAATTTTTGCAAGTTAAATCACTCAACTAACCACAGAGCTTAACACAAATTAAAAATGCTGATTATTGATTATTATTACCACTTTTTAGAGAGAGCAGTGATATCACATGGTATAGATGATTATTTTTTGAGACATAGAACCTAACAAGCAATGCAAAACAAAATCTTACAAGAGAACATAAATGTTTTATAAAATAAAATAATTCCCACATTGTGAGGAATCATGAGTTTAGGTTTAGCACAAATAGGCAACGAGGTTGACCACTTGGTGAAAATAGGGTAATAGTAACTGAAAATATGCTGCTTTCAATACAAAGTTGCATTTACCTCAAATGATCCTTAAGCATTAGCTACATACAAATAAAAAGAGGCTGTGACTATTTTCACCAGGTGGTGAGAATAGCATGTAGAGCTATTTTCACTAACAAAATAATTACCGGAATCATAACATAAGTAGGTTAGGATCATTAGGTTTAATTATCTGATTATTTCCGCGCGTGTGTATAATTATAAAAGTAAGAGAACCAAACCTGGTCCACCTAAACCACTCAAGCAAGTAAATACGAGAGGAATTAAAAAATAAGTTATTGTAGAAGCATAACATCACAGATTAAGTTATACACACGGAACTTGGCCCTTACAGAACAGTATATAATATTATTACCATTTCATTAAAATTCCTGATTTTTTTATTTTATTTTAAACAACAAATGATACGCAATTACAATCAGGAAGTTCGATTTTGATACTGAATGCAAGCCTGTACTGATGTATGAAATGAACGGAATTTGGTTCGCGTTTGGCGATACTTCTTTATCACTATTTGAAAAAAAGCTTTGATACGTATTACGCAGTGATTTCATACAATGTTAAATTACGATTTCATTAACTACAATAGGCAACACTTACCGCATCCCCAAAATAATATTCTAATGACAAGAATTAAGCAGATTGGTCGGCCGGATGAAGCTACTTATCCAAATTAGAAACTAAATATTGTGTAAATGAAAGAGTTGTAGAATACGTACATTGCTGGTACTATTTGTAAATATTACACGTATTCTACTCACATTCTCGAAATAAAATTTAGTAGAAAAAAAGGTTCGTGAATATGGACACGAATTTGACTTCAGCCGGTTCGCGAGGAACAGTAGAAACACAGAATACTGGAGAGGCAATTGGATCCATAGAACACATGATGTTTGAATGCATCTTTCATCAACACGAAAGAGACATACTCATTGCAAGATTAACTCAACTGAAAATTCCAACACCCACGGAACTAAATACACTTATTTTTACACAAAACCCACACATACTAAACAACATTAGTAAGTTTATAAAGAAATCCCAAATCACTATATAATAAGGAAAAAAAAAAAAAAAAAAACATGGACATCTAGGTAATAAAATGTAACCCTGTGTATATAATTTGTCTACATTTTTTTTTTATCCCTAACAGGGCACAAGATACCCAGTAAGAAGACTCCTCGGTGTGCCTCGAAGGAGTGAAGAATAGTAAATGTTTAACTATACTAACATTCCCAAACTGTGTGATCGTCTAGAATCAACTAACAGAACTACCCAACACACAATTTAGATCTAAAAAAAAAGAAAGAAAGAAAAAAAACATAATAAGAAAAGTGAGAGTCTGAACTTGGCCAAAAGTCACCAAAACAGGTGAGGGCCATTAATGAAACCAAGCAAGCAAGCAAGCAACACAGAATACTAACTACGGTCAACCAATCTCCCATAAGACTGAAACAGCCAGTTCACAGGTTAAGGCCATTAAAGAAACCAAGCAAGCAAGCAGCAACAGCCAGTTCAGCTAGTTAAAGTTAAAGTACTGTAAAATAGTAAGTTTGTTTTTATTTCTTTTATCTGTTAACATTTTAGTGGTCTAAATTATTAAACTCATAAAGCGTATTGCGTATTAACTTAATAATTAATACATACTAACTTATAAGGGTAAAAATTGACGTTGTTTAAAGTAGGCTTACGAGTACCCCAGCTTTTTCAACACGTCTTTCGTTCAGTACCCAGATGTAGTCTTTTGCTATAGGAAAATAATGCTGACTTGGTAAAAATTTACTATCCTTCGGACACCTCTATTTTTTTGGTTTCGTCAATTTTTGACATTGATACTTACGTATCTGCTTCGCGGAACATTCCTGAAGGTGTATTAACGTTGTTTTGATGAAATTAATTGCAATTTTTCACATTACCAGAACGTCTTTCTGGTAGGTGTTTTTCCTTGCCTGAGACACAATATCGCGAGTACACCTTCCTACATAATTGCGCGTCCGGCTTCTCTTTTGCCAAATTTTTGACATTCGAACTTACGTATCTGCTTCGCGGAACATTCCTGAACGTGTATTGACGTTGTTTTGATGAAAGTAAGAGCAATTTTTCACCTTACGACTACTTCTTCCTCCTACATTTCCATTTGCCTCACACACAACATGGCGCGGACACCTTCGTAAATAATAACGCGTAGGAATGACGCATCGGCCTTGTTTTTTCTTGATTTTCAATTGTTATGCAGTGTTTCAACCTTCGGAACCCAAGAAATGCCCGTCGACAAACTTAATCAGATCTATTTCTTTTTAACTTTATTTTTCGCGTTCTGACACCAAATTTTAACTATGTATCCCAACCTAACTGAACTAACCTATCCACGCACCAATGGTTCGTGGGGCTAGCGCCAATGGTTCGTTGGACTATCCGAGAATGGTGTGTGGGGTTACGAATATGTTTTTCGAAACCAATTTTTAACTATTGAAACCTTTGCGTGGCCCTACTAACCTATCCACGCGCCAATGGTTCGTGGGGCTAGTGCCAATGGTTCGTGGGGCTATCTTTTTCACTATTGAAACCCTTGCGTGGCCCTACTAACCTATCCACGCGCCAATGGTTTGTGGGGCTAGCGCCAATGGTTCATGGGGCTATCTTTTTCACTATTGAAACCTTTGCGTGGCCCTACTAACCTATCCACGCGCCAATGGTTCGTGGGGCTAGCGCCAATGGTTTGTGGGGCTAGCGCCAATGGTTCATGGGGCTATCTTTTTAACTATTGAAACCTTTGCGTGGCCCTACTAACCTATCCACGTGCCAATGGTTAGTGGGGCTATCTTTTTCACTATTGAAACCTTTGCGTGGCCCTACTAACCTATCCACGCGCCAATGGTTCGTGGCGCTATCTTTTTCACTATTGAAACCTTTGCGTGGCCCTACTAACCTATCCACGCGCCAATGGTTCGTGGGGCTAGCCCCAATGGTTTGTCCACACCCGGCACAAACTTTACAACACACCCACCACACGTCATTCTCCAAACCCTCGATCCACAGTTCTAACTCTCGTCGCAAACGCAGGCAGTTCGAAACACTGGATACCAACAAAACACAATCACGACACGTCATGATAGTCACGACGGTGTATGAAGGTGATGGTGTATGAAGGTGTACGAACTTCATGGTATACGCAGATGTACGCGCCAAACGCTATCTCCGTCGGAGAATTAATTTTCAACGAACAACATGAATTTCAGCTATGAAACATTGCAACATCACACAAAACACCTTCCCGATGTTCGACAATGCTACAGGAACTTATTACGGTAAGTAGTCTCTTCTGTACAAATAAATAAATGTGTCCGAAGGATAGTCAACTAGTACCAAATAGGTCTATATAGAAGGAGAGAGAACCACCCTTTCTTCTATAACTTCTGCTTTTGTGTAGTCTTCCAATACCAAAGCCAACATATTCGGGTCTTTGTTGACGGTCCATTGAAATAAATTAAAAGGTACCTTACAGAGGGTTACAGAGCAAGCAAAAAGAGCGTTTAAGTAAACAGTAGCCTAGCCCAGCATTTAAATATAGAAAAAAATGACACTGATGCTTAGCCATTGTTTGGCTCTCCCCCTACAAAGCAAGCAACACAAAATGAACAAATTACTGTCAACAATATAGGTACCATACAGTACATCATATGATATGATATGATTTATTTCATTCCTTTGACCATTGTACAGTGGTTGTTTTCCACACATGGTATGGAACATGTCAGCACATTACAGTTAATAATTATTTTCAAATAGGTACAAGTGTGAAGATATTATACATAACATTTAAAAAACATTGATTACATTATAATTGATTCTCCTTGTTCTTGCTGTTAGCTGCAAGGTTTACAGTAATTTACATACATATAATAGATAAGAAATCAATACATACATATACATGTCCTAGGAGTTCATTTAGGATGTTACAATTTGCAATTTATTGTCGGGTACTCTTTAACAGAATAAAAACAATGATCTAATAGGTATTTTCTTTACATGCTTTTTATATGAGATAGCTGATTGTATTATTTTTATGTCACTTGGAAGGTTATTGAAACAGTGAACAGCCATGTATTTAGGTCCTTTCTCAAATCACAAAACATTTTAGTGAGCTCGTGTCCAACATTATACTGTATTATAGCTATTATGTTAATTATTGTGATTCGCTCTAAGTACCAGCGCTTCATAATCATGTACCATTAGCATTGTCATTGACTTACTGTGGTACTAGCACATGTCCATGCGCCAGCGTATCTGTACTACCAGGAATTAGAGATCTTTTATCATCTTTCCAACTGAGTGACTTCTTATTTAACTCTTCTGTATAAATTTCATGTTTATGACTCCTAATAACATGCTGTTTATGCAAGCACTCTTTTTGATTGAATAAGCAATTTTTATAGTCCTCAAATTGGATTTCTTTCTTTAATACAGCTTTTTTAATTCCTTTCAATCGTTTGTCTACCTTATCGTCAGTTCTATATGCATACATTTTACTCCTTAACCCAATAAATTCTAACATTGGTTTGCCATTTAATTCGTCTTTCATTTTTCCAATTACTTTTTTATTTTTTTCACTATATAATTCGCTATCCTTAGGATAATCACTCGTATCAAATAAATCAGAATTATTTTTCATAAAAGTATAATAATCGTGATTTTTGAGTTCAAATATGTATGCGTCGGTGTCTACGTATAATAATTTTATATCAGTATCAAATTCATTCTTTAATATATTATAGTAAAAATCATACATTAGAGCTTTAGATAAATCTAGCACAGCCTGCCCAATATAAATAGGTTTATCAAATTTAACTGATGTTTTATAATTATGAACTGCAACCAAGTATTTACTAAAAATGGTTCTAGACTTAAAATTAGGTTTATTTATTGCTTTCTGGACTTTATTGTCATCACAGTATAATTTAATATTTTGTTGTTTTCTAACTGACTGCATAGATTTACCAAATACACTATTAGACATTAATTTCCAAAAATCTTTTTCAAAGTCATTTTTTGCTTTCTGTCGCTGTTCAGTATTAAATTTAATATATGGGGCAATAAAATCAGATTGAGTAAATTTAATTCCTCTGTGAATTTTTGTTATTTTCATTCCCAATTCTCTATATAGTTTTAATATTTTATAGTGAACAACATAATTCTTTTTATCATAGAAGTGACATAGCAACTTTGGTACTTTACCACCTGGGAGTATTGCATTCTCGGGTGCAAGTGGAAGGTCATTGAACTTATTTTGAAGATCTTTTGGAAAAGATAAATCTACTTCTAATAGATAACCAGTTTTATCATCAGAATTTAAAATATGTGCAGCAGAGCGCCCAGTAGGGCTAGCACTTCGTGCGCTGCTTGTTAGTGACTTTTCTAAATTATTTAATTCTTCTTCAGTCATCCATTTAAAATTCTTTTGTGGTAATTTCTGTGATAATGAGTGACCATATAAATTATTCATATCATTATAGTGAATTTGTGTGTTTGTGTCTGCTTTAGAATATCTATTGGAGCACTGACTTATTCCACCTCTTATTCCTTTTTCGAAAAACAGATACATTTCATAATCAGTTAATTGTTCTAATTGAACCTTGGTATATTTAAGCATACAATCCCAAGCTAAAGCTGGTGTTGTATAGTACCAAACAGGATCTAACTCATATGAACTATTTAATCCTAAGTCTCTAAAATTTTCAAATACATCTGCTAATAATAAAACGTCTAATTTTAAATATAAATCATGCCATTCACCTAAATCTTTAATTTTTAATTTATTCCATACTTTTTGAGCATGGTCATAGTCACTCCAAGAAATATTTTCTTTGGTTAAATTAGAATAAAATTTTTCAATTGCTGGTAATTTTGTATCATTAAACTTAGCGAAGCTGTCCATATATTCGTAAGCATAAATTCCTTTTCTTATAGTTCGATTATCTTGCTTCCTAAATATCATATTTAATTCTTCATTTGAAAAGTATTTTATTATTTCTCTTAGCTGTTCCGGTACTAAATTCGATGAGAGATTATCTAAACTGCTGGCTAAAAAATATAAAAGAATCAATAAATCTTAGTTCAATTAAACCTTCATTTGTCCTCAATACTTTACTAAACGAGATATATTTTTCTTCATTATTTGGAATTAGTTTTAGTTTTGATTTAGACGACCACCCAGCGTCCTTTGGACTTAGCCCTCCGGGGGCCTCCTCTCCCAGATTTTTTATAAACAGATGGCAATCATATGAGGACAAGTTATGAAATAAAATTGGAATAAAAAGTGGTTGTTTGTATTTTAAATTACAATTATTACAAGCAGCCCCTCTGTATTTTCCAGTATAATGATCATGATCTCTTACTTTTGGATTATCTTTGGTAAATTCATTATTACACAAATAACATACTGTAGCTGTTAAATGTTTAATTTTTATTTTGTTTGTGAATTTCATATCTTCATTTTTCTTTAATAATTTTTGTATTGTTATTGCATTTTCAGTTATCTTATTTATAAAGCATTTATCAGCAGTTTCACACTTATGTATGTGTAAAGGATTTTCTATGTTTCCGTAAACGCTTTTTACATAAAGTCCATAACTACAAGGAATATGAAGTTGTATCTTATTGGTATATGATTCACTAGGGTTTGGTTCACATGTCTGAATTGGCTTTAAGATTGATTCAAAATCACAGTAAATTACATATGGGTGTCTAAGCATTCTTTGAAAATTTTTAAATGATATTGTAGGTTTATTTTCTGTTCCATTTTCTATAATTCTAGATTTTGGCATAACAGGCAAGCAGGTTTCATTGTTATTACATATTACTTGATGTTTCTTAACAGCTTCTTCAGTTCTAGCACTATAATTTAAACATCTTCTGCAGAAATATTTTTTATTATTATTAATTTTTAATTGGTTATTTAATAAACGACTTAAACTTTTTATCCAACAGTAATGGTTTTTGGTGCTGTTACCAAAATAAAGCAGGTCAATATTATTTTCAAACTCTTGTTTTTTATTATGATATAATGGGTATATGCTACCATTTTCATACCCAAATACAGTTACATTAATTTTATTCTTTGCTTCAAATTTAGGTATCTGATCAATAGTAACCGGATATTTTACACAATCAAAATCTAAGTTATGATTAATGTTTTTATATTTCGATGGCCTTTCTTTATTTTTTACTGGTTCCTATAAACAAGATAACACACTATATTTAAAGCACTCATTATCAACATTTTTAACATTAATACAAGCTTGCTTAGCTTCTATCAATTCAGGTAATTTTATATATGAACTTCCACTTAATGGTTTATATTTATTAATATTAATTCTTAAATTGTTTATTCTGCTTATAACCCAGCCTGAGCCTTTCGCTTCTAATTCATCACATCTGGCTATAAATAAATCTCTTTGTGTATCCCAGAAATTATTAAGTTCTTCCAACGATCTGATTATTACATTAGGTAGTTGAAACTTATGAACCATTTCATGTTCTAAATTTTTAAAATCACATTCTAACTCTAAATTAATTTTAATATTTTTATGAATTTCTAAAGCATTTTTAATAAGATTATTCGCTTTATTCTTAATTGAGTCCATATAGTAAAACAAATCAGAATCTCCTTTTTATTGTTATGTTGATAAGTTAATAACCTACCTTTAAAAGCAACTTCAACTAAAATAAAATCAGGTTCAGGATTATGTTTAGCTTTATGAAGCTGTAGCCTAGTTTCTTTAATATACTTACCACAAACATCACATTTTATTTGTTTTATTCTTTTTTCTTTGGAGGTGCTATTATGTCTTGATCAAATGGAAATAAATCATTAATTTTTTTGTTTTCTTTTTCTCTTTTCCTTCTTTCATATTGCCTGATTATCTGTATAATCAGATCAGCTTTTTTATATCTTGTAATATATTGTATTTTTAAAAGTTTTGCAATGTTATATAATTCTGGTAGTTTAAGTTTATTTAAACGTTCTTCCATTTTAAGACAACCAATTTATTATAAAAAAAATTATTCAATAAACACCTACCCCCTTATTATGCAATTTAGTTTTTAAGTGTCTTTTATAGTGTGTTTTGGTATAATATCTTCCACATTCACATAACAAACGTTCACAATTTGAAAGTATTTTGCATTGTTTACATCTTCTATCAACATATTTACCGTTGTAAAATTCATCTGGATGTTTATATAGTAAACAAACAGAACAACGAAGCGCAGCGAGACTACTTGAAGGATCAAGGTTGTCCATTTATTTCGGAAAAGATATTTTCAATAAAACGCACCGAAGGTGCTATGCGGGCAGCCGCAGCTTGACCGCGCCTAATGTAGCTAAAGTTATTATTTTATTCTCGTGTTCTTTAAATTGTGCGTTCATATTTCTAATCATAATTCTTTCAAACTCATTGGTTGCAGAATCTTCTGATCTGTATAAACCTTTCACTCTTCTTTGAAATTCAGCGATCTGTGTTGTGTCAACTTGATTCATTTATTTATACCCAATATTTTTTCAATTTAGAAATTTATTGCAAATTAGGTTTACAAATAAAATTGTATTAAATACCTTGACATTTTGTTGTACAATTATTTATGTATGCTATAAAATAAACTTAGATAATAAGTAATATATGTAAATCTTAGAAATATCTCTTATTTTATTTTCCCATTGATAAGATTTTTTTATAAAAATCATTTAACTTTACCGTTAATTATATTTTTCCCTTCAGGAATATTAACTATTTGGATTTTTTCAATATCTTTAAATGTTGGACCTTTTTTACTAGTTTTCATTTCTAATAATTCTTTTTTAGAATATTCATTAATACCTTTCTTCTCAAATATAGGTTTAAAATCATCTTGAAACTTTATATCTTTTAAAGTTTTATTCATATATCTACTTATCTTCTTATTGTCTTTTGTTTCTATTATCATCGTACTAAACATTTTGTTCATTTCATCTATACCACTTTCGTCATTGTGTTTAGATGCTTGTTTTGTTATAATTTTTTTATATTCCTGTTCTCGGGCTAATAATTTATCAATTATTTCTTGATTTCTAAAATTGGAGTATTTATATATTTCTTTAGTAATATGTGTGTTACTCAATGCTTTAAAAAATTTTATTATCATTTCTTTATATGAATCTGGAAGACGTTTTAGGTTTTTAACACCATTATTGATAGTTTGAATATTATAACCCGATTCTTCAATTAATTCTCGTAATTCAGGTACATTGGTTATTAAATTATCTAAACCTATTAATTCACTCTCACTGGGGGTAAATAATTTGATTTGTTTTTCCATTTATATATATATTTTATTTTAGAATATTTACCTTACCACATTTCTTTACCTTACTATATTACGGGATTTCTTTACCTTACTATATTACTGTATTACCTTACTATTTTGCAATACCATACCTTACAGTATTACTATACTATAATACTACAATACGATACTGAATTACACTACTTTACAATAATACCATACTTTAACAAATATAAAAAATAATATACATAAATAAAAGATGTCAAGACCGATTACTCCAGATGAATTTGTTAAACTTTTAAAATCTTATAATTTCTTAAATAATTCAATTAATTCTTTTTGCAACAAATATAAAGTTAATTCTAAAACTGTAGTAAAATATTTAAAAGCCAATAATATATCCTATAATCAAAAAGGAGTTGTTAATTTACCACCCCGAGATAATTATGGGCGTTTTATGTTAAATTTAAAGGTTAAATCACAAATTATAGTAAAACCTAAATCTAATACAAATAATGAAGCTGGGTTAAATAATGTAAAATGCAAGGAAGTTAGATTTCAAGAACCATTGAAAAAATGTCGATCAGTAAAAGACTTGAATAATCTTTAATTAGTTTAAATATTCAGTTTCATAATTACAATTTCTCATTTGTGTAATTTTTGAATTTCTTATACTAGCCAGAAAAAAGGAAAGGCTGTGATTTAGATGTGGTGTAGTGACATTTTGTTAAAATTTAAGATTCTAAATTTTAGACATGGTGCTATGGTTTTTGTCATTGCAATAACTTTTAGGTATCATATTTTAGATCGTAAGACTTTAGTTTTAGAGATAAATCCCCTTCTAACAGTGAAATTGATATCTCCATATTATACTGCCTGTTTTTCCTGAGGTAGTTTATAATTTTTTCTTTCTCAGGTCCAACCTAGGCAAGATGGGTCTTTTTGATGACGTAGTTGCCAACTACAAGAAAGACAACTTCAGGATTCTAGAGTTTCTACAGTCTAGACCACCGAGTACTCCACAAGAGGCTGTGGCCCCCATGAAGGACTTTAATGTGGTTCTTTTCCGTGACTGTGTCATTCACAATATTTTAGAGCAACGCCTGGAGCTAGAGCCTAGCACTACACAAAAGTTGATTGAATTTTTGAGAGGGGACTTCAATGACATCACCAAACGAATCACGCTTCAAGTGATGATACACTACACTAAGATGGATGTAGAACTCCAATATCGTAAATATCTTATTCGCGGTGACATGGATAAGTTACCAGAAGCTGAAAGATTAACAAAGGCCAACTTTTTTGATGAGTGTATAGAGTCATTTGTGACTCATGCAAGTATGGATTGCGGAGTTGATGGAGTAGTGTGGTTATTGCCCGAATATACAAAGAAGGACATTCAGAATGCTCTCTGTAGCAAAGCAATGATAAGTGCATTTGAGGAAGCCATGAAAAAGCTGGGCAGCACACCCATTCCAGATTTTGGCAAAGAAATTGCTAATCTGAAGATATACGGTGTTAAGAAGTTTGCTCCCTTGAGGAACTTGCGTGGAGCCTCCTTAGTAGATGGGATCCTGCTTTGCATCAACAATTTGGCGGGATATGAAGGAACTGCTATTAATAAGGCTGACATGATAACACTTTCCGCGCATGAATGTACCCATTTTTTAGGACGTCTTATGTTCAATGATTTTAACTTTTCAAGCCCAAGCAAATGTTTGAGTGATGATTGTCAAAAACGACTTGATCAAGTTCTTCCAGATACATCCTTAGAAATGGGACGGCATACAGAGCTACTTTTATTTGAAGGGGTCCAACCAAACTGGGATGCATCCACAGAAGAAGTCGCTACAATATTTAACACCCGTTTGCATACCTATACAACCTATCCAATTATTAGGTCAACTGAGCGGAAGACACTAGGCTTAAGAATCCGTACGCCTGCTTCTCCACCATTTGGAATCGATATTGAAGACAAAGACTACTTTTGCTAGTTTTATTGTTAAGTGGGACAACACAGCTCCTGTTGGAGACTTTAATATTGTTTGAAACGAAAGCATTCAACAAGCGTTGCAAATCGCCAAGCAGTTTGATTAACGGTTTGCAAATAATGAGTATGTGTACATTAGGTATAAATGAAATATCTCTATGGGTTCTGGAATACAATACTATATGTACAAAATTATGAAACTCCTTGTGTGGGATTTGTGTGATCCTTGAAAAAGACTTCTGCACTTACATAATTAATATTTTTTGTAACCGGGTTTGTGTGTGCATAAATTCCTGATTGGGATTTGTCTTGAAAGATAGGGGTGGCAAACCCTACAATTTTTTTGGTTTTCTTGTATGTTGTGTTACGTTGAATGAAGGACCATTGCACCATGTTTCAGTACATTATATCATTTTGAAACTCATGTAATATATCTTCAAATGATTTGGTAGAGTAAACAGAACATTTGAGTTGGAAGAAGCTATTTGAAAATAATTATGAACTATGGAAGTGAAAGATATGGATGTATAAGATATTCCAAAAACACATTTCCAATGCATGGTATATCCGGAGCATTTTTTGTTGTTGTTTTGATGTCTACTTTCTTGATGATTCTAAATATAATATTGTTGAGCTAAGTTAGTCTGTTTATTCATTTTTGTACCTGACGAATTTGTAAATGGATTCTGGATGTACAGGTGGTAGACCAGCAACAGCTGAACCTCGCCCAGCAATAAAGTCAATTCAATTCAATTCAATTCATAGTAATTCTGAAAATTCAGCTCTTTTCATGTCCATTATAAGAATATTGCGATAAGCAAAGTATATAATTGCGATTTAGAGAAAGTCGAGACGAAGGGTGAGAAAAAAATATCCTGGCCAGCATGGGGGTCGAACCCACGACCTCCGCGTTATCAGCATTCAGCATGGCTCTAACAAACTGAGCTAACGTGCCTACTTGACGGCAACACTTGATTTTAGCATTGATGCAAGCGGCAAGCGCCATAATGAAATTAATCTTTATTGAAACAACGTTCTGAAGAAATATCGCTTTTTTCGATTTTCGTAATTTAAGTTTTACGTTATAATCGTTGTTATCGTTTTTACGTTATTTTCGTTTTACTCGATTTTCGTTATTTTTAGTTTTTTATCGTTTTGACAGTTGGCAACTATGCTTGGAGAAGATGGCTGCCTTTTTGTTTACGCTGTCAGAAATGATCGTGGTTGTTTTTTAGGTTACAAATAAATATTTAAGTAATGTGCAGAATAGAATTTTATTTCACAAGGTAAGGGAAGGTATAAATTATACAGTTTTATTCACGGGTTAGTTACATTTTCCTTGTTTATAAAAACATTTGCTCACAGAGGTGAGAGAGATTGAAGTTGTGTCGGCCTTATCTGCGTTTTGCCGTTTGCAAACACTTGAGCTGGGATAAAAATTTTCTTTGTGATTCATAACACAGTTACAAATCATATCACCATCAAGCCCAAAGTTCATGTGGCATATGTGTGCCACTTTTAACGAAAGTTCTGTTTTTGTTCTGGGAAAAGAACGAATGCATTAAATATAGATGGTAGTTTTGCATGTAAATCACTAAATGATAAGCCACACTGTAACAATTTTGGATAATATTGTACATCGTGAAAAAACTTTCTCAATTTTCTTACTTGTCTCAAACTTATTCCAATGTTTCTTAATTCAAACCACTGCTTCCAGCTGTGTTTCACTTTTCGTTCGCTCTTTAGAATTTTAAAGCGATTAAAAATATTATCGAGAATATATCCTAAATTAAACGCTTGATGGGCTGAGTTGCTGTTGGCCTTAATAAATGCATTTGAGGCTCTGCGACAATTTTCTATGGCTTCATTTAACAGTAGATTATCGGGTACTATATAGGTGTTTGACTTACATCACGATCCTTCTTGAGAAACCCGACAAACGTTTCAAAATAATTTCGTACAGAAACTACTCATCGTTCGATATTGAGAGTTTTGAAACGGACGCTAAACATTTTCACTGGGACAATATTAAGCACTTGGAGAGTATTGACAAAAAAGTAAACTTTCTTAATAATGGTATTAAGACTATTTTCCATAAGCGTGCCCCTACACGTACTGCACGAATAGCCAAGAAAAAAGTACCGTGGGTAACCGACAATACCAAACTATTAATGAAACTTAGAGATAATGCTCTCAGAAAATATAAACTGACGAACAATCCGTCACATTGGGATTATTATAAAGAACTGCGGAATTTCACCACGTCGGTTATAAGACAGGAGAAGAAAGCCTACCTCTCGTTCCACATCAATAGAAACGTTCATGATTCGAAATTAATGTGGAAAGAGATAAAGAAATGTGGCATTTACGGAAAGGTGGAGCCGAGTGTCCCACACTTTTTAAATGATCCGCATCTGTTAAACACCCACTTTATTGACAGCGCCAGTCCCTCTAACCAAGAAACCGATCTCATCCTCGAAGAGTGCGAACGCTTCCTTACAACTACATTTACTGAAAACGGCGACACCTTCTTCTTTCGACCCATCAAAGAAGTAGAAATTGCACAACTCGTGTCCAAAATCCGTTCCAATTCCTGTGGCACAGACGGCATAAACCTAAAAATGATAAAGCTAATTCTTCCACACATTCTTTCACCTCTGACTCACTTGATAAATTTCTCGTTAGATAAGAACACCTTTCCCCTTGCATGGAAGGAGGCTAGAATCCTGCCCTTACCGAAGAAACGACACGTGACCGACATGAACGACTTACGACCAATTAGTATATTACCTGTCTTATCAAAAGTTATCGAGAAAGCAGTGTACAAGCAGATAGAAAGTTTTGTTACCAAAAATCAAATATTGCCTGCAGTACAGTCTGGTTTCCGACCTTCCCACAGCACCGCAACGGCGCTCATGAAAGTAACAGACGACATTTTACAAACACTAAACGAATGTAAGGCTGCAGTCTTGGTGTTGCTTGACTTGTCCAAGGCGTTTAATCTTGTATCTCATCAGCTACTCCTTTCAAAAATGAGTTACTACGGTTTATCGCCGGGAGCAATAAAATTGTTCCAGTCTTACCTTACTGGGCGAGTGCAATCGGTGACGCTTCCCTCAGGAGCTACATCGACTCCCCTTACGATACCCTCAGGGGTTGCGCAAGGAAGTATTCTAGGCCCTTTTCTATATTCCCTCTTCACCGCCGACCTACCCCTAAATGTACGACACAGTGTACCTCATTGTTATGCAGATGACACGCAGCTGATGATGCCAGTAGACCCCAAAAATGCAAAACCAGCAATTGGTCTCCTGAACCGTGACCTTCATGCTATTTACAAATGTTGTAAACTTAATGGTCTTGTAATCAACCCCTCTAAATGCTGCTTTACATTAATTGGTTCTAGCGCTGCCTTAAATAAAATTCAAATAAATGGGTTATCAATTAATATTAATGATGAGAGGGACCCACACTGCACAACTGTTAAGAACTTAGGTGTGATATTTAATGAGAAACTTGACTGGCAAAACCACGTAACGTCTCAGAGTTCAAAAGCTTATGGTATACTTAGATCACTATATAAATCATCGCACTTACTTTCGACTGATGTTAAATTGCGCCTTATGCAAGCTCTAGTTCTTCCAATTTTCGATTACTGTGACGTTGTTTACGGTGTTAATTTAACAAAAAAGAATGCTAAAATTGCACAAAAAGTACAGAATTCTTGTATACGTTTTGCATTTAGCTTGAAACGAAGGGATCACATACTGCCTTATTTAAATGACGTTAATTGGCTGAATATGACACGACGCAGAAAACTACATCTGGCCTGCACAATATTCAAAATTCTGCAAACAAAAACACCCACATACTTATACGACAGACTCCAATTTAGACACGACATACACAACTACACGACTCGACACTCTAAGAAACTTAATCTGGACAGATTCTCAAAATCCATATTCCTGTCATCCTTCAAAGCTGCTTCTGCATATTGTTGGAATGCGCTGCCACCAGATGTTACCTCATGTGCGACATATAACAGCTTTAAAAGGGCAGTAACAAAAGTACTTCTACATGAGCAAGGACAAATCCTCAGTACACATGATTAGATTCAGCATGCTTACGTTGAAATCAAAACAAAAAATGATCAGATTCGAACCCAAGATGAACATTTTGATGTGTGTGAATGAGAAAAATTGTTTTTTATCTTTTTAGTGTGTTAATTACTGAAAAGTGAAAATGTAATGGAATTCGTATGTTATAGTAGTAATTGTATTTTGTTTGTTTTATTGTAGTAGATTTTGCGGGTTAAGTGGTAGAGCAGCCACAGGCTGAACTTCGCCCATGAATAAAGAAATTCTAAATTCTAAATTCTAAAAATACACTAAATAAGTCTTAACTTTGTATTTTGCTAATATGTTCTATTGAAGCAAGCTGTGTAATTGCATGTTGTTGCCCCCTTCTAGTTTTACATGTGTAACACTGTTGTACTTATAATATGAAAGCTATGTATGTAGTTTTTAAAGTTATCTAGTTGTATGGGGTAATCCTGTAAGTTTATTAACCCAATTTGAAAACTTAATAGCATGTTGAAGATTGAGGCATTGATGAGAAATACCAATATCTGTGAAATGAAGTTAGGAATAAATAAGGTTTAAAGGGCATTGTTAATGTGCGTTGATTTCAAGTTTATTTGCTTGAATATTGTATATTATTTGGAATTTTGTCATTATTCATACCAATTTTGTGGATTCATGATAATGTGCATACATCTTTATTATTTTTCGCTGTGAACAAGGATGCTTATTTTTGTAATTGAGGCTTAATTTTCCCTGTTAATTTACTAATTTCTCTTATGCTGTATATCCATCCAGTTTTCTATGCTGACGATTTTCATTTATTCAAAAATATATTTACTAGCTGCTAATTTTGCTGAAATAACTAGAACTAGTCCAGAATTTCTGATATAGAGTTGGGCTAATCCATAATGTTTGAAGTAAGCTGCTTGGCTAGTTATGAGGATTAGGTTGAAGATGTCATTTGTACCTCCATACAGGATGTTTGTTTCTTGACAGTTACCTAGGTTTAGTGAAATATAGATTCCAAGAAATATTTTCCACAATGAAATAGATACGAACATAGTTCAAAATTAATTATTCTTTCATACAGGGTTTCTATAAATTACTTACACAAAAGTAACAGTTAATTGTGAAGAAAGTGTATTTGTAACGGGAATGTTTTATACATCAATGAATACAGCATATCTTCATATTTTCTCTACAAGTGTTCAATATGTGATCCTTTCATCACACTGCAAATGTCCCAGCGGTATTAGATTTCCTGCCAAACCTTTTGAAGCATGTCTGTGTCGATGGTCGCAGCTGCCTGTGTTATTCGGACCCATAGCTCATCGACGTTGCTGGGAAGATGGTGGGAACAAATACACTTTCTTTATGTAACCCCAGATAGATGAATCCATGGGGTCAAATCAGGCGAACAAGGTGGCCACGGAATCGTTCCTCGACCAATCCAAGTCTGTACTTCACGATTGAGGTAGGCGGTTACTTCTTTAAAAAATGCAAATCAGCACCCACATCTTCACGCAATTGTGACATTAGATAATTCTCAAGCATGTCCAGGTATGATATGCCTCTGACAGATAAGCAAAGGCTCACACCTCCAGTGGCAGCATCTGAAACTAGCAACTGGAAGCAAATGACGTGCGACAATAAACTTGAAGGTATATTGTATTCATTGATGTATAAACCATTTCTGTTGCACATAAATTTCTTCACAATTAACGGTTACTTTTGTATAACTAATTTAGAGAGACCCTGTACATTGTGTATCGAAAAACCTGCAAAAGCTCTTCTCTCAAATATATTACGATAGAATTCTCCATTAAAATTCTAATGTTTGTGATTACTTGCATATTATGACCTGTAATTACCAAATGTCCCCATTTCTTATTCGTAAATACCCATGTCATGGACGTTTAAAATGTTATAGTCTCATTTGAGTTATGCATTAAAGTTGTTTCCCACTTCGGGAGTGGTGTTATCATGTGAAAGAGGCCATGGAAGCATCACTTGGGTTTTAGCAGAAAGCTCATTTTAAATTGAGGAAAATTAGAATATGCTTTCCAAAAAATGTCGCTTTAAGTCTCCATATGTTGAAAGCAGATCACGTGTACTGCCACAATTCTAATTATCCACATTGGTATTATAGGTTGTGTAGGTACATGTTTTTATCTAATGTTTCAATTTTCCATGCATAAGTCCTTAGGGTACAAAAGTGCAGTTAAAAATATTTTAGTTAAAGGAAAGAATGAAGGTGATTGATGTGGCACCACTATGCCAGCCTTCTTTATATTCTTTCTTATGTATATATTACTTGAAAGTTTAAATGTTGTGTGCAAGGTGAATAACAGATACAATTGTTTAGAAAGAATTTTCACTTAACTGACAGGAAAGTTATAACATACTGTTGTACTAATGTATATTTAGAATATTTGTTGATTAGTGTTGCTGAGAATAATCCTTGAATTGTTTTAAAAGAAATTTGTACTCATGATAGTGTAAGGAAGTGCAGCTTTACAAGCATGAAACATTCATATTTAGGAAATTATCAGTAAACCAGCTAGAATGTGGATTTTATTCAGATCATTCTAGTGATATATGGAAGACTCACTGAGAAATTTTGTGAATTGTCTGAAATTTCAATTTTTGTGTCGAAGAATAGTGTGTGCACAGCATATTTACTTTCAGGTGCACAATGCAAGCATTTCAATTGACATGTCTGCAACAATATTTTTTGGAGACCTATAAGGGTATAGGGAAGGGGGGCATAAGTTGATATACCACTTGCATCACTGCTGTTAGTAAACAGTTTCATCTATTGTTTTGCCCTCCTATAGCTAGGGATGGCTGGAAATGAGTAAAAAGTCTTCTTGTAGTTTATGCTACCTTGTTTTGTCTTTTTTGGATTTAGCCTTGTTTGCCCAAGTAGGTGGTGACTCAAATCTAGCAAAACACTGTGATTTTTACTCTGACCAGTGTTCAGCATTTGCAAGCCAACAACGGTTTAAAGAAAATTTGGTTAACATATAGTTGACATGGGTCTGGGTCATTCCTATTGTCAGAGCATAGCTTTTCTTTGTTTATCTGTAATAGAAACTAGGTTGTGCAAGAATTCAAATTTTCTTCTTGCTTGCCTTGTTTCTACGTCTGTATATGTGATCACAACATTCTTTTGTTTACGGAAAAGTGAATCTGCTGTGCTACATTTTGATTCCTATTTAATGGCAAGCTTTAAGACAATATTATCTCAAGTTGCTGCATTTCGTCTTGGAAATTGGGCTCATTTGATATGGAATAATGAAAGTTCCAATAGAACTTAAAGTTGGCCATTTCATGTTGTGAACATGCTTAATGGAACAGTTTATTTCCTTTGGTCATGTGAACTATAATATTCCCATGGATTAATACTCAATTTACCTTCACAAATTATATATTTTTATTTGTTATTTCGGGAATCTAACTAAAGCTCATATTACATGAAATTAGCTTTATCTTGGTCACACCCATGGTTTAATTTATTGAAATTATCATTCAACGCAAAATTTCTTTGTACCCACAACGTTACAGCATTGCCCTAGATTGAATTTTTGCATTGTACAAAATATGATGTAACTTTTAGGATCATGCTCCTAATGACATCCCCATTGATAAAATATGCAATTAGATTCACAAAACAATATGAAATGCCTGTGTTTTCCATGAAGTGCACATCTTTTTGCAAAATATTTGCCACATCTCACATGCACATAACATGGCAATTGAGGTTGTGTGTTTGCCTTGCATTTTTGCGTATCACTGTTGTCTGTTACATCCTTGCTTTAAAGAAATTCATGCAAACTATGTACACACACATTCTTCTGTTCTCATTTATCACACAGAACAGTCTGAAACATTTTTCCCACCACTGTTTTGTACCACAATTATAGCATTTTTAAATCTTATTTCTCAATAAAACATTGCCACCCCACACCCCCATCACCCTTACGTCCTTTCCATGACAACAGACTGTATAGGCTGGACCTCTTTCCATAACAAGCACATTATACAGAGATGAAATTCCGGTAGTTCTATGTAATGCCACAGCACACTAAGAAAGGAGGCTCTGGAACATGAAAACACAGCCAGTACATGGGATTTGTTTTCTGCATTGTATCCTTTCATCAGTTTTGTCTAATATCCCTATTGTTTCGGTGAGCCAAAACTGACAAATTTACTTTTAAATTCAAGTATACCAACAGAAATTAGTTACTGTCCTATGAAATGTTCCTTCTTGATCTGTAGCTGAACGAGCTGCTAATGCGTGGCAATACCATTTCAAAATGCCAAATTACATCCTTCCATGTGTCAATTTAAAATTTTGCAGACAACCTCGTGGAGGGAGTGGCATCAGTCTACTTCAGACAATACCTAGTTCCTTCTCTATTCCCTTGATTTCTGATGTACTAGGTTCGTTCAAGGTTGACCAGATTTCTATTGCGAGGGGAAATAATGGAAAGTCCTACAAGCACCATACTAAGCTGGTTTTTCAAGTATTTCCACAGAGCATCCAACCACAGTTGTCGTTCCCTGAATCCTTGGGCGTAGAAGGAAGTTGACTGCTGTCTTAACCACTGCAGGACATCTTTTGTGTCAGTGCTTCATCGTTCTTCAATTTCTACCCTCTTGTTTGCCTTTCCAAGGAGCTCAAGCAAAACTGATAATCTAATCACTGAGGGCTAAGTCCGGAGTGTACGAACATAACATCAAAACCTCCCAGTGCATTTCAGTGAGAGTTGTTGCATTCAAATTGACTGTGTGGGGCTGTGCATTGTCATGATGAAGAATGACATTTTCAGATAACATTCTCAGTATTTTTGTGAATTGCATTCCATATGTCATCCTTGATCAATGTGCAGTAGTACTGGGCATTAATTCTGACCCTTACTCCAAAAAAAATCCATATGAATAACATCTTGTTTGTACCAAACATGTCCATGTGGTTCATTCATCAGCAATTATCATTCTTTGCCAAACTACTGCAGTTCTTTTCCTTTTTACATTACTGATGCTATCTATATAGCAATCTTTGAATTTTTTAAAAAGTGTCTATTGAAACTCCAAATTAGCCCTCCTTTATAAGGAGAAACCATTTATTTCGGCAGGAAGTGAAGCAATTGCAACCATCCTCATTCATTTAGGATGTGATTTTTTATGTAAATTTTCACCCCCTTCCAAAATTGTGTTGATGTATGTGTGTGTTGTCAACAGTGTGGGCACTCAGATTTAAAGGAACACAAGCATATAAGTTCTCGGACGAAAGTAAGCAACCTGCTACGTAAAAGAAAAGTACTTTAGAAGTTCTGATTCTTTAAATCGATCGCTCAAATTTTTTAATTCAATTTTCAATACTATTAATTCTGAATTTAGTAGGAACTTAGGGCAGCAGCTTAATTGCTTATTTGCTGTTTTCCTTTAAGAACCTGAAGCCAAGAAGGTAGCAGCAGTGAATGACCCTTGTGGTGCTCAATTGGCTGCGTTAAGGCAGCAGCAACAACAGCAACAGCAGCAGCAACAACAACAGTCACAGTCACAAGGTGCAACAACGCCGCAACCAACGCAAAACCAACAGACACCACCACAGGCTGTGCAGGCTGCCCAACCTCGTGTAACGGGTGCAGCAGTCCCACATGCCGGCCTTGGTGGTGTCCAGTCAGAAGACATTCGGGTCCCGGACAAGATGGTTGGCTTGAGTGAGTATGCAAATGATTTTTTTTTAATCCTCTCCAATTTCAGGGTAGCTTTGCAATTTCTGCCTTGATTTTTTTTTTTTTTTTTTGCAAAGAAAAGGACAAGTGATTAGTACCTGATAATTTGAGCACCGTTGTTTGTTGTCCAAATTTGTTAGCTCAAATCGTGGCTTCATAAAAGGAATATATGCTGTTCTATACATAAGATTGGTTTGATTTACATGCTTGACAGATCTGTTAGTAGTTTTCCTCTTATTTTTGTTACTTTTGAATATGAAAAGTATTACTGCTGTTTAATTAGCTGCACAGGCTGTTTTTCTTTAACTCTGGATGAGCATATGAAGACCAAAATATTATAACTTCCAGCACACTTAAGAAATTCCCTGTTGAATTTCTTGTGAATATACAGAGCAGATGTTCCATTCATATACCATAAGCTCGTCAAACAAAAGGTAAATTTTGGTATTTCCTCAAACTGTCGATCTTAATGTGGCTTTTTCTACTTCTCATAGTGCTAAGAATGTTAACTCACTCATAAATACTAATATTTCAGTCGTGCTCGGGAGCTTATAATGAATATTGTACATCAACGGAGTAGAACGGAAGGTCCAGGAGGAGGTGGCGGCGGTGGCGGAGGAGGAGGAGGAGGAATGTCTGATATGGGAGGAATGGGCAATCATGCTCAGGTAATCACACTGGTAAGTTGTAGCATTCCTCTGGGATAAGATGTCTGCTGTATGTAATTTAATTTTAGTACGTAAGATAAGTGTTTGTCAAAGGGCGTCCCTTTTATGATTTCTTGCTGCTGTATGACCAATAATTTATGCATATGTTTTTGGTGATAATCATTAATACTATCATTACTCGGATATTTCTTGAAAATAGAGATGGGATGGATTGGCACTTTATCTCTCTTCTGTCATCGGTAACATTGCTAATAATTTTATCTGCCAGATATATCTTGTACATCGCCTATAACTGCGAAATTCTAATTTTAAAATTATTATGGATATAAAGGTTTTTGAAAGTAAAAGGGACAAACTTTGGCAAGCCTTTATAGATTATATTTAGCACATTAAAAAAAATATTACATTTATCCTTAATTCAGTACAAATAAGACCAGAAAAAAGTTTTCTCAGGTTTACCAGCAATCTTCAGTTTTCATCTATAATTGATATGACATGGAAAGTACACATCTAACCAGGATCAAATTATTTTCGAAAAGGCTACTCCTAGTGTGTCCCATTTGAGCTGCACGAAATTTGCTGTCCGCCATTGGATCAAGTTGCACCGAAAGGTCTGGGCAATTTTGAAAAGATATCCAAAAACCTGAAAGTCTTGGCAAAATGAGGGGGAACCTTGTTCATAAGCATAATTGAAACAGTAATACATTTAATTAAAACATTTTTTACTTGTTTTGTTGGAATTGAGAATTAGTGATATTATGAACAAATTTTGCCATCAATAAGAATTATCACATGCCTTTCAACATGGAGCCACAGTAGTCTAGTCAGTTGGAATTTCTCTGGCCTTGTCCCAGCAGAAAGTAGCTCTGTGGCTCACCCAGCCTCAATAAATGGGTACCCCGGGGGACATAAAGGTGGTTGGAGCACTGTGCTGATCACCTCCAAAATCGCAAGAGGTCAATGTGTGGGGCCCTATTGCCACATCCGCTAAATGTTCCTTCATGGCACAGTACAATATGCACAGGCAACTTTGTACTACCTTTCAACATAATGAAGCTAATACTTATTCACGTGTGTACATGCTAGAGGACACACTCTCCGAATGCTGAATTTTTCATTATCTTGTTTTCTGTTTCCTGGTAGACCGAATAGCAGGTAGTGCCTAATAGTGTCTTCAAACCTGTAAGTACAGTTTCATGAGCTGAACGTACACATGTAACCTCTAAAAATATGAGAGGGTGTTTTATTTCACCTCATTTCTTGCTCAAAATTTTCTTTTACACTTCATGTATATCAACACTTTTTAATATGAATGTCCACATAACAGCATAAGATAATTTGAAGAGTATGAAAAACGTTTGTGCTTCAAAGTCTTTTGTCGTTTAACGTCCTCTTCTGTCCAATGTTTTGAACTTGTTTTCCACATTCTTCCTCAGGAGCCCCGGGTGTTATTGGGCTACTTTAATTCCTGGAACCTGGAAATAGGTCCAAATAAGTATGTATGTACATCCTTAGATTAGGTTCAGAATTCTGATGGACAGATTACATTAGGCACAGTTCATTACACTCTCGCAACAGAGAACAGGAACAATTATGAAGTCACCATCTTCCAAAGAACATCATTTTTTTTTTATTTAGCCATGAATCAAAAAGGATTTTAATTGTTTTGGTCGTGATCCAGGATGGTCCACAGCAAGAACAAGAGAAACCTCTGAGAATTAGTGGAGATCTTCAAAAAGTAGAGGTAAGGATACACCATGTGATTCTTTAATGATCGGTCTAGTATGGTTGACATCATATTTTAGTCTCGTTGTTCAACTGTGCATAAGCCGGTTTTCCCACTAACCTGCAATGTCAATTAAAGGCTGTACACTTATGGATATGGAACTTTTTACAAGTTGAACAGTGATTTGCGACTAAAGTGTTAAAAATATGCTTTATGTAGTAACTAGGGCTAATGTCATATTTCCACTTAACCTTTTGACGCCCAAGCCCTTTTTCAATAGTAAGCCTCGGTTGCCCAAGCCGATTTTGAGCAAAATGCAGAGTTTCAATTAAATGAGTGTAGTTCGGAAGCTAATTGCACTAGAGAGATGAGTGATATACCGTTGTACGCGCAATGAACCAGAGATTCAGACTATATGAAATTTTTGCAAATTCGGCGTATATGTGGCGGGGGGGGAGGGGGCTAACTCTCAAAACGACCTGGACACAGCGTCTCGATCGAGACGCTTGGGCACCTAAAGGTTAAAGCTTATCACAGAATTATATGTGGGGGAAGGGGGTAGGATACATTGTCTTCAGCCTGTAAATTGTAACAATTCAAAATACTTAAAAATTTAATAAATTATCATTTTCTGGGGAAAGAAACTTGAGATAGCAAATTATTATACTGAAATGAAGTACATGCTTACCTGTGAAACTGTTGGAATTACATGATAGAAATCTACCAGCTTTGGTTGGGAATAGTCCTAGTTTCACATACTTCCAATGTATTACAAGTTCCATGTCTTCCCACAACGATGTTAGAAAAATAATGAAAAATATGAAATTTGCAGTTTCCATAACATTGACACACTATGGAAGTGTTGCAGGACATTTCTCTGGACCAAGATTCTCAGATTTGGGGAAAGTATTAGCCTATGTTGGTGTCACTTTCAGATCCTAATACTCGGCCTTCTAAAATTAAATTAAATTCTACATAGTTTTTCGGAATTAATTCTATGAAGTATTGTGTGGCATTTTTTTTTAACTTGGAAAAGTGTTTACAGGTATCAGTGGTTAAATTTTAAGTAATACATCACCATTGGCTCAGACTTAATTTTAAATTTCTTCACCCCGGTCCCTTGAGAAACGTAAAATTAAGGTGTAAACAGAGTTGGGGTAAGTGAAAACACTACAGAATTATCTGGAAATTTGATATATCTAAGAAAATGTTTTTACATAAAAAGCAGGAACTCTGTTATAGTTGTTAAACTGATAGGATGTGTTAGATAAGTATTATAACTTGTACCAATAAAGCTGCAGGTCTACTTATAATAGCGCATTTTGTTTATCAGTTCTTGAGGTCTGAACCAATGCAAATTCTAATCAATGCTTATGACTTGGGCCCAGGACTTGGTTATAACATATTTTTTATTTGGCATCAGATCGTGTACTGGGACGAGATCTTTACATATCTGATGAAAATCATCTGAAGTAGACCAACTTGATAAAGCATATTTTTACATATTTTACCAATTTTGCTTCTTTACAAATTTCTTCAATTTTCTCGTAATAAGACATATTTCTGTATAATTTCGTAATTATCTTGCATATACTGTTGTTTTATAATTTAATTTTTCTTCATACATTTAGCACAACTGATAGTTCATATTATTGATGCTAGGATAAGAAAATGACGAATGAAGAATTTAAAAGCAGTTGCAGTCTTCTTTTACCAACTGAAAATAGAACAATAATACCCCCTTTTTTATCCCGCTGACAATTAATATTCATTGAAACATTATTGAGGGAAGATGTTATCTCATTGTTAGGGGCATGCATATTTCGTTTTTAATGAAAAAACTAAATTTGAAAAAAACATTGTAGTGTTAATTTTTCATGTTTTTGAAAGGTGTGAGATGCATTTTGTGACCATATTTTGTCACGAAATAATGCGAAATGAACTGCAAAAAGCGAAATTAACTCTTAAACACGAAATTCAGGGTTTATTCACCGACGCGACACCTTCTGAAGTCTGAAATAAACTTAATACTCTGGTAACTACATAAATGTGATATTAGAAGTGAAATGTTAATTCTGTGGAATAAGTGTAGTTTTTAAATCAAATTTAGGATTATATTCACAATTTTAAAACCAATATGTCTTTTTATATACCACTTTTCATCCATTTTTTCACCGCTATAACACCGATATTTTATTTTATTTACTGCTTTTGAACCCGAAATTGACTCCGTTTTTGTACCGATATTTTGCTTTTTTATTTACCAAAAATATGTGCCTCTACTCATTGTTGTGCAGGATTCTGGCTTCATTTAATACTCCACCCCCAGCCTAGTCTATCTTCCCTGGAAGATACTGAATCCCATGTTATGAGAAATTCAAAAGTACTGTAGTGCATATTTTTGGATTTACTAGGAATATTTCTACCTTTTTCTGACATATTTTTCAATTTTTGACATAATTACATATATATTTTACAGTTTTATAGAACATAACGTTCCGGGCCCTACTTATGGCCGTACTCTTGCAGATGTTGCTTATGCCAACACTTCAGTATTATAGAAATATACGGTGAGTCACATAATTATTCGGACAGATAAGATTTCTGAATATTTACTGACGTAGTCGTGATATAATACGATGATAAATATATAATATTTATTTAACAAACAAAACACAATATGAGCACACTGTTAATTATCTTCAATTATGTTTAATATAATATATTAGTAAAATATTTTCATTAAACAAAACAAACATTGTTTGTGGGTTAAACAAAATTATTCGGACACATGGAAGGAGAGACAGGAAAACACGCTTGAAAAGCAACGAACAGAAATGTCAGTATCTGGTAGGCATCCCTTTCAATTTTAATACCTCGGATAAACGATTTGGCATACTATCTACCAATTTTCTGGTGTACACTGGCGATATGTTGGCCCATTCATGTTGAAGTCTCTCCTTGAGGTCTGCCTTCGAGGTTATAGGTGTTTTCCTCACTTCTTTTTCCAACTTACACCAGAGGTGCTCAATGACGTTCAAGTCTGGAGACTGCGGTGGAGGATGGAGCACTTTTGGGCAGTTGTACAATAACCATTCTTGTACTACGCGGGAAGTGTGCTTCGGGTCATTATCTTGATAAAACATAAAGTTACAAAGAATGCCCATCATTTCAGCACTAGTCTTTAGATTTGACTTCAGAATGTCAAGGTAAAGGTACCTGTCCATTGTCTGTTCGATGAAAGCCAATTTACCAACGCCTTGGGCCGACATGCAGCCCCAAACCATTACGTGACCACCCCCGTGCTTCACTGTTGCTTGCAAATTTTTCCCTCGGAGCTCCTCATTTGGTTTACGCCACACTGTTACCCTCCCATCTGACTCACAAATATTGAATTTACTCTCGTCAGTGAAAATTACCCGATTCCAACATGTCTGATCCTTTGCTAAGTGTTCCTTTGCGAACACCAGTCTTTTTGTCCTGTTTGGCTTACTTACAAATGGCTTTCTCCTGGCTACACGGCCATGATAGTTTGCCCTTCTGAGCACTCTTCGTATAGTTTCAGGATGACTATGCTTTCCACACTCCTCAGCTATCTCAGCACACACCAATGGAGCACTCATCTTTGTTTTTTCTTTAATTTTCCTCAAGATTACTGTCTCTTCTCTGGGGGAGAAAATTCTTGGTCTCCCTGTATGACCATGGGACTCGATCCTGTCTTCATCTTTAAATCGCTTAATAATATCTGCAACTGTACTTTTTTTCATTTTCAACATTGAGGCAATTGTACGGTAAGTTTTACCCTTAGCGTGGTGCCATATCACTAACTGACGTTGTTCAAATGAACTTTCCTTTCCTCTTCGCCCTATTTCTACATAGAAAATGTTCTTATATCACAACTTTGTTAAACAAAACGCGATCGTAATTGCTACAGAAACCTACAGGAAACCAGAGTTAATATATATGAACAGAGTATGAATCAATTTGTAAATCGAAATTGTCACTGTATCGCAAACTTACGTTAACATTTACTATGTGTCCGAATAATTTTGTGGCACTATTTTTGCAACGGTAGGGATTCATCCTTCGTTATATTGTTGCTGATGTTCGTTTTTTAACCTTTTATCGACCAACATGACATTTTTTAAACGAAAATCAACTTCAACGCTGTACACAGATTTCACTCCCTTCCCGCTCATAAACGTTAGAAATTTACTGTGTGTCCGAATAATTATGTGACTCACTGTAAACTTAACATGAAGAACATGAAATATTAAAATAAGAGTATTACTAGATGGTCAACTAATCCTGACTGAGCTTTGCTAATTTACATATTTCTTCTGTGCATTTGTGGGTGTAACATACATGTAGTGTTTGCAGAATGGGCTTAGTTTAGTGTTTTTTCCTGCATTTAATGCTAAACCTGGCCTTGCCTTGAATTACCAGAATTCATGAATAATTTTTGTTTTTATTTTTTCCTCTTCCAGTATGCAAAACAGCTTGTGTATGACCTGATAGCAGAGAAAGAAATGCAGGTAAATATTCACTTCAGCACTATTTATTTCGCCTTGTAATGCCTGATGAAAAAGGTATGACTTCTGTTAAAAGTTTTATGTATTGCTTGATTTACCAGCTAGGAATTTTACAGATTATAGAAGTTCGTCACCTATTTTTTTAGTCATTTTTTGTGCACTGCTTGCCTTTGGCATTTTTATGAAACATACTTATGATGTGACATTAAGAATGTATTTTAATGTTATTGAAAGAGCATAAAAAATCACTTGTATAGTAGATCCAGGCCTATTTGTCAATAAATGGATTAGTTCATATTGTTGAAAGGTGTGCCTGGAGGACGTGTATTTTGGGTGCTATGCAGTTATTCTTGTAGGGTAGTTGAAGTACACTTATTTTCACATCCAGATTGTTATAATTTGAATAGGTATAAAGGTTACTTGTATGCTAAGGAAATTTGTGGTTAAATTGTTGCTCTGAAGAATGTAGCTTTATTGCTTAATACTTGTATCATGTGCTATCTTTAAGAATGATGAATAACATGCTTGCTTTGTCTATTTGGTTAGCTGCATAAGTAGGAGCAACTTGCATAATTTTTTAAAAAAATTAGGGTGTTGTCCCCAAGTGTGTTACGTAGTGGGAACTGTAGTTATGGTTCCCAACTATCCCTTCTCCAATACCTGCATTGGATGTTGGGAGCATGGTTTGCTTTTGTCCTTTGATAGTTTCGTTTCTCATCAGGCCTTTACCCGTGGTCAACGTGGGCCAAACCAAGGATTCAGTGAATACGGAGGTGGTCCCGATTCAGCAGAGGTAGGGGTTATAAGTATTGTTCAGTAATTGCAGCCGTTTCATGTATTACATTGTTTCTCGGTAATGCAAATCTCCTGACATGCCAGAGTTTCGCACAAGTTTTCTGATGCTGAAGGAAGTTTGTTTTTGTTTTGAAAATTGATTTCCTTCCCATTGAAATTGTGTATTAGCATGTTCAGGCATCTGAAGGAGTGTTGTCTGTGGTGCAGTTTAATGTTCTGGCATTCATTTTGTGCAACACTCCATTCTGCATGTTTATATTCTCTAATTGTATAATTTATTTATTATCTAAGGAAACCCGTGCATGTACATTCAGAAGTTTTTGACTTAGGATTATTATGTGACTATTGATAGGTGCGTGCATGAAGTTAAGGATGCAATGCAACATTCAATTGATTGCCCATAAACCCTGACAGAGGTTTTTTTACATATGTATGTATAGCATGTAGAGATGACCAAACACAAAATTTTGTGATAATTTTCTATCCCGAAATTTGATATTTTCATATTCAGATTATACAATTATCTGAAATACCTGAATGTATTGATTCTCTGGACAGTTTGTTATTTATCTGTTTTGGGGCTCTTCGCATATTGTCATATTAATCCTACTGTATAGATTCTCTCAAAGTCCTCTTCTAATCTATCTGTTTATTCATTTTATGGTTTCTCAGCAGATTTTTTAAATGTTTACCTTTTTTTTAAACTAAAACAGATCTATATCTACATTACTAAGGTCAGTGTAAATGCAGTTTTCCACCGTAACAAAAATGTAAAAGGGTTACAGTTAAGAATGTAACATTGTTTGATGTCCTGATCCTTTACATGGTAATTATTTTCTTAATTCCAGACCATTCTTCCCAGAATAACTTGCTGAACTTGAAAAAGTAAATAGCCATTTGCAGACACAGGTTATCTCAATACTTTGATATCAGGATATCTGATATCCAGATAGCTGTATTATCCAAATTATCTGTTGCATCCGAAATGGATATCAGATATTTTGAAATCTGGATTTTCTATAAACAAGAATCCTCTTGGATAATTTCTTAAGCTCAACAATTTTCAAATACAGTAGATTCTTGATCATATATTTTTAAATCACCTAGAAAACCTTCAAAACTTTTGAGGAAATCAACCTATGGGCGTAACAGCCAAGTCCGGATATATTGAAAATATACCCAGATGCCTGGAAACTTAAAAATCCAGTTGTTTTTGTTTTTTTTTGGCCAAGATTAAGAAATGGAAAGAAATTTGCACTTTTTCTTGAACCAGCTTCTTAATGGAAGATATTCTACACAAAAATGTTAAAACGTGGTTGAAATGCCACCAAAAGATCTGCAAGTCTAAAATTGTCTAAATTACCTGTAGAAACCCAGGAATTTAGTTTTGTCAAAATAAGTAGGAAACCCTGTTAAGACCTTAACATATGGAAGGTTTTGTTGTATTGACACCATTAGGGAGTAAGGGGAATGTAAAATGGAGAATCCATGTGAATATTTATTGAATGCAACAAATAAGCTATTTCACAACTTCCTCCTTTTTACTTGTTATATTAGTGATATCAGTTTATTTTAAGAAATAGTGTAAGATGTTTTATTTTAAGTGGAATGCTACTTTGCATAAAAGTAACCCTTCCCTCAACATGAAAATACAGTAAATACATGCATGTCATAACTGCAGTTTTATTAGTTCCCATTTTCATTTTGGACTTTTTTTTTGTCAGTCACATGGTCCGAGTGCAATAGTTCATTTAGAATGTGATTGTGAGATGTATGTTTGTACACACACACACTTAACATGCTGTATATGTAAACACGTTAACGGTGAATAAAAGTTGAATGTACGTAAGAGTAGTTTTGTCATTTTGCATTGTTTTATGTATTCATATGGAGCTGCCTCTGGGGCAGTTCTGATCTGAGTATGCGAGTGCCCTCCGTAAATTTCATCTTAATCATTCATTCTCGTTATTCTAGTTAGCCAAAGTTGCTTAAAAGCAATGCTAAACATGGCAGGAATGCACCTTGTACCCTTTGAACTCTCCAATAATAAACGTTTGGGTGTATTCTCACATTGTGTTTGTCAAAAACAAATGTGTGTCCCCAGAATGTTTTCGTGTATGTGCACATCTCGATGTACATCTGCGAGTTTACTCCTGAAGAACTGAAAGAGGCTCATTCATACCAGAGATTGGGATACCATGGTAGCTTGGGTACCAATTTGCCTGAGCATAAGTGGACTTCAAAGTAGGACTCCTGAAGGTGTTATGTCCCTAAAGTAAGCAATATTTCATAATGATACCTTTAAAATGGAGAAATCATGCCATCTTTGTCTTTGAAAGACATGCACCACTTAAAATATTTTGTTTGTATTTTTTTTAAATTTTACAAACAAATCTCAATGATTTGCAATTACAGTGGAAGACTGATTTTTCCAGATTTTAAATTTCTCCACATTGTTTTACTTTCAAGGTCCCAAAAAAAGGTGACATTTTAAAAAAACTTCCTTATATATTACATGTTCCTACATGCTAAGTTCTTTAGTGTGTCCCCTGAAAAACACAAGGTTGCCCTGTAGTAGGATAGCAATTTGTACTTGTACATGTAAGATTTTTTTTTTCATTTAAAGATTAAGATTACTATTTTCAGATTTACATGTTTGTCTTGTTAGCAGTAGCATGTTAAAATGTGATATACAGTGGAACCTCAATTTTTAAGTTTTTCAAGGGACCAAGCTGGGAAATCAAAATGCAGGGAAATGTAAAATCAAGGAAAGTTTTAAAACATTTTGTTATGTTGGGGAGTTTGAAACCGGAAACGTAAAATTGGGGTTCCACTATATATATATATACACATTGGAACTTTGAATTTATGTTCCCAGATTTTACATTTTCATGCATTATACATTCAACCTTGATGGTCCCAACATGCAAAATGTTATATAATTTTTCTGCATTTCAAGTTTTTCCACCCTGGTCCCCTGAAAAATGTAAAATCGATGTTCCACTCTATTAGGTATTGCTATTCTTCCAAATAATATGTGGTAGAGTACTCTACCAGATTATTATATTTTCTTGTTATGCAATTTTTAAATGTCAACTAATGCATACCCATGCCAAACAAAGTGCTTATGTGCAGAAAGATTTTTTTTTTTACTATAACATGTCTGCTATTTGCTCTGGTGATGGACAACTACATATAACCAGTTTCATCAAAACTTTAAAAATTATTATTATAGTGGTGTTTTGCTGGGCTTTTGTGTGTAGAGCTATGGGTTAATCACTATCATCTACGAATAGACTTAAAATAGGTGGTGTAGCATTTCATTTGTCATAGTCTATTGATAGCACATTTTCTAATTAGTTCTTTTTTTGAGGTGAAATGTTTGGATCTCCTACAAAGTTCGTTCACAAAGGTCTGTTACTAACATTCCACTGACTGCTTCTGTAGTGCATTTCAAAACACAGGCATCATTGGCATCTTGTAACACTGCATGATCTGTAGGAGACTGGACCACTGCTTTCATGCCACTGATCTGAAACTCATCATATCTCCCGAGTGCATTGTAATCCGAAACAAACTCTTTTAACACCACTGGAATTGCCCATCAGCATTATTTCTCTGCCTTGTGACTGTAGTTGGGCAAAAAGAGAAAAAGAGGGGCTTACAGAAACCCAAATCGGACACAAATAACCACCTATGGATCAAAAGAACCACTCATACTAAACTCCTTTTATATATATTTATACAGCACCATACTTACGTGTGTATAATGCGCACCCTGCTTTTGGATAGGGAAAAGCAACAATTATCCCATATATAATGCGCAGTACAATTCAGGTTCAAGAATGGCTTTCTTAGTTTTAGGTTGTAAATCTGTTGCTATACCGATGAAGAGCAATGGACATCATACCTATTCAAGGAGTCACCTGTTTCTATGTGGACCAAGAGGAGAATATACTCTTGTGCATACAATGAGCTGCCAACTCATGCTCCCCCCCTCTCCCTCCACTGTGTTTAGCACCCCAAGACTCACTTCTGGTACCACATTGTTTATTGGGTAGTAGAAGAAAGAAAGATCAAAATTATGTTATGGATTTGCAACGGTCAGGAAGTTATTTTCTATTTGTCATTCAATAAATACCATTGTGATACACATCCTGCATGATGCGAGGTGCGTGCACAAAATCCGCCAAAATTGCACCGCTTTTCTCGGTGTTACAAAACATGGTCGTTACAATGTGAAAAATCATGGGAAATGGCCAGACTTGTATGGTTTTTAAAATTATAATTAATTGCTCAAGAAACCAAACCTGGTAATTTGTATTTGCACCTGTTAATATATACATGTTATATGCAGTGACATAGTGAAAACATGTGTAATTCCATGGGGCTGTCCAAATTCACAGTTTTTGGGTGCAAACATTTTGGAAATAAGTGCGCATTATACATGAGTAAATATGGTAAATAAATTTCCTTTTTTACCCTACCCCTTGCCCCTTTCATCATCCCTTAATATTTGGATTGTGGAAAGGGAATAACTAAAAAAAAAAGCATTCAGTAACAATTGGCTATTCCCTAACTACACTGCTCAAAATAATTAGGGGATCACGCAAAAATAAGTAGGAGATCAGACCAGATATCAAAACTCATGTAGGCATACTAATACCAGATCCTTTATTACATTCTGAGATTAGTTACAACAAGATATGCTGTCATGATACCTGATGTTAATGACATTAGTGACATGTGACACGATATGACAATTAGAGCATCAGTAGGACATCACAAAAAAGGGCACAAAAACAGACACAAACACTACAGCAGCTCTCCTCTAGTACGGTGTATGGTCTCCCCTAACGGCCAATACTGCTGCACACCTGCGTGGCATGCAATCAATGAGCTGTTGGGGGATACGTCGCCACTCTGCCAGAAGGGCAATTTCCAGCTCTGCACGAGTTGTGGGAGGTGCTGATCGAGCTGCAACTTGTCGGCCTGGTGCATCCCAGATGTGCTTGTTTGGGTTTAAGTCTGGAGAGCAAGCTGGCCAGGGCAGACGCTCGATACCCTCCTGGTCCAGCATGTCGTCCACCAACCCAGCTCGGTGTGGACGAGCATTATCATCCATGAAACGGAAAGAATCACCAATGGCACCAGCATAAGGCACGACATAAGGTCGGAGGATCTGGTCTCTATACCTTCGAGCTGTCAAGGTGCCTTCGCGGATGATGTGCAGGTCCGAATGTCCACCAATACTGATTCCTGCCCACACCATCAGTCCACCGCCACCATATCGGGAGCGTTCGTGCAAAAAGCTGGGTTGTTTCGTGTTCTGCGTTCCTTCCAGATGAGAACACGCCGACTGTCAGGTTCCACACTGAATCGCGACTCATCAGAGAACAGAACGGACCTCCATTCGGTATGTCCCCAACCACGATGTTCCTCAGCCCAGTTTCTACGGGCTATACGGTGTTGTAACATTAATGGAACACACACCATGGGCGTACGTGCATAGAGGCCACCTTCATGAAAACGATTATGGACAGTTTGAGATTACAGTCTGCATCCTGTTGCTGTTTGCCAGGCACATTGCAGTAGCGTTGCATTCTGCCCCCTGTTCCGACGGGCTGTGATTAAGAGATAATGGTCCTCCCTCGATGTTGTTGCTTGTGGACGACCTTGGTCTTGTCTTCTGCGAACACGTCCTGTTGTTTCAAAACGATTCCATAGTCTGGAAATCACACTTTGCGACACTCCAATGGCGAGTGCTAGATGGCGTTGTGACTGCCCAACTTCAATCCTTCCTATGGCTCTCCAAGCCATAGCTTTAAGTAAATCACGTTGGTATGGCATTGCCTTTCTCACCTGAACCTTTGCCGTCCCCAACTGAACTGTATCGCTAACCAGAGACGACTAGCATACAACTCCAGCACGCACACACTCCTCCCCTCTACCCTTTGATATCACCAGTGCAAAGGTTACGTCATGTTTAATGCACTGGAACTTTAGTTTACGGGTCTTTAGCAGCTGATTGTAGCTCATACAGGCCCTGACAACATATCTGGTCTGATCCCCTACTTATTTTTGCCTGATCCCCTAATTATTTTGAGCAGTGTAGTTTGCCCCACCTTACCCATAAATGAACATGCTTTGTTAAATAACATGAAAAGATGTTATCTGTATTAATAATGTGTTGCTTTTGTGTGATAAGGTTCCTGTCCCACGGGCAGCGGTGGGTGTTGTCATTGGAAAGGGTGGTGACATGATTAAGAAGATACAGACTGAGACTGGAGCGTGGGTGCAGTTCCAGCAAGATTGTGACGATGGCCCTGGGGACAGGAGGTGTCTCTTAACAGGGCAGCCAGACCAAATAGAACAGGCTAGGAGACGGATTGAAGACCTCATCGACAGTGTGTTGGTAAGCAGTTACACACCTCCTGTAACCATTGCGAATGAAAGCAGATGGTCTTCATTCTTGGGAGGGCAACAGTAGTGTCGGGGAGACCTTATTGTGTGTGCCACAAATTCAGAATTCGCATGACAAAAAAGAAAAGGAAATAAAGTGAGACATGCTTGTTGCCTCGGATGACACGATGGCTTCGAAATTTTGCTTCATGCCCAAAAGTCAGTGGAATGTTTCAGAGCTTTTTCATTTTGTTTCGGTATTGTCATCTGGAATCCAGAATGTCTGCCAATGATTATGGGAATGTGGTGAGGCAGTCCCTGAAATTTGATGTGGATGTACCTGGGGGAAGGGGGTAAACTTTTAGTTTGCCACATTACCAGTTTCTTTTCGTCTTTCTCCCTCCTTGCACAAAGATGGTTGTCTTCAACTCCACAGTTTAAGTGGTGCTGATATTTCAGTCTGAAATGTGTAGCCAGAAACAAAGTGAAGAATGGATTTTGGATCATGCTTCTGGTAAAGTGCTTCTGAGAATGGAAGGTAAGACAGTGGCTACTACTTCATTCCTGTAAGCGTGCAAAACTGTTTTTGATCATTATCTTATAGTGTTAAAGCTAGAATTAGCACTATAGTTATATTCTCCTATAACAACATACGTTAAGTAATAGACAATTACTAAAGCAAGCAAGCATGTCGTTCGTTATTATTGAAATAGCACATGATAGAGAGGTCGTAAAATATCATATAAATGCTTATTCTGAAGATCCAGGTAATGGAATAGTGGCATAAGTCTGTGATATTATATATAATAAACTCTAGTTATAGAAACTGAAGCTCTAGTAGTGTGTGGGCGCATGCACATGCATGTGTATGGCACAGAGGGGTGCGATATAATATGTTGGGAGTAAATTGAGTAAATAGATATACACATTATGATGTATCTTAGTATACATGTTATAGATTTTTTTTTTTAGTCCTTAAGTTAAAATAATGTAGGCTACTAATGTACCTGTGATTTATATCTAGTAAATAATTTTGCAGTGAAATACAGTGTTGAAGCAAAAATAATCACATGGTAAATACATCATTACCACTATGTGATTATTTGATCAGCTTGGTTGTATTAAAGACTTCTTGAAACTGATGCATGCCAGCTTTCAGTATTAAAATAATAATTTATTAACTTAAGGAGATTACAATTGAAGCAAACTGTATAAATCAGGGATTTTTGTTTTCTTCATTATTGTTGTAACAATTACAAAGTTTTTCTGTTGTGTGCTGTACCACAAAGCTGTTTTTTTAACAATGGTTGCAAAAGTAGAGCTTTATCATTAATATACCGGTTGAAAATATAAAATGAAACAATTTAAAAAAAGTATGCACTAAACTGATTTCCTCTTTTTTATCTTTATACATGTGAAAAATGTGATTTAGGCAAGAATGCCTAACCTGTGAAAGCCTCTTGGTAAAAAATGAGTAATGATGTATGCAGTTCTAGCTTTCTTAAGAGATAATGTGACATAAGATCATGATTGCAACATTGTCTTTATTGCAATAAATGCATTTGCACAAACATTGAACACAACTTTTAAATTATCTTGGAAAAAATTCAGGTGGGCATTGTTTGTTGTATATGTATTTCTTCACAACCTTCTTAGGCCTTGGAGAGAAGCGGTGTGGAAGGACTAATTTCTTCATCTCCGGATCATAAAGATATGCCCAAATTTCATAAGGTCACCAGATCAGGAGAGAACTTTTCATGATTGGCTACAAGCTCGTCCAACAGATTAGAGCAGATATTCACTCTTATCCACTTTATTTTGGGTGTCGACTGGTACCAACTTTGCAAACACTTTACAATCTTCTGTCACCTTCTGCATCTCATTGAGACCACAGTCCAGTTGTGCACAAAGCTCTAGAATTCACATGACACTTATCTTCTCCCCTGGCTTATTCATGGCTTCCATTATCCTTCTGTTAATGTTTGTACAAAAACATCCTCTGCACCTTGTGAGATGCTGTACTAAACTTGTCTAGTCTGGTGTGCACTGTAATACTGGGTAAATTACAAGAGTGCTATTCGGAAATCAAACTTCCCGAGAGGCATGAAATAAGGAAAACATATATTTGTTATACATGAAAGTTGCACATGTGAACTATTTTACAACATAATTGCCATCTAAATTCATCAGGCATTTGTCAGTGAACGCACTTTCTTCTGTATACCCTCGTTGCCACCAGGGAATCTGCCATTCTCAAACACCATCCATCAGCTCCTAATTTTGGTACCCATCTTGCACAAAACTTGATAACCCAGCCTCACAGGCTGTCTCATAGAGGGGGTTGCCCAATTTCAGGAAATTCTTGACTCTTTGTGTACTGTATATTGTGAAGTGGCAGTATTCGTAAACCATGTTATCCACTCATTCAAGGTCATCCAGCACAACAGACTGTCTTCCTTGTCCTCCTTAATGACACACATGAGTTCTTCCCTCTTGAAATTTCCGGCACCATTTCCTGACACAACCTTCACTCATGACTTTCTCTCCATGCATGACACTCATTCTACAAATGATTTCAAGCTTCCAGCTGCGCTATGGGCTTGCACCTGCAAAACCATATTACACCATTAACCTCGCGGGAGCATCTATTGTACCAGCAATGGTTTTCTGCCCACTACACACCAAGCCTAAAAACACTGTGACCAACCACTTGACATGCCGTGAGTCAACACGTGACAGCTTATTTCTGTTCATGCACCTTCATCAGACATTTTTACAATATTATAACTGCAACATTCATGAAACTAAGAATAAATGTCTGATGGAGGAAGTATGTGTTCTTCCGAAAGGTTGTAAAATTTTGGGTTTATAACCTTGTACGAACCATAAACTACAGGAGAAGTAATTCTACAATACAAGCAACAGCAATACGTATATGAACGTATTTTTCGGCCGATTTTCCTGGGAAAAGGATCATTACTTGGAGAGGGTCGTTATATTCGGGGACGTAGAATCGAGACTTGACTGTAATTGACATTCATAGATTATCGGTTTTTTGTTTTTGCAGGATGACAGGAGTCCTAGAACTGCAAAGTTACTTTGATAATCTTTAGATACTTCTTAGAGAAAAAAAAAAAATTAAAATCTTGCGTTGTTGCTTCGAAGGACATTTCCGAAATGAGTTTGTTAAATGTAGTAACAATATTTGACATTCCAGTATGTCATATCTTTATATGCATATAAATTAGAGATTGGACGGATTAATCGGTATGGGCTGATATAGGCATATTGGTGTATCAATTTATCGATAAAATTACCGATTATTTTACCGATCCGATATATCGATTATTATCTGATAATTTAGTGCAAAATTTTGCCATTTTGTTGTAATTTTTATGGATAATATCCATGCCCTACTTTCCAAAAAAGTAAATGTCTAAATATGCAATTTATCTTGCACTGCAGTCACCTTGAAACACACACTTATTAAAGAGGTCAGTGAACCTTTCAGGTTCTTCAAGGACAATTTCTAATTTTATATCGGATCGGTAGAATATTGGTATCGGTAAATTTTATATCTGTACTTTACCGGTATCTGCCAAAATTTCATATCGACCCATCCCTTATATAAATAAACAAAAAAGAGAAAACTATTTGTATATTTGCCATGTGGTTCTGGTTTTGTTCCAAACCAGCCATCCTGAAATGGTTAAATTTGTTTGAATGTAACCATTTTAAGATGTAGGACCATATAGTCTGTTGTTCAGAGACAACAGCTGAACCTAAATAGAAATCACTCCATGGTCCTCTATGTTGGTGCCATTTTCTTGCTTCGGCATGGAGTCAAAAACACATGCAAAGTTGTCTGGCTGTTATCACAAATTGGATGTTTTTTGTAAAATTTTCCCAGAGACATGTACAATATTTGCGAATTATGTTCACTAATAACTGTTAACGATATTCTTTCCAGCGCAGGGACAATGAGATGGGAAGAGGACGAGGTCGAGGTGGCCCTCCACCACCTTTAGATAGAATGGGTCGCGGAGGACCAGGGGGCGAGTATGGTCCCGGACCAGGAGGGCCCGGTGGTTGGGACAGAAGACCAGGAGGAATGCAGCCACCCAACCAAATGGGTGACAAGCAAGAAATTACTTTCACTGTACCTGCAGCCAAGTGTGGAATAATAATTGGGAGAGGTGTGTAGATACAAATATTTAAAATATGCTGTTGCCTATTTCATACATGTTTGCAAAACATCAAAAAATACAGTATTTCAGAGAGGCTTATGATTGGCTCTGAACCTTTGGCCATTTTTGTGCATTCTTATGATTGGTTCTGAACCTTTGACCATTTTTGTGCATTAATGCCAATGTATAGAACTGAAAAATTTGTACTGTTATCATTTCTGGTCCCATTGAAAGGAAGGGGAGGGGGTTCGTGCGGCATTAGTTCTTTACTAACAATTCCAGCCATCCTCCATGAATGAAATGCATAGGAATATTGGGCATCACTTATGCTACAATTTGGTTATTGATTGGTAAGTCTGTAATGTATTGGTAAAACCCATTGCTGTAATATATCTATAAATAGGCTATAATGTAGCACAAATTTGCCATTTAATTATTTTTATGAATAAAAGTATATTTAATATACCTGTTCTTGTAAGTACCGTATTTATAAGTTAATTACATGCAATTCCAGAAAAGTTCACATTGTACATGCACAAACACGGTTAATACTGAAAAAAAAAAATTGTTCAGAGACTAAAATATAGTACCCTTACAGTGATCCACATATTTCTGATTTTGTTTTTTTGGCCAAATTTCACCAAAATTGTTGTTCTTAATGTGCGTCATGAGATATTGAAAATTATTAAAAAATAGTTTTTCTTGTATGTACGCATTGCTTGCATTGTAGAATTATTTTCCTGTAGTTTACGGTTATTACAAGCATAAGAAAACAGTTTTTCGTTGTGACGTTTCAGATGTGATCAAAATATTTTTTTATCTGAAATAAAAATAAAACAGACTGCTTCTTTTCACAGTTAGGTTGCTATATTACAACAATGTAACATTGACAACATCCATAATATAACGGATTCTTTTTGTTGAAAAAATTGCTAACCATTGTTATAACTGTATCTTTAGTCAATATTAAAATAAATGATTAAGGGAGCGTGTGTTCTCCTGAGCAACTAAAAATTGTTTTCTTATGCTTGTAATGACCATAAACTACAGGAAAATAATTATTAAAAAATGTATTAGGATCATGCCAATAGGGGTGTTGGGTTGAAGCCCAATGTGAAAATGGGATAAATAAATATGCCCACATGCCAATAGGGGTGTTGGGTTGAAGCCCAATGTGAAAATGGGATAAATAAATAATATGCCCACATTAGGGGATTATGGATTGTTACCAACAATGTTATTGGTCTTTGTGCAGCATCATGTAGACAATTAGAGAAATACTTGGAAAGAAGTAGCAGGCTCCAAATTAAAAAAGAAAAGGGTACTTGGGAAGCCCTGGCCTTTAGGAGGCTACTACTGCACATGGAGTTTCATTTTAGTTTAGTTTAAGTGTGTAGATGAAATTGTTGAATAAATATTGATGCAGAATCATAGTTAGATCAGTCAATAGTGGAGAGATCTATAATCTGTATGAAGAAAGTATCAAGCATTTCCACCTGTGACTTAGTCATCTAGTAGGACACTAGTAAGTGTCTTGCCTGCAGGAAGGCTATATCAGGGTACTGAACTTCTAAAGTTAGTCAACTAAATTTAAGAACTTTTCAGTTTCACTGAAATGTCACTACATTATATCCACAGTAAGACTGAAGCAGATTAATCAGGACAATATTGATCAGTCTTTATCAAAAATTTCTGTAATCTGAAACTTTCTCACATAAATATGGTTTTATTTCTCCGGTATAAAACTAAAATTGGCCTACATTTTATGATTTTCTAAATAATGGATCTCATTTGTAGGACAAACTTCCACCAGAGTAAGTAATTACACATTTGAGTTAACTAATAATTGTGGATTGTATTTTGGTGTGTATATTATATTCTGTTTACTATTCCTCCATTAGGTGGTGAAACAATTAAGCAAATCAACCAACAAACAGGTGCACACTGTGAGCTGGACCGAAGGCCACCACCCAATCCTAACGAGAAAGTGTTTGTCATTCGAGGTGCTCCAGACCAGATAGAACATGCAAAGAGGCTCATTACAGAGAAGATAGGAATGGTAACTATTGAAATCTGTTGCATGCACACACAACATTCCCCCAATCTTGAAACTAGCACACTATTGGCTGAGAAAATGCCTTGGTATTTGTAAAGCGAGATAAATTATAAGTTCATGGTGTGGTGCAGTAATATCTTTCAGGATATTATATTAAAAATTGCTTTGGTTTTGAATGTTTTTTCTTATTCTTGTGATATAAATTTCAATCTCTGCTTTTGTTAACATAAATTATGGTCTAATCCATGTTGAGGAAGGCACCAAATCTAAATTAATGTTGCAAGAGTAAGAACAATATTTGTATTAAAATATATAGTCAAATGTACCCGGAGTAGTTGTTTATGAGTAGTAAGTATAGTTACAATTCTAGAATAACAATTTCTTAATCATATTGTAGCAGTTGTTTGGATAACTTTCCAAACACACCAACATAAAGCTTTACATATTACGATCCATATTCCAGTTTCTTTGCACAGACTATTACATGATAACAGTTTTTTTTTCCTTCCTCTAGAGCAGTTTCCTAATAGTTATTATTTTATATTATTTATTGTTTTATTCCTAGTGTAACAATTCTGAAATGTTTTGCATTATATTTTAATTATGGCTGAGCCTATATCCATAAAAATGCCAAAACTCTTAGATTCCTTCTGATACTGAGTCTTGAAAATGTAACAGATAATATTATTGTGTATATATTGCATTCCAATTATATGCATCAACTTGCTTTAAAATATTCAAGAAGTAGCATCAAAATATTAAAATACCCAGTATATAAACAAAAAAAATGCATTTTTCTCCTCAATGTTGGTGCAAAATAAATGAAAGCTTCAAATTTTGCACAATTTCAAGGATAATAAGACTGAAAATGCTGTGCAGACATTGGAAAAGACACAAATGCCAGGCATCAGTATATAAGTTGCAACGGATACTTTCCTCCTCCTTACCTATGCACTGGCATTGATATTGGCTCATCCCCAACTGCTAATTCTTGTAAAGGCATAAACTTCTATTCATATATTCTCCATAATGTTTTGTGCTTATTGTAAGAAGAGAACTGATTTTGTAACCTTTTTTTTATTACACATATTTTTGTTTCACAAGATACTATGTCAAAACATAGTGAAGATGAATTTTGTCACTACTTTAATAACATGTGTAACATGTAAAAATTACTTAAATTTTACTCATTATAAGAAGGTAAAATAGCCTTCAGCAATACTAAAGAGTCCAGAGGTATGCCGATTATGTATTTGTTACCAGTTCCTATGGGAGCATGAACAGGCTGCTAAATTGAAGCAGAATGTGTATTTTCAGTCCCAGCCGGGGCCTGCCCCACCTCCGATGCAGTATCCTATTGGTCAGGGTCCTGGACCTGGTGGGTAAGTATCAAGACAGTCAATGTTGTTACTTTGAAATTTACATGTATAATTTGGTAAAGGTGTAGTGGTATCATGTAGGTTCATATAATCAGGGTGGCGGCAGACCTGGGAAACCGGGAAAAGGCAGGGAATTTTGTTTTGATTTTTTTTATGTGATTGAATGAATGTACCAGGCATTTGCTTTGAAAGATGTTATGAAGCATTACATGGGAACAGGAAATCTTGTTGCTAAGTCTGAGCATCAACTTTTAGGTCTCTTTTATACACAACACAATTACAGTGCCAGAAACTAGTGATGGGAGGTGGGGGGGAAGAGATTTCCGGAGGGGCAGAAAAAATAAACCTCTAAATGTTACGTGGGAAATGCATTGAATTATCATTTTTTTCTTGTCTGCATGGGAGTAGTAAGGGCACAGGACTGTCAACAAATAGAGGGGATGGGGGATGTCGTAGTATGGCATTTTGTCTGACATTCTGAAGGAACATGAAAACAAATAAGGGCACTACGCAACTCTGTAATTTGTCGAATGTCGTGATACAGCATTTGTCAGATTAGCATTTTAAGCTCAAATGATGTTGGTTTTTGTTGGATATCGCCATCCGACTAACATTGAACTTCGACAAAATGTCTCACTACAACATCGACAAAAATCACATGCATGACACTCTTATGAAATTGATTGTTTTTGGATGTCTTCAGACTGCAACATCTGACGAAAATGAGCCTTGTACATCAGTTTGTCTGCTGTTCTACCACATTTCATTGAACAAACGTTTTGGCTCTGTTTAAGCATGCAATTTTTGTCGAACGTAGCAGTTTGATATTTGTCATTCTGCGACATCCAACAAGAATTGCATGCATTGCGCTCTTACGAAACAGATGTTTCTTGGATGTTCCAGTATTGCTTTTGTTATCGTTTACGACGTTGTCAGATGGAACATCCAACAAAAATCACATGCATAAACTGAGCCTTAGTCTGCTGCTGGAATTTTATTACTCTTCTTTCTAATTTAACCTAATTTAATGTAGCAATCCCTACAAAGGTTTTTTTTCCCCTTGTCTTAATACTGGTTTTGCACAACTTACAATGCATTTACAACGACATTGAAGTATTCTTTGATATCAAGATGAATCCAACAAATCAAGATATATATATGTTGAATAGTATCACAAATAGGTGAAACAAAAATCTGCATTGGTAAACGTTATAAAAATTTGACAAGTGCATGTTTTCTGCAACATTCATATTACAATTAACACCCCCCCCCCCCTCTGTCCTGACTGTTTAAACTCATGAGAGATGGATATTAATCTGTCACTGAGTCAAGGTAATGTGCAATGTTATGAAATAAAATACTAACAATAAATATGTAAAATTTTAATATTATAATTACACAAATCAGTGTTAACTGCATATCACTTTCTTCAGTAATTGAAATTTCTCTGCCAGCCCTGCTAAATTGTCACATTTCATCTACTGATTTATACAAGGGACATGCATAAAGTAAGTTCCAATTAGCAGGTACATTGCTTGATTTTTTGCAAACGTGATAAAAGTGTAAAATGTTAATTGCTGCGAAGTAGTGTTTATGAATGTGCAGAGATGTCTGGACACATTTTCCACCCATTCAAAATAGTGAAATAATGTGAATATGGCATAAAATGTGAATTGTTGGCATTCTTCACCAATTTTAAAAACTACTTAACGAAAAAATATCTTGAAATGTAACGTTCTTTTATTATTTTAGGCTTATAGAAACAAAATGTGCCATATTTGTGTGTATAGAACGTGCAAGATTTCCAACATTTTTATCCAATAAAATACCATAATTCATGTTATACATTGAAGAGTACCTATATACACATTAAATCTCATATTTCCCACGATTTTTTTAACTTCTATCAGAACAATTTGCTCCACAGAGCAAAGTATCGGGGTTCTGACAGGAGATCAAGTGCGTATCTACAGTCACAGGGGAGTCGTAACACCGGCATGTGTAGAGCGAGAAATAATGGTAAATATCTTTGTTAAAAACTGTCGCGAAGATATGTAGACAATGTGACCTACAAAATAAAATGATTGTTTAAAAGCACAATGGAAGTGTACGTTTTGCTATGTTTGCAGGAAAATGTTTTAAAATAAACACAAATTTTGGTAAATATAAAACTAAAAAAAAACGAAGATAATGCTAATTTTTGGTGCCGTAATATATCGGTATGTCATGTAAGATTGATTTCTTTAAAATTGTGGGTGTGTTGCTACATATGGTCATTTTGCACCCTTCATTATATATCGAGGAAAATCCGCTTATCTAAAACCCTTAGCTTAAAATTTAAAAGGGGTATGGAAAATAACTTTCCCAAAATAACCCAAGGTATCAAACTCTCACAAAGAGGCATAGGTTATGTGACCTACAATTTGAAACAGTACTTTGAAAACACCATGAAAGTATGAATTTAGGTATATGCCAGAAATGCACTAAATTGAAAATGTAAATGGGAAAGGGGGGGGGGAGAATGGCACAAATTTAGAAAAAATAAAGATCCCTACCGATTAGGCATAAATAAAACAAGAATATCAGTAGTTATTTATTTTACTTAGTTGATTTAGTTTATAATTGTCAGGGGAAAATTTAATTTTTGTCCTGGAAGAGTCCGGGAATTTCATTTCTGCTTGTTTGTAGCCACCCTAATAGATAATTATGCAATTGATTTCATTCAGTGTGTGGAACCTTTTACTGGCATGATATTATTTTTAGGATAGAAAATATCATTTATTGTGTTCCCATTAATGCATAAAGTTTACAAACCCCTTTCATGAAATTTTTTTCATGGTTTTGGTATCAGTACAATTCAAATAAGACACAATATACGATACATTTTCATTTTTACACTGTATGTAAGAGATACAGTGCGTCCGGTAAATCGGACACTGTGCACTACGATCACTTCCGTGTGTCCATTAAATCGGACACTGTGCACTACGATCACTTCCGTGTGATAAATAGCTGTCCCAAGGAAAAAGTATTGCTGTGCAAAATATGTAACCAAAAGAAAATAAAACACTTAAGATCAGTCATGTGCAGTGGCGGATATTGGGTTCCAAAACCGGGGGGGCAGAGGGGGCAAGGTGCCAAATGTAGGGGGGCAAAGACAGTATATTTCCCTTTGCAGATTAGGTTTATAATAGTGCAGGTGCAAAAGTGACGAAAAATGGGGGGCAACTACCCCCCTATTCGTCGCCACTGGTCATGTGTATGTTTGCATAAATACATACACATATTTCGAAGAAACAATACAAATGGAAACATTTGCAATAGAAATCAACAAATATACACAGAATTGTTATTATTACAATATAGAACACAGTGGTCCGATATCAGATTGTATCTGTGCACAACTGGAAATCTATCATGTAACCACTACTAGAGCTTTTTTGCCCAGTTCTTGAACCCAAACTGGATCAACTTTCCTCTAATGAACTGTTTTGCGTAGTGCCTCCCGTAGTAAGGAATCATACTCTCATCGATGGAAAGTATTTCGTCCACACCCCAATGCTGTTCGAAAGATGAGGAAGAAAAGTTTCTCGAAATATGGCCGTATCTTGTACAGACGATCGGACTCATCTATTTGTGAATTGTCATTCAAATTAATATTATGCAGAATAGTCTCAAACCGACCACAAGGAATGATTTCAGAAAGTATCGAAGGAGTATATTTTTCTTTTGACCAAAACATACGTCTGTTTGAATATGTTGTAAAACCTGACAACAAGAGACCACCAAGAACAACAAGAAGTTCTTCTTTCGTCAAATCAAGACAATATTTTTTTGCGAAGCATACAATTTGGATTGATTTGTTATAAGATTTAGCATGTCCTCATCAAAAAATAAATTATAAAAGTCTAATGGTGATTCACAGTTTCGTGCTTCTTCAGATGGTTCAATAGAGCAGCACTCAGTTTGTAATTAGATTGAAGGTAGACTTTTCTTCCACAAGGGTCTTGATTTTGTCTGAAGACGTATTCTACTTTTTTTTTTGAAGCACCAGTGTTATGTGTAGTGGTAGATGTAGATGCTACATTACTGGATGAACCTTCACAATCAACACAACTTCATATCTTAGTTTGCACCTCACAAACACTCATTAGCGTATTTCGCCAAAAATTGTTTAGTTTGGCCGCATGCTCATTATCAGATTTATCACTGTCTTCGTCTGTATCCTTGCCATCCACTGGTGGTGTAACATAAATGAATTGTTCCTCCTCCTCCTCCATATCTTCATTCTCCATAGTAGTCAAAATTTGATAACACACACACACTAAAGCACAAACACGCACACTAATGCACAAACACACACACATTCACAAACTAATGCATAAACACGCACACATTCACACACTAATGCATAAACATGCACACATACATGCATATATACATACACACACTAATGCACACACACACACACACACACACATAAACATACACACACTAATGCACAAACACACACACACACACACACACACACACACACACACATACACATATATAAACATTGACAATGTCTAAACATCAAAGGTATCGAAAATTTTACAGGAAATGGAAAATCTGCATAAAGTGCTCAATGAGCACAGAGTCCGATATATCGGACACTATATTTTCTCTCGCAATAGCAGCTCAGGGATAAAACTAATGCACAAATTAGTGTTAACATTTTTTATTACTAATGTCTCTTACGCATATTTGTCAAAACACATCTCGGATAAATGTCAACTACTACTACATATGAATTGAAATTAGCTTTCCCGTTACGCAGAAACGTATTACAGCTCACTCTCCATGCTTCAATCCCCTACAATTTGGCGGGAAATTTTCAATGTTGCCAAACCCGTGGGGTGACATATGCATCACAGAGGTACCAAAGAACTAGATTTGATAAATATAACCAATTAAAGTGAAACAGTGTTACAGAAAATGCAAATATGTCAGTGTCCGATTAATCGGACACCATGCATTAATGGGTTAAATGAAACAAATTTTCAACTACATTGCATCCGTAATAAAAGAAACTTGTCATGTGAAACTCAATTTGTATAGATAATATTCTGGATTTCCTGTACTATACAATCAGTTTTCATCATTAAAAATATGTATTTATTTTGTTTTGTAGCCAGCAGCCATCTCCACAGCATTATGCACCTCAAGGTTGGGGAAATGCATACCAGCATTGGCAGAATCAAGGACATCCTAATGATCCAAGTAAGAATCTTTTTACCCTTAAGATTTATTTTTGATGAACAGGTAAATAAGTGAACAAGTAAAAATATATGCAAACAAAGAAGCGTATCACTGCCGTATTGAAAATGTTGAACTTGAAGTTAATGCTTCACCAATTTCAGTTATTGTGTGCAACTAAGCATGGATATTTTAGAAAAGTGTCTGAAATTTTACTTCGGGAACCTTTCATTTCTTGGCCGAAACAGGTAGAGAAGGCACTCGGCCAACAAAACACTTTTTTTGGCAAATTTTATTGCATCTGCACGGGTGGGAAACATATGAAGCGGGAAATGGGAGTTACGACATTTGTAAGAACGAGATTAAATTTTTGCATAAACCTATATGACAAAGCATTAAGCAGGTTGACGATCTTTAGTTGGCCTATGTGACATTGATTATCTGTACAGTTTCCCTTTTTTATGAAGTCCTACAGGTCACAAGAAACAAGTTTCGAATGAAAGTGGTTACTGGAAGTTGTCTGCGAACAGGTCAAGAGTTTCTCGCTCACGGGAAACTGCTGAATCTCAAGCTCGGAGCTAGATAGGTGGGCAAGACTTTCAGGTGCCACGAGTCTTTCTTTTGGAACAATTCTGCGATCTTATCGCTCATTTCTCATCTGGCACTGGTGAATATTTCCAAGGTGGCAACCTGCCATACACATCCAGCGGACATTTTAGGCTGCTTCCCCCAAGTAGTCAGAAGCTCTTAGGACAAGGAAACATGTCAAGGTCAAGTTAAAAAACATCCAAGCTCTCTCCACATTCAATCTTCTCTTGTTGACTTATGCAGGTGTCTACTTCGAATTAAGCGAAACCAGTTTTTCCAAAGTGTCTTCTTGTAAACAACTTATTAAAAATTATCCGTATTTTGATTTATCTATACCCAAATACATTAAAAATCCTATCTTATGGGGTGGGGAATGGGAAACACTTTGGATTAAAGGTCATTATCATCATCCTTCGCAGTTTCCTGCCTCTTGCTGGTGGTAGAGTACTGCGATTAAAGAAGGGCTAATTTGAAGCAGCCAAGCTTCTTCCTTCAGTTACAACTGGCGGAAAGAATCCAAGGTTTTTTTTTCCATATAACTTTCTTAAGTAGCTATCAGACTGAAGTTTCATATGGCATGGGGAGGTTCACACTAAAATGACAAACGACACTACCTACCACAAACCGCTTACAAATGGGATATGTATTTTCCCCTGCAGTATGTATAAAGCATTCACTGAGAATGGTCCAGTTTTAGTGACAGGCAAGCAGGAAGAGACAGCAGGAGCTTATTACTCTGGTATGAAGGGTTGCATTTATTTATGAATATTCGTTTTGAAAGTGGCAAGTATTGCTTGTTGTTTGCCACTTGTCACTTGGGTCTGAAAGCTACCTTAGAAGAGGGGCAAAATGTGGGAATCTGCTGTTTTTTTTCTTGGGGGGGGGGGAGGACAAAGTAGGGAGATATAGACTTTCATTGTATGTGGATAAAACCAAATATTTTTGTAATGATATATAATGCCTATATATCACATTGTTTCTTGGTAGTTGTAAAGATTTACAGTTTAATGTGTCCTGTAAATGTAATATGTAAGGAACTTTTTCTTAATAGATGCTGGTGGACAGGTTCAGATCAACCCACAAACAGGACAGCCTGATTACAGTTCGCAGTGGGCTGAGTATTACCGGTCATTAGGAATGCGTAAAGAGGCTGAAATGATAGAACAGCAAGCAAAAGCTAACAAGGTAAGACACCAGTTCAGTAAAGTCTGTAGGTTAAGGCTCTGCGGGACCTTTGATCACCGCCAGGGCAATTTTTCAAAATTTTTCTCCTTTCGAAAAACCACTTATCACATTCCAAAATTTGAAAAATTACGTAAGCTTAGAATTTCTTCTAGAGCATTAACATGAAGTTCCGTGTGGTTTGCTTTTGCTGTTATCTAGATATTATCAATAGTTTTGTGATTACATAAGTCTATTAATCTATGAGAATATTTTGATAATAGCGAAAGCAAAACATCCAAAAATTCATATCAATGGTTCGGAAGAAATTGTAAGCTGATGTAACTTTTCAGATTTTGGAATGTGATGGTGGTATTTCATAAGATGAAAATTTTAAAACATCTGCCCTGGTGGTGGCCAAAGGTCTAGCCGAGCCTTGTTGAAACTTTTCAGTTTTAACAAGTGTGATTTGTAGCATGCACAAGAATTCCTTTTTAAGAATGTTTTCCAGTATTTAATCATGATTTACATGGGTGATAAAATTAGATTCTGATCTGATAGTGTCACAATCATATTTTATGTTAAACAGAAACACCTATCGGATTAACAATTCTGGATTCTAGAACTTGGACTTCCAATTTAAAAATAAACCAGTAAACAGCACAAAAATTAATCAAAATTTAGTTTATTCAATTTTTTTCATGTGAGATTTCAATTTTTTATCATAAGAAAAGAAAGTGCAGGTATTTTTATTTTCCAAATGGCCACTCTCTTTGAAATTCTACAAATAAAATACTTGTGGTCTTTTTAAATACAATTCTTAATTTTCAGATTATCAAAAGGTTCTTCTTAACAATTTTGTGAAACAACTTTTTCCTGGGGTAGTCCTACAAATATGATGTGATGATGTCCTTTAAACTGTGGATGCAGAATTGAATAAGCTAAATTTTGATGTAACTTGTTCTTACATAGGCCTACTGGTTAGTTTTTAATTTGAGCTCAAACTAGAGTTTAATTTTTAATCCGATGGTAGTTTCACGAGTATGGTAGAAGCGTGTACCTCCTGCTTTTTAAAATAAAAAAAAAGAACATTTCTGTGATCATCAGTCCAGATGTGCATGTGTTTTAACCTCTCTTTATTTTGTTACCCTGATGATGGGGAGGGAATCTTTCCAATTGTTGATAGCATTGTGGTTTTTTATTTTTCACCCTTTTTCTTGTTTAACTCATAATATTCTACATGAGGAATCTTCTCACTTTTGGGGTTTTGTTTAAAGTGTGATCCGAACCACTGTGAGTATATTCTCATATTTGAAGCAATGTATGACTACATTTGTAGTCTATATGGTAGAAAATTGTGCTTTGAAGTACATTTGCATTTGGAAATAATGTGCTTTTAAAGTAATTCACTTGAATTGAAAAGTACATTATTCATAGTTGAGTTCTGTTGCATTGTTCTCCTTCAGAGTATGCAACCACAGCAGCCTCAGCAACAAATGCCACAACCAGGCCCTCAGCCAGCTGCCACCCAGAACGGCCAACCAGATTACAGTGCTCAGTGGGCCGAGTATTACAGGTCAATTGGCAAAATAAAAGAGGCAGAAGCAATCGAAGCGCAGATGAAGGCTGGAAAGGTAAGTACATGTCTCAGGTGGAATCCCATCTTGTGAAACCGCAATGATATATTGTGTGTTTACAAAAAGAAGCATGTGCTAACTCTTACCACGACAGAGACTGAAGTTTCACCACACTTTAAAAACCACAGCACATGGAAGTGGTGAATTGTTAGTTTTAATTAATTTTAATTAAAGGGTAGGGGAGAGTGCTGTGGTTTTTTAAGTGTGGTGTAAGTTTAGTCTCTGTCAAGGTATGAACAGTATTGAAATAGAAATTCGTTGCCTCTTTTTTTTAAAGTGCATCCACACTCGTCAGAAGGGGGTGATATTTTCTTTTGAGCAAGTTTTCCATGTCTTAACAACAGTAGAATATTGCCAGTGTTGTCATAATATTATGCCAGGGATCCTAGGTTGGCCGTGTGTTTGTGTCCTTTTATCAGTTAATTTCAAAACAACACCATTGTTAGGTTTTCTTTTACGAGAACTATCAATAGGATCCTCTTGTCATCGAAATTTTGAAAGGCATTGAAGTCTCTTTAAATATTTGATATTCAGCCAATATTCATTCATGCATTGGAAATCAATTTGTCACATCCTAAGGTACATGTCAAATACTTTACACAGTTTATACTTCCATAGTGAAGTCTAATGCAATGACAGTTTTAACAATAATATAGAATAGGATTGAACTGATCTTATTACAGAAGAACTTTCAGGCATTCTGAGCTTTCACGATCGCAAATGAGCTCTGTAACACTTCCATGGTGCCTAATTATTCTGGAAATTGTTGCTTTTTTTGTGTGTGTAAACACTGAATTTTGTGATTACATAGCATGTATTTTCCTATTCTGATGTAATTCTTGAATATTTTAAAACAAACCTCCCTGTAAATTGAGACACATAATTGGATTGGAATACTTGCACACTAATATCAATCAATATTTAAACAACTTTTTAAGTTTCTAAGTACAGTAAAACCTCGATTTTTACATTTTATATTTTTTTTTACATTTACTGAAAAAAAGGTGGGAAAATGTAAAATCGATGACAATTTTGTAACATTTTGTTATGTTGGGACCATCAAGATTCAATGTATAATGCGGGAAAATGTAAATTAAGGTTCAACTGTATCAGCAGGAATCTCTAAGAGTATTGACATTAGTTGAGAGTAGTATCGGATCAGCCGATAGAACCATTCATTCACTGATATTCCAAATGTACGCGCCATACTTAATTTGAAATAATTATTTTCTGTAGAGCGGTCAGCAGCCTGCGGCTGGTCAAGCTGCACAGCAACCTGTTGCTCCAGCCGCTGGACAACATCAAGGTCAGATGCCTGCTCAACCCTACCAGCCATATGGTTATGGTGGTTACTATGGTGGACAACCACCTCAGAATCAACCATACAATTATCCTGGTTACGGTGGCTACGCTCAGCCTCCACAGGGTCCGGAGAATCAATGAACTCGTCGCTCAAAGATCGACATTTGTATTGTAAGTAAATATAAAATATCTTATTGAGTTTTGCTAGTATAACACTAGATTGCTGGAATGGAGGTGTTATGTATTACTTTGGAAAATAGGCACCATTAATAGTAAGAATTTTGGAATCAACAAAGCAGACATTTTTTGAAATGTCATCACATGCATAGCAGCTACGAATCAACCCCCTCCCCCTTAAAAATCAGTTTGTGGTTTATTTTCATATATAAAATAAAACTTAGTTCGTTAGTTGATGGAAGAAGAGGTCTGTCTGTTGGCTCATTTAGGTAATACAAATGATTATCCCTCATTGATGACAAAATAGCATTGTTTTCACAACTTTTTTATAGAGGGACCACAAGGGAAAGAACCGTGGGGCAAAAGTCTCTCAATATAGTGAAGCTTGTAATTTTCTTATTCAGGACCATTTGTTCTCGACACTCAATACCTGTTTTATGGCTTTTGGAAAATTTGTGACTATCCCTTGGCAATTTTAAAGCCACTTGCTTAAATAGAATATGTTTACTGTTCAATAAATCTATTTTCACTACACACAGGAAAAACTCTGGGCAACATGCATGATGGGCTTCAAGAATATACATGTTGAGATTGGGTGTTTAGCTTATGGTGCTTTGCAATGTGTTCTGTCAAAACACTATTGGTTTGCCCCTTTCGACCATGCTATGAAACTGAAACTCTGCAAAACTTTTCAAGAATCCCCTGGGGAAATTATTCATCATTTGTTCTGAAGCAAGTAGGTAATTCTGTCGATGGGATCTAGAAAACTTTCTCCATCACAGATTTTCAGAAAGCCACAAAACTTGGTTCCTTGCAGTGAAAGGAAATGTCATTTACAAAATATCAAGTGTGCTGAGCAGATACAGACATGGAATCCAGTCATCGTAGAACCCTCAAAGAATGCCACATGACACTTTTCGCGGAGTGTAACCTGTCTGTTATGCAAAATGTACCCTCCCCCTCAGCCAACATTGTCACAATGGTGAATTTCACAATTAAAAAATTGTTTCAATTATTCTTTTAATGTATTTCTTTGAGGGATGGGCCAGTATGAAATTTTGGCCGATACCGATATTCTACCGATCCGATATAAAATTATAAATGGTCCTTGAAGAACCTGAAAGGTTCATTGACCTCCTTAATAAATTGTTTCAAGGTGACTGCAGTGCAAAAGAAGTTGCATATTTAGACATTTACTTTTTTAGAAAGTAGAGCATGGAGATTATCCATAATTACAACAAAATGGCAGAATTTTGTACTAATATATCAGATATTTATACCAATACACCGATATACCTATATCTGTTGATACCGATAGAGTGCCAATTAATCGGTTCCATCTCTAATTTCTTTGAACATATTAACGCAAAAATCAGGTGGTTTGATGTGATGTGGTTACAATGGAATACTTAAAAATAAGTTGTTTTTTTTAAATACTGTCAACAAAACTTTTAATTACGTTATTCAAGCACAGATACAGTTATCTGTAGGAAATTTTAAAACTGCATTGCTTCAAAGTGGCATAGAATCAGCCCTAAAAATTGCCCTGTAAAAATGCTTGATATTCTTCCGAAAACCTTGTTTTGTGTAAACCATGCATTTGAAAGACATTAATTTTATTGGAAAGTTCCTGAAGATTTTTCCCAACTATCAAAGTGCAGCTTGTTGAAAAATCCCTGCAAATATAACATAACCATTTAGAACAGAGAAATGCTTTTGTCGTAATAGGAAATGCCAGTTACAAAGACAATTAATAGTTTGCCGGCCCCTGTGGTTAGCACATCCTGCTATGATGCCAGGGGTCCCAGGTTCGAATCTTGGCCAGGGCCTGGATGTTTGTGAGTGTCCATCATATCAACACTCATTCCCATCTTTGCAAATTAGCCAAAAGTGGCACAAAAGCGTAGTAAAAGAAAGCAAACCAATCAATCAATTTAATAGTTCACTGCATTACTGCATCTATATATAAGGAAATGAGAAACATATAAGCACTATCAGAGGTAAAAAGTGTGTTTCGTTCATTAGAACTGTTAACATTTGCACGATAATGCTCTGACATTCTTGACCCCCGGATGGATCTTTTTCACTTCGTAACTCGAAAGCCATTGATCTGCAGATGTGGTAATATGTTTGGTGATATTTTGAAGTAAGGAAACACTCGCCAGTCTAAGGAATTTTTTTTCCTATTTACTTTTCAATGTATCAAATTTGACCCCATGCTAAGCATGCATTTTGATAGCATATTTTTACTTCAGTATTCATATATTATCAGAATGTATATGAAAATACAGGTGTGCCAGCTTGTGGTGTGTATATATACACATGTCTTACAAGCAGGAACACCTTTATTATACATTTTTCATGGGTCTGTGGCTAAAAATTTTGTGGGAAATGAAAATTTCAGGAGGATTGTCTGAACTTGTAGCTTTATTGGCAGTAGGAGGTTAACATGGGGCTACGTAAAATTATTGGCAGTAGGTTAACATGGGGCTACGTAAAATGTGAGATTGTGTAACAACTATACTGTATTTTGTTCATGCGTGTATGCTCGTGCTTATGTATTATTGCTTTCCACATTCTTACGCTCTTGAAACTGAAATTAAGTGTATTTGTACAAATATTGCCATTGTGTATAGATGTAGGAGGGTGTGAGTGAGTTTAGATAATTCACATTGTGCTCACAGCTGTTCCATTTGGAATGTGCAAATGAACGTAATTACCAGAAGATTAAAATAATGGATGCTTCAGAGTTGGTAACTATGATTATTGCAGGAAAAGTTGTTCAGCTGGCATTAAGTATAACTCGAGAGAATGAACTGTTTACAATTTAAATTTTCATATTTGCATTATCAACAAAAGAATGCATTTGCCTTAGCTTTCTAATAGAGTTTTCTTAACTTGGTGTATATTGCCAAATGTCCAAAATGAGTTTGTGTAGATAATTTTGGCATGGATCAATTAGAAGAAGGTTTTCTTACTGTGATAATGCTAGTCTGGTTGCAAGTCTTTGTATTGTGGGAGTGTTAGTTGGTGTTTCGTTAATTTAATGCTACAGCCACAGCATTTGTGTAGACATGGATAAAAACAACTCTGAAATGCTGCTATGGAATTTTTTTTCACATCTTGCATAATGCTTAATGTGGTTGCTTCTAAACAGTTGTGCAGCAGGTGAGAATTGGTAAAGATTTTGTGGGCAACTTGGCAGTTGCGGAGATCTAGTGTCATTCATGTTACTCACATCTTAGGTAAATTTGGAACCTGGTTTATTCGTATTGATGCATACTCTCTTGACGGTAGGTTTGAAATTTCATGGATCGTGGGTCCTCATTTGCTGTCGGGATCTCGTTTTTTTAATATGACATTGGAAATGGTATGTTCAGTAATTGCACATGGTAAGGAGGAGAAGAAGCTAATGGAATACATTGTGCAACATTTCAGATTTGTAGATCTTTGTCATTTTTGTGATTTGAAACATTGATATAAACTATACTCCATTGCACTACTATCCTTAAAGAGCCAAGGCTTCAGAGTTCTTTTTCATTTGGTGATACGTGGACACTGAATAGTTTCATTGCTGCTGTTTTTCTGACATTGGAAACTAGGGTTTCCCAATTTTTCTCTATAGCTTGTCAACACAAATCCTGGGTCCGTTTTTACTAGGTTGATAATTATTGTTCATATGTGCTATCACTATCATGTCTGGGTAGTAATAATGGGGTGGTTAGAACCCAGAAGTGTCTGTGACTGTAATCCATGGGTTTTCATTGCATTTTTAAAAATCCTTGACCCATGTGAATAAAAGTGCCATCTCCCTGCAATTGAGAGAACTAATTCAACCAAAGTAGATTGTCGCAGAGAGGCTACATTGTAACACACTGTAAACGTGAATACTGTGAGTTAGAGATGAAATATTCATCCATAATGTCCATTATGTTCTATCAATATATATATATATATATAATGTAGTGCTTGTGGTGAGCTCTTGCGTTAGGTTGCAGTAGGTGTCTGCATTCATGCTGAGTTTATGAGTAAGGCTAGGATTTTCATGACAGCATATTTTTTTTCTTTTTGGTAAGGGTGATGTGTTCCCTAAATATATAGAACTTCATATTGTGAAGAAACTAATTCAATTAAGGTGCTTTTTAAGGCCAAAATTTGGCATATTTGGCTATTTATATGTGATGGAGCATATTTTGATGGATTTTCGGTCATATTCAGCATATTTCAAATTGAACTAAAATTTTTTCGTATGTGAAAATATTTCAGCATATAGCCTATTAGATGTTGATGTTTGAAACAGTCATATTTTTCAAATTCTAGTGCATATTTTGTAAAATTTTAGGTCATAAAAATCCTAGCCCTATTTATAAGTAAGGAAGTCACCCGTTTTTCATAGTTTATTTGTCCAAAGAGATTCTTTGAGCATGAAGAGACTTACCACATTGTTTTGTAAAATTTAGTGGCTATTGCTGGCATACTCCCTCAGGCCAACCTTTTCTTCTTCTTTCTTAGTACTTAACGAAAACTTACGTTAGAGGCAATTGTAGAATTTGATGTCTAGTAACAATATGACTCGAAAATCAGAGGAAAAGTTCACACTGCGAAACCAAAAGGTGCCAGATTCTGTTGTCAAGTTCTGAATGTTTTGAAAACTGCATTAAGATGATAGTGAAGATACACTGAATTTTGCAAAAGAGAATTGGAACAAAGTAACAATCATGAAAAATTAGAACATGAAGTTGTTACTTGGCACCTAAAGTTTTCACATTTAACTCTTGTATCAAGTTTAATACATTAACAGTACTTTGTAATCTATTTTTTTAAGTAATATATGTAGTGTAAATTAATTTAATGTGTCCAGAGACCAATTCCTCAAGTAGCTATTCACCCTGCACAAATAAAAGTTGTCACTCCTGCTCAAGAAAAACTGCATTCATCTAAACAATTGTAATGTGTAGTGTAATATTGATGCTCTAAATTGGTTATTTTCTTTCATTTTTTGTGACTAGTTTATCTTACCGTAGTTCTAATAGTGAACTTTGCACAGGCTGGAACTGTGTACTTTCATTGCCTCCACTTGAAACACATTAAGTTAATATGAGCACACAGTTGTGAAATAACTGAATAAGTATTGAAAATTGTGCCTTGACTTGGAGTGCTCTACTAAGCTAACTCCCATGATTTGTGGCTCTGTTGATAAGAGCACATGTATGACTTTGATCCCTGGTTCTCTGTGTGATCTAGCAACAATTTTCAGAACAAAATAGTAGCTACCTCAAAAAATGATTCTATAAATTTCCTTTTCTACTTAATTTTGTAAACAGGTGTGCAATGGACTCTTGGTTATGTAATATTAGTGCATACTTGATGATCAAATGTCCCATAAATTTACTAAGACAAAAGGTTCTTCTGTCAAATTTTGAATTGATTGTTGTTCCTCATAAAATTTCAGCATTAATTATATGTATTGCTCAGTTTTACTAACTCAACATACTTCAGCAAGAGACATGAAACCAAATTTGTATGTGCATACTCCCTATTGAATCTGACAAACCCTTTACTCTACTCAAATAGCAAGCAGAACAGTTTCATAAATTATTTGAATAAATTAATATACATGTTAGTTAAGGGTATTAGCAAGTGTAGTAAATAAATAATATAAAATGTGTATAACAGATCTCATTGTTTAAGTTCCCGAGTGCAACCTATGTACACTAAAACAAGATGATATAAAGGCTCCCACAGGTAAAATAAAATGCTTTGCAAAGTCCAGTATCAGTTTATCCGTAGGATCTTAAATATTGATGTCCTGGAAATATTACACTGCAATATGGAACATGGTGATATTTATATGTCTGTGTGGCATTGTGACATTTGACTTTATTCTTTCATTTATTCTTGAAAATAGATATATTCTGTGAATTTTTTGTTATACAAAATTGTATGTCATTTTGTGGACAGGGAAGAAATTCATACCTGCTCATAGACAAGTTCTTTTCACATCACGATGCTTACAGAACAATTGAGGTAGTGGCGAAATGATGTAAACTGATTACTATTTTGTTTGAAATATGAATATTGAAGGTATGTTTCTGTTGGAATAGTTACTTAGCCCTTTAACCAGGAATTTTATTATACAATATTTGTGAACTGTTTTCTGCACTGTTTCTGTGGTAGTGGTGCGAGGGGTGAACTATTTGCAGATATGTACATAGGTTTTTCCATATGTTCTAATAAGAACAGTAAAGGTTGCGGGGGTAGGGATTATGTGAACTATATATTAATTCATAATTATTCGTTCTTACACATGGGGGTACATCATGTAATCTGATCATGATGCTGAAACAAGATTAAATATTCTCAGATGGAAACAAACAAAAAGGGTTTAGAATTACACTTATATGTTGGAAATATTTCTGTAATTTTCAAGGAATGAATAACCTGAATTTAAAGAAAGAAAAAAGGTTAAAAATGTGAACACAAATCAGTAGCATGGCAGACATCGTTGTAATAAGTGAATGTTTTCAATTTGTAGAGATGTGCTTTCAAAGATGCAGACAAGAGCTATACATGAGCAGAATTCAATTTGTTAAGGCTCAGCCTTAAGGTAGGGCTTTCTACCCTAAAAATGAAGACACCCCCCCCCCCCAAAAGAAAAAAAACAACTTGAAATCCTTCCCCAACATCCAGGCCAATCTTCACATGGATTGCACTCACTTTTGTCCTTATTTTGACTTAGTGCCATGAGACTAATGGAATACCTAGACAGCAACCCATACTGTTCACATAATGGGAGGAGTTGTTCAGATCTTAAAGCAGCAGAAGATTAATTTTCAATATTGGACGATTATCTAAAGGATAAATAGTTTGTTTTTTTCTGTAAAATGCACAAGCTTTTGCAGAAAAGTTCACATGAGCTGACAAAAAACATGCTAATTGACAAATGAGTCCATGATAATGTTGGTATGAACCTTTTTGAAACTGTTTACTTCTATTTAAAACTTAATAATTTTGATATTACTTGCTCCTTGAACAAACAAAAGAAACTGTTTGGAATGCACAGCTTAAACTTTGACGTGACATCACTCTGAAATTCAAAGCCTGGTCAGTGCATCAAGCTTCCACTGGGGATCAAGCTTGGGACTGCCTGAAATTATCATGTCTTAAATAGCTGTCATAGATAAACGTAACAATTGGTCACAAGTGAAAGGGAACTGGAATTTTTTTATTCAGAATTTTTTTGTCAGCTAGTATGAGCCACGGTAGCTCAATTGGTAGAGCTTCTTGACTACCAGCGGAAGACCTGGGTGTGAATCCCGTGACAGGTGATCTGGACCAGCAAATTTCCAAGTAATTTCTCTGTTTCTGCACAGCTCTGAGGCCCACCCAGCTTTGTAGAAATGTGTTCCTTGGGGGTTAAAGGTGGCTGGGCATTATGCTGATCACATCATCCGAATTATGGCTAAGATCAAGAATATGTGGAGCTGTACCTCCACATTTCCCCATGTCTTCATGGCATGTATGCATATACCTTTAAATAATTAAATTTAATTAAAACTTTCTTTTGGGATGTAAAGCTCATTCAGTTTCAAGCAACTTTTTTTATTGCAGGTTTGCCAATTGAAAGAAATTAATTTATGTACCTGGAGATTCCTTATATGGGTGTTCATTAGATTTACGTTATATAAAAAGCTGATAAATATTATGTATTTTTACTTTAAAAGAAAAATATTGCTTACAGAGATTCCCTTTGGTAATCATGGGTCTCTGTGGAAACACATTGCACAGTGAAACTGTAGGTTGTTCTAATGAGTATAAAATGAATTTGCACACTTAGAGGAGAGATTATCATCTACACATCAAAAACTTAAGGAGAGAGAGATTAGCATCTACTCATATCAAAAACGTAAGGACCACACAGTTATTGCTGACACTTACACATTGTAGTGGTTTTAACCTTTTGCAGCCCAAAGCGTTTTTCACATGTAAGCCTCTATATTGCCAGAGTCGATTTTGAGTAAAATGCAGAGTTTCAATTAAATGAGTGTAGATCGGAGGCTAATTGCCCTAGAGAGATGAGTGATATACCGTTGTATGCGGAATGAACCAGAGATTCATACTATATGAATTTGCAAATTCGGCATTTATGTGGTGGGGGGAGGGGGCTAACTCTCAAAATTCCAAAATTTCGGGGAAAAAAATTGGTTCCCCCACCCTCCCCCCAAGAAAAAAAGTACATGACAGTGTCGACATGCACATGGAAATGATCGCTGACATGTAAGGAACACAAAAATATTTGCATTATCATCATATGACCAATGTAACTTGAGTTGTACCCCAAAAGGAATGGTCGGCATGCCACTGATTCAAGCTTCAAAATGTAGCGGTACCTTGAAATGACCATAGCTCAGAAACTAAATGCCCTAGAGATATGAAAGTGTACGCAGAATGAATCACAGATTTAGACAATGTATAATTTATGCACATTCGGCGTATATATGGAGGGGGAAAGGGGGGAAATCCCCTGAAAATACTGTTTTTTTTAAAAAAAAATGGGGCCCCCCCACCGAAAAAAGGGATATGAAAAGTTCAAAATTAACATAGAAATTATCGCTGGCATGTAAGAAACAGAAAATATTTGCATCCTTGTCGTATGACCAATGTAACTTGTTGTATCCCCAAAAGGAATGGTCGGCACGCCACTGATTCAAGCTTCAAAATGCAGCGGTACCTTGAAATGACTATAGCTCAGAAACTAAATGCCCTAGAGATATGAAAGATATACCGTTGTACGCAGAATGAATCGCAGATTCAGACGATATATAATTTATGCACATTCGGCGTACATATGGAGGGGGAAAGGGGGGAAATCCCCTCAAAAATACTTTTCTTAATAAAAAAAATTGTTTCCCCGCCCCCCTCGCCCCGAAAAAAAATGTCAATGCACAAAATGCAAAATTTATGCAAATTTGGTGTGTATATATGGAGGGGGAAGGGAGGAAACCCCAAAAAATTATTTTAAAAAATTGACTTCACCTAAAAAATGTCCTCTCACTTGGGCACAAAACGACACCTACGCACAACATTCACGGACAAAAAGCTAGAACGTAGTGAAAAATGAACGCCAATTCTTGCAGCTGCTTGACATTCTATTTTTAGACCATGCTTGGTGACCTTTGTTCAACATTGTGGAACACTTGTGCTCAAAAAAACAAAGGTTTCCTTCAGCGCGCTTCGAATTCCCATTCTCACAACGCAGATTCAACAACCAGTTTTCCCCCTGCTTCCGCCCTCACGGAAAACTTTCATTTTGACATCGGATGCTTATAAACAAGCTTCCTTCGAATGCACTTAGCAGGAGGACGTGAAAAGCATTGCTTTAGAACAACAAAGCTGGTCTTCCTTTTGTCGGCAAAATTTGAGGTTGAAAAGAGCTGCAAAAGAGAAGTACCTTTTCCCCTCCATTTTCATGAAGACAAAAAAAATGCAAAAAACCATTTCTGTTAAATACATGTGATAGGAACAATATAAAAAATAAAATCGAAATTCTAGCCAAAAGTAGAAAAGTTATAACGTAAAAGCTACGACCTTGACACAGCATCTCAATCGAGATGCTTGGTTCCGTGAGGGTTACTTTTGGGTATCTCGTTTGAGACACTTGGGCAGCAAAAGGTTAAGCCACCGGGTTAAGCATGGAATTTATATAACATTTTGGAGATTGAAGATATATTTTATGACGTTATTCCTGGGTTTCTTCAATTGTGTACCATTATTGGGGTCATCCTGAAAAATTTGGTAGCTGGTTTCCACACCAAGAAACGCCCTGTCAAGAGGTTGGTCTTTTTGTTCTTCTTGCCCCCCATAACTCAAGTTAATGCTTCTATGTTACTTTGTGCTTGCTGACACTGTTGTATGCCTTAATTGTAGAGTATATTCATTTCTTTTGCACATTAGGTTCATATTTTATTAAATATATATATTTATGCTTGAGATTTTAATGACTATTCATGTAGCATATACCCTGTTCTGTCTTATTTTTTTTTTAATATGGTGTTTTCCTCATGTCCTAGGTTATTTTCATTAATTTCTTTTGCCTTCTCATTAGACGTAGAAACTGAATCTCCTGGGGTCTGTTCAAAGAAATTGGGAGATTCTGCATGCTGGTATACTTTGCCATTTTCTATATTGTTCTGTGCATTTCTAAATGGAACTTGTATATGGGTTTCATGGTGTGATTTCTTTCCTGTGACATTTTTTCATAATCCATGCTGGCTTCTGCTTATGTCTCACTATACATAATTCACCGAACCTACATGTCGATGTGTGCCTTGTGTATATAGATAACACTAGTGCAATTGACTGTAGATGCCTGGGCCTTTTTTCTCAGCAACCAGACACTCCATCCAGGGCAACTCACGTAACAGCTGCTAAACGATGACTTCACGTTGGTAGCGAGAGCAACTGTTATTAGCCCTAAACGACCAGGGGTCATTGATGGCTGGCATTTGTAGGAATCTATTTAAGCGGAGATCAAACTGCATCGATAGTTCCCATCTTAGTGGAATCTTCCGTTGGTATCGCAAAAAATAAGCATCATGCGGGTGAGTCCTATCCAGTGTGAATTTTTCTGTGCTAATGTGATATGAGGAGCACCAGAAATATGTAGGCTTTTCCATATTTGTTTGTATATACATATGTGTATATATTTATACTTTTATCTTGCTCACCCAATAGAGGATGTATAGTGATCATGTAAGAAGGAATTTCAAGCTGATTTACAGTAATGTAAATTTAATGAATAGTAATGCAGTAATACACTTTTGAGTCTGACCACTAATTTGGCATGAATTCTATATACATTCATGGATTTGTTTATTTTGGAAGCTTAGGGGAAGTAACCTGTTATTTCTCGAATGTTTAAAGTTCTAGTTCTTTTAACTAATGCGTTCTTACATTCACGTATTTATAATAATGAGATAACGTCACATGCATATTCAGATATGAAGCAGTGTGGCTGGAAAAAGGGGCACTCCTTGTACGAAATAAATTACAGCAAAACATTAGTAAATAAGTTCTTATTTTTCTGTCATGAAGAAAGAAGTAATAAATTAAGGATAAAGCCATCAAATAAATATGTATGCAATGAAGGGGGGAAATCTGAAACTTGGAAGTTTGTACTCAATGCCCAGCATCTGTATATAATTTCATTTTGTTTTTTTGTCGTTGTTTTGGTTCAATTTTCTGCATATGTTAAATTTGTACATCGTGCGAAATTGAAGGAAGACGTGGTTCCTTTTTAAATTTGTAATTGCCGCTGTTTAATGTCAAATTTAAATTTCACCAGCTGTTGTATGTAAATACAAAGTGTTTTGAAGCCATTCTGGTAAGTCTCATATTTACTGACTTGCATGGGAGCGTGAATAATTTATATATTATACATATGCAACCTGAGAACATATTCCATTATTACTGAAGGACTACATTAATTAGTACTAATCCACAATCAAGTTCCCTATTATAGTTCATGTATGGCATTCTACCACTTAAATTTTAGATATTAAGGAAAAATGATGTAAATTGTTTGCATTTCTTGTATTCAGTTGTTGCAACTTTTTCTCTAGTGCTAGTGTTGAAAGTTGCAAAACTAAGAATCCTAGCTTTGAATGCCAAGTGAATCATTATTCATCCATAACTCAGTTACCCCAACCACACTCTCAGCTTAGAAAGATGTAATATTTTGCATCCGTGTGTGTCCCAAATATCAGCACAGAAATGAAAGTGGATAAACCTTTTGTAAAACATGCTTTTAATGGATTAAACTTCTCTTGTAAACATGAGATCATCCATTATGTATGTGGAATTTGTGAAAGTAAATTGGAAACATGGAAAAGAAATGTTTGAAGCTTCTGTGGTACCAATATGTCAACAACATAGTTTTTCGTAAGCCCAAACTTACATCTGCAGCGTGACAAAGAATACATTGAACAAAATATGAAATTCATTGCCATTTCCTGGACTACATGTCACCTTTTACAGAGTAATTTGAATGATTGTTTAGTGGAAGATTATTTGCAGTACATTAATTAATGCACATGTACTAGATTTTATACTTGAATTAGTAACAAGTAGTCTAATATATCAATATCTACGTATCCAACTTTAAGAAATAATAATTGCGCTTGTTTTATAACACCCTTTTTTCTACAGTACTTCATCTTTAAAGACTGATATTTGTAAGCTTACATGTTTCATTAGAAAGATGTGTGTATATATGTACATGTGTAAGTTTCTGATGGGATGTTTATGGTGCCTGTATTCCAAGTGTAACATGAGGTCTGTCTTATATTTGGAGTTTTGCAATTGCTTGTGTTCTGTTGTGGTTCTTGCTGTGCCCTTATTTACTAGCTAGGTGGGTATCTTGGAAATGGAAAGCAATACAACTTCCTGTTGCCAAAATATCAACTGATCCTGTTGTTCACAGGGCAACAAACAAGATGGCTACCTAATCTGTATTAGGATGGCCTCTTGGTGAGTATAGAATGAGGTAAGTGTGAGTACCTTGTTTGAAATGTTATGCTCAAATGTATCTCCCTGTATATAAAATGCTCATTCTTCTTATTTCAGGATATCCCACCTTTTACTTGCAATTGAATATGCATAAATGCTGTGTTTTTATGTTCTTTTCAGATATTTCCCCACGGTTGATCCCAGATCCTCCATCATATGTGATTCTGCATTATGGCGTGTGCCCCCAAACAGAATGTATTGTTTGCAAGTTGATGTTCCCATTTGTTAGATTAAGATGTAATGCCACTGATCATTTCAAGGGAACAGTGATACTAGTACTAGTGTATCGGCAGATATGAAGGCATACCTAATCTATATTGTGCTTGTGTAAATTAAGAATTTTGTCATTGAACTGTGACGATGCATTTTTGCCAGCAGTGGTTATTTTTTTTGTTCACGAATTGTCTGTTCTTGCACTTCATAGGGAGGTCTGTACTACACTTTTAGAGCATTCGAAGGCAGGTGATGTCTTGGCTCTGTGCATATAATTTTTTTTTCCTTCTATTGAACAATTGTATAGAAATATAACCTTAGTACAAAACAAAAGAATGCAACCCAAGGGGAAGAAACTATGATTGGGGTGGTCGGGTTGGGGAATCTTATCTTGATAGCCCTTGAAAGGCACTGGGATATATATGTGTGTGTATATATTCTTGTTTTTTTGGAAGGTCATTTCGCTGTTATCTTACAGAGAAAATCCATGACTGGCACCAATTTTTATAGCCTTAGCATAAACTATTTACCTAGATAAAATAGAATGCCTCTTTAATTTTTCATCTGTGTGTTTTGGTTAGAGATTTCTGTTTTGTTGTATGTTTAATATTACTTGTGCTGACAGTAGTTTTGAGATGTTTTATAATGTGTTTTCGACATAAACATTCCTTTGATATACCATTTAGCATAATTCTGTGCATTGAAGTTTTTCATAAAGTGATTATTTATATTTATTTCAAAGTTGGTTGTTTTACTGTTCTGATCCTCATATTTCCAGTTCATAAAAAACAGCCAGCTCCAAACTAGAGAGGAACAACCCATTTTCTGATTCAATATTTGATGAACAAAATTTTTTTCTGCTTTGTTCTGTCTCTCTTTCTCTCTCCAATTTTTAAATGTTTTGTAGTGATTTGACTGATACATGTTTATTATCCTGTTTGCATCATGTTCGTGTTATTAAATACTGATATGCAATTGTTTCTTTAAATATATGTATAATGAATCTTCACTAGACTAACTTAATGCTCTAGCAATGTTTCCATTGCATGCCATGTGCTACGCGTTAAATCAATCCGTATGCCAAAAAACAGTTTCTCCTAGTTTTATTTTTTCAGGCATCTATCGAAGGGGGAGAGCGACTAGTTGTGGAGGCGACTGGTACAGGGCAAAATTTCATGTTCTTTTTTATATTTTGCAATGTTCTTTTTTAATATAAAAATATCCTTGTGTGCATATATCGATTTTCGCATTTGCAAATGTTTTGATGCAGAGAATTAATACAACCCCATTACTACTTCAGTGACTTGTTTTGTTTTATTTAAATTGTCATAGAATGATTTAAATTTCTATTGCAACATGTTTGTTTCAGCAGAAACTGCATTTAAAATGGATTGCCAGTCATGGTTCGTTTCTCACTCGATACAGTGAAGATTGGATACCTCTTTGGCTCTTACAAATTTTTCATTGTTCTGTTACGTTAGTAATTTTTCTTAACAGGTGAGTTGTTTAGTTTTTTGCCTAAAAATTAGCCTTCTTTTTTTGTCCTACTTGTATTCTTGCTATGTCATACCTTATTGCATATGTCAAGGGCTGTTACGTTTGAATATTGGATGTGTTTGTGCTGCTGAATGTCATTCCAGGGCGAAAAGTTACAAAATAGGGGAGGGACGTGGGCCCAGAATGCAAGAAGAGGAACACCAGGAAGGTGGCAGCAGCGGAGAATTGGGTCATGTAAGGATACTTTGAGGAGACGGTCTCTTTGACGTGTCGTCCACAGATGTTCATGTATCTAATCTCAGCGCCCACCACCTCAGTGGCCTGAGTTGAGTGCATCCGTAATACAGAAAAAAGAAAGAAAAAACTAGTGTTGTGCAGTAATCACTACATTCCAAAAACCCTACCAGGATGGTGAAAAGTGACACTAATCAGGCAAAGGAGACAAGGGTAAGGGGGGGGGTAGGGAATGGGCTGAAACGTGATTATTCACACAGACAATGTAAGGACATATTTTACTGTAAACATTTTGTGTAGTATCTTGTCACATAATAAAAAAAAATATTAAATATTTTGTGTATTTTTTTTCAGATCAAACAATATATATCCTAGCCATGATAGAAGTAGAGAGCATTGGATTGTAGTGTAGTGTAGCAGAAGCAGGGAGCATGTTGGGAACAGCTGTTTCAACATTAAGGCTTAGCTGTATTTTTGGCCTGTGCCAGGCCAGCTTCTTCCTCTTTTCGAAAAACTGCTAGGATAAAAGAAAAATACATGTTTAGAATTCCTTCTAGAGCATTCACGAGAATTTTCAGGTGGTTTTCTTTCGCTGTTGCCTAGATATTATCAGTAGTGTCGTGATTATGTAAGTCTATTAAAGCATTGATAATATCTAGACAACAGAGAAAGCAAACCATACGAAAATTATCATGAATGCTCTAGAAGGAATTCTACACAGATAAAATTTTTCAGATTTTCGAATATCATACAGGTTTTTGCGAAAAGAAGGGAGGATGCCCTGGTATGGGCCAAAGGTCCAGCCTAGCATTAAGGTCAAGAAAGTGTTCCTTCATGTTCAGCTCAGGCCTCCTTCATTTCAGCAAAAACCTTTTCAAGAAAATTAACAAAGGCAAAAAATACTGAAAATGATCTAAAAGCCAAAAAGGGGTTGGCAAACACAAAAAAATGTTTCTGGTTCTATCTGAAGGAAAACTGGCAGATATCAGGTTTAGCATTGTTTTGAAGGCTCAGAAAGGATGATTATTCTTCTTCTATTTCCAAGCCCTAGTCGGCATGTTCATGGTTTGACCAAATACTCTGTTGGAATATGACAACAATTGACACTTTTCGATCCAAATTGATGAACGTTCCTATTGCTTTTTAAATAATAAAAATAATTAGGAGTAAATGGTAATAATAATCAAGGATATGTTGTGTGAATTAGTTACAAAATAATTGCAGACTTATCACATGTTTGAAGTAAATCTCATCTCTAAATTGTATACCTTACTGCCAGAAAAAAAAATCGCAAGAATAATTCTGAAATAAAATGTTTCAACTTAATTACTAAACTCCGTACTCAACATATCTGAATGTCGTACAAAAAAAAAAAAACCATTCCAAGGGGAAAAATAATTAAACACGAGATGCCAAATATGCTAAGTTTTTTGTCATTTAAATCTGACGTGAGTATTTTACCTATACTCGACAACGTCGCTGTTAAACTTACATTGAAACGTGTTGATTGCACAAGCTACCACTTTTCTATGCAACAAACATTTATTTTCATTCTTTGGACAGTACTTTGCAAGGTGGTGTTATATTTAAGTGTATAAACTCTCGTAATTATACCCTTTTGTGTTCAAACTGGCCACATATTTCCTCCAGGTGGACCACGAGCGAGTTCAGTTTCCAACCTCTCATGTTTCTCCGATTCCAATTTTAACATACCGAATCGTGAGTATTCTCTTAAATTATTCCTCATACTTCAGTTTTCCATTTTTGTTCTCTACTAATATATTGGACGAATATAGCTTGACTTCATGCTATAAACAAGAAAGTAAATCTTTTACCACAGGGTTTCTTGCCTAGTAGAGGGACATGCAGTAAAGTTGGCTACTCTCAGCTGTTTCTCAAGAGCTATGTTCCCAAATTAACGATTTCTGGACTTGGAAAATCTTTCGGTGTGGTCAGGTAATATTTGGAGAAGTGTACATGAAGCTAATGTTTAAATTCCCAGTTATCGATTAACAAAACGTTGAGAAAATAAAACCTAAAGTGTGTGAATATGTTTTCAGGTGGTTGAGAGAGATTTTTTGTGTTTCTGAATTGGGAATTTAAAAATCTTGATAGAATAACATTAACAAGGAGAGGCTACAGCTGGGGAAATTGACTTTGAGATGCGTTCCTTGAGTGGTAGGATACAAGGTGCTAGATTACACTAGCCAGCCATTTCTGAGAAAATAACACTCCTTAGTTTCGAAGCTTTACAAGCCTCCCTCATTAGAAGATATTGTCTGGCTGCCAGGTTTGAAGTTCTGTCCCAAACTTAATTTCCCAAGCTGTAACCTGTCCTTGTAAATGTTACACAACACAAAATACAAAATATGTTGGAAAAATTTAACATGAATTAGACCCTCAATGTTCTGGTCAATGAGTTTTCCAAAATCTGCAGCAGCTTGTTATTCATGGTGAAGTAGGTAAAGGTTTGATTCAAAGGAGATTGTCAAGTCTTAGTTTACTATAGGTCTCACGCCACAACTTTAGCTCTGAGGAGAAAGTATTAGTTGACCACGGAGGCAGTGACAACCCTCATAATGAGTTCTCCGCCCTTCAAATGTAGTGTTTGCAACCACACTCATTTCTTGCTATTCACAATATATTACCAGAATGCCTGTGATAACGAAGAGCATCTCTTAGCAAAGCTGTATGTATATACACTAAGTTCTTTTAATTGAAAAAAAAAGTATCTACCTTCCAACCTATTACAGCCATGTTTGCTTTGTATGCAATGCTGTGAGCTCCTCTTCACCCCCCATTTCCTTCTCTCGTTTTTCGTAATGGATTAAAACATCTGTCCATCCCTCTGATGTCATCAATGTGTATACACGTACGTCTCTTCTTGATGTATTTTTTCACTAAGGCCCCAAATATTTTACTTGGGAAAGGCCACACGAAACTGTGCTACATCGATGGTTGCCATTAGAAGTCTCTTCTTCCTTCTCCACTTGGTGGTAAAGACCTTACAATGTCTTTGTCACACTGCCACATTTTAGCACCGTGTGATGTTCGTTTGTGTCTTGTTTAAATAGTACACTGGTCTTCAGTGTTTGGGAAGTCATGAATTTCTCAAAGAAATCAGCGTGCACAACAATAATATCTGGTTTCTCCATCAAAACCTCCTACTGGTTTCAGTTCTTTAATAAGGGAAATAAAGATCAAGTAAACATTTCAATAATGTGACCCCAAATCTAAAATTGATTTTTTTTCTCAACTTTTGTGATAGGTGTAGGTACAGTATTGTCCCCAACGTAAGAATCCCTTGCAAGCTTTCTAATGACCCCTTTTTACGGTTTGTGGCGGAGTGATTAGCACAGTGTGCTTCATTGTCATAGGTCCTGGGTTTGAATCCTGGCTTGAGCATGGATGTTCTTTGTGATTGTCAGTTTCGTCTTATCAGTCATCCTGATCTTCGTGATTAGCCAGAAGTGGCAGAAAAGCGAAGTAAAATAAATAAAATCAATCAATCCATTAATAACAGTTTATCCAATTTGGATTCATTCATTTGGTTTATTTTACTTCGCTTTTTGCCACCTCTGGCTAGTCGTGACAATGAATGATGATATTGATGAAGGGACACGCACAGAAACACTACCATCTACAAGCCGGAATTCAAACCCGGGCTACCTCATGTTGTAGCACACTGTGCTAACCACTCCGCAACGGATATCGGCGAGTATCTTCGGAAATGGGGCTTCTCCCACATTTCTCGCCTGGCTTCGCAATGCAGAACCCCTTTTTTCCCCGAATTATGCAAATTACATCTAAACTGAGTGACCAGTTAATTGTTTATGTCTGTAGATGGCAACATTGGAATTTGCTCCACCAGCCTGCCTTTTTCTTGACAAAACCCACTTTCCCCAGAGCTCAAGTTGTGGCGGGAGATCTATATCACTCTAGGGCCGATATATTTGACAGTTTTGGCTTTTGACCTTGTGTCTGAAATAGAATTCATGGTACTTGAGTATCTTAGATATCAGCATGCCAAACATAGCTGTCATTGTGTTTTATCATGCATGGAAGTTTGCTTCTCAGGGTTTTAAGATTTCAGCCAGAACTTCCATGTTTTTGTAAGCGCGCCAACTGCAAGATAAGGTAAAAGTGGAGAGAGCTAGAACAAAGCATCAACTTTTAGTTTGATACGGTTTTCAAATATGAACAAGGAAAAATAAATTATAAGTACATGAATTGCTGAACGGTGGAAGTCTTTCCTAAAGCCAACATCCTATTGCTGGAGAAAATGGATGACACCAATTGTTTTTCCTGAAGGGATGAATTTATTGAAGGCAAGCTCCAATTTTGCACATTTCTTCCCACAGTTTTGACAAAGTATCATAAATTATCTTTCACGTGAAATTCTAAGCACTGTAACTAAAATTTTATTGTGACATTTTGATAATACAACCTTCGATCAGCACATAAGAAAGATACAGCTGTCCCCGTTGTGGAATGGGTGAGCTGCATGGACCCCATAATGTTCTCTGTTCTAAAATTTTGTATAATCTCTGAAATTAACACATTCGTTCAGGTGAGCACTGAATAGCGTATCGTACCCAAGGTATTGGGCAAGAAGTATAAAGTCTTAGCATAGCAGCTATCAGAGAAAGGAATGCTGAATAAGTAATCAGGCAAAGGTCGAGTGATTGACTTGGAAGGCGCATGGGGCATGAGTGTTGGAATTGTCAGGAGGTGTAATCAGTTGGCGAGAATAGGAGAGAGAGTAAGGTCTGCGGATTGTGAGAGAGGAGCAAAGTGGAGAACGATTATTGGACGATGGTGTGTGATAGATTCGATGTCTGACAGGGAGGTCAGACAAGCGATAGTTGAGAGGACAAGCTAGGAACAATCTCCATATATTTGTAAGGCAAGTAATATCCTTTCATTAACCAATCCATATCGATTCAGTCATGGAGAGTATAAAACCCATATTTAATCTAAGCTAATTTCTATCGCCATTCCTTTAAAAGGTAACCTCTTGCATTTATCACATTTAGGCCAAGCGAGTGATAACCATCTAAGAGATGAATGAGGAATAGCTACATCACCCAATTAAATCTAGAGGTTCTTGGTTCGATCCCAAACGCAGCTTGGGAGTTGCGTTACGTGGTGGAGGCTGCTTAGGGCTTCTCATCCATTTTTTTGCAAATGCGATGCGAAAACACTGCAGTACGTGAAATGCTGCGATTTTCATCTATTTCATCCCGAAATATGATGAAAATAATAGAGCCTTCTAGCTTTTCAAATTAAGTACGGGAGATATGGCGCCGGAATTTTCACTTGTTAGCGCTTCACGTTGTGTTAATTATCAATTGTTACCAAATATCAAGAAAAGAAAGCAAGAGGTAGGCCTAGCAATATGCTACGCGGCAAGGCACAAATAAATAAGAGTAGAGTTTTAACTAGGTTATTCGGCTATTGGCTTGTGAAAAGATGAGAATTAACATTAGGATGTTGCATAAAGGTTGGTTAAATATTTTAAAGATGTGTTCGGTACTGTCGTCACTCTGTTACGCGATTGTTGAACCTAACTTATCAAAATTCCGGGAGAGTAAACAATTGAATTGCTGATAATGTCCTGTCAAAGCCACGGGGGATGAGAAATGAAAACAAGAAACTTAGTGCTAATTTTAAGCTAATCAAGCATTTTTCCTGCGCATAGGCTAATCATAGAATCATGGCGCAATCTAGATTTATTCACCCCAACATTCTCGAAACTATCCAGTTTCAAGGTAACATTCAGGAGGATGTATTAAAATTCATTGACAAATTTGAAAGTTTAGCTATTCTTAATGAGTGGAATGACTTAAAGAAAAGGCAATTGCTACCGGCATTTTTGGGTGATTCAGCATTGGAATGGTTCAATACTTGGAGTCGAACTCAGGAAGCACAGGATATAGATTTTGTAACTTTAAAAACTAAAATTGTGGAAGAATTTACGGAACCGGGGGACACTTTTCAATTAGAGGAACAAATCAGATTACGCTTCCATCAGGAAAATGAACCTGTTTCAAAATATGTGAGAGAAAAACAGTTATTGTTATTAAAATTAGATCCTGCCATGGACATTAGTGAGCAAATTAAGCAAATAAGCGGGGGTTTACAACCTAACTTTATGAAAGAAGTTTATAACAGGGAATATGATTCAGTGCATGAAATGTTACGAGACCTGAAACATGTTGAACAATTCAAATATCTTGTGCAAAAACGTAAAATTCTAGAAACTGAATGTGAGACAATGAAAGCTCTGTCGTATTCTGAATCGAGTCGAGCCTACATGCCGACTCAGCAAGCTATCCCGTTGCAGCGCACGGTCAATGGTCATGTTGACATAACATATTCTCAGGCTAATCGGGAGATCGAGGAAAGATTAAATGCATTGCAACAAGACCTTGATCAATTACAGTCGAACGCGGGACTCCAGTCTCATGAGTCAGATTTAGTTTCGCAATTTCAGAATCTTGAGGCTAAAGTAAATGCACTTGCAGAACATCGGAAAAAACATTCATTTACTGAGTCATCATTCTCATATCCAGTTAGAGAATATGAACATAGAGATAGAAACAATAGGGGAACCTATTATAATAATAGTAACACTAGAGCCCACACACAGTGGCAGAATAGAAATATTTGGCATAACAACCACAATAATAATCTCGACACACAGTCGCAACGTTCGCGTAGGGGGCGATGGCGCAATGGCAGTAACCCTCGATTTCAGCGTTCGCATCTTTCATCTTCATCGCCGCGAACATTTTTGGAGCAACAACAGGGGCGCGAAGATCCAAATAACCATACTAATCAGGTTGTTAATGAAAATTACTCTACTTTTCGTAAGAACAGAAGCAATTTTAAACGAATAAGACCTGCATATGACGGGGACCTAGGTGTAGGACCTACGGGGAAAACTCTAACGGTCTCTACTTTTCCTTCTGAAGATTTGATTTACATCAATGTGAAAGTAGATGGGGAAATTCGACAGTTCATCCTGGATAGTGGAAGTCAAATTTCGGTAACGGGAGATAAGAACATACCAGTCAATGCCAAGCGATTTAATATAAATACTGCGATTAAGGGGGTCACTAATAGTCAACTGACAGTTAAGGAAATTGTGTTGCTACCATTTTCTATACATAACCAAACATTTTTTTCATCCATTTAGAATCGTTAAGGATTTTAATCAAGTTACCATATTAGGAACTGATTTCTTGAAGGGACAAAAGGCTAAGTTAGATTTTGAGGAAAATAAGCTTACCTTGCATAGATTTGGCAAATTAATTAAAAATGAGAATAAGAAAGCTTTTGACGTGTCAATCAAAGTTTCCCATTTGTTACATCATGTTTTGCAACCAGAATTTGTAGCTGCTAAAAAGATAAAAGTGAAACCAATGACACATTTGTGCATTCCATTGAAATTGGCTAATTCATATGACAAAGATAGGACACTCTTGGAACCGGACCTACAGTTTCAAGAGAAAACGGGATTGATGGTTGCCAGAGCAATTATTAATCCGGATTCGAATCTCATTTGGATCACAAATCCTTTAAATTATAATGTTACAATTAAGAAAGGCACTATTATCGGGAAAGCTGAAACATGGGATAGGCCAATCATGAGTAACAATAATGATGGGAATAAGGATGAAATTGGTGAACAGGCACAGGTTTTTGCGACGGAAGAGTTAGGGAACGTCAATGACGCACGGGCGGACCCTAGTCGGTTTGATGTGAATCCGAATTTAGAACCCCAGCAAAAGGAGCAACTTTTGGCTGTTTTAATGAAATATCCACATGTTTTTGCGTGGTCAAAGGATGATATAGGTAGAGCCACGAATTATAAACATAGAATTCAACTAAAAGATGACACAGAATTTCACTTAAAATCCTACCCGATTCCAGTTCACCTTCGTGATGAAATTAAAGATCAGATTGAGACTTTATTAAAGCAAGGTGTTATTTCTCCTACAAAATCACCCTTTAACTCTCCAGTTATCCTTGTAAAGAAGGCAAAGGGGGGTTATAGATTATGCCAGGATTATCGCAGATTGAATGTTTCGTCTGTATTTGACGCTCTGGGTGTGAATAACATCAATGAAATATTATACAATATGGGGGGCAAGAAATATTACTGTACGGCAGACTTGAAGAGCGGATTCTTTAATATTCCTCTCACCGAGGACAGTAAGAAATATACAGCATTTACAATACCAGGAATGTCACAGTATCAAATGAACGTCGTGCCACAGGGCCACGTCAGTTCATCAAGTGCAATGACTCGTTGCATTCACCTAGCGTGCTCAAATTTAGATCCCAATCACTTTGCCCATTATGTGGACGATTTGTTTTGCTTTGGAAATACTTTAGAAGAAATGCTCATAACTCTGGAGAAAATGTTACAATGTTTACAGGCCGCGGGATTAAAACTTGCGATAGAAAAATGTCACTTCGGCTACACTGAGGTTATTGCTTTAGGACATAAAATTTCGAAATTTGGCTATCGGATCAATGACAAAATCATTGATTCTATCAAGAAATATAAGACACCGACAACTGTGAAACAAGTTCGCACATTTCTCGGATTAACATCTTATGTCAGGAAGTTTTTAAAATCATATTCCGAGATGGCACTTCCCTTGCAAAAATTGATAGGAAAAAAGAAGAAATTTCTCTGGGGGGAAGAACAGCAAATTGAGTTTGAGAGGTTGAAAGAAGCTTTACTTACAGCTCCTGTATTAATGGCATATGATCCATCAAAAGAAGTAAGGGTATATACGGATGCAAGCAGTAAGGCTATTGGCGCGGCGATTTTACAACCGAATGCGAACGGTGATTTTCAGCCTATTTCCTATTGCAGTAGAGTGTTAAAAGACCATGAAACTCGACTTTCAACCATCGAGCAAGAATTGTTGGCAATCATATATGCATTTAAGTCATTCAGATTCTTCTTACTTGGGAGACATTTCGAATTATTTACCGACAACCAAGCAATCACATTCATTCGCTCCTCAACGCAACTTTCAAACAAATTATTTAGATGGTACACGTTGATGGCCGAGTTCGATTTTACGCCAATTCACTGCAAAACTACACAAAATATGGCGGATGCTATCAGCAGAGAAACAGAACATGATCCACAGGGAGCAGACGAGGAGCTTCCAGAGCCACATACATTGTTATTGTTAGATGAGACAATTGATGTTGCTATACACCAACGAGAGGATTCTTATTTTGGAAATATAAATATTTTGGAAGGAAAAGAAGACGAGGGGGGCAACAACCCACCTAACCCCTCCCTGCAGAGGCAAGCTTGCTATTATGTTATGGAAAATGGACTTCTTTATAGACAACATAAACTGGGAGCTACGACTAAGAAATTATTATGCATACCGAAGTCACTTCGCAACACTGTCATTGAGACATTGCATAGTTTACCAGCTGGAGGAGCACATTATGGCTTCACTAAAACATACAAAAATGCGTTGGATAGGATTTACTTTCCATTCATGAAGAACCATATTCAGAAAATGGTCAAGGAATGTGTAATTTGTCAGCAGAATAAACGCATAAAAGGAGCACCATATGGAGAACTTTTAACGTTCAACTCACAGAAACCATTCGATAGAATCGCTTTAGATTTTAGCGGACCGTATCCACCAAGTGGTTTGCTCCGCCATAAATATATACTAAGTGCAATCGATCATGGTACTCGATTTTTAATTGCTCAATCAGTAGCAGATACTTCAAGTGAGACAGCAGCTAACTTCCTTTTTGAAAATGTAATTCTACGCTTTGGATGTCCTTCTCGTATAGATACGGACAGAGGTACTTCATTCACAGCTAATTTATTTCAAGAACTATCGGAGAAATGTGGAATCCATCTTAAATTCGCTCCAGCAGCTAATCACAATTTAATTGGATTATTGGAACGATCACATGCTATTTTACAGGGACTTATGAAAAACTTCGTGAACTCAAAACACACAGATTGGCTTTTATACTTGCAATCGGCCGTGTGGTCGTACAATGTTAATTACCAGGAGAATTTGAAGAACAGTCCATTTTTTCTTCTTCATGGATTTACGCCTACATTAGTCTGGGAGAGCGGACTACATTTAACGCCCAGTGTGAATGTAAACAACGAGATGAGATTCAAGATTCTCGAAAAAGCACGAGAAGCAGCTTATGAGTCTCTACAGAAACGCCACCGACAAGCAAAGAAGTACTACGATAAACGTCATCAGTCCATTGAATTTACACCAGGAGAATTGGTTCTAGTATACGATGGCAGTCATCGTGTACACACCGCTAAATGCTTTTCGGGAATATATAAAGGACCTTGTAAAATTATAGCAAAAGAAAATCCCAATGTTTACAAAGTGGAATATAAGACAAAACGAGGACAGACAATCGTGGACTCAATTTCGGTTCAGAGATTGAAAAAATACTATGCTTCAGAATACGGTAGCGGCGATGAGAATGTAAATTGTGATGATGAGAATGAAGAACAGCAACAGCAGGAGTGAATGAGTGAGAACATACCTTTTACCCTGTATGTAACTTACTTTTCAGTACTCTGATGCACTACATAAATTTTACATCTTGCAAATATTTTTTTTTAAACTAACAAACACTAAAATTATGTGAAATATTATTGTTTAGCCCTTAATAATTGCACGGAAGTGTAAAACTAGTTATTACCACACTAAAATCATTAGTTATAAATCGTAGTCATCGAGGTTTCATAATAATGAACAACAAGTACAGTAACGCGCAAAAATAATAATAATTAATATTATTGTATTCACGGATAGTGAACAAAGGGAATGGTGATGAATATAAATTGCGCGCAAGGAATTTTCCTCAGATTTTTGTAGGCCTGTAGAGAACTGATGGAAATAATCTTTTGTGAAATACAAAAGATAAATAGTGTAAGTCAATAATAGACTTTAGTATTTTTTATGAATAAAATGTGTTAAACACATTCGGAAAGGAAAATGAGAATTAAAATCCTCTATGATTCAGCGTGGTTAGTCAAAATAGGGTTAAACAAGTACATATTTTAATATTTCAATTGTTAAATTTAAGTTAATTACATTTATAATTTTAATAACTAAATAAATGACAGAAATATGAGATTATCAGTTTTATAAGATTTAAATAACGTTAAATAAAGAGAACAGTTATAATAAGAGCTGACTAGGCATACAGCCAGTAAATTATTCAATTAAACGAACTACAGATCAATAATAACTAAATAAGTACTGCGATAATAATAATTATAATATAGATAATAATAATACGAAGAGAATAGTGAATATTTTGGTGCTTAGATAATTATAAAGTTCAAACAAAATGTATCACATGGAAATATAAATATTAAGATTACCTTTATAATTATACGCATATTACATTGAGATTTAATTATTTTGTATATTTTTCTTACATAACTTTACATAAAAGCTAGACTTAAAATCTAATATGAAGAGTAATAAGTCAATTAAGAGCATAGAAGAAATAAGTAGTATTTTACACATACAGTTACGACCATGAGTTATCAGCAGCCACTTGTCACATTTTATTAACAATTTAACGACACAGTCATGAGATGAATTACGACAGTTTTGAAGAAGTAAAGTATCTTTTATTAAACATGTAGACATTACATTGATCCATCTAATTTGGGATATTTCATTCCAAATACGACTCGATTAGTTTATTGAATGTTATATCAAGTTACTTAGAGTACTTCCTAATTTTTCTTCCGCATGGTAGAAATTTCCCATCTTGTAAAATTCTCATTTAAAATTTCCCTCAAATGTATTTCACACTTCTCGAAACGATATCCAAAGTCAATTTCAAATGCCTTCATGGTAAAATGTCTTTCGTCAGCAAAAGGATAAAGTTCAACCGGGGTGCAACGGAAATGTCCTTCCTCCTTAAGCAATGGGGAAACTTGAGTTACATTCAGAAAGACAGAACAACTGACGAAATATGCAAGTTAGGCATTCTATTCGTTTCTTGCGGCAACGATATCTACCTACATCGGCAGGAGCAAAATTCTCTCTTGACATGAAGTAACCAACACGTTGCAAATTAAACAGCAGATATCTCACATTCCACATTAGCGGGGAACTGAATGAACTGCCGACAGAGCATTCTTTCAACTCAGGCTATCGACTTCAAGGATACAAAAGAACATGCAACCTTATGTCCGTTCAGAACGATATTTCTTCATCTGGCAACATTTGGAATATAAATTGCAATTACGTTTTCATTTTTATGTCATTTAATTTTAGGTGATTATATATCTAGTTAAACACCACCAATTGTCAACTTTTTTTTTTCTCTCCATATTTTTTTTTGTATACACAATTGTATATTATTTTCCTTGAATATTCTTAGGCTGATTGCAATATCATTAGTGGAGAAAGAGTCAATAATGGACAACGAAACTTCGGATTCTTAGAATATTATCTGATGTATTTCAATTTATGTGGACAATATTAGCAAGTGCAAAGGAAATTTTACAATTACTCTTTATTAATGACGATATTTTATCAATATTATACTAACAGAAGGACGATTGATCAACACATTATTTTTTAGTAATATTTAAAGTACTTCATTCAATTCAATTGTTATTTATAAATATTTTCAGTTAATTTAAGTATTCATATATTTTCAGACATCAATTATAATTTAAATTTTGCAGTAGTATACAGTATACACTCACAAAATCTTCAAGAGTATTTACAGCATTACATTCCATTCATATATAAAGTTCAATTGCTTTTAGTAATTATTAGTAGTTATATTTATTTATTTATTTTTCTCTTTTCAAGATTCTAAATTATATTTGGTGTGTAAAGGATGGCATTAATTAGAATTTGGGTAATTTATAGTAAGAGTAAATGTTATGACTGAATCGGTACTCCTTTTCAAATTCCATTTCTTAAACTATAACAACCCTCAACTACAAGATTTTTCATACTTGTAATATTTACAAGTACTACTTTCTTAAAATAAGGGTGACTTAGAGGCGCCCTTGTCTCAACAAAACCTCTACACATACCGACATATTAAGTTCTCTCACGAACAACATTACACTAACGATCAGGAGGAAATGCCTGTTCGATATATGAAGCAAATTTCCTTTCCAAAACCTACCTAAATTGCCTCACAGATAATTCAAATTTTAACGGTGAAATGAACATTTTAACAATATTATGAAACCATGTTAACAGTCCTCAGTTCAACTTTTTCACAGATGTCAACGTCTAGAGATGGTCACCAGCTAAAACCTTGGAGAAATAAGAAATCAACACGAATTACACCTGAAGGACGCAGAGGAATTATTTGTCCTACGATTTTTTTTTTTGATAATTTCTCAAGATTTTTATTTCTGAGATTTTTCTTTTAATTTTTCGACACGTGGAAACATGAATTACAATTAGACCTTTCATCAGTTTTAATTACGCAGTTCAGCGAAATCAGTTGATAAGCACCAAATCGTTTAACACGGATCTCCTTCATTCTATTTTAATTAACTCCTACTGAAGTCAATTAGTAGTGAGACCTGATATTCAACGCTGATAATACATACATCGATTTGGAGGAATATTTACATACAACTAAATACTTCACATTAACAATGCAGTTCTCTACTGTACGTTTTTCATCATTGACAATATTTGTAGCTACAAAGTTAATGCATCAAAGTGAAAAACCATTTTCACTGCCACAAGGAACTAATATATACATATATACATGGTTTGGTTCAAGAAGAAACTTCATTGCTATACGCAGAGACTATTAAGTGCTATTAACAAGAGTAAAATTATGGTATTTTACTTGAACTCTTTGTGAGAATCAGAATCACTCAAGCATTAATTTTATGGACAAATGCTGGTGCTGCGATTTTATCTATCGAACACTATTATATTCTTATTTTCAAATACATAAATTCATGTACATATATTATTACTCAAGGACAGTTACTGATACAGTGTATATATTTTGATTAACTTCAAGTTTTCTAATTAAATATTTACTGCGATACTTGACATATATTATAAATAAAAACAACAGCCATATTTACATGATACACTAAAGTAAGAGACGGTGAAATTTACATCGATAATATGACATATATGTGCAAGTGTAACTCGGATGAGTATCACAAACTTTGCTGATTTTGTAAATATTAACTTTAAAATATTTCATAGTGTTGTGCAGTGTCAGTGTTTACAGGATTGATTGCATACTACCTCGTTAGTGTGTTACTGTGCCATACACCTTTTAAATAAGTCAATACTGATGGAACAATAACCTTATAATTATGTCACGTGGTGTGTATTTACATATTTTAGGCATGGACAATCATAACTTCAACGTGTGACACGTAAGACTCACAATCATTGCATGCATGAGTCAGCATAACAAACTCACATGTCAGTGTTTATCTTTCATACGCTGACAAGTATTGTTTATTTATCTTGTTTATTTATTGGTTATTTTTCTCCATTCCTTTCTTTTCTTTTTAAAGAACTATATTAATCAAATTACATATTTTTGGTTATGGTATGTTAATCCAATAATTTTGGGACTATATTTTATAATAAAAAAAAATCTCTCCATAGAAAGGATCGGTATGGAATGCAACTTTAAATCTTTCATATTTAAGTGAAAATCAAAAGATTTTCTTTAGGGGGTAGAGGAGCGTATCGTACCCAAGGTATTGGGCAAGAAGTATAAAGTCTTAGCATAGCAGCTATCAGAGAAAGGAATGCTGAATAAGTAATCAGGCAAAGGTCGGATGATTGACTTGGAAGGCGCATGTGGCATGAGTGTTGGAATTGTCAGGAGGTGTAATCAGTTGGCGAGAATAGGAGAGAGAGTAAGGTCTGCGGATTGTGAGAGAGGAGCAAAGTGGAGAACGATTATTGGACGATGGTGTGTGATAGATTCGATGTCTGACAGGGAGGTCAGACAAGCGATAGTTGAGAGGACAAGCTAGGAACAATCTCCATATATTTGTAAGGCAAGTAATATCCTTTCATTAACCAATCCATATCGATTCAGTCATGGAGAGTATAAAACCCATATTTAATCTAAGCTAATTTCTATCGCCATTCCTTTAAAAGGTAACCTCTTGCATTTATCACATTTAGGCCAAGCGAGTGATAACCATCTAAGAGATGAATGAGGAATAGCTACATCACCCAATTAAATCTAGAGGTTCTTGGTTCGATCCCAAACGCAGCTTGGGAGTTGCGTTACGATAGAATGGTGTCCCCTTTTTGTCGGTGAACTTGGAATGCATATCAACAGATTTAGACTGTCACAGATTAGGATTACCAGATCGCTGTAAGGGAAATGTAGGACACAAAACATTCTCAATAAATAATGCATATTTCTAGAGAACACGTTAGAAAGTAGTTGAAAATTACAGTTTTCACTTTTAAAAAAATGAATTTTTAAATGCAAAATTTCAAGACTTGGAATCATACTAATCATGATTTAAGTGGTACTCCTCTGAGGAGACAATTTTTATCAAAATTTCAGGTTTAGTCAAATTATATTTGTTATAGGAACTAACAGATATTTTACAGACTATGAAAAGATAATGGTATTAGTTTACTATCCTTCGGACAAATTTAATTATTTTTATAGAAGAAACTACTTACCGTAATAAGTTCCTGTAGCATTGTCGAACATCGGGAAAGTGTTTTATGTGATGTGGGAATGTTTCATAGCCGAAATTCATGTTGTTCGTTGAAAATTAATTCTCCGACGGAGAATAGCTAGCCCCACGAACCATTGGCGCGTGGATAGGTTAGTTCTGTTAGGTTAGGAAACATAGTTAAAATTTGGTGTCGTGTTAGTATCAGGGTCTAGAAATTGGAAATAATTGCGAACCATTGGTGCGTGGTTAGGTTAGTTCTGTTAGGTTAGGAAACATAGTTCAAATTTCATCAAAACAACGTTGATACACCTTCAGGAATGTTCCGCGAAGCAGATACGTAAGTACGAATGTCAAAAATTGACGAATCGAAAAAATTAGAGGTGTCCGAAGGATAGTAAATTTTTACGAAAATAATTTCTCTCGTTAGTTTGTTGGGCTGATGGTAATAAAAGTACCCCCTGAACATTTTAATTATGACCTGCAGTGACGTGCACTGAGGAGTAGCTAGTCTAGCAGAGATAGATCAATCAATCAATCTCACGTCTCTAATTATTTTCAAATCTCATGAATTTATTGTCTGGAAGCCTCAGTTCATATGCAATACTTCTTTCCATGCGCTTCTCGTCCCTCGATGTGATCAGCTGGCAAGGCTGGATACCCTAGCTGGCTCTTCTTCCGCCTTACCAGTTTCAGGTATAGACAACTGCCCGAAGGGAAAGAGAAGATTTCTGCCTGTACTTCCCTTGCCCCCTCGCCACCCGCTTCAATGGTTGAAAGCCCGTGGTTTCAGGTCCTCCAGTCTATCTCCTATAGGACAGATAGAGAAATTGTTTTGCCTTCGATTCCTTTGTAAATCCTCTTGGAGGAAAATTTTCAGTATGTTCTCTTTATTTACACAACCTTTTAAACGTTGTACAATATGTATGTATAATATGGGATGTAGTTTTATTTGTATCTATATGAATGGGAACGTACTCGTATAGGGGCTATCCACGAGTAAACAAAAACATATCGAACGGCACAATCGATTGTCGAACTGTAGCACAACAACTTCCGGTTCACGGCGGCCGGGTAATTCAAGCGCGTACTTGTGGCATTTCTTCTCGTTTTGTATACCGGATGAAATGGATCATATAAAAGCACTTGACAACGAGGAGAATAAGAGATATCAGGGCAAAGTAGAGGCCTTTGCATATCAATTGGATGAGCAACTAGGAAGTAATACGGCATTATTCCAAGATGAGATCCATTTGCTGATCGTCGTTTCATTGGCGATATTTGTAGCCTACATATTAAATAGAAAGTAATTTTTCCTACAGAGCGAGAGCGCTTAAATGCATACATTTATGTTTTAAGTGAAAAAGTGCGAGATGTACGGACATATAAAAAACGGAAAAAGGCGCTTCTTTTCTTCTTTCTTCAGTCAGGACTAGTCAGAGGGATGCGATAATGCACACTTGCTGGTTTCGTTCTCGTTTGAACGCAGAAATACAAAACGCTCATTGTTATTTTAAGTCAATTTTCTGCTATTTGTGTTAAACATGACGATGAAGATGAATAATAAACTGGAAAAATTAATGATGGGACAAACACAATGACACACCATTGCCTCACCATGGTGTTCAAACCTAGGACCTCTTCTCCATCAATGTTGATTTGATTGATTGAGTTGGTGTTTTAAGTCCACTTTGTGCACAGTAAGGCTAATCGGGACTGGACCTACAGTTTAAATTGGGATCCGAACCACTATATGCCTCCACCGAGAATCGAACCCGGAACCCTTTGATTACAAGGCGACGAGGCTACCACTGCGCCATCGGGGAGACACTCTATCTATCAATGTTGAAAAGATTCCCATTGCAAAAGACGAAAATTATTAATAGTACCCGCACTTAATTTTCTGGCTACACAAAAAAAATATTTCCTCTGGTTGCACAAAAATTTATTTCCTCTGGTTACAAACACACAAAAAAAATCTGGTTACACAAAAATTTAATACAGTTCGTGTATACTTCAAGAACGTAACGTGTAACCTAGCTGACTATGACCGAGCATCTTTTGAAATGAAAAGTAATATTTTTGCTCATATCACTAAAACAGAGAGAAAATCGAGATTTGAATGATTTCTCTTCTACCTTTAATGAAGTGCAAGGGGTGCGGGACGCAAAATTTTTGGTTGGGAAGGAAACAGGGCGGGGTATTTTTAAAGTCCTGACGTTCAAAACGGTAAAAATAATGTTATTTCCCGACTAAATTGGGAGATTATAGGAGCGGAAAATATTCAGCATTACCCGATACTAAAAAAAATGTTAATTATACACACAATTTTACCCTCGGGTGATGAATTACTTTGCATTTCTGGAATAAAAACTGCTAATAAATTTCGGACATTTAGTACAAAAAAAATGTAGGGAATAAACTACTTTTAAACTATCATTTTTTCCGAAGTCTGGATCGGAATGTCTTTTTTTTTTTTTTAGGTCCCGACATGTTGGGTTTTTGCACATCCGTTGTCATTACTGCGCAGCAGTGTTGCCACATGAAGGGAAATTTCCCTTTTTGAAGGGAAATTTCGAGCTAATTTTAAGTGAAAACGGAAAAGGGAAATTCGATGAAAAATAGCGAATTTTCAGGGAAATTTTAAGACAGACTAAACATTAATTATATTAAACATTATAAAAGATTCCAGTTTTGAAAATGAGAACTTATTATTTTTTTATTTTGTCGTATACTTTGTTCTGAGAGGAAGGGTGGAATTTGGGTTGACACACATCTGGCTACCGTTTGGGGCCGGAGGTCTTTGGCCATTCACCCTTATGGGAGTGGGAGTCCGAGGGTATTGTTTATTTAAGCTTTCCCCGGTTCTCTGAATTTTGCCTCAAACACTACACGTGCAAACCATAAAGTAATCTTTGTCGTAAACCTATCTTTACTTCAAATGGACACTGTGTGGGTTATTCGTCGTGTGCGAGTGTTTGGTGGAAGACTGTGCCGGTCTTGGACGACGGGAGAACAAGGGAAGCAAAGCAAACTATCTGCAACTCCAGAATATATTAGAAAACGTCGTGGAGAACGGAAGATGAAAAAACACCGCGGAAACAAGTTTAAAAATTCCGTGCAGAGTGGCAAGAAGTGACCAACAATGGATTAAATTTTAATAAAAAACTTGCTGTCTTTTAGAAGTTTCCACCTAAAATGTGAAATTTACCAGAATAGAACATTTGATCAGGTATGTACTATATATCTTTTTTGATAAAACGCGTATATCTATGCGCCGAACTTAACATTTTTATGGGGAGGCAAAAAAGTGATTTTCCACACAAACTCTTCATATGTGCGCCTTACTAGAACAGCATTTTGTGTAGAACATTTTTAATTTTCTTCTTCCCTAAATCCAATCTCTGTTTGTTTGTTTTGCTTTTTACTGATGAAAATCTTCAGTTGCCAACTATAACATAGTTTTAGGTTTCATCTCAAAACAAAAAAATTAGCTTGGTTTAGAAATAAAATCTAAATCTTCCAAAAAACATTTACAAGTTATTGTTTATTGATTTGGTTTATTTTACTTCGCTTTTCTGCCACTTTTGGCTGATTGCAAATATGGGGATGAGTATTGATATGATGAAATTTATGAATGGACACTCACAAACAGCCATGCCCAGACCGGGATTCGAACCCGGTACTCCTGGCGTCGAAGCATTTACAAGTTAAATTGATTAACATTTTATACATACATATGAACATGGGTCAACGATAATATTTTATTATTATTATTATTAATAATAATAATAATAATAATACTTCTTTAGATGAAGGGAAAAAATGGGCGAAAAAGGGAAATTTTACCCCTTGGAAAGGGAAATTGTGCTTACAGATTGTGGCAACACTGCTGCGCAGTCTACTCCTGCTGATGGTCTTCCAATTTTCACGCTTGACAGCTTGAATGCAATAATTTGGTGCCTAGATCTCGAGGAAATGGATGAAGAGAGATCCATGAAAGATTATTTAGCCCTGATCGTAGTTTACATCTTCCTTGTACACACTCATTCGTTCCTTTCATACATGACACAATCTCAGCTCCCTTTAGCGGCATGTTGTGAGCCTACGAACCGGAAGTTGTTGTGCTACAAATATGGCGTCCGCGCGAAGGCACTTCCTTCCAGTGGATAGCCCCTATTAAGTGCAGACAAAAATGTTATGGTTTCTTTTCTCTTCTTTTTCAAATATGGAATATATAATGATTAAATAACAAATATTTGCTCACGCTCGCTCTCGTTTTAGTAGTATTTCATTTAAATATACTAATAATTTAGCGTCCAATAAAAAAACGAGTAAGCTAAACAGTCATAAATACGGATGTATTAATTTGGGAGTAGTATAGTAAATGTTACTACGAGCTCACCTAAAATTAAGGGACAATTTTAATCCCAAAAACCATCAAAAACAATAACCCACCCACCAAATTTTTGCACATTTAACTAAAAATAATACCCTTAACCTTATAAAAAAAACACGAGCTCACCTAAATTTAAGTAGCACCTTTTCACCCAAAAACCATCAAAAACAACCACCCATCCAACAAATTTTAACACATTTTACTAAAGAATACATCCCCTTAAACTGTCAATTTATTCTTGGCGCACCCCCAATTAAGAGCTAACAAAAAACAGTACCACGCCCCCAAAATTTAACACATGCTTTCAAATCCTACCGCATCGCTTTAAATTTCTAAAAAAACATTAGGGCAATTCAATTAAGGGCACATTTATAACAAAAAAGATATGATTTTTAGGGTAAACTTTCCAAAACCACCTATTTTCAAGCCAGACAAAAAGTTAGGAAATAATATAATAAAACAGAGACCCTTGTGCATTCCTTAAAATATATTGGTGCTTTCTGATTTAGGGCTAAATAAAAAAAAACAAAAAAAAAAACAGGTACCTATACAATTAATAAATTTTACCCTTTTTACTAGTCAAAATATAAAAAAATCATCCCTTTAGATTGATTTATTTAATTTATGGGTCTATTTCCCCAAATGAGCATCTTAATCTATTTCCATGAATCTTTCTTACTTAATACACCTAACTTTAATATACTTGTAAATCTATATTATTCACCAGTTTATCAACACCCAACGCCTTTTCCTCATGAATCACAAGCCTGATTAAATCAATTTGTGACAATACCATACAGCACTTCAGTAGTTATGTACCCGCGTTGAGTCCGATAAATCAATTGATTGGAAAAGATCGATCAAAGATCAATTGATGACGCAGCAGTTTTTTTATGACGTCATAAAAGGGGCGTGGCTTATTTTGTAAGGATGAATTTGATTGGTTGTGACGTCATAAATGGGCGGGGCGTATTTTGTAAGGAGCTTTTTGATTGGTTGGAGGAATTCGGGTTTTTCCCGTGACGTCGGGAGTTTCCGGCGTCTGAATACAGATGGCGTTGAGTCAGAAAGTCTGGGTTGGGAGGAGGAAAAGTAGGCGAAGCGGTTGGTTTTCTGGTAATTGGAGTACGTGTTTCCGGTGTCTGAAAACAGATGGCGTTGATGAGTCAGAAAGTCTGGGTTGGGAGGAGGAAAAGTAAGCGACGCGGTGACGGTAGGTTTTCTGGTAATTGGAGTACGTGTTTCCGGTGTTTGACAACAGATGGCGTTGATGAGTCAGAAAGTCTGGGAATTTTGTTGTTTCCGTTGTTTGAAGAGAGATGGCGTTCATGAGTCATTGATCTTTGATCGATTTTTGCCAATCAATTGATTTATCGGACTCAACGGGGGTACATAGCCGTGGGAGTCACGTGACTTTGTGACGTCACAAGATGGAAATCACGTGACCAGATTATATTATTAAATTATTATTAATTAAAATATTAGGATTATTATTATTATGAAGTGTTTTAATTTCTGGGACGCCATTTTGTTTGTTATGTTATTTTGGTGTGTGACATCATATATAAATTGGAGTACGTGTTTCCGGTGTTTGAAAACAGATGGCGTTGATGAGTCTGAAATTCTCGGATTATTATTATTATTAATTGTTTTTATTTCTGTGACGACATTTTGTTTTGGTTATGTTATTTTGGTTTGTGACGTCATATATAAATTGGAGTACGTGTTTCCGGTGTTTGAAAACAGATGGCGTTGATGAGTCTGAAATTCCCGGATTATTATTATTATTATTATTATTATTATGAAATGTTTTAATTCACGTGACTTTGTGACGTCACAAAATGGAAGTCACGGGACCAGATTATATTAGTAAATTATTATTAATTGAAATATTAGGATTATTATTATTATTATTATTATTATTATGAAGTGTTTTAATTTCTGGGACGCCATTTTGTTTTTGTTATGTTATTTTGGTGTGTGACATCATATATAAATTGGAGTACGTGTTTCCAGTGTTTGAAAACAGATGGCGTTGATGAGTCTGAAATTCTCGGATTATTATTAATATTTTTATTAATTGTTTTTATTTCTGTGAAGACATTTTGTTTTGGTTATGTTATTTTGGTCTGTGACGTCATATATAAATTGGAGTACGTGTTTCCAGTGTTTGAAAACAGATGGCGTTGATGAGTCTGAAATTCTCGGATTATTATTATTATTATTATTATTATGAAATGTTTTTATTTCTGTGACGTCATTTTGTTTTTGTTACGCTATTTTGGCGTGTGACGTCATATATAAATTGGAGTATGTGTTTCCGATGTTTGAAAACAGATGGCGTTGATGAGTCATTCTGGGAAATTCCCCAGTTTTCGTCCTGTTGTTTGCATAAAGAAAACCCGGATTCGAATCCCACTCAGGTATGGTTGCGAATGTCGACGGAGGCCCTGGATTCGAATCCTCCAATTAACTAAGGTTCCCTAAAAACATGTTTGATTCTGCTCAGGTATGGTTGTGAAATGTAAAAGGCTACTTACAACATGTAAAAAATCTTGGCCATCCATGTTGCTGCCTAGATGAAAAGGAGATGAACTGGAGGGAAGGATGCCTGCAGAAGGAATTCTATCCACTTCCTTATAGAGACACACATCTGCAATTATTTCTTGCAACGTACGTTAGAAGTTGCATATGAGATCACGACGTTTTTGTGAGGCACAACAGTTCCTTGATAATTTTCACAGAAGTTCCTTGTTCCGTGTCAGCCCATGTTCTTCGAACAAGACTTCCTTATAGAGACGGACATCTGGTATCATTTTTTGCAACGCGGCCCAGATGAAAAGGAGATGAACTGGAGGGAAGGATGCCTGCAGAAGGAATTCTATCCACTTCCTTATAGAGACACACATCTGCAATTATATTTTGCAACGTACGTTAGAAGTCTGCATATGAGATCACGACGTTTTCTTCTGCGAAAATTTAAAATCGCTGTAGCTCGGCTCCTGATTGACCTAGGAGGGTGATCGATAGCTTGTCGGACTCGGAGTGAAGTCCTCTTTCCGGTGAACCAGGTTTCATTGTTCTAGGACCGGTGGTTTCCTACTTTCTTTATTTGAAATCGTAGGCCAACCTTCCGAACACTCTAACGTAAGGTCTCGACGTGCAGATTACAAATATGTAATCCGATCCGCTCTACGTCAATTAGGGGAGGAGCTAGAGCGATTTGAAAATTTCGATTTTTTTTTTTTTTACCTTTTTTCTGCGAAAATTTAAAATCGCTGTAGCTCGGCTCCTAATTGAGCTAGGAGGGTGATCGATAGCTTGTCGGACTCGGAGTGAAGTCCTTTTTCCGGTGAACCAGGTTTCATTGTTCTAGGGACGGTGGTTTCCTACTTTCTTTACTTGAAATCACACTATTATTAAAAACAAAAAACAACCAAAAATAATAGAAATTTGAACCACCATTCATAAAGAACTATTAAATCTCAAAAGGATTAAAAATATAAAATAAAAAATATATTTTAACATTTCAATAATACAAAAGAATTAAAATAATCATTACCATGAGTCCGCGTAATTGATACTATAATAGATAGACCAATTAGGCCCACCTTCCGACCACTCTAACGAAAGGTCTCGACATGCAGATTACAAATATGTAATCCGATCCGCTCTACGTCAATTAGGGGAGGAGCTAGAGCGATTTGAAAATTTCGATTTTTTTTTTTTACCTTTTTTTTCTGCGAAAATTTAAAATCGCTGTAGCTCGGCTCCTCATTGAGCTAGGAGGGTGATCGATAGCTTGTCGGACTCGGAGTGAAGTCCTCTTTCCGGTGAACCAGGTTTCATTGTTCTAGGACCGGTGGTTTCCTACTTTCTTTATTTGAAATCGTAGGCCCACCTTCCGACGACTCTAACGAAAGGTCTCGACGTGCAGATTACAAATATGTAATCAGATCCGTTCTACGTCAATTAGGTTAGGAGCTAGAGCGATTTGAAAATCTCGATTTTTTTTTTTACTTTTTTTTTACCTTTTTTTCTGCGAAAATTTAAAATCGCTGTAGCTCGGCTCCTAATTGGGCTAGGAGGGTGATCGATACTTTGCGGACTCGGAGTGAAGTCCTTTTTCCGGTGAACCAGGTTTCATTGTTCTAGGACCGATGGTTTCCTACTTTCTTTATTTGAAATCGTAGGCCCACCTTCCGACACTCTAACGAAAGGTCTCGACGTGCAGATTACAAATATGTAATCAGATTCGCTCTACGTCAATTAGGGCAGGAGCTAGAGCGATTTGAAAATTTCGATTTTTGCAACTCATATGAGTCAGGAAGACATCTGCGTTGAATAACAGAATGTGTCACTGCTAAAAACCATCTTGTAAAGACGGTTAATTGATTCCGAGAATTTACATGAGCCTTCGTATCAGTCAGAAAAACATCTGCTGAAGACGTTTGACGATATCTGAGAATTTTACTGGTAGCATGTAGATTAAAATGTGTAAGTCGTGTCCACGTAATAAATAGAGCGTTGCACTATACTATGAATATTGTAAGAAATAATGCTGATTTAGAAGCCGTAAAATGTAGCATAATACTGATGGACCCCGCTGTACATAGGGTTTTTAAAATGAAAATAACTTTTGGTAGTATGAATTCACAATCCGCTAATCCTTTTTATACCACCCTTCCGATCTACGTCATCGATACACATTGCTCGCATCCGTTCCCGCAAAGCGTCCAACGCCCACGTGCCTCTCCTATCTTCCTGTCCTGGTACACTATACACAGTCACTTCTTCCGCGAAACCTACTCGTTTTGCTCTCTTTATTTTCTTTACATCTAGACTCTCTGGCTCCTTTTTCTCTTTTTGCTGTTTTTCCTCCATTATATGCTAACAGACTTTTATTCTCCTTTTCTTTGACAGTATGATGATGTCATAACCTCTTCTTAATCACCAGACACTTTACCATTCCACCCACCCATCCCAACAAACACGCCACACATATCAGTCACTAATTCCAAGAATTGTAGCTATACACTCATACACCATCTGCTCTCATCCATTAACACCATGGAAAACATATCACCACACGGACAAAGACATCACACCAAAGCCGTTCGTAACAAACACCATTTGTTCTTGTCCATTAACAGTCTGCAACCCTTGGCTCCATTCCAAGGTCTAGGGTCAAGAAGTATATATTACATACGTATATATATTTATAGAATAGTTTTTCCGCAAATTATATAACCGATATTATAATATGCACCCTTATTAGTGGAGAGCTCAGTGCATAAAACGGATTTTCAACATCAGTTCAATCCGGCACCCGATAGATCGGACACTTTATACCATGCCCTCGTATATTTCTGTACAGATCAGCCTCGGTGCATAAAACGGATTTCAAATACCAGTTGAACCCGTCATTCGTTAAGAGTCTGGATATGAGATCACGGCGTTTTTGTGTGAGGCACAACAGTTCCTTGATGGTGTTTGCAGGAGTTCCTTGATGATTGTCGCAGGAGTTCCTTGTTCCGTGTCGACTCAACTTCTTCAACGAGGAACGAGTGATGCCTCTTAAATGAATATAACGGAAAATGTGAAATGTCCTACGGATTGAACTGATGTTTGTAATCCGTTTTATGCACCATAAAGTAGAATGTGTAAAATGTTCTGAATTTTCAAGCTCTTATTTTGCCGAATAAAATACAGCATAATACTTATTGAGCCCGCTGTACATGGTGTTCTTAAAAAGAAAACAAATATTGGTAGTATGCATTGTAAATTGAGTAAAATGTGTAAGTTTTTTCTGAATTTTGAATCTTTTATTTCGTCGAATAAAAGACAGCATAATACTTATGGAGCCCGCTGTACATGGTGTTCTTAAAATGAAAACAAATATTGGTAGTATGTATTGTAAATAGAGTAAAATGTGTAAGTCTTGTCCAAGTAATAAATAGAGCGGTGTTTACATACAAAAGTAATATTATTATTGCGTTGCACTATATTATGAATATTGTAAGAAATAATGCTGATTTAGAAGCCGCTTTTAATTTTGAAGCTCTTATTTCGTCGAATAAAATACAGCAAGATACTTATGGAGCCCACTGTACATGGTGTTCTTAAAATGAAAACAAATATTGGTAGTATGTATTGTAAATAGAGTTAAATGTGTAAGTCGTGTCCAAGTAATAAATAGAGCGGTGTTTACATACAAAAGTAATGTTATTATTATTGCGTTGCACTATACTATGAATATTGTAAGAAATAATGCTGATTTAGAAGCCGCTTTTAATTTTGGGGTTCTGATTTCGTCGAACAAAATGTAGCATAATACTCATGGACCCCACTGTACATGGTGTTTTTAAAATGAAAATAACTATTGGTAGTATGAATTGTAAACGATGATAACGTTGTTGTAACGTTGATAGTGCAACGCTTTATTTATTACGTGGACACGACTTACACATTTTAATCTACATGCTACCAGTAAAATTCTCAGATATCGTCAAACGTCTTCAGCAGATGTTTTTCTGACTGATACGAAGGCTCATGTAAATTCTCGGAATCAATTAACCGTCTTTACAAGATGGTTTTTAGCAGTGACACATTCTGTTATTCAACGCAGATGTCTTCCTGACTCATACGAGTTGCAAAAATCGAAATTTTCAAATCGCTCTAGCTCCTGCCCTAATTGACGTAGAGCGAATCTGATTACATATTTGTAATCTGCACGTCGAGACCTTTCGTTAGAGTGTCGGAAGGTGGGCCTACGATTTCAAATAAAGAAAGTAGGAAACCACCGGTCCTAGAACAATGAACCTGGTTCACCGGAAAGAGGACTTCACTCCGAGTCCGACAAGCTATCGATCACCCTCCTAGCTCAATTAGGAGCCGAGCTACAGCGATTTTAAATTTTCGCAGAAAAAAAAGGTAAAAAATAAAAAAGAAATAAAAAAAAAAATCGAAATTTTCAAATCGCTCTAGCTCCTCCCCTAATTGACGTAGAGCGGATCGGATTACATATTTGTAATCTGCACGTCGAGACCTTTCGTTAGAGTTGTCGGAAGGTGGGCCTACGATTTCAAATAAAGAAAGTAGGAAACCACCGGTCCTAGAACAATGAAACCTGGTTCACCGGAAAGAGGACTTCACTCCGAGTCCGACAAGCTATCGATCACCCTCCTAGCTCAATGAGGAGCCGAGCTACAGCGATTTTAAATTTTCGCAGAAAAAAAAGGTAAAAAAAAAAAAAATCGAAATTTTCAAATCGCTCTAGCTCCTCCCCTAATTGACGTAGAGCGGATCTGATTACATATTCGTAATCTGCACGTCGAGACCTTTCGTTAGAGTGTTCGGAAGGTGGGTCTACGATTGCAAATAAACAAATTAGGCAACCGCGTTGCAAAAAATGATACCAGATGTCCGTCTCTATAAGGAAGTCTTGTTCGTAGAACATGTGCTGGCACGGAACAAGGAACTTCTGTGAAATTCATCAAGGAACTGTTGTGGTTCACAAAAACGTCGTGATCTCATATGCAGACTTCTAACGTACGTTGCAAAAAATAATTGCAGATGTGTGTCTCTATAAGGAAGTGGTTAGAATTCCTTCTGCAGGCATCCTTCCCTCCAGTTCATCTCCTTTTCATCTGGGCCGCGTTGCTAAACATGATACCAGATGTCCGTCTCTATAAGGAAGTCTTGTTCGTAGAACATGTGCTGACACGGAACAAGGAACTTCTGTGAAATTCCTCAAGGAACTGTTGTGCCTCACAAAAACGTCGTGATCTCATATGCAGACTTCTAACGTACGTTGCAAAATATAATTGCAGATGTGTGTCTCTATAAGGAAGTGCATAGAATTCCTTCTGCAGGCATCCTTCCCTCCAGTTCATCTCCTTTTCATCTAGGCAGCAACATGGATGGCCAAGATTTATTACATATTGTAAGTAGCCTTTTACATTTCACAACCATACCTGAGCAGAATCAAACATGTTTTTAGGGAACCTTAGTTAATTGGAGGATTCGAATCCAGGGTCTCCGTCGACATTCGCAACCATACCTGAGTGGGATTCGAATCCGGGTTTTCTTTATGCAAACAACAGGACGAAAACTGGGGAATTTCCCAGAATGACTCATCAACGCCATCTGTTTTCAAACATCGGAAACACATACTCCAATTTATATATGACGTCACACGCCAAAATAGCGTAACAAAAACAAAATGACGTCACAGAAATAAAAACATTTCATAATAATAATAATAATAATAATAATCCGAGAATTTCAGACTCATCAACGCCATCTGTTTTCAAACACTGGAAACACGTACTCCAATTTATATATGATGTCACACACCAAAATAACATAACAAAAACAAAATGGCGTCCCAGAAATTAAAACACTTCATAATAATAATAATAATAATAATCCTAATATTTCAATTAATAATAATTTACTAATATAATCTGGTCCCGTGACTTCCATTTTGTGACGTCACAAAGTCACGTGAATTAAAACATTTCATAATAATAATAATAATAATAATAATAATCCGGGAATTTCAGACTCATCAACGCCATCTGTTTTCAAACACCGGAAACACGTACTCCAATTTATATATGACGTCACAAACCAAAATAACATAACCAAAACAAAATGTCGTCACAGAAATAAAAACAATTAATAATAATAATAATCCGAGAATTTCAGACTCATCAACGCCATCTGTTTTCAAACACCGGAAACACGTACTCCAATTTATATATGATGTCACACACCAAAATAACATAACAAAAACAAAATGGCGTCCCAGAAATTAAAACACTTCATAATAATAATAATCCTAATATTTTAATTAATAATAATTTAATAATATAATCTGGTCACGTGACTTCCATCTTGTGACGTCACAAAGTCACGTGACTCCAACGGTTATGTACCCCCGTTGAGTCCGATAAATCAATTGATTGGCAAAAATCGATCAAAGATCAATGACTCATGAACGCCATCTCTCTTCAAACAACGGAAACAACAAAATTCCCAGACTTTCTGACTCATCAACGCCATCTGTTTTCAGACACCGGAAACACGTACTCCAATTACCAGAAAACCTACCGTCACCGCGTCGCTTACTTTTCCTCCTCCCAACCCAGACTTTCTGACTCATCAACGCCATCTGTTTTCAGACACCGGAAACACGTACTCCAATTACCAGAAAACCAACCGCGTCGCCTACTTTTCCTCCTCCCAACCCAGACTTTCTGACTCAACGCCATCTGTTTTCAGACGCCGGAAACTCCCGACGTCACGGGAAAAACCAGAATTCCTCTAACCAATGAAAACGCTCCTTACAAAATACGCCCCGCCCATTTATGACGTCACAACCAATCAAAATCATCCTTACAAAATAAGCCACGCCCCTTTTTATGACGTCATCAAAAAAAAAAAAAAAAGAACAATAGCGCTACGTCATCAATTGATCTTTGATCGATCTTTTCCAATCAATTGATTTATCGGACTCAACGCGGGTACATAACTACTACTTCACTCAATTTTACATTATGGCTGCTGAGATTGTTACATTTAATGCAACTATTGAGCCATATATTACTGAATGTGTAAGAGTGGGGCAAGTGATACCTGTAGAAGAAAGTTCGTGGATTATCAAAACAAAAAGTGAAAAGTATTTACAAAAACTTAAAACGGAAGACCAGAAGGAACGAGACCTAAGCAACAGCCTACGGGAATTATTGGAAAATTTAACCAAAGGATTGATGCAGTACCATAGTGATGTTTCAAACACCTATATAGTACCCGATAATCTACTGTTAAATGAAGCCATAGAAAATTGTCGCAGAGCCTCAAATGCATTTATTAAGGCCAACAGCAACTCAGCCCATCAAGCGTTTAATTTAGGATATATTCTCGATAATATTTTTAATCGCTTTAAAATTCTAAAGAGCGAACGAAAAGTGAAACACAGCTGGAAGCAGTGGTTTGAATTAAGAAACATTGGAATAAGTTTGAGACAAGTAAGAAAATTGAGAAAGTTTTTTCACGATGTACAATATTATCCAAAATTGTTACAGTGTGGCTTATCATTTAGTGATTTACATGCGAAACTACCATCTATATTTAATGCATTCGTTCTTTTCCCAGAACAAAAACAGAACTTTCGTTAAAAGTGGCACACATATGCCACATGAACTTTGGGCTTGATGGTGATATGATTTGTAACTGTGTTATGAATCACAAGGAAAATTTTTATCCCAGCTCAAGTGTTTGCAAACGGCAAAACGCAGATAAGGCCGACACAACTTCAATCTCTCTCACCTCTGTGAGCAAATGTTTTTATAAACAAGGAAAATGTAACTAACCCGTGAATAAAACTGTATAATTTATACCTTCCCTTACCTTGTGACATAAAATTATATTCTGTTCATTACTTAAATATTTATTTGTAACCTAAAAAACAACCACGATCATTTCTGACAGCGTAAACAAAAAGGCAGCCATCTTCTCCAAGCATAGTTGCCAACTGTCAAAACGATAAAAAACTAAAAATAACGAAAATCGAGTAAAACGAAAATAACGTAAAAACGATAACAACGATTATAACGTAAAACTTAAATTACGAAAATCGAAAAAAGCGATATTTCTTCAGAACGTTGTTTCAATAAAGAATAATTTCATTATGGCGCTTGCCGCTTGCATCAACGCTAAAATCCAATGTTGCCGTTTCGTTAATTTTGATGTTAGTTGCTATTACTTTTTAAATTTTTTAATTATTTCCGTAACATTCGTCTGTTTTTTTAAAAATAAGGGAAGTTTTTATTAACACCATAATACAATATACAAAAGGTAAAAATTTAGATTTTGTGACAGAGTGGTAGGATTAGGATTTAATTTTTTTGTGTGTTGGCAACACAGATCAGCTGTTTTCAGCATAGACATACTACTACAAGATATTACAGCTGCGGGTTAAAAATGGTTGACAGTATGGCAGCACTGGAAGGTCGTTTCCTCGCGACCACCGACGGCATCACCATCGGGGGAAAACAGATGACGAACGCTATGCGCAAGCACGCGCGGATTGCTCCAAACGACAAAACATTATCGTGTGCCGTACCATTCACTATCCGAATGGTTTCTAACTGCGTTCAGGCGATTTGCGTGTATAATAAATTATACGTGCAAATTGACTGAACGTAGTTAGAAAGGGGCGGAAATTAATTATATGCAATGCTTTCGTTTCATTGCAAACTTTTCGCATTAAAATTGATTTCTATCACAAAAATAAAAGTATATGAAAATTATATGGAAAACGTTCTATTACCAAAACTTCCTGAAATTGCACTATTACTTTGAGCGGAAATACATAATTTCCTCTAAAGGCATTTTTAAAAACATTCTTCATCATACGAAAATGACCGTCTTAAAATAGGTGACTTTTTTTCTTGGTGGAGAAATGGAATGAAATAAGTATACAAGAATTCAGAACGATTTATGTCATGCTAATCCATATTTGCAAAAAAAAAAAAAAAAAAAATCCTGGTTGATCCTTCGGCTATACAGGATTGTATTGCAAGATTTTACACCAATCAATGAAAAATATTTTGTTTGTCACATATTAAAACGGAAAAAATGACTGCATACAGCAACTATGCTCCATTCGATAATAAAAATTTCAATACTGTCAGGGATCAGATCACATACCTTATGGCCATGGACGTTCGAAAGGGGGGGCCTCGCCCCCCCCCCCCGGGAAAATGAATGTCCGACAAAAGGTATATATATGTCGCACATAAATTCATTTCAGTCAGTAATTTATGTTAATTATTATAAGGGCGTTGAAGGAACATAATAATATCAGACTGAAGCAGTGTTTTTTGAAGGGACATCACTATTATGGGGGAAAATATGCCTCCTTTGCCCCCTGGAAAAAAATTGCCTTACTTGCCCCTCCCTGGAAAAAATCCTGCGGACGCCCATGCTTATGCCACTGATTAGAAATAGGTTAGTCTGCACAGAAAAAAATATAATAATTACCAAGAGAATGCTAGGAAGTTTTCTCAAAAATCAAATAAATAAAAAGTACTAGGTTGAATGCTATGAAAAGGTTCAGCCTTTAACACAAATTTACTGTCATGACACTGACCATTAAGTTGAAGTGAAATTTCATACCTTATTGTAGCAAGTGCAGCAGCACCTACTATACTATTTAAAAAAAAAAACAGAAAATATTAACAAAAATAATATCTACAATATCTCTTACATAAAACAGCTTATTTAAAAACCAAATACTCATCATTTACTAAATAGCTGAACATGAATGAAGAAATAAATGGTGATTTATTTCCCTCCACGATGAACTTTGTGCCAGCTGATACGAGACTTAAACAGAGAAGTGCTATTTTTATTACACTTCCCACGTCCAAGTCCCATACCGGACTTTGCATCTGTATCTCTTCTATCTTGATGTGTGCATAAAACATGCACACAGGTGGATAATTCCTAGAAATTAAATAAATGCTCTACAGTGATGTACAGTGGGATTAATTTTCTTGCATTTTCATGTTCAAATACTATTAAAAAAAATGTACTGGGAACTGCCCAATGGGTAACATAGTTTCCCTGGTGACACTAACATTTCAGTAGGAAACATGCTAGAGTGATCACCACATACGTAAATGAGAGTACACTTTGAAAAAATAAAGTTGATCGAAGCTATGGCAAACAAAAATTATGTACTTAATGTACTCAGAAATGAGTGACTTCATTATCAACTTTGGCTGATTTATCCTAAGGACATACGAGCACCGTTACAAAAATTAAAAATTCATATTGGACCTTGCTACTCCATGCCTCCTTTCTGTAGTTATTACGCATAGTTTTAAAACATGAGCAACTAGTATTTAATGAAGTACAGCATAAACAGTGTGCAGCAGAGACTACTTACTTTCATACATTTCACTGGACTTGATTAATCTGTTATATCAGTAACTACTGTACTGTGTGTACCATGATACATGCATGTTACTGAACACAAAAATGTTCATCTTAAAATAGATAAATTGTGGAAATGAAGTGTTTTTTTTATTCCACACAAAGGTTTCTCCGAACTGCAAAGTTATTCCCACAGTTGTTTGCAGTACTGAAAGCACCATTTCATTCTCTTGTATAGCTTCTAAAAAAAATCACACAATGGGAACCATGATTTTCAGTAATTATTCTCAAAATAAAAAAAAATGTGCAACTACATTCATGAGGTGTTGAGACTAGCAGAACAAGTTATTTTTACCAGTTTTTTTATTTTTTATTATGGTACCAGTTTCATACATCGGAGACACATTTCTTCATTTTTACAGAAGAAACTACTTACGGAAATGAGTTTGTCTAAGGTTTCCAACGTTAGTCGAGGTATTTTCTTTCATCGTGGTATCTATTTGACCAGGAAATCATGTCAGTGTTTCCAACCCCCCTTTTTTTAACTATGCTTGCCTAACCTAACCAAACCTAACCTTATCAGAATGGTTCGTGGGGCTGTCCGTCAGCTTCCCGTGCATAATGCACAATTTGCACACGTGACGAAACGATAGTAGGTATTTTTCGGTAAAGAAGGTTGGAAAACACGGATATTCGAAAACAAAAGAAGCGATATCGTTCAGAAAGGAAGCGATAATGCACCGTTACGTGCTTTCAGTAGCACTTAGACAAATGCGTTTTTTCAGTAGAAAAGTGTTTGTTTTCATGTAAAAAGCATAATGGCACCTTGAACTATGTTCCGCAATACACAATTGGTAAGTACGAACCATGCAAAACACAAAATATCTGATTTTAATGTGTCTCCGATCTATGAAACTGGTACCACTGGTACCTTTATTATTAAGTACAGATGCTATTATATTTCACACATTGTCAATTTTTGCAAGTTAAATCACTCAACTAACCACAGAGCTTAACACAAATTAAAAATGCTGATTATTGATTATTATTACCACTTTTTAGAGAGAGCAGTGATATCACATGGTATAGATGATTATTTTTTGAGACATAGAACCTAACAAGCAATGCAAAACAAAATCTTACAAGAGAACATAAATGTTTTATAAAATAAAATAATTCCCACATTGTGAGGAATCATGAGTTTAGGTTTAGCACAAATAGGTAACGAGGTTGACCACTTGGTGAAAATAGGGTAATAGTAACTGAAAATATGCTGCTTTCAATACAAAGTTGCATTTACCTCAAATGATCCTTAAGCATTAGCTACATACAAATAAAAAGAGGCTGTGACTATTTTCACCAGGTGGTGAGAATAGCATGTAGAGCTATTTTCACTAACAAAATAATTACCGGAATCATAACATAAGTAGGTTAGGATCATTAGGTTTAATTATCTGATTATTTCCGCGCGTGTGTATAATTATAAAAGTAAGAGAACCAAACCTGGTCCACCTAAACCACTCAAGCAAGTAAATACGAGTGGAATTAAAAAATAAGTTATTGTAGAAGCATAACATCACAGATTAAGTTATACACACGGAACTTGGCCCTTACAGAACAGTATATAATATTATTACCATTTCATTAAAATTCCTGATTTTTTTATTTTATTTTAAACAACAAATGATACGCAATTACAATCAGGAAGTTCGATTTTGATACTGAATGCAAGCCTGTACTGATGTATGAAATGAACGGAATTTGGTTCGCGTTTGGCGATACTTCTTTATCACTATTTGAAAAAAAGCTTTGATACGTATTACGCAGTGATTTCATACAATGTTAAATTACGATTTCATTAACTACAATAGGCAACACTTACCGCATCCCCAAAATAATATTCTAATGACAAGAATTAAGCAGATTGGTCGGCCGGATGAAGCTACTTATCCAAATTAGAAACTAAATATTGTGTAAATGAAAGAGTTGTAGAATACGTACATTGCTGGTACTATTTGTAAATATTACACGTATTCTACTCACATTCTCGAAATAAAATTTAGTAGAAAAAAAGGTTCGTGAATATGGACACGAATTTGACTTCAGCCGGTTCGCGAGGAACAGTAGAAACACAGAATACTGGAGAGGCAATTGGATCCATAGAACACATGATGTTTGAATGCATCTTTCATCAACACGAAAGAGACATACTCATTGCAAGATTAACTCAACTGAAAATTCCAACACCCACGGAACTAAATACACTTATTTTTACAAAAAACCCACACATACTAAACAGCATTAGTAAGTTTATAAAGAAATCCCAAATCACTATATAATAAGGAAAAAAAAACAAACAACAACATGGACATCTAGGTAATAAAATGTAACCCTGTGTATATAATTTGTCTACATTTTTTGTTTTTTTTATCCCTACCAGGGCACAAGATACCCAGTAAGAAGACTCCTCGGTGTGCCTCGAAGGAGTGAAGAATAGTAAATGTTTAACTATACTAACATTCCCAAACTGTGTGATCGTCTAGAATCAACTAACAGAACTACCCAACACACAATTTAGATCGAAAAAAAAGAAAGAAAAAAAAACGTAATAAGAAAAGTGAGAGTCTGAACTTGGCCAAAAGTCACCAAAACAGGTGAAGGCCATTAATGAAACCAAGCAAGCAAGCAAGCAACACAGAATACTAACTACGGTCAACCAATCTCCCATTAGACTGAAACAGCCAGTTCAGCTAGTTTGCTTTTTGCTTCACTGTTGTTGAGCTTAAAGTACTGTAAAATAGTAAGTTTGTTTTTATTTCTTCTATTTTTTAAAAATTTAATGGTCTAAATTATTAAACTCATAAAGCGTATTGCGTATTAACTTAATAATTAATACATACTAACTTATAAGGGTAAAAATTGACGTTGTTTAGAGTAGGCTTACGAGTACCCCAGCTTTTTCAACACGTCTTTCGTTCAGTACCCAGATGTAGTCTTTTGCTATAGGAAAATAATGCTGACTTGGTAAAAATTTACTATCCTTCGGACACCTCTATTTTTTTGGTTTCGTCAATTTTTGACATTGATACTTACGTATCTGCTTCGCGGAACATTCCTGAAGGTGTATTAACGTTGTTTTGATGAAATTAATTGCAATTTTTCACATTACCAGAACGTCTTTCTGGTAGGTGTTTTTCCTTGCCTGAGACACAATATCGCGAGTACACCTTCCTACATAATTGCGCGTCCGGCTTCTCTTTTGCCAAATTTTTGACATTCGAACTTACGTATCTGCTTCGCGGAACATTCCTGAACGTGTATTGACGTTGTTTTGATGAAAGTAAGAGCAATTTTTCACCTTACGACTACTTCTTCCTCCTACATTTCCGTTTGCCTCACACACAACATGGCGCGGACACCTTCGTAAATAATAACGCGTAGGAATGACGCATCGGCCTTGTTTTTTCTCGATTTTCAATTGTTATGCAGTGTTTCAACCTTCGGAACCCAAGAAATGCCCGTTGACAAACTTAATCAGATCTATTTCTTTTTAACTTTATTTTTCGCGTTCTGACACCAAATTTTAACTATGTATCCCAACCTAACTGAACTAACCTATCCACGCACCAATGGTTCATGGGGCTAGCGCCAATGGTTCGTTGGACTATCCGAGAATGGTGTGTGGGGCTACGAATATGTTTTTCGAAACCAATTTTTAACTATTGAAACCTTTGCGTGGCCCTACTAACCTATCCACGTGCCAATGGTTCATGGGGCTAGCGCCAATGGTTCGTGGGGCTATCTTTTTCACTATTGAAACCTTTGCGTGGCCCTACTAACCTATCCATGTGCCAATGGTTTTTGGGGCTAGCGCCAATGGTTCGTGGGCTATCTTTTTCACTATTGAAACCTTTGCGTGGCCCTACTAACCTATCCATGCACCAATGGTTCGTGGGGCTAGCGCCAATGGTTTGTCCACACCCAGCGCAAACTTTACAACACACCCACCACACGTCATTCTCCAAACCCTCGATCCACAGTTCTAACTCTCGTCGCAAACGCAGGCAGTTCGAAGCACTGGATACCAACAAAACACAATCACGACACGTCATGATAGTCACGACGGTGTATGAAGGTGATGGTGTATGAAGGTGTACGAACTTCATGGTATACGCAGATGTACGCGCCAAACGCTATCTCCGTCGGAGAATTAATTTTCAACGAACAACATGAATTTCAGCTATGAAACATTGCAACATCACACAAAACACCTTCTCGATGTTCGACAATGCTACAGGAACTTATTACGGTTGTAGTCTCTTCTGTACAAATAAATAAATGTGTCCGAAGGATAGTCAACTAGTACCAAATAGGTCTATATAGAAGGAGAGAGAACCACCCTTTCTTCTATAACTTCTGCTTTTGTGTAGTCTTCCAATACCAAAGCCAACATATTCGGGTCTTTGTTGCCGGTCCATTAAAATAAATTAAAAGGTACCTTACAGAGGGTTACAGAGCAAGCAAGAAGAGCGTTTAAGTAAACAGTAGCCTAGCCAGCATTTAAATATAGAAAAAAATGACACTGATGCTTAGCCATTGTTTGGCTCTCCCCCTACAAAGCAAGCAACACAAAATGAACAAATTACTGTCAACAATATAGGTACCATACAGTATATCATATCATATGATATGATATGATTTATTTCATTCCTTTGACCATTGTACAGTGGTTGTTTTCCACACATGGTATGGAACATGTCAGCACATTACAGTTAATAATTATTTTCAAATAGGTACAAGTGTGAAGATATTATACATAACATTTAAAAAACATTGATTACATTATAATTGATTCTCCTTGTTCTTGCTGTTAGCTGCAAGGTTTACAGTAATTTACATACATATAATAGATAAGAAATCAATACATACATATACATGTCCTAGGAGTTCATTTAGGATGTTACAATTTGCAATTTATTGTCAGGTACTCTTTAACAGAATAAAAACAATGATCTAATAGGTATTTTTTTACATGCTTTTTATATGAGGTAGCTGATTGTATTATTTTTATGTCACTTGGAAGGTTATTGAAACAGTGAACAGCCATGTATTTAGGTCCTTTCTCAAATCACAAAACATTTTAGTGAGCTCGTGTCCAACATTATACTGTATTATAGCTATTATGTTAATTATTGTGATTCACTCTAAGTACCAGCGCTTCATAATCATGTACCATTAGCATTGTCATTGACTTACTGTGGTACTAGCACATGTCCATGCGCCAGCGTATCTGTACTACCAGGAATTAGAGATCTTTTATCATCTTTCCAACTGAGTGACTTCTTATTTAACTCTTCTGTATAAATTTCATGTTTATGACTCCTAATAACATGCTGTTTATGCAAGCACTCTTTTTGATTGAATAAGCAATTTTTATAGTCCTCAAATTGGATTTCTTTCTTTAATACAGCTTTTTTAATTCCTTTCAATCGTTTGTCTACCTTATCATCAGTTCTATATGCATACATTTTACTCCTTAACCCAATAAATTCTAACATTGGTTTGCCATTTAATTCGTCTTTCATTTTTCCAATTACTTTTTTATTTTTTTCACTATATAATTCGCTATCCTTAGGATAATCACTCGTATCAAATAAATCAGAATTATTTTTCATAAAAGTATAATAATCGTGATTTTTGAGTTCAAATATGTATGCGTCGGTGTCTACGTATAATAATTTTATATCAGTATCAAATTCATTCTTTAATATATTATAGTAAAAATCATACATTAGAGCTTTAGATAAATCTAGCACAGCCTGCCCAATATAAATAGGTTTATCAAATTTAACTGATGTTTTATAATTATGAACTGCAACCAAGTATTTACTAAAAATGGTTCTAGACTTAAAATTAGGTTTATTTATTGCTTTCTGGACTTTATTGTCATCACAGTATAATTTAATATTTTGTTGTTTTCTAACTGACTGCATAGATTTACCAAATACACTATTAGACATTAATTTCCAAAAATCTTTTTCAAAGTCATTTTTTGCTTTCTGTCGCTGTTCAGTATTAAATTTAATATATGGGGCAATAAAATCAGATTGAGTAAATTTAATTCCTCTGTGAATTTTTGTTATTTTCATTCCCAATTCTGTATATAGTTTTAATATTTTATAGTGAACAACATAATTCTTTTTATCATAGAAGTGACATAGCAACTTTGGTACTTTACCACCTGGGGGTATTGCATTCTCGGGTGCAAGTGGAAGGTCATTGAACTTATTTTGAAGATCTTTTGGTAAAGATAAATCTACTTCTAATAGATAACCAGTTTTATCATCAGAATTTAAAATATGTGCAGCAGAGCGCCCAGTAGGGCTAGCACTTCGTGTGCTGCTTGTTAGTGACTTTTCTAAATTATTTAATTCTTCTTCAGTCATCCATTTAAAATTCTTTTGTGGTAATTTCTGTGATAATGAGTGACCATATAAATTATTCATATCATTATAGTGAATTTGTGTGTTCGTGTCTGCTTTAGAATATCTATTGGAGCACTGACTTATTCCACCTCTTATTCCTTTTTCGAAAAACAGATACATTTCATAATCAGTTAATTGTTTTAATTGAACCTTGGTATATTTAAGCATACAATCCCAAGCTAAAGCTGGTGTTGTATAGTACCAAACAGGATCTAACCCATATGAACTATTTAATCCTAAGTCTCTAAAATTTTCAAATACATCTGCTAATAATAAAACGTCTAATTTTAAATATAAATCATGCCATTCGCCTAAATATTTAATTTTTAATTTATTCCATACTTTTTGAGCATGGTCATAGTCACTCCAAGAAATATTTTCTTTGGTTAAATTAGAATAAAATTTTTCAATTGCTGGTAATTTTGTATCATTAAACTTAGCGAAGCTGTCCATATATTCGTAAGCATAAATTCCTTTTCTTATAGTTCGATTATCTTGCTTCCTAAATATTATATTTAATTCTTCATTTGAAAAGTATTTTATTATTTCTCTTAGCTGTTCCAGTACTAAATTCGATGAGAGATTATCTAAACTGCTGGCTAAAAATCTAAAAGAATCAATAAATCTTAGTTCAATTAAACCTTCATTTGTCCTCAATACTTTACTAAACGAGATATATTTTTCTTCATTATTTGGAATTAGTTTTAGTTTTGATTTAGACGACCACCCAGCGTCCTTTGGACTTAGCCCTCCGGGGGCCTCCTCTCCCAGATTTTTTATAAACAGATGGCAATCATATGAGGACAAGTTATGAAATAAAATTGGAATAAAAAGTGGTTGTTTGTATTTTAAATTACAATTATTACAAGCAGCCCCTCTGTATTTTCCAGTATAATGATCATGATCTCTTACTTTTGGATTATCTTTGGTAAATTCATTATTACACAAATAACATACTGTAGCTGTTAAATGTTTAATTTTTATTTTGTTTGTGAATTTCATATCTTCATTTTTCTTTAATAATTTTTGTATTGTTATTGCATTTTCAGTTATCTTATTTATAAAGCATTTATCAGCAGTTTCACACTTATGTATGTGTAAAGGATTTTCTATGTTTCCGTAAACGCTTTTTACATAAAGTCCATAACTACAAGGAATATGAAGTTGTATCTTATTGGTATATGATTCACTAGGGTTTGGTTCACATGTCTGAATTGGCTTTAAGATTGATTCAAAATCACAGTAAATTACATATGGGTGTCTAAGCATTCTTTGAAAATTTTTAAATGATATTGTAGGTTTAATTTCTGTTCCATTTTCTATAATTTTAGATTTTGGCATAACAGGCAAGCAGGTTTCATTGTTATTACATATTACTTGATGTTTCTTAACAGCTTCTTCAGTTCTAGCACTATAATTTAAACATCTTCTGCAGAAATATTTTTTATTATTATTAATTTTTAATTGGTTATTTAATAAACAACTTAAATTTTTATCCAACAGTAATGGTTTTTGGTGCTGTTACCAAAATAAAGCAGGTCAATATTATTTTCAAACTCTTGTTTTTTATTATGATATAATGGGTATATGCTACCATTTTCATACCCAAATACAGTTACATTAATTTTATTCTTTGCTTCAAATTTAGGTATCTGATCAATAGTAACCGGATATTTTACACAATCAAAATCTAAGTTATGATTAATGTTTTTATATTTAGATGGCCTTTCTTTATTTTTTACTGGTTCCTATAAACAAGATAACACACTATATTTAAAGCACTCATTATCAACATTTTTAACATTAATACAAGCTTGCTTAGCTTCTATCCATTCAGGTAATTTTATATATGAACTTCCACTTAATGGTTTATATTTATTAATATTAATTCTTAAATTGTTTATTCTGCTTATAGCCCAGCCTTTCGCTTCTAATTCATCACATCTGGCTATAAATAAATCTCTTTGTGTATCCCAGAAATTATTAAGTTCTTCCAACGATCTGATTATTACATTAGGTAGTTGAAACTTATGAACCATTTCATGTTCTAAATTTTTAAAATCACATTCTAACTCTAAATTAATTTTAATATTTTTATGAATTTCTAAAGCATTTTTAATAAGATTATTCGCTTTATTCTTAATTGAGTCCATATAGTAAAACAAATCAGAATCTCCTTCTTTATTGTTATGTTGATAAGTTAATAACCTACCTTTAAAAGCAACTTCAACTAAAATAAAATCAGGTTCAGGATTATGTTTAGCTTTATGAAGCTGTAGCCTTGTTTCTTTAATATACTTACCACAAACATCACATTTTATTTGTTTTATTCTTTTTTCTTTGGAGGTGCTATTATGTCTTGATCAAATGGAAATAAATCATTATTTTTTTTGTTTTCTTTTTCTCTTTTCCTTCTTTCATATTGCCTGATTATCTGTATAATCAGATCAGCTTTTTTATATCTTGTAATATATTGTATTTTTAAAAGTTTTGCAATGTTATATAATTCTGGTAGTTTAAGTTTATTTAAACGTTCTTCCATTTTAAGACAACCAATTTATTATAAAAAAAAATATTCAATAAACACCTACCCCCTTATTATGCAATTTAGTTTTTAAGTGTCTTTGATAGTGTGTTTTGGTATAATATCTTCCACATTCACATAACAAACGTTCATAATTTGAAAGTATTTTGCATTGTTTACATCTTCTATCAACATATTTACCGTTGTAAAATTCATCTGGATGTTTAAATAGTAAACAAACAGAACAACGAAGCGCAGCGAGACTACTTGAAGGATCAAGGTTGTCCATTTATTTCGGAAAAGATATTTTCAATAAAACGCACCGAAGGTGCTAAGCGGGCAGCCGCAGCTTGACCGCGCCTAATCTAGCTAAAGTTATTATTTTATTCTCGTGTTCTTTAAATTGTGCGTTCATATTTCTAATCATAATTCTTTCAAACTCATTGGTTGCAGAATCTTCTGATCTGTATAAACCTTTCATTCTTCTTTGAAATTCAGCGATCTGTGTTGTGTCAACTTGATTCATTTATTTATACCCAATATTTTTTCAATTTAGAAATTTATTGCAAATTAGGTTTACAAATAAAATTGTATTAAATACCTTGACATTTTGTTGTACAATTATTTATGTATGCTATAAAATAAACTTAGATAATAAGTAATATATGTAAATCTTAGAAATTATCTCTTATTTTATTTTCCCATTGATAAGATTTTTTTATAAAAATCTTTTAACTTTACCGTTAATTATATTTTTCCCTTCAGGAATATTAACTATTTGGATTTTTTCAATATCTTTAAATGTTGGACCTTTTTTACTAGTTTTCATTTCTAATAATTCTTTTTTAGAATATTCATTAATACCTTTCTTCTCAAATATAGGTTTAAAATCATCTTGAAACTTTATATCTTTTAAAGTTTTATTCATATATCTACTTATCTTCTTATTGTCTTTTGTTTCTATTATCATCATACTAAACATTTTGTTCATTTCGTCTATACCACTTTCGTCATTGTGTTTAGATGCTTGTTTTGTTATAATTTTTTTATATTCCTGTTCTCGGGCTAATAATTTATCAATTATTTCTTGATTTCTAAAATTGGAGTATTTATATATTTCTTTAGTAATATGTGTGTTACTCAATGCTTTAAAAAATTTTATTATCATTTCTTTATATGAATCTGGAAGACGTTTTAGGTTTTTAACACCATTATTGATAGTTTGAATATTATAACCCGATTCTTCAATTAATTCTTGTAATTCAGGTACATTGGTTATTAAATTATCTAAACCTATTAATTCACTCTCACTGGGGGTAAATAATTTGATTTGTTTTTCCATTTATATATATATATTTTATTTTAGAATATTTACCTTACCACATTTCTTTACCTTACTATATTACGGGATTTCTTTACCTTACTATATTACTGTATTACCTTACTATTTTGCAATGCCATACCTTACAGTATTACTGTATAATAAAAATACATAAATATACATAAATAAAAGATGTCAAGACCGATTACTCCAGATGAATTTGTTAAACTTTTAAAATCTTATAATTTCTTAAATAATTCAATTAATTCTTTTTGCAACAAATATAAAGTTAATTCTAAAACTGTAGTAAAATATTTAAAAGCCAATAATATATCCTATAATCAAAAAGGAGTTGTTAATTTACCACCCCGAGATAATTATGGGCGTTTTATGTTAAATTTAAAGGTTAAATCACAAATTATAGTAAAACCTAAATCTAATACAAATAATGAAGCTGGGTTAAATAATGTAAAATGCAAGGAAGTTATATTTCAAGAACCATTGAAAAAATGTCGATCACTAAAAGACTTGAATAATCTTTAATTAGTTTAAATATTCAGTTTCATAATTACAATTTCTCATTTGTGTAATTTTTGAATTTCTTATACTAGCCAGAAAAAGGGAAAGGCTGTGATTTAGATGTGGTGTAGTGACATTTTGTTAAAATTTAAGATTCTAAATTTTAGACATGGTGCTATGGTTTTTGTCATTGCAATAACTTTTAGGTATCATATTTTAGATCGTAAGACTTTAGTTTTAGAGATAAATCCCCTTCTACCAGTGAAATTGATATCTCCATATTATACTGCCTGTTTTTCCTGAGGTAGTTTATAATTTTTTCTTTCTCAGGTCCAACCTAGGCAAGATGGTTTTTTTTGATGACGTAGTTGCCAACTACAAGAAAGACAACTTCAGGATTCTAGAGTTTCTACAGTCTAGACCACCGAGTACTCCACAAGAGGCTGTGGCCCCCATGAAGGACTTTAATGTGGTTCTTTTCCATGACTGTGTCATTCACAATATTTTAGAGCAACGCCTGGAGCTAGAGCCTAGCACTACACAAAAGTTGATTGAATTTTTGAGAGGGGACTTCAATGACATCACCAAACGAATCACACTTCAAGTGATGATACACTACACTAAGATGGATGTAGAACTCCAATATCGTAAATATCTTATTCGCGGTGACATGGATAAGTTACCAGAAGCTGAAAGATTAACAAAGGCCAACTTTTTTGATGAGTGTATAGAGTCATTTGTGACTCATGCAAATATGGATTGCGGAGTTGATGGAGTAGTGTGGTTATTGCCCGAATATACAAAGAAGGACATTCAGAATGCTCTCTGTAGCAAAGCAATGATAAGTGCATTTGAGGAAGCCATGAAAAAGCTGGACAGCACACCCATTCCAGATTTTGGCAAAGAAATTGCTAATCTGAAGATATACGGTGTTAAGAATTTTGCTCCCTTGAGGAACTCGCGTGGAGCCTGCTTAGTAGATGGGATCCTGCTTTGCATCAACAATTTGGCGGGATATGAAGGAACTGCTATTAATAAGGCTGACATGATAACACTTTCCGCGCATGAATGTACCCATTTTTTAGGACGTCTTATGTTCAATGATTTTAACTTTTCAAGCCCAAGCAAATGTTTGAGTGATGATTGTCAAAAACGACTTGATCAAGTTCTTCCAGATACATCCTTAGAAATGGGACGGCATACAGAGCTACTTTTATTTGAAGGGGTCCAACCAAACTGGGATGCATCCACAGAAGAAGTCGCTACAATATTTAACACCCGTTTGCATACCTATACAACCTATCCAATTATTAGGTCAACTGAGCGGAAGACACTAGGCTTAACAATCCATACGCCTGCTTCTCCACCATTTTTGTACCTGACGAATTTGTAAATGGATTCTGGATGTACAGGTGGTAGACCAGCAACAGCTGAACCTCGCCCAGCAATAAAGTCCAATTCAATTCAATTCAATTCAATTCATAGTAATTCTGAAAATTCAGCTCTTTTCATGTCCATTATAAGAATATTGCGATAAGCAAAGTATATAATTGCGATTTAGAGAAAGTCGAGACGAAGGGTGAGAAAAAAAATATCCTGGCCAGCATGGGGGTCGAACCCACGACCTCCGCGTTATCAGCATTCAGCATGGCTCTAACCAACTGAGCTAACGTGCCTACTTGACGGCAACACTGGATTTTAGCATTGATGCAAGCGGCAAGCGCCATAATGAAATTAATCTTTATTGAATCAACGTTCTGAAGAAATATCGCTTTTTTCGATTTTCGTAATTTAAGTTTTACGTTATAATCGTTGTTATCGTTTTTACGTTATTTTCGTTTTACTCGATTTTCGTTATTTTTAGTTTTCTATCGTTTTGACAGTTGGCAACTATGCTTGGAGAAGATGGCTGCCTTTTTGTTTACGCTGTCAGAAATGATCGTGGTTGTTTTTTAGGTTACAAATAAATATTTAAGTAATGTGCAGAATAGAATTTTATTTCACACGGTAAGGGAAGGTATAAATTATACAGTTTTATTCACGGGTTAGTTACATTTTCCTTGTTTATAAAAACATTTGCTCACAGAGGTGAGAGAGATTGAAGTTGTGTCGGCCTTATCTGCGTTTTGCCGTTTGCAAACACTTGAGCTGAGATAAAAATTTTCTTTGTGATTCATAACACAGTTACAAATCATATCACCATCAAGCCCAAAGTTCATGTGGCATGTGGCATTGACAAAAAAGTAAACTTTCTTAATAATGGTATTAAGACTATTTTCGATAAGCATGCCCCTACACGTACTGCACGAATAGCCAAGAAAAAAGTACCGTGGGTAACCGACAATACCAAACTATTAATGAAACTTAGAGATAATGCTCTCAGAAAATATAAACTGACGAACAATCCGTCACATTGGGATTATTATATAGAACTGCGGAATTTCACCACGTCGGTTATAAGACAGGAGAAGAAAGCCTACCTCTCGTTCCACATCAATAGAAACGTTCATGATTCGAAATTAATGTGGAAAGAGATAAAGAAATGTGGCATTTACGGAAAGGTGGAGCCGAGTGTCCCACACTTTTTAAATGATCCGCATCTGTTAAACACCCACTTTATTGACAGCGCCAGTCCCTCTAACCAAGAAACCGATCTCATCCTCGAAGAGTGCGAACGCTTCCTTACAACTACATTTACTGAAAACGGTGACACCTTCTTCTTTTGACCCGTCAAAGAAGTAGAAATTGCACAACTCGTGTCCAAAATCCATTCCAATTCCTGTGGCACAGACGGCATAAACCTAAAAATGATAATTCTTCCACACATTCTTTCACCTCTGACTCACTTGATAAATTTCTCGTTAGATAAGAACACCTTTCCCCTTGCATGGAAGGAGGCTAGAATCCTGCCCTTACCGAAGAAACGACACGTGACCGACATGAACGACTTACGACCAATTAGTATATTACCTGTCTTATCAAAAGTTATCGAGAAAGCAGTGTACAAGCAGATAGAAAGTTTTGTTACCAAAAATCAAATATTGCCTGCAGTACAGTCTGGTTTCCGACCTTCCCACAGCACCGCAACGGCGCTCATGAAAGTAACAGACGACATTTTACAAACACTAAACAAAAGTAAGGCTGCAGTCTTGGTGTTGCTTGACTTGTCCAAGGCGTTTAATCTTGTATCTCATCAGCTACTCCTTTCAAAAATGAGTTACTACGGTTTATCGCCGGGAGCAATAAAATTGTTCCAGTCTTACCTTACTGGGCGAGTGCAATCGGTGACGCTTCCCTCAGGAGCTACATCGACTCCCCTTACGATACCCTCAGGGGTTGCGCAAGGAAGTATTCTAGGCCCTTTTCTATATTCCCTCTTCACCGCCGACCTACCCCTAAATGTACGACACAATGTACCTCATTGTTATGCAGATGACACGCAGCTGATGATGCCAGTAGACCCCAAAAATGCAAAACCAGCAATTGGTCTCCTGAACCGTGACCTTCATGCTATTTACAAATGGTGTAAACGTAATGGTCTTGTAATGAACCCCTCTAAATGCTGCTTTACATTAATTGGTTCTAGCGCTGCCTTAAATAAAATTCAAATAAATGGGTTATCAATTAATATTAATGATGAGAGGGTCCCACACTGCACAACTGTTAAGAACTTAGGTGTGATATTTAATGAGAAACTTGACTGGCAAAACCACGTAACGTCTCAGAGTTCAAAAGCTTATGGTATACTTAGATCACTATATAAATCATCGCACTTACTTTCGACTGATGTTAAATTGCGCCTTATGCAAGCTCTAGTTCTTCCAATTTTCGATTACTGTGACGTTGTTTACGGTGTTAATTTAACAAAAAAGAATGCTAAAATTGCACAAAAAGTACAGAATTCTTGTATACGTTTTGCATTTAGCTTGAAACGAAGGGATCACATACTGCCTTATTTAAATGACGTTAATTGGCTGAATATGACACGACGCAGAAAACTACATCTGGCCTGCACAATATTCAAAATTCTGCAAACAAAAACACCCACATACTTATACGACAGACTCCAATTTAGACACGACATACACAACTACACGACTCGACACTCTAAGAAACTTAATCTGGACAGATTCTCAAAATCCATATTCCTGTCATCCTTCAAAGCTGCTTCTGCATATTGTTGGAATGCGCTGCCACCAGATGTTACCTCGTGTGCGACATATAACAGCTTTAAAAGGGCAGTAACAAAAGTACTTCTACATGAGCAAGGACAAATCCTCAGTACACATGATTAGATTCAGCATGCTTACGTTGAAATCAAAACAAAAAATGATCAGATTCGAACCCAAGATGAACATTTTGATGTGTGTGAATGAGAAAAATTGTTTTTTATCTTTTTAGTGTGTTAATTACTGAAAAGTGAAAATGTAATGGAATTCGTATGTTATAGTAGTAATTGTATTTTGTTTGTTTTATTGTAGTAGATTTTGCAGGTTAAGTGGTAGAGCAGCCACAGGCTGAACTTCGCCCATGAATAAAGAAATTCTAAATTCTAAAAATACACTAAATAAGTCTTAACTTTGTATTTTGCTAATATGTTCTATTGAAGCAAGCTGTGTAATTGCATGTTGTTGCCCCCTTCTAGTTTTACATGTGTAACACTGTTGTACTTATAATATGAAAGCTATGTATGTAGTTTTTAAAGTTATCTAGTTGTATGGGGTAATCCTGTAAGTTTATTAACCCAATTTGAAAACTTAATAGCATGTTGAAGATTGAGGCATTGATGAGAAATACCAATATCTGTGAAATGAAGTTAGGAATAAATAAGGTTTAAAGGGCATTGTTAATGTGCATTGATTTCAAGTTTATTTGCTTGAATATTGTATATTATTTGGAATTTTGTCATTATTCATACCAATTTTGTGGATTCATGATAATGTGCATACAGCTTTATTATTTTTCGCTGTGAACAAGGCTGCTTATTTTTGTAATTGAGGCTTAATTTTCCCTGTTAATTTACTAATTTCTCTTATGCTGTATATTCATCCAGTCTTCTATGCTGACGATTTTCATTTATTCAAAAATATATTTACTAGCTGCTAATTTTGCTGAAATAACTAGAACTAGTCCAGAATTTCTGATATAGAGTTGGGCTAATCCATAATGTTTGAAGTAAGCTGCTTGGCTAGTTATGAGGATTAGGTTGAAGATGTCATTTGTACCTCCATACAGGATGTTTGTTTCTTGACAGTTACCTAGGTTTAGTGAAATATAGATTCCAAGAAATATTTTCCACAATGAAATAGATACGAACATAGTTCAAAATTAATTATTCTTTTATACAGGGTTTCTATAAATTACTTACACAAAAGTAACAGTTAATTGTGAAGAATGTGTATTTGTAACAGAAATGTTTTATACATCAATGAATACAGCATATCTTCATATTTTCTCTACAAGTGTTCAATATGTGATCCTTTCATCACACTGCAAATGTCCCAGCGGTATTAGATTTCCTGCCAAACCTTTTGAAGCATGTCTGCGTCGATGGTCGCAGCTGCCTGCGTTATTCGGACCCATAGCTCATCGACGTTGCTGGGAAGATGGTGGGAACAAATACACTTTCTTTATGTAACCCCAGATAGATGAATCCATGGGGTCAAATCAGGCGAACAAGGTGGCCATGGAATCGTTCCTCGACCAATCCAAGTCTGTACTTCACGATTGAGGTAGGCGGTTACTTCTTTAAAAAATGCAAATCAGCACCCACATCTTCACGCAATTGTGACATTAGATAATTCTCAAGCATGTCCAGGTATGATATGCCTCTGACAGATAAGCAAAGGCTCACACCTCCAGTGGCAGCGTCTGAAACTAGCAACTGGAAGCAAATGACGTGCGACAATAAACTTGAAGGTATATTGTATTCATTGATGTATAAACCATTTCTGTTGCACATAAATTTCTTCACAATTAACGGTTACTTTTGTATAACTAATTTAGAGAGACCCTGTACATTGTGTATCGAAAAACCTGCAAAAGCTCTTCTCTCAAATATATTACGATAGAATTCTCCATTAAAATTCTAATGTTTGTGATTACTTGCATATTATGACCTGTAATTACCAAATGTCCCCATTTCTTATTCGTAAATACCCATGTCATGGACGTTTAAAATGTTATAGTCTCATTTGAGTTATGCATTAAAGTTGTTTCCCACTTTGGGAGTGGTGTTATCATGTGAAAGAGGCCATGGAAGCATCACTTGGGTTTTAGCAGAAAGCTCATTTTAAATTGAGGAAAATTAGAATATGCTTTCCAAAAAATGTCGCTTTAAGTCTCCATATGTTGAAAGCAGATCACGTGTACTGCCACAATTCTAATTATCCACATTGGTATTATAGGTTGTGTAGGTACATGTTTTTATCTAATGTTTCAATTTTCCATGCATAAGTCCTTAGGGTACAAAAGTGCAGTTAAAAATATTTTAGTTAAAGGAAAGAATGAAGGTGATTGATGTGGCACCACTATGCCAGCCTTCTTTATATTCTTTCTTATGTATATATTACTTGAAAGTTTAAATGTTGTGTGCAAGGTGAATAACAGATACAATTGTTTAGAAAGAATTTTCACTTAACTGACAGGAAAGTTATAACATACTGTTGTATTCATGATTGGGAAAAGAGAGATGCGGTAGTATATAAATACGGAGAAACTAGTACTCACCTTTATCCGCAAAGCTGTTTTTTCTTTTTCGATTAATTTCAGTGGCCACTGCCACCATCCTCGTTGGAACTTGCTGCACTGTTGCTTGGCGTGCGTCTTTTGTTCGTAGTTCTCTGGCTGCCGTTAGGTGCGCTGTGCGTCTTGGTGCGTCGTCTGCTATTTCCGGGCGATAACTGCTGCAGTAGTGGAATCCAAGTATGGTGCGCTTGCCCGCTAACGATGTTTAGTTCGTGCGGGAAGTGCATTATGGCGTGCGTTTCCTTGATTTTGGTGTCTATGAGCGTGTGGATAGTGTGTTTGACTCGAACCTTTTGAATTTTATGGTTATTGTATTTGATATGTCTAGCAAGACCAGCACCTAGCAGATGCGAAAAAAGCCCAACCCACTACTGGTCTTGCTAGACATAGCCTGGTTTGCCCAAGTAGGTGGTGACTAAAATCTAACAAAACACTGTGATTTTTACTCTGACCAGTGTTCAGCATTTGCAAGCCAACAACGGTTTAAAGAAAATTTGGTTAACATATATGATATGATATGATTTATTTGCATCCAAGGACTACAATTTTGTACAAATAGGTACATCTGTAGTATAGGACATGTCAAGTAGAAGTACATGATAATAACATTTGGTAATTTTAACATAAGATACACGAATATATATTGGTGTATTATAACCCTTGCATATCAAGATATTATACTATACAATTTCAGTTTGATGTGCAACATCAAGCCCTGAATGTATGGTAACTAACCATACCTTTTAACATTTATTCTGGTTACACATAGAATTATAGAACATGTGAATTAGAAATACATGATAATAAAGTTTAGTAAATTTAACATAAGATACATTGCATATAAAATATTATACTTGAAAAATTCCAGTTTGATGTGCAACAACAAGCTCTGCACATATGGTAACTAACCTAACCATACCTTTTAAAATTTATTCTGGTTACAGATACACAAGACCTTCAAAAGATGAGTGTTGCCTCTGTATATTCTTGTATGCTGTAAAATGAATGTTTAATTAGCATGGTTTTGATTTTGTTTTTAAACTTTTCCACTTTGGGTTCGTGTCTTAACTCTCTGGGCAACTTGTTATACAGGGCAACTGCTGAGTTTTTAGGTCCCTTCTTGTAGAGAGTAAGACGGCATGTCTTCATTCGAATTTTATCTTTATTTCTCGTGTTCAGGCTATGGATATCTTCATTGGTTTTGAAAGTACTAATATTTTGTTTGATGTATACCAGACATTCATAAATATACAAACAGGGTAATGTCAGTAAGCGGAAGTTACGGAAGAGATTTCTGCATGAATATTTCCCATTGACCCCTGCCACAATTCGAAGTGCTCTTTTTTGTAATTTAAAGAGTATGGAGCTATGTGCCTTGTTTCCCCAGCTCATGATTCCATACCTTATTACTGATTCAAAGTTTGCTACATACAGACTTCTGACAGACCAAAAGCTGGTAATATTTACCATTACATGCAGTGCAAAGCAGACTTTACTTAATTTTTGTTGAAGCATGTCGATGTGGTTTGAAAATTTCAAGTGTTCATCTAAAACAATACCCAAAAATGTAGATTCTTTTGCGTGCATTAAGTCTGTATTTTGGGACTTAACATTAATATTTAAGTGTTTCTTAGTTTGAGAGGCAGTAAAATTTATGTAATTTGTTTTGCTTGTATTTAGAATTAAATTATTTCCTTGAAACCAGCTATCAAGCTTTAGCAATGTGTTGTTTACTTTATTTTTTAAGGCATGCTCACAGTGATCTGTTAATATAATGTTTGTGTCATCTGCATACAATATAGCCTGTGCCTCATCCAAAAGTTTTGGCATTTCGTTTACGTAGAGCAGGAATAGAAAAGGTCCAAGTATGCTGCCTTGGGGAACTCCACAATTTATTTTTTGAACTGGAGATTGATTATATATTGTATTTCCATCAGCATTTAAGTAACATATTTCTACAAATTGTTTTCTTTCATGAAGATATGATCTAAACCATTTATGTGCTAGTCCTCGCATGCCATAATTTTCTAGTTTGTTTAGGAGAATTTCGTGATTGACTGAGTCAAAGGCTTTTGTCAGGTCACAGAAAATCCCAAGTGTGTGTTTGCAGTTATCAAGTGATTCACCTACTTGTTCAATGAGATCAATCAGGGCTGAATTTGTGCTTTTTTGCTTTGTAAAACTGTGTTGTGTCTTGCTTAGTACTGAATACTTTTCACAGAATTTTTCAACTTTTATTAGCATTGCACGTTCAAAAATTTTTGAGAACACAGAAAGTTGTGATATAGGTCTGTAATTGGCTACATCTTTTGGATCATTTTTCTTGTATATTGGTTTTACAATTGCAATTTTTAGTCTGTCAGGAAAGATACCTGTTTCAAAGGAATGATTTATGATGTGTAACAGAGGTTTACAAAGCTGTTTGTAGCAACCTTTAATCAGAAAATCTGGTATTTCGTCAAATCCAAATGAGTGCTTTTTTTTTAATGATCTGAATATTTCCCTTAATTCTAGTTCAGAAATGGGTGATATGAAGATTGATTTTTCATTTTTCAGAGCTGTTAAAGCCTTTGCGCCTGTCTTGGTCATCTTTTTATTCTTATTTTGGCCAGCACATGGTACCGAGTTTATAAAGAAGGTGTTGAATACATTTGCTACATCATATGGACTACTTAATTCTTTGCCTTTTACATTTAATGTTATGTTTTTTCTTGTGTTTGAGTGTGGACATGTTACACTTCGGATTATATCCCACATGGCTTTGCATTTGTTATCCGATGTTTGTATCCTTATGTCATTATGTCTGATTTTTGCCTGTTTTAATACTGATTGATATGTTTTCTTATACATTTTGTAGTAGGCTATAAAATTTGGGTCATTATTTACTTTACTTTCTGCATGAAGTAATTTTATATTTCTGCTAGATATTTTTATTCCATTTGTTATCCAGGATTTTTCTTTATTTCTTATATTTACTTGTTTTACAGGAAAGCATTCATTGTGGAGTAGGCAAATTTTATTTAGGAGGACATTGAATTTCGTATTTGTGCAGGGTAGTTGATAAATGACATCCCACCTTTCTTCCCCTAATTTCTGCATGAATATATCAATTGTCTCCTTTGTGTATAGTCTTTTTTGTATTTTCTTTGTTGCTTTTAACTCAGTTATTTTTTTGTTTCTACACTCTAGTGAAAGAAATTGTGCTTCATGATCAGAATAGTGTACACTTACATTTTTACACTGGTACTTTTTTGCTTCTTTGTGGATGATCATGTGGTCTATCAACGAAACTGAGTTTGGTGTTATTCGTGTAGGTGAGTTGATTACTTGTTTGAGGCCATATGTGTTTAGTGTCCTCACAAAGTGTACCTTACGCCCTGTGTCTTTTAGGAAGTCAATGTTCAGATCCCCACATATTATAAATTCTGATTCTAGTGTTTTTAGTTCATCCAAAAGCATTGTGAGTTTTTGTATAAAAGTTGCATAATCTCCATCTGGTGTTCTATAGCAACAGATAACTAAAATTTTGAGGTCAAGGAGATATATGACGCTGAATTCAAAGTGTTTTTCAATAGCTTGAACTCTTTTTGGGATAATTCCTTTCACTCTTACACCTTGTTTAACAAATATGCTGGTACCTCCGCGCTTAATCATTGATCTACGGGAGAAGCTTATTAATTGATAATTATAAATTTGTGCAAATTTGATTTCATCTTTTGAGAGCCAGTGCTCTGTAATGCAAAGAACATGTACCATTTCAGTTTCTTCTTTTATGAGAAGATCCAAATTTAGCATTTTACCTGATATACCCTGAACATTTAAGTGATATACATTTACACAGTTTCTATAATTATTGTCGTCTACATAGTAACTATCTCTTATTGGTGGATTTTTGTTCTCATTTATGCCACTTATATTATTTACCATAAAAAATCGTCACTGTACTTTTTGGGCTTACATTTCTTCCTGATTGCTACTCGGGGAGTTTTTTCCGTTGGATTTTCACTGTACACTTCATTATCTTTTCCATCAATCACCACTTCACTATTTTCCCTAACTTTCATGACTTCACTATCTTTCCCATCATTCACCACATCACTACCTTTTCCATCATTCACTACTTCACTACCGTTTTCACATGAGACTGATGCACTTGAGTGAGTTACGTCTTTTCCTGGTTCGTTCCTTGTTACTTCTTTTCTTATATCTTGCATGATCTTGATGGTGGAGGTTGGTTGTTTCTCCTTGGAGTTATTTGGAAGTGGTGCCGGTAGAGGTATGGGATGCTCAATTTTATGGAGAGTTACTGTATTGTTTATCAGCAGATATAGTTTTTCACATATAATGTTTTTGCCTTTGGCATTTAGGTGTTGGCCATGATTTGTGTGGCCAGCTCTTCCAACTTCATTCACATCTAAGAGCTGAACTAAGGGGAAAGATCTGCAGACTTTGGCAACTTTTGAGTTTGCAGTGTCTACTTCAAGGTTAACACATGATGATGGGATTAGATCGTATCTTTTGGGGATAGCACAGACAATTACATTTGTATGTTGTACTGTGTCAAGGGATTTTTTTAGTGTTTGTATTGCCGTTTTGGTTTGATTTTTTGCCACATCATATGACCCCCCCATTATAATTATGTAGTCTTCTTTACCAGAATCCTTGCACTTGGATGCTAGTGAACTTAACACTTCCCTCATTGGGGCCCCTGGTTTCGTGAATCCAGACACTTGGTACTTATTCTCAACAGATTTTTCTGCTAGTCTTCCTGCTATGCCACGGCTGTGGCTATCCCCTAAAATCAACAATTTGCCCTTGTACTTTTGGTTTTCATGTTCTTTCTTTCTTTTATCAGTCTTTCGTGGATGGTTATATCTTATGTTACTATTATCCATTAAGCTACATTTACGTGTGTTGTGTCTGTTGTTCACCGCATCAGGCATTTCCCTTCCATTCTTTTCCAAATGCGATTTTTTCGAGATTTTAGGTATGGGAGTTACGGTGTCAAGTTCTGCACTAACTAGCACATTAAATACGTTTCTATGCACAAACTTGTTCTGTACACTGTGAGCATCCTCTTCTTCCCTGGTGGATTTGTTAGCAGATTTGCAAATTATGTTGTGTTTGACAACTTCTGTCCATTTTTTGGGATGTTTTGCGTCCTCTAGTTCCTCTTTTTGTCTCTTTTCTTCTCGTTGCATTTCTAGTTTGTCCATTTGAAGTAATTGTATAATTTCATTTTTGGTAGCAAGTTCCAGTTGTAAGTTCTCGAGCTTCCTTTTTACTTTGTCACATTCCGGGCAGACAGGCATTTTTTTTTTTTCACTTTCACTATCACTTCCGCGGTTTAGACAATTTTGTTTAGTTTGTAAAAACTTTCCGGTATCTGCTTATTGTTTAGAATAATTTTATATTGTAAGCCTTCTTACCTTACGAGTGTGTCTTTTTTTTTTTTTTGAACTCACCAACGGACGACTACACGGGTGCCGCCATGATAGGATTATAACAAAATCACGGACCGAAGCTCCTTTTTTCCGAAGTTTCTTGAAAAACTGTTACTTGGGGTGGGACGAAAATACTTATATTACCTACCGGGTATCTTTGGAAACACAAAATGAAGCTTGAAAAGTTCTACTTATCTGATTTTCCTTTCCTAAACTGGATAAATCCGAGAGGTCAATACACTAGTCACATAGCAAAGACGCCATTTTTTTTTTTTTTTTTTTTTTTTTGACATGGGTCTGGGTCATTCCTATTGTCAGAGCATAGCTTTTCTTTGTTTATCTGTAATAGAAACTAGGTTGTGCAAGAATTCAAATTTTCTTCTCGCTTGCCTTGTTTCTACGTCTGTATATGTGATCACAACATTCTTTTGTTTACGGAAAAGTGAATCTGCTGTGCTACATTTTGATTCCTATTTAATGGCAAGCTTTAAGACAATATTATCTCAAGTTGCTGCATTTCGTCTTGGAAATTGGGCTCATTTGATATGGAATAATGAAAGTTCCAATAGAACTTAAAGTTGGCCATTTCATGTTGTGAACATGCTTAATGGAACAGTTTATTTCCTTTGGTCATGTGAACTATAATATTCCCATGGATTAATACTCAATTTACCTTCACAAATTATATATTTTGATTTGTTATTTCGGGAATCTAACTAAAGCTCATATTACATGAAATTAGTTTTATCTTGGTCACACCCATGGTTTAATTTATTGAAATTATCATTCAACGCAAAATTTCTATGTACCCACAACGTTACAGCATTGCCCTAGATTGAATTTTTGCATTGTACAAAATATGATGTAACTTTTAGGATCATGCTCCTAATGACATCCCCATTGATAAAATATGCAATTAGATTCACAAAACAATATGAAATGCCTGTGTTTTCCATGAAGTGCACATCTTTTTGCAAAATATTTGCCACATCTCACATGCACATAACATGGCAATTGAGGTTGTGTGTTTGCCTTGCATTTTTGCGTATCACTGTTGTCTGTTACATCCTTGCTTTAAAGAAATTCATGCAAACTATGTACACACACACATTCTTCTGTTCTCATTTATCACACAGAACAGTCTGAAACATTTTTCCCACCACTGTTTTGTACCACAATTATAGCATTTTTAAATCTTATTTCTCAATAAAACATTGCCACCCCACACCCCCATCACCCTTACGTCCTTTCCATGACAACAGACTGTATAGGCTGGACCTCTTTCCATAACAAGCACATTATACAGAGATGAAATTCCGGTAGTTCTATGTAATGCCACAGCACACTAAGAAAGGAGGCTCTGGAACATGAAAACACAGCCAGTACATGGGATTTGTTTTCTGCATTGTATCCTTTCATCAGTTTTGTCTAGTCTAATATCCCTATTGTTTCGGTGAGCCAAAACTGACAAATTTACTTTTAAATTCAAGTATACCAACAGAAATTAGTTACTGTCCTATGAAATGTTCCTTCTTGATCTGTAGCTGAACGAGCTGCTAATGCGTGGCAATACCATTTCAAAATGCCAAATTACATCCTTCCGTGTGTCAATTTAAAATTTTGCAGACAACCTCGTGGAGGGAGTGGCATCAGTCTACTTCAGACAATACCTAGTTCCTTCTCTATTCCCTTGATTTCTGATGTACTAGGTTCGTTCAAGGTTGACCAGATTTCTATTGCGAGGGGAAATAATGGAAAGTCCTACAAGCACCATACTAAGCTGGTTTTTCAAGTATTTCCACAGAGCATCCAACCACAGTTGTCGTTCCCTGAATCCTTGGGCGTAGAAGGAAGTTGACTGCTGTCTTAACCACTGCAGGACATCTTTTGTGTCAGTGCTTCATCGTTCTTCAATTTCTACCCTCTTGTTTGCCTTTCCCAGGAGCTCAAGGAAAACTGATAATCTAATCACTGAGGGCTAAGTCCGGAGTGTACGAACATAACATCAAAACCTCCCAGTGCATTTCAGTGAGCGTTGTTGCATTCAAATTGACTGTGTGGGGCTGTGCATTGTCATGATGAAGAATGACATTTTCAGATAACATTCTCAGTATTTTTGTGAATTGCATTCCATATGTCATCCTTGATCAATGTGCAGTAGTACTGGGCATTAATTCTGACCCTTACTCCAAAAAAATCCATATGAATAACATCTTGTTTGTACCAAACATGTCCATGAGGTTCATTCATCAGCAATTATCATTCTTTGCCAAACTACTGCAGTTCTTTTCCTTTTTACATTACTGATGCTATCTATATAGCAATCTTTAAATTTTTTAAAAAGTGTCTATTGAAACTCCAAATTAGCCCTCCTTTATAAGGAGAACCCATTTATTTCGGCAGGAAGTGAAGCAATTGCAACCATCCTCATTCATTTAGGATGTGATTTTTTATGTAAATTTTCACCCCCTTCCAAAATTGTGTTGATGTATGTGTGTGTTGTCAACAGTGTGGGCACTCAGATTTAAAGGAACACAAGCATATAAGTTCTCGGACGAAAGTAAGCAACCTGCTACGTAAAAGAAAAGTACTTTAGAAGATCTGATTCTTTAAATCGATCGCTCGAAATTTTTTAATTCAATTTTCAATACTATTAATTCTGAATTTAGTAGGTACTTAGGGCAGCAGCTTAATTGCTTATTTGCTGTTTTCCTTTAAGAACCTGAAGCCAAGAAGGTAGCAGCAGTGAATGACCCTTGTGGTGCTCAATTGGCTGCGTTAAGGCAGCAGCAACAACAGCAACAGCAGCAGCAACAACAACAGTCACAGTCACAAGGTGCAACAACGCCGCAACCAACGCAAAACCAACAGACACCACCACAGGCTGTGCAGGCTGCCCAACCTCGTGTACCGGGTGCAGCAGTCCCACATGCCGGCCTTGGTGGTGTCCAGTCAGAAGACATTCAGGTCCCGGACAAGATGGTTGGCTTGAGTGAGTATGCAAATGAATTTTTTTTTAATCCTCTCCAATTTCAGGGTAGCTTTGCAATTTCTGCCTTGTTTTTTTTTTTTTTTTTTCAAAGAAAAGGACAAGTGATTAGTACCTGATAATTTGAGCACCGTTGTTTGTTGTCCAAATTTGTTAGCTCAAATCGTGGCTTCATAAAAGGAATATATGCTGTTCTATACATAAGATTGGTTTGATTTACATGCTTGACAGATCTGTTAGTAGTTTTCCTCTTATTTTTGTTACTTTTGAATATGAAAAGTATTACTGCTGTTTAATTAGCTGCACAGGCTGTTTTTCTTTAACTCTGGATGAGCATATGAAGACCAAAATATTATAACTTCCAGCACACTTAAGAAATTCCCTGTTGAATTTCTTGTGAATATACAGAGCAGATGTTCCATTCATATACCATAAGCTCGTCAAACAAAAGGTAAATTTTGGTATTTCCTCAAACTGTCGATCTTAATGTGGCTTTTTCTACTTCTCATAGTGCTAAGAATGTTAACTCACTCATAAATACTAATATTTCAGTCGTGCTCGGGAGCTTATAATGAATATTGTACATCAACGGAGTAGAACGGAAGGTCCAGGAGGAGGTGGCGGCGGTGGCGGAGGAGGAGGAGGAGGAATGTCTGATATGGGAGGAATGGGCAATCATGCTCAGGTAAGCACACTGGTAAGTTGTAGCATTCCTCTGGGATAAGATGTCTGCTGTATGTAATTTAATTTTAGTACGTAAGATAAGTGTTTGTCAAAGGGCGTCCCTTTTATGATTTCTTGCTGCTGTATGACCAATAATTTATGCATATGTTTTTGGTGATAATCATTAATACTATCATTACTCGGATATTTCTTGAAAATAGAGATGGGATGGATTGGCACTTTATCTCTCTTCTGTCATCGGTAACATTGCTAATAATTTTATCTGCCAGATATATCTTGTACATCGCCTATAACTGCGAAATTCTAATTTTAAAATTATTATGGATATAAAGGTTTTTGAAAGTAAAAGGGACAAACTTTGGCAAGCCTTTATAGATTATATTTAGCACATTAAAAAAATATTACATTTATCCTTAATTCAGTACAAATAAGACCAGAAAAAAGTTTTCTCAGGTTTACCAGCAATCTTCAGTTTTCATCTATAATTGATATGACATGGAAAGTACACATCTAACCAGGATCAAATTATTTTCGAAAAGGCTACTCCTAGTGTGTCCCATTTGAGCTGCACGAAATTTGCTGTCCGCCATTGGATCAAGTTGCACCGAAAGGTCTGGGCAATTTTGAAAAGATATCCAAAAACCTGAAAGTCTTGGCAAAATGAGGGGGAACCTTGTTCATAAGCATAATTGAAACAGTAATACATTTAATTAAAACATTTTTTACTTGTTTTGTTGGAATTGAGAATTAGTGATATTATGAACAAATTTTGCCATCAATAAGAATTATCACATGCCTTTCAACATGGAGCCACAGTAGTCTAGTCAGTTGGAATTTCTCTGGCCTTGTCCCAGCAGAAAGTAGCTCTGTAGCTCACCCAGCCTCAATAAATGGGTACCCCGGGGGACGTAAAGGTGGTTGGAGCACTGTGCTGATCACCTCCAAAATCGCAAGAGGTCAATGTGTGGGGCCCTATTGCCACATCCGCTAAATGTTCCTTCATGGCACAGTACAATATGCACAGGCAACTTTGTACTACCTTTCAACATAATGAAGCTAATACTTATTCACGTGTGTACATGCTAGAGGACACACTCTCCGAATGCTGAATTTTTCATTATCTTGTTTTCTGTTTCCTGGTAGACCGAATAGCAGGTAGTGCCTAATAGTGTCTTCAAACCTGTAAGTACAGTTTCATGAGCTGAACGTACACATGTAACCTCTAAAAATATGAGAGGGTGTTTTATTTCACCTCATTTCTTGCTCAAAATTTTCTTTTACACTTCATGTATATCAACACTTTTTAATATGAATGTCCACATAACAGCATAAGATAATTTGAAAAGTATGAAAAACGTTTGTGCTTCAAAGTCTTTTGTCGTTTAACGTCCTCTTCTGTCCAATGTTTTGAACTTGTTTTCCACATTCTTCCTCAGGAGCCCCGGGTGTTATTGGGCTACTTTAATTCCTGGAACCTGGAAATAGGTCCAAATAAGTATGTATGTACATCCTTAGATTAGGTTTAGAATTCTGATGGACAGATTACATTAGGCACAGTTCATTACACTCTCGCAACAGAGAACAGGAACAATTATGAAGTCACCATCTTCCAAAGAACATCATTTTTTTTTATTTAGCCATGAATCAAAAAGGATTTTAATTGTTTTGTCCTCACCCAGGTTGAAATTATGGTACCAGGACCCAAAGTTGGACTGATAATTGGCAAAGGAGGTGAAACAATAAAGACTCTTGAAGAGAAGTCTGGTGCAAAAATGGTCGTGATCCAGGATGGTCCACAGCAAGAACAAGAGAAACCTCTGAGAATTAGTGGAGATCTTCAAAAAGTAGAGGTAAGGATACACCATGTGATTCTTTAATGATCGGTCTAGTATGGTTGACATCATATTTTTGTCTCGTTGTTCAACTGTGCGTAAGCCGGTATTCCCACTAACCTGCATTGTCAATTAAAGGCTGTACACTTATGGATATGGAACTTTTTACAAGTTGAACAGTGATTTGCGACTAAAGTGTTAAAAATATGCTTTATGTAGTAACTAGGGCTAATGTCTTATTTCCACTTAACCTTTTGACGCCCAAGCCCTTTTTCAATAGTAAGCCTCGGTTGCCCAAGCCGATTTTGAGCAAAATGCAGAGTTTCAATTAAATGAGTGTAGTTCGGAAGCTAATTGCACTAGAGAGATGAGTGATATACCGTTGTACGCGCAATGAACCAGAGATTCAGACTATATGAAATTTTTGCAAATTCGGCGTATATGTGGCGGGGGGGGGGAGGGGGCTAACTCTCAAAACGACCTGGACTCAGCGTCTCGATCGAGATGCTTGGGCACCTAAAGGTTAAAGCTTATCACAGAATTATATGTGGGGGAAGGGGGTAGGATACATTGTCTTCAGCCTGTAAATTGTAACAATTCAAAATACTTAAAAATTTAATAAATTATCATTTTCTGGGGAAAGAAACTTGAGATAGCAAATTATTATACTGAAATGAAGTACACGCTTACCTGTGAAACTGTTGGAATTACATGATAGAAATCTACCAGCTTTGGTTGGGAATAGTCCTAGTTTCACATACTTCCAATGTATTACAAGTTCCATGTCTTCCCACAACGATGTTAGAAAAATAATGAAAAATATGAAATTTGCAGTTTCCATAACATTGACACACTATGGAAGTGTTGCAGGACATTTCTCTGGACCAAGATTCTCAGATTTGGGGAAAGTATTAGCCTATGTTGGTGTCACTTTCGGATCCTAATACTCGGCCTTCTAAAATTAAATTAAATTCTACATAGTTTTTCGGAATTAATTCTATGAAGTATTGTGTGGCATTTTTTTTTAACTTGGAAAAGTGTTTACAGATATCAGTGGTTAAATTTTAAGTAATACATCACCATTGGCTCAGACTTAATTTTAAATTTCTTCACCCCGGTCCCTTGAGAAACGTAAAATTAAGGTGTAAACAGAGTTGGGGTAAGTGAAAACACTACAGAATTATCTGGAAATTTGATATATCTAAGAAAATGTTTTTACATAAAAAGCAGGAACTCTGTTATAGTTGTTAAACTGATAGGATGTGTTAGATAAGTATATTATAACTTGTACCAATAAAGCTGCAGGTCTACTTATAATAGCGCATTTTGTTTATCAGTTCTTGAGGTCTGAACCAATGCAAATTCTAATCAATGCTTATGACTAGGGCCCAGGACTTGGTTATAACATATTTTTTATTTGGCATCAGATCGTGTACTGGGACGAGATCTTTACATATCTGATGAAAATAATCTGAAGTAGACCAACTTGATAAAGCATATTTTTACATATTTTACCAATTTTGCTTCTTTACAAATTTCTTCAATTTTCTCGTAATAAGACATATTTCTGTATAATTTCGTAATTATCTTGCATATACTGTTGTTTTATAATTTAATTTTTCTTCATATATTTAGCGCAACTGATAGTTCATATTATTGATGCTAGGATAAGGAAATGACGAATGAAGAATTTAAAAGCAGTTGCAGTCTTCTTTTACCAACTGAAAATAGAACAATAATACCCCCTTTTTTATCCCGCTGACAATTAATATTCATTGAAACATTATTGAGGGAAGATGTTATCTCATTGTTAGGGGCATGCATATTTCGTTTTTAATGAAAAAACTAAATTTAAAAAAAAACATTGTAGTGTTAATTTTTCATGTTTTTGAAAGGTGTGAGATGCATTTTGTGACCATATTTTGTCACGAAATAATGCGAAATGAACTGCAAAAAGCGAAATTAACTCTTAAACACGAAATTCAGGGTTTATTCACCGACGCGACACTTTCTGAAGTCTGAAATAAACTTAATACTCTTGGTAACTACATAAATGTGATATTAGAAGTGAAATGTTAATTCTGTGGAATAAGTGTAGTTTTTAAATCAAATTTAGGATTATATTCACAATTTTAAAACCAATGTGTCTTTTTATATACCACTTTTCATCCATTTTTTCACCGCTATAACACCGATATTTTATTTTATTTACTGCTTTTGAACCCGAAATTGACTCCGTTTTTGTACCGATATTTTGCTTTTTTATTTACCAAAAATATGTGCCTCTACTCATTGTTGTGCAGGATTCTGGCTTCATTTAATACTCCACCCCCAGCCTAGTCTATCTTCCCTGGAAGATACTGAATCCCATGTTATGAGAAATTCAAAAGTACTGTAGTGCATATTTTTGGATTTACTAGGAATATTTCTACCTTTTTCTGACATATTTTTCAATTTTTGACATAATTACATATATATTTTACAGTTTTATAGAACATAACGTTCCGGGCCCTACTTATGGCCGTACTCTTGCAGATGTTGCTTATGTCACTTGACTTGACTTACTTGACTTAATTCCTTTTGCTCCATCAGGAGCATAGGGCTTCAGTGAAACGCCTCCATTTGGCTCTGTGTCGTGCCAACTCCTTGACCTCTCTCCATGTTTTTCCTTTCTCGGCTGCTTCTTCTTCTACTGTTCTCTTCCATGTCTTCTTCGGACGTCCTATTTTCCGGGTTCCTTGGGGGTTCCAGTCTAAGGCTGCTTTCTCTATTGCTCCAGCTGGTTTTCTTAAGGTGTGTCCTAACCAACTCCATTTTCTTCTTTTTATTTGGGTTGCAATTGGCTGTTGTTTAGTTTCTCTCCATAATTCTTCATTTGATATTATTTCTGGCCATTTTATATTGAGGATACGCCTGAGACAGCGATTAATAAATGTTTGTATCCTTTTCGTGTTAGCTTGTGTGGTTTTCCATGTTTCACAAGCATACAGTAAAACTGACTTTACATTTGTATTGAAAATCGTTATTTTTGTCTTTCTAGAAATATTGCAGGTTTTCCAAATGGGATACAGTTGTATAAATGCCACATTGGCTTTCTTGATTCTATTTTGTATGTCTTCATCTGAACCTCCTTCTTTTGTTATGACACTTCCTAAGTATGTAAATGACTCTACTTGTTCAACCAGCTCATGACAAACATTCAATTTTTCTTTTCCTCTTGTATTGACTCTCATTTCTTTAGTCTTGTTCACATTAATAGTGAGTCCTGCTATCTTTGCTTCTTCCTGTAGTCTTTTTAGTTTCTCCTTCATGTCGCCAAGTCTTTGATATAATGAGCAGATGTCGTCCGCAAAATCTAGATCTTCTAGTCTATCTTTGAATCCCCATTGTATTCCTCTTTTCCTGCAACCCATCGTTTTCTTCATAACTGCATCTAGTACTAGCAGAAATATTGTCGGAGATAGAATGCAGCCCTGTCTCACTCCATTTGTAACATCTATGTATTCTGTAAGCTGCCCTTCATGTAGGATTTTGCACCTAAAACCTTCGTACATATCTTTCATTAGGTTTAATACCTTCGTTGGAATGCCATATTCTGCTAGTGTCTGCCACATGACTCTTCTATTTAGTGAGTCAAAAGCCTTTTCAAAATCGATGAACGTAAGATATAAGGTGGCTTGCCATTCATTGTTTTGTTCCAGAATTATTCTTAGAGTATTTATTAAATCGACACAACTACGTTGTCTGTGGAAACCAGCTTGTTCTTTCCTCAATCTTGATTCTACAACATCCTTCACTCTATTTAAGATTATTCTCGATAGTATCTTGCTTGGTATACTTAGCAAAGTAATTCCCCTCCAGTTTTTACAGTTAGTTGTATCTCCCTTTTTTGGCAGCTTTACTATTAAACCTTCTCTCCATTCTAATGGAACTTTTTCTTCATTCCATATTTTCTCTAACATAGGTTGTAAGAGATCAATGGAAGTTTCCACATTAGCTTTAATTAGTTCCGGATTTATGTTATCCATTCCAGGAGCCTTGCCATTCTTCATTTGCTTTATTGCTAGCCTAACTTCTGCTCTAGTTGGGGGCCCTAATTTAATTTTGGTATCTTTTCTATTTCCTTCTGTTCTTGTTCGATTACAGGTTTCTTCTTCTCTTTTCCCATCTCTATTCAATATGTCTGAAAAATATTCTCTCCATCTTTCCATTTGTTGTTCTTGGGTTAGCAATAGATTACCATTTCTGTCTCTCACCGGTTTACTCTTCCTGAATGTTTTTCTGGATAATTTCTTAGTTATGTCATACAACTGTTTTAAGTCACCTCTCTTTTCTGCCTCTTCTGCATTTTGTGCTAAGTCCTCTACCCATTTCCTCTTATCTCTCCTCACACATTTCTTCACCTTTTTATCTATTTCCGAGTACTCTGTTTGGACTGCTGCTTTCTGTAGTCTTGTTCTGCTTTGGTTTATTTTTTGTTTTGCTTCTTTCCTATTTCTTATTACTTCCCAAGTGTCTTCAGACATCCAGTCTTTTTGTAGTTGATTTCTAATTCCAAGTACCTTCTCTCCAGTTTCTAAGTAGATTTTCTTCACATTTTCCCAATTTGTTTCAATATCTGGTTCATGCTGTGTACTTTCCGAGAGAGCTTGTAATCTATTATTTATTTCTAATTTAAATTCCTTTTGTTTTTCTTTCTCTGTCAATCTTTGAACATTAATTTTCTTTTTTCTTCCTTCGAACTTCTTGGATGTTGACATTATTTTTAACTTAAATTTGGCTACCACAAGATGATGGTCGCTGGCTACATCTGCTCCTCTTTTATTTCTTACATCCATTAGCGATCTCCTAAACTTCCTGCTTATTGTTATATGGTCTATTTGGTTTTCTGTAATGCTATCTGGTGAAACCCAAGTAATTTTGTGACAGTTTTTATGAGGGAAGATTGTTCCTCCATTGTTCCTTATGCCAACACTTCAGTATTATAGAAATATACGGTGAGTCACATAATTATTCGGACAGATAAGATTTCTGAATATTTACTGACGTAGTCATGATATAAGACGATGATAAATGTTTAATATTTATTTAACAAACAAAACACAATATGAGCACACTGTTAATTATCTTCAATTATGTTTAATATAATATATTAGTAAAATATTTTCATTAAACAAAACAAACATTGTTTGTGGGTTAAACAAAATTATTCGGACACATGGAAGGAGAGACAGGAAAACACGCTTGAAAAGCAACGAACAGAAATGTCAGTATCTGGTAGGCATCCCTTTCAATTTTAATACCTCGGATAAACGATTTGGCATACTTTCTACCAATTTTCTGGTGTACACTGGCGATATGTTGGCCCATTCATGTTGAAGTCTCTCCTTGAGGTCTGCCTTCGAGGTTATAGGTGTTTTCCTCACTTCTTTTTCCAACTTACACCAGAGGTGCTCAATGACGTTCAAGTCTGGAGACTGCGGTGGAGGATGGAGCACTTTTGGGCAGTTGTACAATAACCATTCTTGTACTACGCGGGAAGTGTGCTTCGGGTCATTATCTTGATAAAACATAAAGTTACAAAGAATGCCCATCATTTCAGCACTAGTCTTTAGATTTGACTTCAGAATGTCAAGGTAAAGGTACCTGTCCATTGTCTGTTCGATGAAAGCCAATTTACCAACACCTTGGGCCGACATGCAGCCCCAAACCATTATGTGACCACCCCCGTGCTTCACTGTTGCTTGCAAATTTTTCCCTCGGAGCTCCTCATTTGGTTTACGCCACACTGTTACCCTCCCATCTGACTCACAAATATTGAATTTACTCTCGTCAGTGAAAATTACCCGATTCCACCATGTCTGATCCTTTCCTAAGTGTTCCTTTGCGAACACCAGTCTTTTTGTCCTGTTTGGCTTACTTACAAATGGCTTTCTCCTGGCTACACGGCCATGATAGTTTGCCCTTCTGAGCACTCTTCGTATAGTTTCAGGATGACTATGCTTTCCACACTCCTCAGCTATCTCAGCACACACCAATGGAGCACTCATCTTTGTTTTTTTTTTAATTTTCCTCAAGATTACTGTCTCTTCTCTGGGGGAAAAAATTCTTGGTCTCCCTGTATGACCATGGGACTCGATCCTGTCTTCATCTTTAAATCGCTTAATAATATCTGCAACTGTACTTTTTTCATTTTCAACATTGAGGCAATTGTACGGTAAGTTTTACCCTTAGCGTGGTGCCATATCACTAACTGACGTTGTTCAAATGAACTTTCCTTTCCTCTTCGACCTATTTCTACATAGAAAATGTTCTTATATCACAACTTTGTTAAACAAAACGCGATCGTAATTGCTACAGAAACCTACAGGAAACCAGAGTTAATATATATGAACAGAGTATGAATCAATTCGTAAATCGAAATTGTCACTGTATCGCAAATTTACGTTAACATTTACTATGTGTCCAAATAATTTTGTGGCACTATTTTTGCAACGGTAGGGATTCATCCTTCGTTATATTGTTGCTGATGTTCGTTTTTTAACCTTTTATCGACCAACATGACATTTTTTAAACGAAAATCAACTTCAACGCTGTACACAGATTTCACTCCCTTCCCGCTCATAAACGTTAGAAATTTACTGTGTGTCTGAATAATTATGTGACTCACTGTATACTTAACATGAAGAACATGAAATATTAAAATAAGAGTATTACTAGATGGTCAACTAATCCTGACTGAGCTTTGCTAATTTACATATTTCTTCTGTGCATTTGTGGGTGTAACATACATGTAGTGTTTGCAGAATGGGCTTAGTTTAGTGTTTTTTCCTGCATTTAATGCTAAACCTGGCCTTGCCTTGAATTACCAGAATTCATGAATAATTTTTGTTTTTATTTTTTCCTCTTCCAGTATGCAAAACAGCTTGTGTATGACCTGATAGCAGAGAAAGAAATGCAGGTAAATATTCACTTCAGCACTATTTATTTCGCCTTGTAATGCCTGATGAAAAAGGTATGACTTCTGTTAAAAGTTTTATGTATTGCTTGATTTACCAGCTAGGAATTTTACAGATTATAGAAGTTCGTCACCTATTTTTTTAGTCATTTTTTGTGCACTGCTTGCCTTTGGCATTTTTATGAAACATACTTATGATGTGACATTAAGAATGTATTTTAATGTTATTGAAAGAGCATAAAAAATCACTTGTATAGTAGATCCAGGCCTATTTGTCAATAAATGGATTAGTTCATATTGTTGAAAGGTGTGCCTGGAGGACGTGTATTTTGGGTGCTATGCAGTTATTCTTGTAGGGTAGTTGAAGTACACTTATTTTCACATCCAGATTGTTATAATTTGAATAGGTATAAAGGTTACTTGTATGCTAAGGAAATTTGTGGTTAAATTGTTGCTCTGAAGAATGTAGCTTTATTGCTTAATACTTGTATCATGTGCTATTTTTAAGAATGATGAATAACATGCTTGCTTTGTCTATTTGGTTAGCTGCATAAGTAGGAGCAACTTGCATAATTTTTTAAAAAAATTAGGGTGTTGTCCCCAAGTGTGTTACGTAGTGGGAACTGTAGTTATGGTTCCCAACTATCCCTTCTCCAATACCTGCATTGGATGTTGGGAGCATGGTTTGCTTTTGTCCTTTGATAGTTTCGTTTCTCATCAGGCCTTTACCCGTGGTCAACGTGGGCCAAACCAAGGATTCAGTGAATACGGAGGTGGTCCCGATTCAGCAGAGGTAGGGGTTATAAGTATTGTTCAGTAATTGCAGCCGTTTCATGTTTTACATTGTTTCTCGGTAATGCAAATCTCCTTACATGCCAGAGTTTCCCACAAGTTTTCTGATGCTGAAGGAAGTTTGTTTTTGTTTTGAAAATTGATTTCCTTCCCATTGAAATTGTGTATTAGCATGTTCAGGCATCTGAAGGAGTGTTGTCTGTGGTGCAGTTTAATGTTCTGGCATTCATTTTGTGCAACACTCCATTCTGCATGTTTATATTCTCTAATTGTATAATTTATTTATTATCTAAGGAAACCCGTGCATGTACATTCAGAAGTTTTTGACTTAGGATTATTATGTGACTATTGATAGGTGCGTGCATGAAGTTAAGGATGCAATGCAACATTCAATTGATTGCCCGTAAACCCTGACAGAGGTTTTTTTTACATATGTATGTATAGCATGTAGAGATGACCAAACACAAAATTTTGTGATAATTTTCTATCCCGAAATTTGATATTTTCATATTCAGATTATACAATTATCTGAAATACCTGAATGTATTGATTCTCTGGACAGTTTGTTATTTATCTGTTTTGGGGCTCCTCGCATATTGTCATATTAATTCTACTGTATAGATTCTCTCAAAGTCCTCTTCTAATCTATCTGTTTATTCATTTTATGGATTCTCAGCAGATTTTTTAAATGTTTACCTTTTTTTTTAAACTAAAACAGATCTATATCTACATTACTAAGGTCAGTGTAAATGCAGTTTTCCACCGTAACAAAAATGTAAAAGGGTTACAGTTAAGAATGTAACATTGTTTGATGTCCTGATCCTTTACATGGTAATTATTTTCTTAATTCCAGACCATTCTTCCCAGAATAACTTGCTGAACTTGAAAAAGTAAATAGCCATTTGCAGACACAGGTTATCTCAATACTTTGATATCAGGATATCTGATATCCAGATAGCTGTATTATCCAAATTATCTGTTGCATCCAAAATGGATATCAGATATTTTGAAATCTGGATTTTCTATAAACAAGAATCCTCTTGGATAATTTCTTAAGCTCAACAATTTTCAAATACAGTAGATTCTTGATCATATATTTTTAAATCACCTAGAAAACCTTCAAAACTTTTGAGGAAATCAACCTATGGGCGTAACAGCCAAGTTCGGATATATTGAAAATATACCCAGATGCCTGGAAACTTAAAAATCCAGTTGTTTTTGTTTTTTTTGGCCAAGATTAAGAAATGGAAAGAAATTTGCACTTTTTCTTGAACCAGCTTCTTAATGGAAGATATTCTACACAAAAATGTTAAAACGTGGTTGAAATGCCACCAAAAGATCTGCAAGTCTAAAATTGTCTAAATTACCTGTAGAAACCCAGGAATTTAGTTTTGTCAAAATAAGTAGGAAACCCTGTTAAGACCTTAACATATGGAAGGTTTTGTTGTATTGACACCATTAGGGAGTAAGGGGAATGTAAAATGGAGAATCCATGTGAATATTTATTGAATGCAACAAATAAGCTATTTCACAACTTCCTCCTTTTTACTTGTTATATTAGTGATATCAGTTTATTTTAAGAAATAGTGTAAGATGTTTTATTTTAAGTGGAATGCTACTTTGCATAAAAGTAACCCTTCCCTCAACATGAAAATACAGTAAATACATGCATGTCATAACTGCAGTTTTATTAGTTCCCATTTTCATTTTGGACTTTTTTTTTGTCAGTCACATGGTCCGAGTGCAATAGTTCATTTAGAATGTGATTGTGAGATGTATGTTTGTACACACACACACTTAACATGCTGTATATGTAAACACGTTAACGGTGAATAAAAGTTGAATGTACGTAAGAGTAGTTTTGTCATTTTGCATTGTTTTATGTATTCATATGGAGCTGCCTCTGGGGCAGTTCTGATCTGAGTATGCGAGTGCCCTCCGTAAATTTCATCTTAATCATTCATTCTCGTTATTCTAGTTAGCCAAAAGTTGCTTAAAAGCAATGCTAAACATGGCAGGAATGCACCTTGTACCCTTTGAACTCTCCAATAATAAACGTTTGGGTGTATTCTCACATTGTGTTTGTCAAAAACAAATGTGTGTCCCCAGAATGTTTTCGTGTATGTGCACATCTCGATGTACATCTGTGAGTTTACTCCTGAAGAACTGAAAGAGGCTCATTCATACCAGAGATTGGGATACCATGGTAGCTTGGGTACCAATTAGCCTGAGCATAAGTGGACTTCAAAGTAGGACTCCTGAAGGTGTTATGTCCCTAAAGTAAGCAATATTTCATAATGATACCTTTAAAATGGAGAAATCATGCCATCTTTGTCTTTGAAAGACATGCACCATTTAAAATATTTTGTTTGTATTTTTTTTAAATTTTACAAACAAATCTCAATGATTTGCAATTACAGTGGAAGACTGATTTTTCCAGATTTTAAATTTCTCCACATTGTTTTACTTTCAAGGTCCCAAAAAAAGGTGACATTTTAAAAAAACTTCCTTATATATTACATGTTCCTACATGCTAAGTTCTTTAGTGTGTCCCCTGAAAAACACAAGGTTGCCCTGTAGTAGGATAGCAATTTGTACTTGTACATGTAAGATTTTTTTCTTTTCATTTAAAGATTAAGATTACTATTTTCAGATTTACATGTTTGTCTTGTTAGCAGTAGCATGTTAAAATGTGATATACAGTGGAACCTCAATTTTTAAGTTTTTCAAGGGACCAAGCTGGGAAATCAAAATGCAGGGAAATGTAAAATCAAGGAAAGTTTTAAAACATTTTGTTATGTTGGGGAGTTTGAAACCGGAAACGTAAAATTGGGGTTCCACTATATATATATATACACATTGGAACTTTGAATTTATGTTCCCAGATTTTACATTTTCATGCATTATACATTCAACCTTGATGGTCCCAACATGCAAAATGTTATATAATTTTTCTGCATTTCAAGTTTTTCCACCCTGGTCCCCTGAAAAATGTAAAATCGATGTTCCACTCTATTAGGTATTGCTATTCTTCCAAATAATATGTGGTAGAGTACTCTACCAGATTATTATATTTTCTTGTTATGCAATTTTTAAATGTCAACTAATGCATACCCATGCCAAACAAAGTGCTTATGTGCAGAAAGATTTTTTTTTTTACTATAACATGTCTGCTATTTGCTCTGGTGATGGACAACTACATATAACCAGTTTCATCAAAACTTTAAAAATTAATATTATAGTGGTGTTTTGCTGGGCTTTTGTGTGTAGAGCTATGGGTTAATCACTATCATCTACGAATAGACTTAAAATAGGTGGTGTAGCATTTCATTTGTCATAGTCTATTGATAGCACATTTTCTAATTAGTTCTTTTTTTGAGGTGAAATGTTTGGATCTCCTACAAAGTTCGCTCACAAAGGTCTGTTACTAACATTCCACTGACTGCTTCTGTAGTGCTTTTCAAAACACAGGCATCATTGGCATCTTGTAACACTGCATGATCTGTAGGAGACTGGACCACTGCTTTCATGCCACTGATCTGAAACTCATCATATCTCCCGAGTGCATTGTAATCCGAAACAAACTCTTTTAACACCACTGGAATTGCCCATCAGCATTATTTCTCTGCCTTGTGACTGTAGTTGGGCAAAAAGAGAAAAAGAGGGGCTTACAGAAACCCAAATCGGACACAAATAACCACCTATGGATCAAAAGAACCACTCATACTAAACTCCTTTTATATATATTTATACAGCACCATACTTACGTGTGTATAATGCGCACCCTGCTTTTGGATAGGGAAAAGCAACAATTATCCCATATATAATGCGCAGTACAATTCAGGTTCAAGAATGGCTTCCTTAGTTTTAGGTTGTAAATCTGTTGCTATACCGATGAAGAGCAATGGACATCATACCTATTCAAGGAGTCACCTGTTTCTATGTGGACCAAGATTAGAATATACTCTTGTGCATACAATGAGCCGCCAACTCATGCTCCCCCCCTCTCCCTCCACTGTGTTTAGCACCCCAAGACTCACTTCTGGAACCACATTGTTTATTGGGTAGTAGAAGAAAGAAAGATCAAAATTATGTTATGGATTTGCAATGGTCAGGAAGTTATTTTCTATTTGTCATCCAATAAATACCATTGTGATACACATCCTGCATGACGCGAGGTGCGTGCACAAAATCCGCCAAAATTGCACCGCTTTTCTCGGTGTTACAAAACATGGTCGTTACAATGTGAAAAATCATGGGAAATGGCCAGACTTGAATGGTTTTTAAAATTATAATTAATTGCTCAAGAAACCAAACCTGGTAATTTGTATTTGCACCTGTTAATATATACATGTTATATGCAGTGACATAGTGAAAACATGTGTAATTCCATGGGGCTGTCCAAATTCACAGTTTTTGGGCGCAAACATTTTGGAAATAAGTGCGCATTATACATGAGTAAATATGGTAAATAAATTTCCTTTTTTACCCTACCCCTTGCCCCTTTCATCATCCCTTAATATTTGGATTGTGGAAAGGGAATAACTAAAAAAAAAAGCATTCAGTAACAATTGGCTATTCCCTAACTAGTTTGCCCCACCTTACCCATAAATGAACATGCTTTGTTAAATAACATGAAAAGATGTTATCTGTATTAATAATGTGTTGCTTTTGTGTGATAAGGTTCCTGTCCCACGGGCAGCGGTGGGTGTTGTCATTGGAAAGGGTGGTGACATGATTAAGAAGATACAGACTGAGACAGGAGCGTGGGTGCAGTTCCAGCAAGATTGTGACAATGGCCCTGGGGACAGGAGGTGTCTCTTAACAGGGCAGCCAGACCAAATAGAACAGGCTAGGAGACGGATTGAAGACCTCATCGACAGTGTGTTGGTAAGCAGTTACACACCTCCTGTAACCATTGCGAATGAAAGCAGATGGTCTTCATTCTTGGGAGGGCAACAGTAGTGTCGGGGAGACCTTATTGTGTGTGCCACAAATTCAGAATTCGCATGACAAAAAAGAAAAGGAAATAAAGTGAGACATGCTTGTTGCCTCGGATGACACGATGGCTTCGAAATTTTGCTTCATGCCCAAAAGTCAGTGGAATGTTTCAGAGCTTTTTCATTTTGTTTCAGTATTGTCATCTGGAATCCAGAATGTCTGCCAATGATTATGGGAATGTGGTGAGGCAATCCCTGAAATTTGATGTGGACGTACCTGAGGGAAGGGGGTAAACTTTTAGTTTGCCACATTACCAGTTTCTTTTCGTCTTTCTCCCTCCTTGCACAAAGATGGTTGTCTTCAACTCCACAGTTTAAGTGGTGCTGATATTTCAGTCTGAAATGTGTAGCCAGAAACAAAGTGAAGAATGGATTTTGGATCATGCTTCTGGTAAAGTGCTTCTGAGAATGGAAGGTAAGACAGTGGCTACTACTTCATTCCTGTAAGCGTGCAAAACTGTTTTTGATCATTATCTTATAGTGTTAAAGCTAGAATTAGCACTATAGTTATATTCTCCTATAACAACATATGTTAAGTAATAGACAATTACTAAAGCAAGCAAGCATGTCATTCGTTATTATTGAAATAGCACATGATAGAGAGGTCGTAAAATATCATATAAATGCTTATTCTGAAGATCCAGGTAATGGAATAGTGGCATAAGTCTGTGATATTATATATAATAAACTCTAGTTATAGAAACTGAAGCTCTAGTAGTGTGTGGGCGCATGCACATGCATGTGTATGGCACAGAGGGGTGTGATATAATATGTTGGGAGTAAATTGAGTAAATAGATATACACATTATGATGTATCTTAGTATACATGTTATAGATTTTTTTTTTTAGTCCTTAAGTTAAAATAATGTAGGCTACTAATGTACCTGTGATTTATATCTAGTAAATAATTTTGCAGTGAAATACAGTGTTGAAGCAAAAGTAATCACATGGTAAATACATCATTACCACTATGTGATTATTTGATCAGCTTGGTTGTATTAAAGACTTCTTGAAACTGATGCATGCCAGCTTTCAGTATTAAAATAATAATTTATTAACTTAAGGAGATTACAATTGAAGCAAACTGTATAAATCAGGGATTTTTGTTTTCTTCATTATTGTTGTAACAATTACAATGTTTTTCTGTTGTGTGCTGTACCACAAAGCTGTTTTTTTAACAATGGTTGCAAAAGTAGAGCTTTATCATTAATATACCGGTTGAAAATATAAAATGAAACAATTTAAAAAAAGTATGCACTAAACTGATTTCCTCTTTTTTATCTTTATACATGTGAAAAATGTGATTTAGGCAAGAATGCCTAACCTGTGAAAGCCTCTTGGTAAAAAATGAGTAATGATGTATGCAGTTCTAGCTTTCTTAAGAGATAATGTGACATAAGATCATGATTGCAACATTGTCTTTATTGCAATAAATGCATTTGCACAAACATTGAACACAACTTTTAAATTATCTTGGAAAAAATTCAGGTGGGCATTGTTTGTTGTATATGTATTTCTTCACAACCTTCTTAGGCCTTGGAGAGAAGCGGTGTGGAAGGACTAATTTCTTCATCTCCGGATCATAAAGATATGCCCAAATTTCATAAGGTCACCAGATCAGGAGAGAACTTTTCATGATTGGCTACAAGCTCGTCCAACAGATTAGAGCAGATATTCACTCTTATCCACTTTATTTTGGGTGTCGACTGGTACCAACTTTGCAAACACTTTACAATCTTCTGTCACCTTCTGCATCTCATTGAGACCACAGTCCAGTTGTGCACAAAGCTCTAGAATTCACATGACACTTATCTTCTCCCCTGGCTTATTCATGGCTTCCATTATCCTTCTGTTAATGTTTGTACAAAAACATCCTCTGCACCTTGTGAGATGCTGTACTAAACTTGTCTAGTCTGGTGTGCACTGTAATACTGGGTAAATTACAAGAGTGCTATTTGGAAATCAAACTTTCCGAGAGGCATGAAATAAGGAAAACATATATTTGTTATACATGAAAGTTGCACATGTGAACTATTTTACAACATAATTGCCATCTAAATTCATCAGGCATTTGTCAGTGAACGCACTTTCTTCTGTATACCCTCGTTGCCACCAGGGAATCTGCCATTCTCAAACACCATCCATCAGCTCCTAATTTTGGTACCCATCTTGCACAAAACTTGATAACCCAGCCTCACAGGCTGTCTCATAGAGGGGGTTGCCCAATTTCAGGAAATTCTTGACACTTTGTGTACTGTATATTGTGAAGTGGCAGTATTCGTAAACCATGTTATCCACTCATTCAAGGTCATCCAGCACAACAGACTGTCTTCCTTGTCCTCCTTAATCACACACATGAGTTCTTCCCTCTTGAAATTTCCGGCACCATTTCCTGACACAACCTTCACTCATGACTTTCTCTCCATGCATGACACTCATTCTACAAATGATCCGATATATCGATTATTATCTGATAATTTAGTGCAAAATTTTGCCATTTTGTTGTAATTTTTATGGATAATATCCATGCCCTACTTTCCAAAAAAGTAAATGTCTAAATACGCAATTTATCTTGCACTGCAGTCACCTTGAAACACACACTTATTAAAGAGGTCAGTGAACCTTTCAGGTTCTTCAAGGACAATTTCTAATTTTATATCGGATCGGTAGAATATCGGTATCAGTAAATTTTATATCTGTACTTTACCGGTATCTGCCAAAATTTCATATCGACCCATCCCTAATATAAATAAACAAAAAAGAGAAAACTATTTGTATATTTGCCATGTGGTTCTGGTTTTGTTCCAAACCAGCCATCCTGAAATGGTTAAATTTGTTTGAATGTAACCCTGAACCTAAATAGAAATCACTCCATGGTCCTCTATGTTGGTGCCATTTTCTTGCTTCGGCATGGGGTCAAAAACACATGTAAAGTTGTCTGGCTGTTATCACAAATTGGATGTTTTTGTAAAATTTTCCCAGAGACATGTACAATATTTGCGAATTATGTTCACTAATAACTGTTAACGATATTCTTTCCAGCGCAGGGACAATGAGATGGGAAGAGGACGAGGTCGAGGTGGCCCTCCACCACCTTTTGATAGAATGGGTCGCGGAGGACCAGGGGGCGAGTATGGTCCCGGACCAGGAGGGCCCGGTGGTTGGGACAGAAGACCAGGAGGAATGCAGCCACCCAACCAAATGGGTGACAAGCAAGAAGTTACTTTCACTGTACCTGCAGCCAAGTGTGGAATAATAATTGGTAGAGGTGTGTAGATACAAATATTTAAAATATGCTGTTGCCTATTTCATACATGTTTGCAAAACATCAAAAAATATAGTATTTCAGAGAGGCTTATGATTGGTTCTGAACCTTTGGCCATTTTTGTGCATTCTTATGATTGGTTCTGAACCTTTGACCATTTTTGTGCATTAATGCCAATGTATAGAACTGAAAAAATTGTACTGTTATCATTTCTGGTCCCATTGAAAGGAAGGAGGGGGGGTTCGTGCGGCATTAGTTCTTTACTAACAATTCCAGCCATCCTCCATGAATGAAATGCATAGGAATATTGGGCATCACTTATGCTACAATTTGGTTATTGATTGGTAAGTCTGTAATGTATTGGTAAACCCATTGCTGTAATATATCTATAAATAGGCTATAATGTAGCACAAATTTGCCATTTAATTATTTTTATGAATAAAAGTATATTTAATATACCTGTTCTTGTAAGTACCGTATTTATAAGTTAATTACATGCAATTCCAGAAAAGTTCACATTGTACATGCACAAACACGGTTAATACTGAAAAAAAAAGTTGTTCAGAGACTAAAATATAGTACCCTTACAGTGATCCACATATTTCTGATTTTGTTTTTTTGGCCAAATTTCACCAAAATTGTTGATCTTAATGTGCATCATGAGATATTGAAAATTATTAAAAAATAGTTTTTCTTGTATGTATGCATTGCTTGGATTGTAGAATTATTTTCCTGTAGTTTACGGTTATTACACGCATAAGAAAACAGTTTTTTGTTGTGACATTTCAGATGTGATCAAAATATTTTTTTTATCTGAAATAAAAATAAAACAGACTGCTTCTTTTCACAGTTAGGTTGCTATATTACAACAATGTAACATTGACAACATCCATTATATAACGGATTCTTTTTGTTGAAAAAATTGCTAACCATTGTTATAACTGTATCTTTAGTCAATATTAAAATAAATGATTAAGGGAGCGTGTGTTCTCCTGAGCAACTAAAAATTGTTTTCTTACGCTTGTAATGACCATAAACTACAGGAAAATAATTATTAAAAAATGTATTAGGATCATGCCAATAGGGGTGTTGGGTTGAAGCCCAATGTGAAAATGGGATAAATAAATATGCCCACATGCCAATAGGGGTGTTGGGTTGAAGCCCAATGTGAAAATGAGATAAATAAATAATATGCCCACATTAGGGGATTATGGATTGTTACCAACAATGTTATTGGTCTTTGTGCAGCATCATGTAGACAATTAGAGAAATACTTGGAAAGAAGTAGCAGGCTCCAAATTAAAAAAGAAAAGGGCACTTGGGAAGCCCTGGCCTTTAGGAGGCTACTACTGCATGGAGTTTCATTTTAGTTTAGTTTAAGTGTTTAGATGAAATTGTTGAACAAATATTGATGCAGAATCATAGTTAGATCAGTCAATAGTGGAGAGATCTATAATCTGTATGAAGAAAGTATCAAGCATTTCCACCTGTGACTTAGTCATCTAGTAGGACACTAGTAAGTGTCTTGCCTGCAGGAAGGCTATATCAGGGTACTGAACTTCTAAAGTTAGTCAACTAAATTTAAGAACTTTTCAGTTTCACTGAAATGTCACTACATTATATCCACAGTAAGACTGAAGCAGATTAATCAGGACAATATTGATCAGTCTTTATCAAAAATTTCTGTAATCTGAAACTTTCTCACATAAATGTGGTTTTATTTCTCCGGTATAAAACTAAAATTGGCCTACATTTTATGATTTTCTAAATAATGGATCTCATTTGTAGGACAAACTTCCACCAGAGTAAGTAATTACACATTTGAGTTAACTAATAATTGTGGATTGTATTTTGGTGTGTATATTATATTCTGCTTACTATTCCTCCATTAGGTGGTGAAACAATTAAGCAAATCAACCCACAAACAGGTGCACACTGTGAGCTGGACCGAAGGCCACCACCCAATCCTAACGAGAAAGTGTTTGTCATTCGAGGTGCTCCAGACCAGATAGAACATGCAAAGAGGCTCATTACAGAGAAGATAGGAATGGTAACTATTGAAATCTGTTGCATGCACACACAACATTCCCCCAATCTTGAAACTAGCACACTATTGGCTGAGAAAATGCCTTGGTATTTGTAAAGCGAGATAAATTATAAGTTCATGGTGTGGTGCAGTAATATCTTTCAGGATATTATATTAAAAATTGCTTTGGTTTTGAATGTTCTTTCTTATTCTTGTGATATAAATTTCAATCTCTGCTTTTGTTAACATAAATTATGGTCTAATCCATGTTGAGGAAGGCACCAAATCTAAATTAATGTTGCAAGAGTAAGAACAATATTTGTATTAAAATATATAGTCAAATGTAGCCGGAGTAGTTGTTTATGAGTAGTAAGTATAGTTACAATTCTAGAATAACAATTTCTTAATCATATTGTAGTAGTTGTTTGGATAACTTTCCAAACACACCAACATAAAGCTTTACATATTACGATCCATATTCCAGTTTCTTTGCACAGACTATTACATGATAACAGTTTTTTTTTCCTTCCTCTAGAGCAGTTTCCTAATAGTTATTATTTTATATTATTTATTGTTTTATTCCTAGTGTAACAATTTTGAAATGTTTTGCATTATATTTTAATTATGGCTGAGCCTATATCCATAAAAATGCCAAAACTCTTAGATTCCTTCTGATACTGAGTCTTGAAAATGTAACAGATATTATTGTGTATATATTGCATTCCAATTATATGCATCAACTTGCTTTAAAATATTCAAGAAGTAGCATCAAAATATTAAAATACCCAGTATGTAAACAAAAAAAATGCATTTTTCTCCTCAATGTTGGTGCAAAATAAATGAAAGCTTCAAATTTTGCACAATTTCAAGGATAATAAGACTGAAAATGCTGTGCAGACATTGGAAAAGACACAAATGCCAGGCATCAGTATATAAGTTGCAACGGATACTTTCCTCCTCCTTACCTATGCACTGGCATTGATATTGGCTCATCCCCAACTGCTAATTCTTGTAAAGGCATAAACTTCTATTCATATGTTCTCCATAATGTTTTGTGCTTATTGTAAGAAGAGAACTGATTTTGTAACCTTTTTTTTATTACACATATTTTTGTTTCACAAGATACTATGTCAAAACATAGTGAAGATGAATTTTGTCACTACTTTAATAACATGTGTAACGTGTAAAAATTACTTAAATTTTACTCATTATAAGAAGGTAAAATAGCCTTCAGCAATACTAAAGATTCCAGAGGTATGCCAATTATGTATTTGTTACCAGTTCCTATGGGAGGATGAACAGGCTGCTAAATTGAAGCAGAATGTGTATTTTCAGTCCCAGCCGGGGCCTGCCCCACCTCCGACGCAGTATCCTATTGGTCAGGGTCCTGGACCTGGTGGGTAAGTATCAAGACAGTCAATGTTGTTACTTTGAAATTTACGACAGAGACTGAAGTTTCACCACACTTTAAAAACCACAGCACATGGAAGTGGTGAATTGTTAGTTTTAATTAATTTTAATTAAAGGGGGGGGAGAGTGCTGTGGTTTTTTAAGTGTGGTGTAAGTTTAGTCTCTGTCAAGGTATGAACAGTATTGAAATAGAAATTCGTTGCCTCTTTTTTTTAAAGTGCATCCACGCTCGTCAGAAGGGGGTGATATTTTCTTTTGAGCAAGTTTTCCATGTCTTAACAACAGTAGAATATTGCCAGTGTTGTCATAATATTATGCCAGGGATCCTAGGTTGGCCGTGTGTTTGTGTCCTTTTATCAGTTAATTTCAAAACAACACCATTGTTAGGTTTTCTTTTACGAGAACTATCAATAGGATCCTCTTGTCATCGAAATTTTGAAAGGCATTGAAGTCTCTTTAAATATTTGATATTCAGCCAATATTCATTCATGCATTGGAAATCAATTTGTCACATCCTAAGGTACATGTCAAATACTTTACACAGTTTATACTTCCATAGTGACGTCTAATGCAATGACAGTTTTAACAATAATATAGAATAGGATTGAACTGATCTTATTACAGAAGAACTTTCAGGCATTCTGAGCTTTCACGATCGCAAATGAGCTCTGTAATACTTCCATGGTGCCTAATTATTCTGGAAATCGTTGCTTTTTTTGTGTGTGTAAACACTGAACTTTGTGATTACATAGCATGTATTTTCCTATTCTGATGTAATTCTTGAATATTTTAAAACAAACCTCCATGTAAATTGAGACACATAATTGGATTGGAATACTTGCACACTAATATCAATCAATATTTAAACAACTTTTTAAGTTTTACAATTTCTAAGTACAGTAAAACCTCGATTTTTACATTTTATATATTTTTTTTTACATTTACTGAAAAAAAGGTGGGAAAATGTAAAATCGATGACAATTTTGTAACATTTTGTTATGTTGGGACCATCAAGATTCAATGTATAATGCGGGAAAATGTAAATTAAGGTTCAACTGTATCAGCAGGAATCTCTAAGAGTATTGACATTAGTTGAGAGTAGTATCGGATCAGCCGATAGAACCATTGATTCACTGATATTCCAAATGTACGCGCCATACTTAATTTGAAATAATTATTTTCTGTAGAGCGGTCAGCAGCCTGCGGCTGGTCAAGCTCCACAGCAACCTGTTGCTCCAGCCGCTGGACAACATCAAGGTCAGATGCCTGCTCAACCCTACCAGCCATATGGTTATGGTGGTTACTATGGTGAACAACCACCTCAGAATCAACCATACAATTATCCTGGTTACGGTGGCTACGCTCAGCCTCCACAGGGTCCGGAGAATCAATGAACTCGTCGCTCAAAGATCGACATTTGTATTGTAAGTAAATATAAAATATCTTATTGAGTTTTGCTAGTATAACACTAGATTGCTGGAATGGAGGTGTTATGTATTACTTTGGAAAATAGGCACCATTAATAGTAAGAATTTTGGAATCAACAAAGCAGACATTTTTTGAAATGTCATCACATGCATAGCAGCTACGAATCAACCCCCTCCCCCTTAAAAATCAGTTTGTGGTTTATTTTCATATATAAAATAAAACTTAGTTCGTTAGTTGATGGAAGAAGAGGTCTGTCTGTTGGCTCATTTAGGTAATACAAATGATTATCCCTCATTGATGACAAAATAGCATTGTTTTCACAACTTTTTTATAGAGGGACCACAAGGGAAAGAACCGTGGGGCAAAAGTCTCTCAATATAGTGAAGCTTGTAATTTTCTTATTCAGGACCATTTGTTCTCGACACTCAATACCTGTTTTATGGCTTTTGGAAAATTTGTGACTATCCCTTGGCAATTTTAAAGCCACTTGCTTAAATAGAATATGTTTACTGTTCAATAAATCTATTTTCACTACACACAGGAAAAACTCTGGGCAACATGCATGATGGGCTTCAAGAATATATATGTTGAGATTGGGTGTTTAGCTTATGGTGCTTTGCAATGTGTTCTGTCAAAACACTATTGGTTTGCCCCTTTCGACCATGCTATGAAACTGAAACTCTGCAAAACTTTTCAAGAAAATCCCCTGGGGAAATTATTCATCATTTGTTCTGAAGCAAGTAGGTAATTCTGTCAATGGGATCTAGAAAAATTTCTCCATCACAGATTTTCAGAAAGCCACAAAACTTGGTTCCTTGCAGTGAAAGGAAATGTCATTTACAAAATATCAAGTGTGCTGAGCAGATACAGACATGGAATCCAGTCATCGTAGAACCCTCAAAGAATGCCACATGACACTTTTCGCGGAGTGTAACCTGTCTGTTATGCAAAATGCACCCTCCGCCCTCAGCCAACATTATCACAATGGTGAATTTCACAATTAAAAAATTGTTTCAATTATTCTTTTAATGTATTTCTTTGAGGGATGGGCCAGTATGAAATTTTGGCCGATACCGATATTCTACCGATCCGATATAAAATTATAAATGGTCCTTGAAGAACCTGAAAGGTTCATTGACCTCCTTAATAAATTGTTTCAAGGTGACTGCAGTGCAAAAGAAGTTGCATATTTAGACATTTACTTTTTTAGAAAGTAGAGCATGGAGATTATCCATAATTACAACAAAATGGCAGAATTTTGCACTAATATATCAGATATTTATACCAATACACCGATATACCTATATCTGTTGATACCGATAGAGTGCCAATTAATCGGTTCCATCTCTAATTTCTTTGAACATATTAACGCAAAAATCAGGTGGTTTGATGTGATGTGGTTACAATGGAATACTTAAAAATAAGTTGTTTTTTTTAAATACTGTCAACAAAACTTTTAATTACGTTATTCAAGCACTGATACAGTTATCTGTAGGAAATTTTAAAACTGCATTGCTTCAAAGTGGCATAGAATCAGCCCTAAAAATTGCCCTGTAAAAATGCTTGATATTCTTCCGAAAACCTTGTTTTGTGTAAACCATGCATTTGAAAGACATTAATTTTATTGGAAAGTTCCTGAAGATTTTTCCCAACTATCAAAGTGCAGCTTGTTGAAAAATCCCTGCAAATATAACATAACCATTTAGAACAGAGAAATGCTTTTGTCGTAATAGGAAATGCCAGTTACAAAGACAATTAATAGTTTGCCGGCCCCTGTGGTTAGCACATCCTGCTATGATGCCAGGGGTCCCAGGTTCGAATCTTGGCCAGGGCCTGGATGTTTGTGAGTGTCCATCATATCAACACTCATTCCCATCTTTGCAAATTAGCCAAAAGTGGCACAAAAGCGTAGTAAAAGAAAGCAAACCAATCAATCAATTTAATAGTTCACTGCATTACTGCATCTATATATAAGGAAATGAGAAACATATAAGCACTATCAGAGGTAAAAAGTGTGTTTCGTTCATTAGAACTGTTAACATTTGCACGATAATGCTCTGACATTCTTGACCCCCGGATGGATCTTTTTCACTTCGTAAATCGAAAGCCATTGATCTGCAGATGTGGTAATATGTTTGGTGATATTTTGAAGTAAGGAAACACTCGCCAGTCTAAGGAATTTTTTTTCCTATTTACTTTTCAATGTATCAAATTTGACCCCATGCTAAGCATGTATTTTGATAGCATATTTTTACTTCAGTATTCATATATTATCAGAATGTATATGAAAATACAGGTGTGCCAGCTTGTGGTGTGTATATATACACATGTCTTACAAGCAGGAACACCTTTATTATACATTTTTCATGGGTCTGTGGCTAAAAATTTTGTGGGAAATGAAAATTTCAGGAGGATTGTCTGAACTTGTAGCTTTATTGGCAGTAGGAGGTTAACATGGGGCTACGTAAAATTATTGGCAGTAGGTTAACATGGGGCTACGTAAAATGTGAGATTGTGTAACAACTATACTGTATTTTGTTCATGCGTGTATGCTCGTGCTTATGTATTATTGCTTTCCACATTCTTACGTTCTTGAAACTGAAATTAAGTGTATTTGTACAAATATTGCCATTGTGTATAGATGTAGGAGGGTGTGAGTGAGTTTAGATAATTCACATTGTGCTCACAGCTGTTCCATTTGGAATGTGCAAATGAACGTAATTACCAGAAGATTAAAATAATGGATGCTTCAGAGTTGGTAACTATGATTATTGCAGGAAAAGTTGTTCAGCTGGCATTAAGTATAACTCGAGAGAATGAACTGTTTACAATTTAAATTTTCATATTTGCATGAAAAAATATAAATATGCTGACCAAGGCAGTAATTTATTTTATTAAAAACATAAACTAAACGTAACGTTTCAACCTTCTAGCAAGGTCTTCATCAGACTCTGTATCAAGTACAAAAGTAACAAGATACACAAAAAGGGCATTATATATACACAAACTTTACTCCCTCCAGACTATTAGAAAGTTGAAAGGAACCTTCTAGCAGGTGACTTTCACTTTCCAACTGTACTTTCACCTAAAAGGCTAAACATAATAACTTTCATATAGAATGTGAAGAGATATTCATATTGAATATCTCACGCTCTTTTTCCTTCATTTTTCTCCCTTCTCCTCTCCTCTTTCTCTCTTGTCCTTTCCACTCTTTCTAACACTTTCTTCCATTCTTTATTTAACTTCAGTCCCCCATTCCAGTTCATTGTGTCTTCTTCACCTTTCCTCTCTATTTCCTTGGCTTCCTTCCATTTTCTCACTAGCATTCTCTTCTCCCTTCCTATCTGCTTAGCCTCATCCCATTCTATGTCATGTCCTGTTTCTCTCGTGTGTTTAAATATCGCATTTCTCTCTCTCTTAAGTCGTACATCATCCATATGTTGTTTCAACCTATCTTTTAGTCTCTTTTTTGTTTCTCCTATGTACACACTCTGACATTCTTTACATTTTACTTCGTAGATAATCCCTTCCTCTTCCTCTTCTCTGTTTTCCTTTTTCTTGTTTGCATTCTTCGCTATTCCTAAGATGCTTCTTCCTCCCTTCCTGTAAGTTTTAATGCCCGCTTTTCTAAGCGGGATGAAGAAAGAGGGATTTTATTGGAACTTGAAATAGAAGAAGAAGGCAAGTTAAGCTACCTTGATATATTGATGAAAAAGAAGAGAGGGGAAGAAATTGAAACCGCTTGGCATCAGAAGAAGTGTGCAGCAGGGGTTTTCTGCCACAAAAGAAGTGATGTAAGTGAGGTGACAAAAAGAAATTTCATAAAGAATATGGAGGACAGAATAACGAAAATATGCACGAAGGAATGTGAAAAAGAAGGCAAGATAAATAGCCTATGGAAACAGCTGGAAAAGAATGGCTATGAGAAGCAGGATAGACTAGACATAAACAGAAGAAGGAAGAAAAGAGGAAGGGGAGAATTGGAAGAGAAAGAAAAAGATGAAGAGAAAGAAAAAGAGAGAAGGTTTGGAATAAGAAGTATGGGGAAGACCACGGAAAAGATATGCAAAGTGCTTAGAAAAGCGGGCATTAAAACTTACAGGAAGGGAGGAAGAAGCATCTTAGGAATAGCGAAGAATGCAAACAAGAAAAAGGAAAACAGAGAAGAGGAAGAGGAAGGGATTATCTACGAAGTAAAATGTAAAGAATGTCAGAGTGTGTACATAGGAGAAACAAAAAAGAGACTAAAAGATAGGTTGAAACAACATATGGATGATGTACGACTTAAGAGAGAGAGAAATGCGATATTTAAACACACGAGAGAAACAGGACATGACATAGAATGGGATGAGGCTAAGCAGATAGGAAGGGAGAAGAGAATGCTAGTGAGAAAATGGAAGGAAGCCAAGGAAATAGAGAGGAAAGGTGAAGAAGACACAATGAACTGGAATGGGGGACTGAAGTTAAATAAAGAATGGAAGAAAGTGTTAGAAAGAGTGGAAAGGACAAGAGAGAAAGAGGAGAGGAAGGGAGAAAAATGAAGGAAAAAGAGCGTGAGATATTCAATATGAATATCTCTTCACATTCTATATGAAAGTTATTATGTTTAGCCTTTTAGGTGAAAGTACAGTTGGAAAGTGAAAGTCACCTGCTAGAAGGTTCCTTTCAACTTTCTAATAGTCTGGAGGGAGTAAAGTTTGTGTATATATAATGCCCTTTTTGTGTATCTTGTTACTTTTGTACTTGATACAGAGTCTGATGAAGACCTTGCTAGAAGGTTGAAACGTTACGTTTAGTTTATGTTTTTAATAAAATAAATTACTGCCTTGGTCAGCATATTTATATTTTTTCATAATCATGGAAACAAGGCTTAATGGTGTCATATTTGCATTATCAACAAAAGAATGCATTTGCCTTAGCTTTCTAATAGAGTTTTCTTAACTTGGTGTATATTGCCAAATGTCCAAAATGAGTTTGTGTAGATAATTTTGGCATGGATCAATTAGAAGAAGGTTTTCTTACTGTGATAATGCTAGTCTGGTTGCAAGTCTTTGTATTGTGGGAGTGTTAGTTGGTGTTTCGTTAATTTAATGCTACAGCCACAGCATTTGTGTAGACATGGATAAAAACAACTCTGAAATGCTGCTATGGAATTTTTTTTCACATCTTGCATAATGCTTAATGTGGTTGCTTCTAAACAGTTGTGCAGCAGGTGAGAATTGGTAAAGATTTTGTGGGCAACTTGGCAGTTGCGGAGATCTAGTGTCATTCATGTTACTCACATCTTAGGTAAATTTGGAACCTGGTTTATTCGTATTGATGCATACTCTCTTGACGGTAGGTTTGAAATTTCATGGATCGTGGGTCCTCATTTGCTGTCGGGATCTCGTTTTTTTAATATGACATTGGAAATGGTATGTTCAGTAATTGCACATGGTAAGGAGGAGAAGAAGCTAATGGAATACATTGTGCAACATTTCAGATTTGTAGATCTTTGTCATTTTTGTGATTTGAAACATTGATATAAACTATACTCCATTGCACTACTGTCCTTAAAGAGCCAAGGCTTCAGAGTTCTTTTTCATTTGGTGATACGTGGACACTGAATAGTTTCATTGCTGCTGTTTTTCTGACATTGGAAACTAGGGTTTCCCAATTTTTCTCTATAGCTTGTCAACACAAATCCTGGGTCCGTTTTTACTAGGTTGATAATTATTGTTCATATGTGCTATCACTATCATGTCTGGGTAGTAATAATGGGGTGGTTAGAACCCAGAAGTGTCTGTGACTGTAATCCATGGGTTTTCATTGCATTTTTAAAAATCCTTGACCCATGTGAATAAAAGTGCCATCTCCCTGCAATTGAGAGAACTAATTCAACCAAAGTAGATTGTCGCAGAGAGGCTACATTGTAACACACTGTAAACGTGAATATTGTGAGTTAGAGATGAAATATTCATCCATAATGTCCATTATGTTCTATCAATATATATATATATATATATAATGTAGTGCTTGTGGTGAGCTCTTGCGTTAGGTTGCAGTAGGTGTCTGCATTCATGCTGAGTTTATGAGTAAGGCTAGGATTTTCATGACAGCATATTTTTTTTCTTTTTGGTAAGGGTGATGTGTTCCCCAAATATATAGAACTTCATATTGTGAAGAAACTAATTCAATTAAGGTGCTTTTTAAGGCCAAAATTTGGCATATTTGGCTATTTATATGTGATGGAGCATATTTTGATGGATTTTCGGTCATATTCAGCATATTTTAAATTGAACTAAAATTTTTTCGTATGTGAAAATATTTCAGCATATAGCCTATTAGATGTTGATGTTTGAAACAGTCATATTTTTCAAATTCTAGTGCATATTTTGTAAAATTTTAGGTCATAAAAATCCTAGCACTATTTATAAGTAAGGAAGTCACCCGTTTTTCATAGTTTATTTGCCCAAAGAGATTCTTTGAGCATGAAGAGACTTACCACATTGTTTTGTAAAATTTAGTGGCTATTGCTGGCATACTCCCTCAGGCCAACCTTTTCTTCTTCTTTCTTAGTACTTAACGAAAACTTACGTTAGAGGCAATTGTAGAATTTGATGTCTAGTAACAATATGACTCGAAAATCAGAGGAAAAGTTCACACTGCGAAACCAAAAGGTGCCAGATTCTGTTGTCAAGTTCTGAATGTTTTGAAAACTGCATTAAGATGATAGTGAAGATACACTGAATTTTGCAAAAGAGAATTGGAACAAAGTAACAATCATGAAAGATTAGAACATGAAGTTGTTACTTGGCACCTAAAGTTTTCACATTTAACTCTTGTATCAAGTTTAATACATTAACAGTACTTTGTAATCTATTTTTTTTAAGTAATATATGTAGTGTAAATTAATTTAATGTGTCCAGAGACCAATTCCTCAAGTAGCTATTCACCCTGCACAAATAAAAGTTGTCACTCCTGCTCAAGAAAAACTGCATTCATCTAAACAATTGTAATGTGTAGTGTAATATTGATGCTCTAAATTGGTTATTTTCTTTCATTTTTTGTGACTAGTTTATCTTACCGTAGTTCTAATAGTGAACTTTGCACAGGCTGGAACTGTGTACTTTCATTGCCTCCACTTCAAACACATTAAGTTAATATGAGCACACAGTTGTGAAATAACTGAATAAGTATTGAAAATTGTGCCTTGACTTGGAGTGCTCTACTAAGCTAACTCCCATGATTTGTGGCTCTGTTGATAAGAGCACATGTATGACTTTGATCCCTGGTTCTCTGTGTGATCTAGCAACAACTTTCAGAACAAAATAGTAGCTACCTCAAAAAATGATTCTATAAATTTCCTTTTCTACTTAATTTTGTAAACAGGTGTGCAATGGACTCTTGGTTATGTAATATTAGTGCATACTTGATGATCAAATGTCCCATAAATTTACTAAGACAAAAGGTTCTTCTGTCAAATTTTGAATTGATTGTTGTTCCTCATAAAATTTCAGCATTAATTATATGTATTGCTCAGTTTTACTAACTCAACATACTTCAGCAAGAGACATGAAACCAAATTTGTATGTGCATACTCCCTATTGAATCTGACAAACCCTTTACTCTACTCAAATAGCAAGCAGAACAGTTTCATAAATTATTTGAATAAATTAATATACATGTTAGTTAAGGGTATTAGCAAGTGTAGTAAATAAATAATATAAAATGTGTATAACAGATCTCATTGTTTAAGTTCCCGAGTGCAACCTATGTACACTAAAACAAGATGATATAAAGGCTCCCACAGGTAAAATAAAATGCTTTGCAAAGTCCAGTATCAGTTTATCCGTAGGATCTTAAATATTGATGTCCTGGAAATATTACACTGCAATATGGAACATGGTGATATTTATATGTCTGTGTGGCATTGTGACATTTGACTTTATTCTTTCATTTATTCTTGAAAATAGATATATTCTGTGAATTTTTTGTTATACAAAATTGTATGTCATTTTGTGGACAGGAAAGAAATTCATACCTGCTCATAGACAAGTTCTTTTCACATCACGATGCTTACAGAACAATTGAGGTAGTGGCGAAATGATGTAAACTGATTACTATTTTGTTTGAAATATGAATATTGAAGGTATGTTTCTGTTGGAATAGTTACTTAGCCCTTTAACCAGGAATTTTATTATACAATATTTGTGAACTGTTTTCTGCACTGTTTCTGTGGTAGTGGTGCGAGGGGTGAACTATTTGCAGATATGTACATAGGTTTTTCCATTATGTTCTAATAAGAACAGTAAAGGTTGCGGGGGTAGGGATTATGTGAACTATATATTAATTCATAATTATTAGTTCTTACACATGGGGGTACATCATGTAATCTGATCATGATGCTGAAACAAGATTAAATATTCTCAGATGGAAACAAACAAAAAGGGTTTAGAATTACACTTATATGTTGGAAATATTTCTGTAATTTTCTAGGAATGAATAACCTGAATTTAAAGAAAGAAAAAAGGTTGATAGTTTGTTTTTTTCTGTAAAATGCACAAGCTTTTGCAGAAAAGTTCACATGAGCTGACAAAAAAACATGCTAATTGACAAATGAGTCCATGATAATGTTGGTATGAACCTTTTTGAAACTGTTTACTTCTATTTAAAACTTAATAATTTTGATATTACTTGCTCCTTGAAAAAACAAAAGAAACTGTTTGGAATGCACAGCTTAAACTTTGACGTGACATCACTCTGAAATTCAAAGCCTGGTCAGTGCATCAAGCTTCCACTGGGGATCAAGCTTGGGACTGCCTGAAATTATCATGTCTTAAATAGCTGTCATAGATAAACGTAACAATTGGTCACAAGTGAAAGGGAACTGGAATTTTTTTATTCAGAATTTTTTTGTCAGCTAGTATGAGCCACAGTAGCTCAATTGGTAGAGCTTCTTGACTACCAGCGGAAGACCTGGGTGTGAATCCCGTGACAGGTGATCTGGACCAGCAAATTTCCAAGTAATTTCTCTGTTTCTGCACAGCTCTGAGGCCCACCCAGCTTTGTAGAAATGTGTTCCTTGGGGGTTAAAGGTGGCTGGGCATTATGCTGATCACATCATCCGAATTATGGCTAAGATCAAGAATATGTGGAGCTGTACCTCCACATTTCCCCATGTCTTCATGGCATGTATGCATATACCTTTAAATAATTAAATTTAATTAAAACTTTCTTTTGGGATGTAAAGCTCATTCAGTTTCAAGCAACTTTTTTTATTGCAGGTTTGCCAATTGAAAGAAATTAATTTATGTACCTGGAGATTCCTTATATGGGTGTTCATTAGATTTACGTTATATAAAAAGCTGATAAAAATTATGTATTTTTACTTTAAAAGAAAAATATTGCTTACAGAGATTCCCTTTGGTAATCATGGGTCTCTGTGGAAACACATTGCACAGTGAAACTGTAGGTTGTTCTAATGAGTATAAAATGAATTTGCACACTTAGAGGAGAGATTATCATCTACACATCAAAAACTTAAGGAGAGAGAGATTAGCATCTACTCATATCAAAAACGTAAGGACCACACAGTTATTGCTGACACTTACACATTGTAGTGGTTTTAACCTTTTGCAGCCCAAAGCGTCTTTCACATGTAAGCCTCTATATTGTCAGAGTCGATTTTGAGTAAAATGCAGAGTTTCAATTAAATGAGTGTAGATCGGAGGCTAATTGCCCTAGAGAGATGAGTGATATACCGTTGTATGCGGAATGAACCAGAGATTCATACTATATGATTTTTTTGCAAATTCGGCATTTATGTGGTGGGGGGAGGTCGCTAACTCTCAAAATTCCAAAATTTCGGGGAAAAAAAATTGGTTCCCCCACCCTCCCCCCCAAGAAAAAAAGTACATGACAGTGTCGACATGCACATGGAAATGATCGCTGACATGTAAGGAACACAAAAATATTTGCATTATCATCATATGACCAATGTAACTTGAGTTGTACCCCAAAAGGAATGGTCGGCATGCCACTGATTCAAGCTTCAAAATGTAGCGGTACTTTGAAATGACCATAGCTCAGAAACTAAGTGCCCTAGAGATATGAAAGATATACCGTTGTACGCAGAATGAATCACAGATTTAGTCGATGTATAATTTATGCACATTCGGCGTATATATGGACGGGGAAAGGGGGGAAATCCCCTGAAAATACTGTTGTTTTTTTCTAAAAAAATGGGCCCCCCCCCCCCGAAAAAAGGGATATGAAAAGTTCAAAATTAACATAGAAATTATCGCTGGCATGTAAGAAACAGAAAATATTTGCATCCTTGTCGTATGACCAATGTAACTTGTTGTATCCCCAAAAGGAATGGTCGGCACGCCACTGATTCAAGCTTCAAAATGCAGCGGTACCTTGAAATGACTATAGCTCAGAAACTAAATGCCCTAGAGATATGAAAGATATACCGTTGTACGCAGAATGAATCGCAGATTCAGACGATATATAATTTATGCACATTCGGCGTACATATGGAGGGGGAAAGGGGGGAAATCCCCTAAAAAATACTTTTCTTAATAAAAAAAATTGTTTCCCCCGCCCCCCTTGCCCCGAAAAAAATGTCAATGCACAAAATGCAAAATTTATGCAAATTTGATGTGTATATATGGAGGGGGAAGGGAGGAAACCCCAAAAAATTATTTTAAAAAATTCACTTCACCTAAAAAAATGTCCTATCACTTGGGCACAAAACGACACCTACGCACAACATTCACGGACAAAAAGCTAGAACGTAGTGAAAAATGAACGCCAATTCTTGCAGCTGCTTGACATTCTATTTTTAGACCATGCTTGGTGACCTTTGTTCAACATTGTGGAACACTTGTGCTCAAAAAAACAAAGGTTTCCTTCAGTGTGCTTCGAATTCCCATTCTCACAACGCAGATTCAACAACCAGTTTTCCCCCTGCTTCCGCCCTCACGGAAAACTTTCATTTTGACATCGGATACTTATAAACAAGCTTCCTTCGAATGCACTTAGCAGGAGGACGTGAAAAGCATTGCTTTAGAACAACAAAGCTGGTCTTCCTTTTGTCGGAAAAATTTGAGGTTGAAAAGAGCTGCAAAAGAGAAGTACCTTTTCCCCTCCATTTTCATGAAGACAAAAAAAATGCAAAAAACCATTTCTGTTAAATACATGTGTTAGGAACAATATAAAAAAATAAAATCAAAATTCTAGCCAAAAGTAGAAACGTTATAACGTAAAAGCTACGACCTTGACACAGCGTCTCAATCGAGATGCTTGGTTCCGTGAGGGTTACTTTTGGGTATCTCGTTTGAGACACTTGGGCAGCAAAAGGTTAAGCCACCGGGTTAAGCATGGAATTTATATAACATTTTGGAGATTGAAGATATATTTTATGACGTTATTCCTGGGTTTCTTCAATTGTGTACCATTATTGGGGTCATCCTGAAAAGTTTGGTAGCTGGTTTCCACACCAAGAAATGCCCTGTCAAGAGGTTGGTCTTTTTGTTCTTCTTGCCCCCCATAACTCAAGTTAATGCTTCTATGTTACTTTGTGCTTGCTGACACTGTTGTATGCCTTAATTGTAGAGTATATTCATTTCTTTTGTACATTAGGTTCATATTTTATTAAATATATATATATATTTATGCTTGAGATTTTAATGACTATTCATGTAGCATATACCCTGTTCTGTCTTATTTTTTTTTTAATATGGTGTTTTCCTCATGTCCTAGGTTATTTTCATTAATTTCTTTTGCCTTCTCATTAGACGTAGAAACTGAATCTCCTGGGGTCTGTTCAAAGAAATTGGGAGATTCTGCATGCTGGTATACTTTGCCATTTTCTATATTGTTCTGTGCATTTCTAAATGGAACTTGTATATGGGTTTCATGGTGTGATTTCTTTCCTGTGACATTTTTTCATAATCCATGCTGGCTTCTGCTTATGTCTCACTATACATAATTCACCGAACCTACATGTCGATGTGTGCCTTGTGTATATAGATAACACTAGTGCAATTGACTGTAGATGCCTGGGCCTTTTTTCTCAGCAACCAGACACTCCATCCAGGGCAACTCACGTAACAGCTGCTAAACGATGACTTCACGTTGGTAGCGAGAGCAACTGTTATTAGCCCTAAACGACCAGGGGTCATTGATGGCTGGCATTTGTAGGAATCTATTTAAGCGGAGATCAAACTGCATCGATAGTTCCCATCTTAGTGGAATCTTCCGTTGGTATCGCAAAAAATAAGCATCATGCGGGTGAGTCCTATCCAGTGTGAATTTTTCTGTGCTAATGTGATATGAGGAGCACCAGAAATATGTAGGCTTTTCCATATTTGTTTGTATATACATATGTGTATATATTTATACTTTTATCTTGCTCACCCAATAGAGGATGTATAGTGATCATGTAAGAAGGAATTTCAAGCTGATTTACAGTAATGTAAATTTAATGAATAGTAATGCAGTAATACACTTTTGAGTCTGACCACTAATTTGGCATGAATTCTATATACGTTCATGGATTTGTTTATTTTGGAAGCTTAGGGGAAGTAACCTGTTATTTTTCGAATGTTTAAAGTTCTAGTTCTTTTAACTAATGCGTTCTTACATTCACGTATTTATAATAATGAGATAACGTCACATGCATATTCAGATATGAAGCAGTGTGGCTGGAAAAAGGGGCACTCCTTGTACGAAATAAATTACAGGAAAACATTAGTAAATAAGTTCTTATTTTTCTGTCATGAAGAAAGAAGTAATAAATTAAGGATAAAGCCATCAAATAAATATGTATGCAATGAAGGGGGGAAACCTGAAACTTGGAAGTTTGTGCTCAATGTCCAGCATCTGTATATAATTTCATTTTGTTTTTTTGTCGTTGTTTTGGTTCAATTTTCTGCATATGTTAAATTTGTACATCGTGCGAAATTGAAGGAAGACGTGGTTCCTTTTTAAATTTGTAATTGCCGCTGTTTAATGTCAAATTTAAATTTCACCAGCTGTTGTATGTAAATACAAAGTGTTTTGAAGCCATTCTGGTAAGTCACATATTTACTGACTTGCATGGGAGCGTGAATAATTTATATATTATACATATGCAACCTGAGAACATATTCCATTATTACTGAAGGACTACATTAATTAGTACTAATCCACAATCAAGTTCCCTATTATAGTTCATGTATGGCATTCTACCACTTAAATTTTAGATATTAAGGAAAAATGATGTAAATTGTTTGCATTTCTTGTATTCAGTTGTTGCAACTTTTTCTCTAGTGCTAGTGTTGAAAGTTGCAAAACTAAGAATCCTAGCTTTGAATGCCAAGTGAATCATTATTCATCCATAACTCAGTTACCCCAACCACACTCTCAGCTTAGAAAGATGTAATATTTTGCATCCGTGTGTGTCCCAAATATCAGCACAGAAATGAAAGTGGATAAACCTTTTGTAAAACATGCTTTTAATGCATTAAACTTCTCTTGTAAACATGAGATCATCCATTATGTATGTGGAATTTGTGAAAGTAAATTGGAAACATGGAAAAGAAATGTTTGATGCTTCTGTGGTACCAATATGTCAACAACATAGTTTTTCGTAAGCCCAAACTTACATCTGCAGCGTGACAAAGAATACATTGAACAAAATATGAAATTCATTGCCATTTCCTGGACTACATGTCACCTTTTACAGAGTAATTTGAATGATTGTTTAGTGGAAGATTATTTGCAGTACATTAATTAATGCACATGTACTAGATTTTATACTTGAATTAGTAACAAGTAGTCTAATATATCAATATCTACGTATCCAACTTTAAGAAATAATAATTGCGCTTGTTTTATAACACCCTTTTTTCTACAGTACTTCATCTTTAAAGACTGATATTTGTAAGCTTACATGTTTCATTAGAAAGATGTGTGTATATATGTACATGTGTAAGTTTCTGATGGGATGTTTATGGTGCCTGTATTCCAAGTGTAACATGAGGTCTGTCTTATATTTGGAGTTTTGCAATTGCTTGTGTTCTGTTGTGGTTCTTGCTGTGCCCTTATTTACTAGCTAGGTGGGTATCTTGGAAATGGAAAGCAATACAACTTCCTGTTGCCAAAATATCAACTGATCCTGTTGTTCACAGGGCAACAAACAAGATGGCTACCTAATCTGTATTAGGATGGCCTCTTGGTGAGTATAGAATGAGGTAAGTGTGAGTACCTTGTTTGAAATGTTATGCTCAAATGTATCTCCCTGTATATAAAATGCTCATTCTTCTTATTTCAGGATATCCCACCTTTTACTTGCAATTGAATATGCATAAATGCTGTGTTTTTATGTTCTTTTCAGATATTTCCCCACGGTTGATCCCAGATCCTCCATCATATGTGATTCTGCATTATGGCATGTGCCCCCAAACAGAATGTATTGTTTGCAAGTTGATGTTCCCATTTGTTAGATTAAGATGTAATGCCACTGATCATTTCAAGGGAACAGTGATACTAGTACTAGTGTATCGGCAGATATGAAGGCATACCTAATCTATATTGTGCTTGTGTAAATTAAGAATTTTGTCATTGAACTGTGACGATGCATTTTTGCCAGCAGTGGTTATTTTTTTTGTTCACGAATTGTCTGTTCTTGCACTTCATAGGGAGGTCTGTACTACACTTTTAGAGCATTCGAAGGCAGGTGATGTCTTGGCTCTGTGCATATAATTTTTTTTTCCTTCTATTGAACAATTGTATAGAAATATAACCTTAGTACAAAACAAAAGAATGCAACCCAAGGGGAAGAAACTATGATTGGGGTGGTCGGGTTGGGGAATCTTATCTTGATAGCCCTTGAAAGGCACTGGGATATATATGTGTGTGTATATATTCTTGTTTTTTTGGAAGGTCATTTCGCTGTTATCTTACAGAGAAAATCCATGACTGGCACCAATTTTTATAGCCTTAGCATAAACTATTTACCTAGATAAAATAGAATGCCTCTTTAATTTTTCATCTGTGTGTTTTGGTTAGAGATTTCTGTTTTGTTGTATGTTTAATATTACTTGTGCTGACAGTAGTTTTGAGATGTTTTATAATGTGTTTTCGACATAAACATTCCTTTGATATACCATTTAGCATAATTCTGTGCATTGAAGTTTTTCATAAAGTGATTATTTATATTTATTTCAAAGTTGGTTGTTTTACTGTTCTGATCCTCATATTTCCAGTTCATAAAAAACAGCCAGCTCCAAACTAGAGAGGAACAACCCATTTTCTGATTCAATATTTGATGAACAAAATTTTTTTCTGCTTTGTTCTGTCTCTCTTTCTCTCTCCAATTTTTAAATGTTTTGTAGTGATTTGACTGATACATGTTTATTATCCTGTTTGCATCATGTTCGTGTTATTAAATACTGATATGCAATTGTTTCTTTAAATATATGTATAATGAATCTTCACTAGACTAACTTAATGCTCTAGCAATGTTTCCATTGCATGCCATGTGCTACGCGTTAAATCAATCCGTATGCCAAAAAACAGTTTCTCCTAGTTTTATTTTTTCAGGCATCTATCGAAGGGGGAGAGCGACTAGTTGTGGAGGCGACTGGTACAGGGCAAAATTTCATGTTCTTTTTTATATTTGCAATGTTCTTTTTTAATATAAAAATATCCTTGTGTGCATATATCGATTTTCGCATTTGCAAATGTTTTGATGCAGAGAATTAATACAACCCCATTACTACTTCAGTGACTTGTTTTGTTTTATTTAAATTGTCATAGAATGATTTAAATTTCTATTGCAACATGTTTGTTTCAGCAGAAACTGCATTTAAAATGGATTGCCAGTCATGGTTCGTTTCTCACTCGATACAGTGAAGATTGGATACCTCTTTGGCTCTTACAAATTTTTCATTGTTCTGTTACGTTAGTAATTTTTCTTAACAGGTGAGTTGTTTAGTTTTTTGCCTAAAAATTAGCCTTCTTTTTTTGTCCTACTTGTATTCTTGCTATGTCATACCTTATTGCATATGTCAAGGGCTGTTACGTTTGAATATTGGATGTGTTTGTGCTGCTGAATGTCATTCCAGGGCGAAAAGTTACAAAATAGGGGAGGGACGTGGGCCCAGAATGCAAGAAGAGGAACACCAGGAAGGTGGCAGCAGCGGAGAATTGGGTCATGTAAGGATACTTTGAGGAGACGGTCTCTTTGACGTGTCGTCCACAGATGTTCATGTATCTAATCTCAGCGCCCACCACCTCAGTGGCCTGAGTTGAGTGCATCCGTAATACAGAAAAAAAGAAAGAAAAAACTAGTGTTGTGCAGTAATCACTACATTCCAAAAAACCCTACCAGGATGGTGAAAAGTGACACTAATCAGGCAAAGGAGACAAGGGAAAGGGGGGGGGGTAGGGAATGGGCTGAAACGTGATTATTCACACAGACAATGTAAGGACATATTTTACTGTAAACATTTTGTGTAGTATCTTGTCACAATAAAAAAAAATATTAAATATTTTGTGTATTTTTTTTTTCAGATCAAACAATATATATCCTAGCCATGATAGAAGTAGAGAGCATTGGATTGTAGTGTAGTGTAGCAGAAGCAGGGAGCATGTTGGGAACAGCTGTTTCAACATTAAGGCTTAGCTGTATTTTTGGCGTGTGCCAGGCCAGCTTCTTCCTCTTTTCGAAAAACTGCTAGGATAAAAGAAAAATACATGTTTAGAATTCCTTCTAGAGCATTCACGAGAATTTTCAGGTGGTTTTCTTTCGCTGTTGCCTAGATATTATCAGTAGTGTCGTGATTATGTAAGTCTATTAAAGCATTGATAATATCTAGACAACAGAGAAAGCAAACCATACGAAAATTATCATGAATGCTCTAGAAGGAATTCTACACAGATAAAATTTTTCAGATTTTCGAATATCATACAGGTTTTTGCGAAAAGAAGGGAGGATGCCCTGGTATGGGCCAAAGGTCCAGCCTAGCGTTAAGGTCAAGAAAGTGTTCCTTCATGTTCAGCTCAGGCCTCCTTCATTTCAGCAAAAACCTTTTCAAGAAAATTAACAAAGGCAAAAAATACTGAAAATGATCTAAAAGCCAAAAAGGGGTTGGCAAACACAAAAAAATGTTTCTGGTTCTATCTGAAGGAAAACTGGCAGATATCAGGTTTAGCATTGTTTTGAAGGCTCAGAAAGGATGATTATTCTTCTTCAACTTCCAAGCCCTAGTCGGCATGTTCATGGTTTGACCAAATACTCTGTTGGAATATGACAACAATTGACACTTTTCGATCCAAATTGATGAATGTTCCTATTGCTTTTTAAATAATAAAAATAATTAGGAGTAAATGGTAATAATAATCAAGGATATGTTGTGTGAATTAGTTACAAAATAATTGCAGACTTATCACATGTTTGAAGTAAATCTCATCTCTAAATTGTATACCTTACTGCCAGAAAAAAAAATCGCAAGAATAATTCTGAAATAAAATGTTTCAACTTAATTACTAAACTCCGTACTCAACATATCTGAATGTCGTACAAAAAAAAACCATTCCAAGGGGAAAAATAATTAAACACGAGATGCCAAATATGCTAAGTTTTTTGTCATTTAAATCTGACGTGAGTATTTTACCTATACTCGACAACGTCGCTGTTAAACTTACATTGAAACGTGTTGATTGCACAAGCTACCACTTTTCTATGCAACAAACATTTATTTTCATTCGTTGGACAGTACTTTGCAAGGTGGTGTTATATTTTAAGTGTATAAACTCTCGTAATTATACCCTTTTGTGTTCAAACTGGCCACAGATTTCCTCCAGGTCGACCACGAGCGAGTTCAGTTTCCAACCTCTCATGTTTCTCCGATTCCAATTTTAACATACCGAATCGTGAGTATTCTCTTAAATTATTCCTCATACTTCAGTTTTCCATTTTTGTTCTCTACTAATATATTGGACGAATATAGCTTGACTTCATGCTATAAACAAGAAAGTAAATCTTTTACCACAGGGTTTCTTGCCTAGTAGAGGGACATGCAGTAAAGTTGGCTACTCTCAGCTGTTTCTCAAGAGCTATGTTCCCAAATTAACGATTTCTGGACTTGGAAAATCTTTCGGTGTGGTCAGGTAATATTTGGAGAAGTGTACATGAAGCTAATGTTTAAATTCCCAGTTATCGATTAACAAAAAGTTGAGAAAATAAAACCTAAAGTGTGTGAATATGTTTTCAGGTGGTTGAGAGAGATTTTTGGTGTTTCTGAATTGGGAATTTGAAAATCTTGATAGAATAACATTAACAAGGAGAGGCTACAGCTGGGGAAATTGACTTTGAGATGCGTTCCTTGAGTGGTAGGATACAAGGTGCTAGATTACACTAGCCAGCCATTTCTGAGAAAATAACACTCCTTAGTTTCGAAGCTTTACAAGCCTCCCTCATTAGAAGATATTGTCTGGCTGCCAGGTTTGAAGTTCTGTCCCAAACTTAATTTCCCAAGCTGTAACCTGTCCTTGTAAATTTTACACAACACAAAATACAAAATATGTTGGAAAAATTTAACATGAATTAGACCCTCAATGTTCTGGTCAATGAGTTTTCCAAAATCTGCAGCAGCTTGTTATTCATGGTGGAGTAGGTAAAGGTTTGATTCAAAGGAGATTGTCAAGTCTTAGTTTACTATAGGTCTCACGCCACAACTTTAGCTCTGAGGAGAAAGTATTAGTTGACCACGGAGGCAGTGACAACCCTCATAATGAGTTCTCCGCCCTTCAAATGTAGTGTTTGCAACCACACTCTTCTTGCTATTCACAATATATTACCAGAATGCCTGTGATAACGAAGAGCATCTCTTAGCAAAGCTGTATGTATATACACTAAGTTCTTTTAATTGAAAAAAAAAAGTATCTACCTTCCAACCTATTACGGCCATGTTTGCTTTGTATGCAATGCTGTGAGCTCCTCTTCACCCCCCATTTCCTTCTCTCGTTTTTCGTAATGGATTAAAACATCTGTCCATCCCTCTGATGTCATCAATGTGTATACACGTACGTCTCTTCTTGATGTATTTTTTCACTAAGGCCCCAAATATTTTACTTGGGAAAGGCCACACGAAACTGTGCTACATCGATGGTTGCCATTAGAAGTCTCTTCTTCCTTCTCCACTTGGTGGTAAAGGCCTTACAATGTCTTTGTCACACTGCCACATTTTAGCACCGTGTGATGTTCGTTTGTGTCTTGTTTAAATAGTACACTGGTCTTCAATGTTTGGGAAGTCATGAATTTCTCAAAGAAATCAGCGTGCACAACAATAATATCTGGTTTCTCCATCAAAACCTCCTACTGGTTTCAGTTCTTTAGGGCCGGTTGCACCATCTCCACTTAACGTCTTATCCCCCACTTAACACCATTTTGCGGTTGTTCAATGTCCGCCTAACGTTACCTAGCACTTAAAGTCCCGTGTAACGTAAGTGGCGGTCGGGGCTCCGCCTAACGCGTTAAGTGCCAGGTAAACATGGAAAAGCAGTACACTGTGCAGCCAACAGATACGTGCAGCACCTAGTATAATCTGTGTTTACAATTTTATAGTTGATAAAATGGCAAAGTCTCGATCAGCTGATGTAAATTGCGAAAGTTTGCTGCACGTTTTGCATTACCAAATATCAAATAACAGCAAAAAAGGCGGATTTGTTTAATTATCCTAGGAACGGCAATAAATAAAGCAACGTTTGTAAATATATGTGTAGAAATGAATATTAGATGGTCATTTTCATGTGTGTTCTGATAATTGTATATATATATATATATATAATCATTAGCAGTTTCACTGTAATTTCGTATGTAGGATTTGAGTGCATGCGGGTACAGAAAATAAAACCAGGTTAAAGTAATGCGTTTGATGCTTGCAAAATTGTATTAAAATGCCGTTCCAAATACATGTATGTGTGTTTGCTGTAACAATTTTTTTCAATCAAACGCAATACACGAAATGTACACCATGCATCAGTTGCTTTTTCGCAATCCTAGTAATTTGTAATCTTTAAGATTAAAACACGTGTAATATTATTAGTCACTTCCGTCGCCATTGATGTGAATGTAACATTGCAAATAAACAAGTAATGTGTTGTTTCCAAATAACGAATGCACGTATAATATTTAGCAGTAGCTACTCTTACCGTCCAGTTCATACATATGTACGTACAAGGAACAATTTCAGAATGGTGGTGGTGTGTTTTTTACAAACACACACATTTACAATAATAACCTTGCAAGAAACTACATCCCTAGTAGTACATAAGACGTAATACCAATCTTTTAAGAAACGAATACATTGTATATGTGTGATTTTGTATGTTAACTTCCAAAATTGGCAAAAAAATGTTTACTGATAACAAGCATCCTTACGATGTTGACATGCATGTACAAGGAACAATTTCCTACTGGTTTTGTACCTAACCTAACCAACCCTACCCTAATATTCATGGGAGAGCATAAGACGTACATGCCAAAGTTTTTTTTCGGTATTTACTACTTAGAGGAAACGTTTTATGCGAAGTAACATATTTTTAATTACATTGTGCGAGATTTTGTACTTTAACTTTAAAACTGGCAAAGAATAATAATAATAGAGACAGGTACAGGATTGTCTTTACGGCGTTGATTCGTATATACAAGGAACAATTTCCGAATGGTGTTACGTTTCGTAGATACAAAGAAAATGCACCATTGTAATAAACCTTGCACGAATCTACATGCCTGAAGATGCATAAAACGTGCACTCAAGTTTTTTCTGTTTTTTTTTAACATTCATATGCAATACACATGATCTTGTATTTGATTTTTCAAAATAACTGGCCTAAAAAGATGAGCGGCTAGGGGCAGCATTAGCACCTTAGGAAATACATGCTAATAACACCAAACCTGGCCTGCCTAACCTATCCACGTAGGCATATAATAGCATAAATAAGCATGTAAATAGGTTTGGCAAATTACAATTTGTTTATTTAAGCTATTATAACATACGTGGATAGGTTAGGCAGGCCATGTTTGGTGTTGTTAGCATGTATTACCCAAGGTGCTAATACTGTCCCTATCCGCTCGTCTAAAAAGGACCACAGCTTGTACGTATGTACAATGTATATTTTCCTGGTGAATATTACTGTTGTTTTTTTTGTAAAGAAATATATACGTTCTTGCATTGCACTAGCATATAACGTTGCACGAAACTACCTATCTGAAAGAATATACAGCCTGGAGTTTCTTTTTTTTCTTAATAAGAATAAAACATGCATACATACAGTACTACGGTACTTTACATTACTATTTGATTCTTCCTTTTGTGCTAAGATGATAGTAATTCCCATAATGTACCTTGTACATGGAACCGTTGATTAACGATTTTTTTTGTGCTATTCGAATTTGTTTTGAATACAAAAATTTAATTTTCATCTGCATCGTTAACCAACTTTCACAAAAGCTGCATTATAAATAAAGAAGAAACCTATAAGATGGTAAACGTTGATAATACTAATACTCGCTATTCGCTAAAGAAGGGGTTATGGATTGATAAATTATTAACAGAAACGAATGATAAATTAGTAAGAGCAGAATAGAAGATTGTTCTTCTTATTCCATATATTTACACAAACTCAGATATGTCAGCCTTGCACTAAAAATTGAGTAAATGTAACTTGCATTTGTTACGACTTCGTAAAATTTTGGTCACTGTTTAGTAGTGTTTAATATTTTTAAAAAAGTGACCGTATGTCTTACTGAAAGATAAGACGAGGAATATTCTTTTTTGCATTATGTTAATTGGAGTACGTGAAAAATAAATTGAAAATTTTGTAAGCTTCCCACTACTTCGAAAGATTACGGGTTATATTGTATCATATAACATACATTTGATATTATATGAGAGTACGACACATGCATTACCTACTTCTATCAGCTGTTTCATTTTATTGCAATAAATATTTAGTTTTTTTAAACATATTTCAGTTGAAAAAGCATGCATTTGGAATTGACAAGCAGATATTAGCACGTAATAAACAAACAAAACACAATCGAAAACACAACTTTCTCCAGTTTCTGTTGCCAGGTCGTACGGCAAGCAGGAGAAAGTTCCACCTTACAAGGCCGAGGATAAAAATGCTTGGTGCAACCCACCGCCGCCTAAATCTCCCGCCTGTCGTTATCCAGCACTTTGTAAAGTGGCAGATTAAGTGGCGATGGTGCAACCGGCCCTTAATAAGGGAAATAAAGATCAAGTAAACATTTCAATAATGTGACCCCAAATCTAAAATTGATTTTTTTTCTCAACTTTTGTGATAGGTGTAGGTACAGTATTGTCCCCAACGTAAGAATCCCTTGCAAGCTTTCTAATGACCCCTTTTTACGGTTTGTGGCGGAGTGATTAGCACAGTGTGCTTCATTTTCATAGGTCCTGGGTTTGAATCCTGGCTTGAGCATGGATGTTCCTTGTCATTGTCAGTTTCGTCTTATCAGTCATCCTGATCTTCGTGATTAGCCAGAAATGGCAGAAAAGCGAAGTAAAATAAATAAAATCAATCAATCCATTAATAACAGTTTATCCAAATTGGATTCATTCATTTGGTTTATTGTACTTCGCTTTTTGCCACCTCTGGCTAGTCGTGACAATGAGTGATGATATTGATGAAGGGACACGCACAGAAACACTACCATCTACAAGCCGGAATTCAAACCCAGGCTACCTCATGTTGTAGCACACTGTGCTAACCACTCCGCAACGGATATCGGCGAGTATCTTCGGAAATGAGGCTTCTCCCACATTTCTCGCCTGGCTTCGCAATGCAGAACCCCTTTTTTCCCCGAATTATGCAAATTACATCTAAACTGAGTGACCAGTTAATTGTTTATGTCTGTAGATGGCAACATTGGAATTTGCTCCACCAGCCTGCCTTTTTCTTGACAAAACCCACTTTCCCCAGAGCTCAAGTTGTGGCGGGAGATCTATATCACTCTAGGGCCGATATGTTTGACAGTTTTGGCTTTTGACCTTGTGTCTGAAATAGAATTCATGGTACTTGAGTATCTTAGATATCAGCATGCCAAACACAGCTGTCATTGTGTTTTATCATGCATGGAAGTTTGCTTCTCAGGGTTTTAAGATTTCAGCCAGAACTTCCATGTTTTTGTAAGCGCGCCAACTGCAAGATAAGGTAAAAGTGGAGAGAGCTAGAACAAAGCATCAACTTTTAGTTTGATACGGTTTTCAAATATGAACAAGGAAAAATAAATTATAAGTACATGAATTGCTGAACGGTGGAAGTCTTTCCTAAAGCCAACATCCTATTGCTGGAGAAAATGGATGACACCAATTGTTTTTCCTGAAGGGATGAATTTATTGAAGGCAAGCTACAATTTTGCACATTTCTTCCCACAGTTTTGACAAAGTATCATAAATTATCTTTCACGTGAAATTCTAAGCACTGTAACTAAAATTTTATTGTGACATTTTGATAATACAACCTTCGATCAGCACATAAGATACAGCTGTCCCCGTTGTGGAATGGGTGAGCTGCATGGACCCCATAATGTTCTCTGTTCTAAAATTTTGTATAATCTCTGAAATTAACACATTCGTTCAGGTGAGCACTGAATAGAATGGTATCCCCTTTTTGTCGGTGAACTTGGAATGCATATCAACAGATTTAGACTGTCACAGATTAGGATTACCAGATCGCTGTAAGGGAAATGTAGGACACAAAACATTCTCAATAAATAATGCATATTTCTAGAGAACACGTTAGAAAGTAGTTGAAAATTACAGTTTTCATTTTTAAAAAAATGAATTTTTAAATGCAAAATTTCAAGACTTGCAATCATACTAATCATGATTTAAGTGGTACTCCTCTGAGGAGACAATTTTTATCAAAATTTCAGGTTTAGTCAAATTATATTTGTTATAGGAACTAACAGATATTTTACAGACTATGAAAAGATAATGGTATTAGTTTACTATCCTTCGGACAAATTTAATTATTTTTATAGAAGAAACTACTTACCGTAATAAGTTCCTGTAGCATTGTCGAACATCGGGAAAGTGTTTTTTGTGATGTGGGAATGTTTCATAGCCGAAATTCATGTTGTTCGTTGAAAATTAATTCTCCGACGGAGAATAGCTAGCCCCACGAACCATTGGCGCGTGGATAGGTTAGTTCTGTTAGGTTAGGAAACATAGTTAAAATTTGGTGTCGTGTTAGTATCAGGATCTAGAAATTGGAAATAATTGCGAACCATTGGTGCGTGGTTAGGTTAGTTCTGTTAGGTTAGGAAACATAGTTCAAATTTCATCAAAACAACGTTGATACACCTTCAGGAATGTTCCGCGAAGCAGATACGTAAGTACGAATGTCAAAAATTGACGAAACGAAAAAATTAGAGGTGTCCGAAGGATAGTAAATTTTTACGAAAATAATTTCTCTCGTTAGTTTGTTGGGCTGATGGTAATAAAAGTACCCCCTGAACATTTTAATTATGACCTGCAGTGACGTGCACTGAGGAGTAGCTAGTCTAGCAGAGATAGATCAATCAATCAATCTCACGTCTCTAATTATTTTCAAATCTCATGAATTTATTGTCTGGAAGCCTCAGTTCATATGCAATACTTCTTTCCATGCGCTTCTCGTCCCTCGATGTGATCAGCTGGCAAGGCTGGATACCCTAGCTGGCTCTTCTTCCGCCTTACCAGTTTCAGGTATAGACAACTGCCCGAAGGGAAAGAGAAGATTTCTGCCTGTACATCCCTTGCCCCCTCGCCACCCGCTTCAATGGTTGAAAGCCCGTGGTTTCAGGTCCTCCAGTCTATCTCCTATAGGACAGATAGAGAAATTGTTTTGCCTTCGATTCCTTTGTAAATCCTCTTGGAGGAAAATTTTCAGTATGTTCTCTTTATTTACACAACCTTTTAAACGTTGTACAATATGTATGTATAATATGGGATGTAGTTTTATTTGTATCTATATGAATGGGAACGTACTCGTATAGGGGCTATCCACGAGTAAACAAAAACATATCGAACGGCACAATCGATTGTCGAACTGTAGCACAACAACTTCCGGTTCACGGCGGCCGGGTAATTCAAGCGCGTACTTGTGGCATTTCTTCTCGTTTTGTATACCGGATGAAATGGATCATATAAAAGCACTTGACAACGAGGAGAATAAGAGATATCAGGGCAAAGTAGAGGCCTTTGCATATCAATTGGATGAGCAACTAGGAAGTAATACGGCATTATTCCAAGATGAGATCCATTTGCTGATCGTCGTTTCATTGGCGATATTTGTAGCCTACATATTAAATAGAAAGTAATTTTTCCTACAGAGCGAGAGCGCTTAAATGCATACATTTATGTTTTAAGTGAAAAAGTGCGAGATGTCCGGACATATAAAAAACGGAAAAAGGCGCTTCTTTTCTTCTTTCTTCAGTCAGGACTAGTCAGAGGGATGCGATAATGCACACTTGCTGGTTTCGTTCTCGTTTGAACGCAGAAATACAAAACGCTCATTGTTATTTTAAGTCAATTTTCTGCTATTTGTGTTAAACATGACGATGAAGATGAATAATAAACTGGAAAAATTAATGATGGGACAAACACAATGACACACCATTGCCTCACCATGGTGTTCAAACCTAGGACCTCTTCTCCATCAATGTTGATTTCATTGATTGAGTTGGTGTTTTAAGTCCACTTTGTGCACAGTAAGGCTAATCGGGACTGGACCTACAGTTTAAATTGGGATCCGAACCACTATATGCCTCCACCGAGAATCGAACCCGGAACCCTTTGATTACAAGGCGACGAGGCTAACACTGCGCCATCGGGGAGTGAAAAGATTCCCATTGCAACAGACGAAAATTAATAATAGTACCCGCACTTAATTTTCTGGCTACACAAAAAAAATATTTCCTCTGGTTGCACAAAAATTTATTTCCTCTGGTTACAAACACACAAAAAAAATCTGGTTACACAAAAATTTAATACAGTTCGTGTATACTTCAAGAACGTAACGTGTAACCTAGCTGACTATGACCGAGCATCTTTTGAAATGAAAAGTAATATTTTTGCTCATATTACTAAAACAGAGAGAAAATCGAGATTTGAATGATTTCTCTTCTACCTTTAATGAAGTGCAAGGGGTGCGGGACGAAAATTTTTTGCTTGGGAAGGAAACAGGGCGGGGTATTTTTAAAGTCCTGACGTTCAAAACGGGAAAAATAATGTTATTTCCCGACTAAATTGGGAGATTATAGGAGCGGAAAATATTCAACATTACTCGATACTAAAAAAAATGTTAATTATACACACAATTTTACCCTCGGGTGATGAATTACTTTGCATTTCTGGAATAAAAACTGCTAATAAATTTCTGACATTTAGTACAAAAAAAATGTAGGGAATAAACTACTTTTAAACTATCATTTTTTCCGAAGTCTGGATCGGAATGCCTTTTTTTTTTTTTTTTTTTATGTCCCGACTTGTTGGGTTATTGCACATCCGTTGTCATTACTGCGCAGCAGTGTTGCCACATGAATGGAAATTTCCCTTTTTGAAGGGAAATTTGGAGCTAATTTTAAGGGAAAAGGGAAATTCGATGAAAAATAGCGAATTTTCAGGGAAATTTTAAGACAGACTAAACATTAATTATATTAAACATTAAAAAAGATTCCAGTTTTGAAAATGAGAACTTATTATTTTTTTTATTTTGTCGTATACTTTGTTCTGAGAGGAAGGGTGGAATTTGGGTTGACACACATCTGGCTACCGTTTGGGGCCGGAGGTCTTTCGCCATTCACCCTTATGGGAGTGGGAGTCCGAGGGTATTGTTTATTTAAGCTTTCCCCGGTTCTCTGAATTTTGCCTCAAACACTACACGTGCAAACCATAAAGTAATCTTTGTCGCAAACCTATCTTTACTTCAAATGGACACTGTGTGGGTTATTCGTCGTGTGCGAGTGTTTGGTGGAAGACTGTGCCCGTCTTGGACGACGGGAGAACAAGGGAAGCAAAGCAAACTATCTGCAACTCCAGAATATATTAGAAAACGTCGTGGAGAACGGAAGATGAAAAAACACCACGGAAACAAGTTTAAAAATTCCGTGCAGAGTGGCAAGAAGTGACCAACAATGGATTAAATTTTAATAAAAAACTTGCTGTCTTTTAGAAGTTTCCACCTAAAATGTGAAATTTACCAGAATAGAACATTTGATCAGGTATGTACTATATATCTTTTTTGATAAAACGCGTATATCTATGCGCCGAACTTAACATTTTTATGGGGAGGCAAAAAAGTGATTTTCCACACAAACTCTTCATATGTGCGCCTTACTAGAACAGCATTTTGTGTAGAACATTTTTAATTTTCTTCTTCCCTAAATCCAATCTCTGTTTGTTTGTTTTGCTTTTTACTGATGAAAATCTTCAGTTGCCAACTATAACATAGTTTTAGGTTTCATCTTAAAACAAAAAAATTAGCTTGGTTTAGAAATAAAATCTAAATCTTCCAAAAAACATTTACAAGTTATTGTTTATTGATTTGGTTTATTTTACTTCGCTTTTCTGCCACTTTTGGCTGATTGCAAATATGGGGATGAGTATTGATATGATGAAATTTATGAATGGACACTCACAAACAGCCATGCCCAGACCGGGATTCGAACCCGGTACTCCTGGCGTCGAAGCATTTACAAGTTAAATTGATTAACATTTTATACATACATATGAACATGGGTCAACGATAATATTTTATTATTATTATTATTAATAATAATAATAATTAATAATAATAATAATAATAATACTTCTTTAGATGAAGGGAAAAAATGGGCGAAAAAGGGAAATTTTACCCCTTGGAAAGGGAAATTGTGCTTACAGATTGTGGCAACACTGCTGCGCAGTCTACTCCTGCTGATGGTCTTCCAATTTTCACGCTTGACAGCTTGAATGCAATAATTTGGCGCCTAGATCTCGAGGAAATGGATGAAGAGAGATCCATGAAAGATTATTTAGCCCTGATCGTAGTTTACATCCTCCTTGTACACACTCATTGGTTCCTTTCATACATGACACAATCTCAGCTCCCTTTAGCGGCATGTTGTGAGCCTACGAACCGGAAGTTGTTGTGCTACAAATATGGCGTCCGCGCGAAGGCACTTCCTTCCGGTGGATAGCCCCTATTAAGTGCAGACAAAAATGTTATGGTTTCTTTTATCTTTTTTTCAAATATGGAATATATAATGATTAAATAACAAATATTTGCTCACGCTCGCTCTCGTTTTAGTAGTATTTCATTTAAATATACTAATAATTTAGCGTCCAATAAAAAAACGGGTAAGCTAAACAGTCATAAATACGGATGTATTAATTTGGGAGTAGTATAGTAAATGTTACTACGAGCTCACCTAAAATTAAGGGACAATTTTAATCCCAAAAACCATCAAAAACAATAACCCACCCACCAAATTTTTGCACATTTAACTAAAAATAATACCCTTAACCTTATAAAAAAAACACGAGCTCACCTAAATTTAAGTAGCACCTTTTCACCCAAAAACCATCAAAAACAACCACCCATCCAACAAATTTTAACACATTTTACTAAAGAATACATCCCCTTAAACTGTCAATTTATTCGTGGCGCACCCCCAATTAAGAGCTAACAAAAAACAGTACCACGCCCCCAAAATTTAACACATGCTTTCAAATCCTACCGCATCGCTTTAAATTTCTAAAAAAACATTAGGGCAATTCAATTAAGGGCACATTTATAACAAAAAAGATATGATTTTTAGGGTAAACTTTCCAAAACCACCTATTTTCAAGCCATACAAAAAGTTAGGAAATAATATAATAAAACAGAGACCCTTGTGCATTCCTTAAAATATATTGGTGCTTTCTGATTTAGGGCTAAATAAAAAAAAAACAGGTACCTATACAATTAATAAATTTTACCCTTTTTACTAGTCAAAATATAAAAAAATCATCCCTTTAGATTGATTTATTTAATTTATGGGGCTATTTCCCCAAATGAGCATCTTAATCTATTTCCATGAATCTTTCTTACTTAATACACCTAACTTTAATATACTTGTAAATCTATATTATTCACCAGTTTATCAACACCCAACGCCTTTTCCTCATGAATCACAAGCCTGATTAAATCAATTTGTGACAATACCATACAGCACTTCACTCAATTTTACATTATGGCTGCTGAGATTGCTACATTTAATGCAACTATTGAGGCATATATTACTGAATGTGTAAGAGTGGGGCAAGTGATACCTGTAGAAGAAAGTTCGTGGAAATTATCAAAACAAAAAGTGAAAAGTATTTACAAAAACTTAAAACGGAAGACCAGAAGGAACGAGACCTAAGCAACAGCCTACGGGAATTATTGGAAAATTTAACCAAAGGATTGATGCAGTACCATAGTGATGTTTCAAACACCTATATAGTACCCGATAATCTACTGTTAAATGAAGCCATAGAAAATTGTCGCAGAGCCTCAAATGCATTTATTAAGGCCAACAGCAACTCAGCCCATCAAGCGTTTAATTTAGGATATATTCTCGATAATATTTTTAATCGCTTTAAAATTCTAAAGAGCGAACGAAAAGTGAAACACAGCTGGAAGCAGTGGTTTGAATTAAGAAACATTGGAATAAGTTTGAGACAAGTAAGAAAATTGAGAAAGTTTTTTCACGATGTACAATATTACCCAAAATTGTTACAGTGTGGCTTATCATTTAGTGATTTACATGCGAAACTACCATCTATATTTAATGCATTCGTTCTTTTTCCAGAACAAAAACAGAACTTTCGTTAAAAGTGGCACAGATATGCCACATGAACTTTGGGCTTGATGGTGATATGATTTGTAACTGTGTTATGAATCACAAGGAAAATTTTTATCCCAGCTCAAGTGTTTGCAAACGGCAAAACGCAGATAAGGCCGACACAACTTCAATCTCTCTCACCTCTGTGAGCAAATGTTTTTATAAACAAGGAAAATGTAACTAACCCGTGAATAAAACTGTATAATTTATACCTTCCCTTACCTTGTAAAATAAAATTCTATTCTGTACATTACTTAAATATTTATTTGTAACCTAAAAAACAACCACGATCATTTCTGACAGCGTAAACAAAAAGGCAGCCATCTTCTCCAAGCATAGTTGCCAACTGTCAAAACGATAAAAAACTAAAAATAACGAAAATTGAGTAAAACGAAAATAACGTAAAAACGATAACAACGATTATAACATAAAACTTAAATTACGAAAATCGAAAAAAGCGATATTTCTTCAGAACGTTGTTTCAATAAAGAATAATTTCATTATGGCGCTTGCCGCTTGCATCAACGCTAAAATCCAATGTTGCCGTTTCGTTAATTTTGATGTTAGTTGCTATTACTTTTTAAATTTTTTAATTATTTCCGTAACATTCGTCTGTTTTTTAAAAATAAGGGAAGTTCTTATTAACACCATAATACAATATACAAAAGGTGAAAATTTAGATTTTGTGACAGAGTGGTAGGATTAGGATTTAATATTTTTGTGTGTTGGCATCACAGATCAGCTGTTTTCAGCATAGACATACTACTACAAGATATTACAGCTGCGGGTTAAAAATGGTTGACAGTATGGCAGCACTGGAAGGTCGTTTCCTCGCGACCACCGACGGCAGCACCATCGGGGGAAAACAGATGACGAACGCTATGCGCAAGCACGCGCAGATTGCTCCAAACGACAAAACATTATCGTGTGCCGTACCATTCGCTATCCGAATGGTTTCTAACTGCGTTCAGGCGATTTGCGTGTATAATAAATTATACGTGCAAATTGACTGAACGTAGTTAGAAAGGGGCGGAAATTAATTATATGCAATGCTTTCGTTTCATTGCAAACTTTTCGCATGAAAATTGATTTCTATCACAAAAATAAAAGTATATGAAGATTATATGGAAAACGTTCTATTACCAAAACTTCCTGAAATTGCACTATTACTTTGAGCGGAAATATATAATTTCCTCTAAAGGAATTTTTAAAAACATTCTTCATCATACGAAAATGACCGTCTTAAAATAGGTGACTTTTTTTCTTGGTGGAGAAATGGAATGAAATAAGTATACAAGAATTCAGAACGATTTATGTCATGCTAATCCATATTTGCAAAAAAAAAAAAAAAAATCCTGGTTGATCCTTCGGCTATACAATATTGTATTGCAAGATTTTACACCAATCAATGAAAAATATTTTGTTTGCCACATATTAAAACGGAAACAGCTGTATGACTGCATACAGCAACTATGCTCCATTCGATAATAAAAATTTCAATACTGTCAGGGATCAGTTCACATACCTTATGGCCATGGACGTTCGGAAGGGGGGGCCTCGCCCTCCCCCCTCCGGGAAAATGAATGTCCGACAAAAGGTATATATATGTCGCACATAAATTCATTTCAGTCAGTAATTTATGTTAATTATTATAAGGGTGTTGAAGGAACATAATAATATCAGACTGAAGCAGTGTTTTTTGAAGGGACATCACTATTATGGGGGAAAATATGCCTCCTTTGCCCCCTGGAAAAAAATTGCCTTACTTGCCCCTCCCTGGAAAAAATCCTGCGGACGCCCATGCTTATGGCACTGATTAGAAATAGGTTAGTCTGCACAGAAAAAAATATAATAATTACCAAGAGAATGCTAGGAAGTTTTCTCAAAAATCAAATAAATAAAAAGTACTAGGTTGAATGCTATGAAAAGGTTCAGCCTTTAACACAAATTTACTGTCATGACACTGACCATTAAGTTGAAGTGAAATTTCATACCTTATTGTAGCAAGTGCAGCAGCACCTACTATACTATTTAAAAAAAAAAAACAGAAAATATTAACAAAAATAATATCTACTTAATGATGTTACATAAAACAGCTTATTTAAAAACCAAATACTCATCATTTACTAAATAGCTGAACATGAATGAAGAAATAAATGGTGATTTATTTCCCTCCACGATGAACTTTGTGCCAGCTGATACGAGACTTAAACAGAGAAGTGCTATTTTTATTACACTTCCCACGTCCAAGTCCCATACCGGACTTTGCATCTGTATCTCTTCTATCTTGATGTGTGCATAAAACATGCACACAGGTGGATAATTCCTAGAAATTAAATAAATGCTCTACAGTGATGTACAGTGGGATTAATTTTCTTGCATTTTCATGTTCAAATACTATTAAAAAAATGTAGTGGGAACTGCCCAATGGGTAACATAGTTTCCCTGGTGACACTAACTATTCAGTAGGAAACATGCTAGAGTGATCACCACATACGTAAATGAGAGTACACTTTGAAAAAATAAAGTTGATCGAAGCTATGGCAAACAAAAATAATGTACTTAATGTACTCAGAAATGAGTGACTTCATTATCAACTTTGGCTGATTTATCCTAAGGACATACGAGCACCATTACAAAAATTAAAAATTCATATTGGACCTTGCTACTCCATGCCTCCTTTCTGTAGTTATTACGCATAGTTTTAAAAACATGAGCAACTAGTATTTAATGAAGTACAGCATAAACAGTGTGCAGCAGAGACTACTTACTTTCATACATTTCACTGGACTTGATTAATCTGTTATATCAGTAACTACTGTACTGTGTGTACCATGATACATGCATGTTACTGAACACAAAAATGTTCATCTTAAAATAGATAAATTGTGGAAATGAAGTGTTTTTTTTTTCCACACAAAGGTTTCTCCGAACTGCAAAGTTATTCCCACAGTTGTTTGCAGTACTGAAAGCACCATTTCATTCTCTTGTATAGCTTCTAAAAAAAATCACACAATGGGAACCATGATTTTCAGTAATTATTCTCAAAATAAAAAAAAATGTGCAACTACATTCATGAGGTGTTGAGACTAGCAGAACAAGTTATTTTTACCAGTTTTTTTATTTTTTATTATGGTACCAGTTTCATACATCGGAGACACATTTCTTCATTTTTACAGAAGAAACTACTTACGGAAATGAGTTTGTCTAAGGTTTCCAACGTTAGTCGAGGTATTTTCTTTCATCGTGGTATCTATTTGACCAGGAAATCATGTCAGTGTTTCCAACCCCCCTTTTTTTAACTATGCTTGCCTAACCTAACCAAACCTAATCTTATCGGAATGGTTCGTGGGGCTGTCCGTCAGCTTCCCGTGCATAATGCACAATTTGCACACGTGACGAAACGATAGTAGGTATTTTTCGGTAAAGAAGGTTGGAAAACATGGATATTCGAAAACAAAAGAAGCGATATCGTTCAGAAAGGAAGCGATATCGCACCGTTACGTGCATTCAGTAGCACTTAGACAAATGCGTTTTTTCAGTAGAAAAGTGTTTGTTTTCATGTAAAAAGCATAATGGCACCTTGAACTATGTTCCGCAATACACAATTGGTAAGTACGAACCATGCAAAACACAAAATATCTGATTTTAATGTGTCTCCGATCTATGAAACTGGTACCACTGGTACCTTTATTATTAAGTACAGATGCTATTATATTTCACACATTGTCAATTTTTGCAAGTTAAATCACTCAACTAACCACAGAGCTTAACACAAATTAAAAATGCTGATTATTGATTATTATTACCACTTTTTAGAGAGAGCAGTGATATCACATGGTATAGATGATTATTTTTTGAGACATAGAACCTAACAAGCAATGCAAAACAAAATCTTACAAGAGAACATAAATGTTTTATAAAATAAAATAATTCCCACATTGTGAGGAATCATGAGTTTAGGTTTAGCACAAATAGGCAACGAGGTTGACCACTTGGTGAAAATAGGGTAATAGTAACTGAAAATATGCTGCTTTCAATACAAAGTTGCATTTACCTCAAATGATCCTTAAGCATTAGCTACATACAAATAAAAAGAGGCTGTGACTATTTTCACCAGGTGGTGAGAATAGCATGTAGAGCTATTTTCACTAACAAAATAATTACCGGAATCATAACATAAGTAGGTTAGGATCATTAGGTTTAATTATCTGATTATTTCCGCGCGTGTGTATAATTATAAAAGTAAGAGAACCAAACCTGGTCCACCTAAACCACTCAAGCAAGTAAATACGAGAGGAATTAAAAAATAAGTTATTGTAGAAGCATAACATCACAGATTAAGTTATACACACGGAACTTGGCCCTTACAGAACAGTATATAATATTATTACCATTTCATTAAAATTCCTGATTTTTTTATTTTATTTTAAACAACAAATGATACGCAATTACAATCAGGAAGTTCGATTTTGATACTGAATGCAAGCCTGTACTGATGTATGAAATGAACGGAATTTGGTTCGCGTTTGGCGATACTTCTTTATCACTATTTGAAAAAAAGCTTTGATACGTATTACGCAGTGATTTCATACAATGTTAAATTACGATTTCATTAACTACAATAGGCAACACTTACCGCATCCCCAAAATAATATTCTAATGACAAGAATTAAGCAGATTGGTCGGCCGGATGAAGCTACTTATCCAAATTAGAAACTAAATATTGTGTAAATGAAAGAGTTGTAGAATACGTACATTGCTGGTACTATTTGTAAATATTACACGTATTCTACTCACATTCTCGAAATAAAATTTAGTAGAAAAAAAGGTTCGTGAATATGGACACGAATTTGACTTCAGCCGGTTCGCGAGGAACAGTAGAAACACAGAATACTGGAGAGGCAATTGGATCCATAGAACACATGATGTTTGAATGCATCTTTCATCAACACGAAAGAGACATACTCATTGCAAGATTAACTCAACTGAAAATTCCAACACCCACGGAACTAAATACACTTATTTTTACAAAAAACCCACACATACTAAACAGCATTAGTAAGTTTATAAAGAAATCCCAAATCACTATATAATAAGGAAAAAAAAACAAACAACAACATGGACATCTAGGTAATAAAATGTAACCCTGTGTATATAATTTGTCTACATTTTTTGTTTTTTTTATCCCTACCAGGGCACAAGATACCCAGTAAGAAGACTCCTCGGTGTGCCTCGAAGGAGTGAAGAATAGTAAATGTTTAACTATACTAACATTCCCAAACTGTGTGATCGTCTAGAATCAACTAACAGAACTACCCAACACACAATTTAGATCGAAAAAAAAGAAAGAAAAAAAAACGTAATAAGAAAAGTGAGAGTCTGAACTTGGCCAAAAGTCACCAAAACAGGTGAAGGCCATTAATGAAACCAAGCAAGCAAGCAAGCAACACAGAATACTAACTACGGTCAACCAATCTCCCATTAGACTGAAACAGCCAGTTCAGCTAGTTTGCTTTTTGCTTCACTGTTGTTGAGCTTAAAGTACTGTAAAATAGTAAGTTTGTTTTTATTTCTTCTATTTTTTAAAAATTTAATGGTCTAAATTATTAAACTCATAAAGCGTATTGCGTATTAACTTAATAATTAATACATACTAACTTATAAGGGTAAAAATTGACGTTGTTTAGAGTAGGCTTACGAGTACCCCAGCTTTTTCAACACGTCTTTCGTTCAGTACCCAGATGTAGTCTTTTGCTATAGGAAAATAATGCTGACTTGGTAAAAATTTACTATCCTTCGGACACCTCTATTTTTTTGGTTTCGTCAATTTTTGACATTGATACTTACGTATCTGCTTCGCGGAACATTCCTGAAGGTGTATTAACGTTGTTTTGATGAAATTAATTGCAATTTTTCACATTACCAGAACGTCTTTCTGGTAGGTGTTTTTCCTTGCCTGAGACACAATATCGCGAGTACACCTTCCTACATAATTGCGCGTCCGGCTTCTCTTTTGCCAAATTTTTGACATTCGAACTTACGTATCTGCTTCGCGGAACATTCCTGAACGTGTATTGACGTTGTTTTGATGAAAGTAAGAGCAATTTTTCACCTTACGACTACTTCTTCCTCCTACATTTCCATTTGCCTCACACACAACATGGCGCGGACACCTTCGTAAATAATAACGCGTAGGAATGACGCATCGGCCTTGTTTTTTCTTGATTTTCAATTGTTATGCAGTGTTTCAACCTTCGGAACCCAAGAAATGCCCGTCGACAAACTTAATCAGATCTATTTCTTTTTAACTTTATTTTTCGCGTTCTGACACCAAATTTTAACTATGTATCCCAACCTAACTGAACTAACCTATCCACGCACCAATGGTTCGTGGGGCTAGCGCCAATGGTTCGTTGGACTATCCGAGAATGGTGTGTGGGGTTACGAATATATTTTTCGAAACCAATTTTTAACTATTGAAACCTTTGCGTGGCCCTACTAACCTATCCACGCGCCAATGGTTCGTGGGGCTAGTGCCAATGGTTCGTGGGGCTATCTTTTTCACTATTGAAACCCTTGCGTGGCCCTACTAACCTATCCACGCGCCAATGGTTTGTGGGGCTAGCGCCAATGGTTCGTGGGGCTATCTTTTTCACTATTGAAACCTTTGCGTGGCCCTACTAACCTATCCACGCGCCAATGGTTCGTGGGGCTAGCGCCAATGGTTTGTGGGGCTAGCGCCAATGGTTCATGGGGCTATCTTTTTAACTATTGAAACCTTTGCGTGGCCCTACTAACCTATCCACGTGCCAATGGTTAGTGGGGCTATCTTTTTCACTATTGAAACCTTTGCGTGGCCCTACTAACCTATCCACGCGCCAATGGTTCGTGGCGCTATCTTTTTCACTATTGAAACCTTTGCGTGGCCCTACTAACCTATCCACGCGCCAATGGTTCGTGGCGCTATCTTTTTCACTATTGAAACCTTTGCGTGGCCCTACTAACCTATCCACGCGCCAATGGTTCGTGGGGCTAGCCCCAATGGTTTGTCCACACCCGGCACAAACTTTACAACACACCCACCACACGTCATTCTCCAAACCCTCGATCCACAGTTCTAACTCTCGTCGCAAACGCAGGCAGTTCGAAACACTGGATACCAACAAAACACAATCACGACACGTCATGATAGTCACGACGGTGTATGAAGGTGTACGAACTTCATGGTATACGCAGATGTACGCGCCAAACGCTATCTCCGTCGGAGAATTAATTTTCAACGAACAACATGAATTTCAGCTATGAAACATTGCAATATCACACAAAACACCTTCCCGATGTTCGACAATGCTACAGGAACTTATTACGGTAAGTAGTCTCTTCTGTACAAATAAATAAATGTGTCCGAAGGATAGTCAACTAGTACCAAATAGGTCTATATAGAAGGAGAGAGAACCACCCTTTCTTCTATAACTTCTGCTTTTGTGTAGTCTTCCAATACCAAAGCCAACATATTCGGGTCTTTGTTGACGGTCCATTGAAATAAATTAAAAGGTACCTTACAGAGGGTTACAGAGCAAGCAAAAAGAGCGTTTAAGTAAACAGTAGCCTAGCCCAGCATTTAAATATAGAAAAAAATGACACTGATGCTTAGCCATTGTTTGGCTCTCCCCCTACAAAGCAAACAACACAAAATGAACAAATTACTGTCAACAATATAGGTACCATACAGTACATCATATCATATGATATGATATGATTTATTTCATTCCTTTGACCATTGTACAGTGGTTGTTTTCCACACATGGTATGGAACATGTCAGCACATTACAGTTAATAATTATTTTCAAATAGGTACAAGTGTGAAGATATTATACATAACATTTAAAAAACATTGATTACATTATAATTGATTCTCCTTGTTCTTGCTGTTAGCTGCAAGGTTTACAGTAATTTACATACATATAATAGATAAGAAATCAATACATACATATACATGTCCTAGGAGTTCATTTAGGATGTTACAATTTGCAATTTATTGTCGGGTACTCTTTAACAGAATAAAAACAATGATCTAATAGGTATTTTCTTTACATGCTTTTTATATGAGATAGCTGATTGTATTATTTTTATGTCACTTGGAAGGTTATTGAAACAGTGAACAGCCATGTATTTAGGTCCTTTCTCAAATCACAAAACATTTTAGTGAGCTCGTGTCCAACATTATACTGTATTATAGCTATTATGTTAATTATTGTGATTCGCTCTAAGTACCAGCGCTTCATAATCATGTACCATTAGCATTGTCATTGACTTACTGTGGTACTAGCACATGTCCATGCGCCAGCGTATCTGTACTACCAGGAATTAGAGATCTTTTATCATCTTTCCAACTGAGTGACTTCTTATTTAACTCTTCTGTATAAATTTCATGTTTATGACTCCTAATAACATGCTGTTTATGCAAGCACTCTTTTTGATTGAATAAGCAATTTTTATAGTCCTCAAATTGGATTTCTTTCTTTAATACAGCTTTTTTAATTCCTTTCAATCGTTTGTCTACCTTATCGTCAGTTCTATATGCATACATTTTACTCCTTAACCCAATAAATTCTAACATTGGTTTGCCAGTTAATTCGTCTTTCATTTTTCCAATTACTTTTTTATTTTTTTCACTATATAATTCGCTATCCTTAGGATAATCACTCGTATCAAATAAATCAGAATTATTTTTCATAAAAGTATAATAATCGTGATTTTTGAGTTCAAATATGTATGCGTCGGTGTCTACGTATAATAATTTTATATCAGTATCAAATTCATTCTTTAATATATTATAGTAAAAATCATACATTAGAGCTTTAGATAAATCTAGCACAGCCTGCCCAATATAAATAGGTTTATCAAATTTAACTGATGTTTTATAATTATGAACTGCAACCAAGTATTTACTAAAAATGGTTCTAGACTTAAAATTAGGTTTATTTATTGCTTTCTGGACTTTATTGTCATCACAGTATAATTTAATATTTTGTTGTTTTCTAACTGACTGCATAGATTTACCAAATACACTATTAGACATTAATTTCCAAAAATCTTTTTCAAAGTCATTTTTTGCTTTCTGTCGCTGTTCAGTATTAAATTTAATATATGGGGCAATAAAATCAGATTGAGTAAATTTAATTCCTCTGTGAATTTTTGTTATTTTCATTCCCAATTCTGTATATAGTTTTAATATTTTATAGTGAACAACATAATTCTTTTTATCATAGAAGTGACATAGCAACTTTGGTACTTTACCACCTGGGAGTATTGCATTCTCGGGTGCAAGTGGAAGGTCATTGAACTTATTTTGAAGATCTTTTGGAAAAGATAAATCTACTTCTAATAGATAACCAGTTTTATCATCAGAATTTAAAATATGTGCAGCAGAGCGCCCAGTAGGGCTAGCACTTCGTGCGCTGCTTGTTAGTGACTTTTCTAAATTATTTAATTCTTCTTCAGTCATCCATTTAAAATTCTTTTGTGGTAATTTCTGTGATAATGAGTGACCATATAAATTATTCATATCATTATAGTGAATTTGTGTGTTTGTGTCTGGTTTAGAATATCTATTGGAGCACTGACTTATTCCACCTCTTATTCCTTTTTCGAAAAACAGATACATTTCATAATCAGTTAATTGTTCTAATTGAACCTTGGTATATTTAAGCATACAATCCCAAGCTAAAGCTGGTGTTGTATAGTACCAAACAGGATCTAACTCATATGAACTATTTAATCCTAAGTCTCTAAAATTTTCAAATACATCTGCTAATAATAAAACGTCTAATTTTAAATATAAATCATGCCATTCACCTAAATCTTTAATTTTTAATTTATTCCATACTTTTTGAGCATGGTCATAGTCACTCCAAGAAATATTTTCTTTGGTTAAATTAGAATAAAATTTTTCAATTGCTGGTAATTTTGTATCATTAAACTTAGCGAAGCTGTCCATATATTCGTAAGCATAAATTCCTTTTCTTATAGTTCGATTATCTTGCTTCCTAAATATCATATTTAATTCTTCATTTGAAAAGTATTTTATTATTTCTCTTAGCTGTTCCGGTACTAAATTCGATGAGAGATTATCTAAACTGCTGGCTAAAAAATATAAAAGAATCAATAAATCTTAGTTCAATTAAACCTTCATTTGTCCTCAATACTTTACTAAACGAGATATATTTTTCTTCATTATTTGGAATTAGTTTTAGTTTTGATTTAGACGACCACCCAGCGTCCTTTGGACTTAGCCCTCCGGGGGCCTCCTCTCCCAGATTTTTTATAAACAGATGGCAATCATATGAGGACAAGTTATGAAATAAAATTGGAATAAAAAGTGGTTGTTTGTATTTTAAATTACAATTATTACAAGCAGCCCCTCTGTATTTTCCAGTATAATGATCATGATCTCTTACTTTTGGATTATCTTTGGTAAATTCATTATTACACAAATAACATACTGTAGCTGTTAAATGTTTAATTTTTATTTTGTTTGTGAATTTCATATCTTCATTTTTCTTTAATAATTTTTGTATTGTTATTGCATTTTCAGTTATCTTATTTATAAAGCATTTATCAGCAGTTTCACACTTATGTATGTGTAAAGGATTTTCTATGTTTCCGTAAACGCTTTTTACATAAAGTCCATAACTACAAGGAATATGAAGTTGTATCTTATTGGTATATGATTCACTAGGGTTTGCTTCACATGTCTGAATTGGCTTTAAGATTGATTCAAAATCACAGTAAATTACATATGGGTGTCTAAGCATTCTTTGAAAATTTTTAAATGATATTGTAGGTTTATTTTCTGTTCCATTTTCTATAATTCTAGATTTTGGCATAACAGGCAAGCAGGTTTCATTGTTATTACATATTACTTGATGTTTCTTAACAGCTTCTTCAGTTCTAGCACTATAATTTAAACATCTTCTGCAGAAATATTTTTTATTATTATTAATTTTTAATTGGTTATTTAATAAACGACTTAAACTTTTTATCCAACAGTAATGGTTTTTGGTGCTGTTACCAAAATAAAGCAGGTCAATATTATTTTCAAACTCTTGTTTTTTATTATGATATAATGGGTATATGCTACCATTTTCATACCCAAATACAGTTACATTAATTTTATTCTTTGCTTGAAATTTAGGTATCTGATCAATAGTAACCGGATATTTTACACAATCAAAATCTAAGTTATGATTAATGTTTTTATATTTCGATGGCCTTTCTTTATTTTTTACTGGTTCCTATAAACAAGATAACACACTATATTTAAAGCACTCATTATCAACATTTTTAACATTAATACAAGCTTGCTTAGCTTCTATCAATTCAGGTAATTTTATATATGAACTTCCACTTAATGGTTTATATTTATTAATATTAATTCTTAAATTGTTTATTCTGCTTATAACCCAGCCTGAGCCTTTCGCTTCTAATTCATCACATCTGGCTATAAATAAATCTCTTTGTGTATCCCAGAAATTATTAAGTTCTTCCAACGATCTGATTATTACATTAGGTAGTTGAAACTTATGAACCATTTCATGTTCTAAATTTTTAAAATCACATTCTAACTCTAAATTAATTTTAATATTTTTATGAATTTCTAAAGCATTTTTAATAAGATTATTCGCTTTATTCTTAATTGAGTCCATATAGTAAAACAAATCAGAATCTCCTTCTTTATTGTTATGTTGATAAGTTAATAACCTACCTTTAAAAGCAACTTCAACTAAAATAAAATCAGGTTCAGGATTATGTTTAGCTTTATGAAGCTGTAGCCTAGTTTCTTTAATATACTTACCACAAACATCACATTTTATTTGTTTTATTCTTTTTTCTTTGGAGGTGCTATTATGTCTTGATCAAATGGAAATAAATCATTAATTTTTTTTGTTTTCTTTTTCTCTTTTCCTTCTTTCATATTGCCTGATTATCTGTATAATCAGATCAGCTTTTTTATATCTTGTAATATATTGTATTTTTAAAAGTTTTGCAATGTTATATAATTCTGGTAGTTTAAGTTTATTTAAACGTTCTTCCATTTTAAGACAACCAATTTATTATAAAAAAAAATATTCAATAAACACCTACCCCCTTATTATGCAATTTAGTTTTTAAGTGTCTTTGATAGTGTGTTTTGGTATAATATCTTCCACATTCACATAACAAACGTTCACAATTTGAAAGTATTTTGCATTGTTTACATCTTCTATCAACATATTTACCGTTGTAAAATTCATCTGGATGTTTAAATAGTAAACAAACAGAACAACGAAGCGCAGCAAGACTACTTGAAGGATCAAGGTTGTCCATTTATTTCGGAAAAGATATTTTCAATAAAACGCACCGAAGGTGCTATGCGGGCAGCCGCAGCTTGACCGCGCCTAATGTAGCTAAAGTTATTATTTTATTCTCGTGTTCTTTAAATTGTGCGTTCATATTTCTAATCATAATTCTTTCAAACTCATTGGTTGCAGAATCTTCTGATCTGTATAAACCTTTCACTCTTCTTTGAAATTCAGCGATCTGTGTTGTGTCAACTTGATTCATTTATTTATACCCAATATTTTTTCAATTTAGAAATTTATTGCAAATTAGGTTTACAAATAAAATTGTATTAAATACCTTGACATTTTGTTGTACAATTTTTTATGTATGCTATAAAATAAACTTAGATAATAAGTAATATATGTAAATCTTAGAAATATCTCTTATTTTATTTTCCCATTGATAAGATTTTTTTATAAAAATCATTTAACTTTACCGTTAATTATATTTTTCCCTTCAGGAATATTAACTATTTGGATTTTTTCAATATCTTTAAATGTTGGACCTTTTTTACTAGTTTTCATTTCTAATAATTCTTTTTTAGAATATTCATTAATACCTTTCTTCTCAAATATAGGTTTAAAATCATCTTGAAACTTTATATCTTTTAAAGTTTTATTCATATATCTACTTATCTTCTTATTGTCTTTTGTTTCTATTATCATCGTACTAAACATTTTGTTCATTTCGTCTATACCACTTTCGTCATTGTGTTTAGATGCTTGTTTTGTTATAATTTTTTTATATTCCTGTTCTCAGGCTAATAATTTATCAATTATTTCTTGATTTCTAAAATTGGAGTATTTATATATTTCTTTAGTAATAATATGTTCAATGCTTTAAAAAATTTTATTATCATTTCTTTATATGAATCTGGAAGACCTTTTAGGTTTTTAACACCATTATTGATAGTTTGAATATTATAACCCGATTCTTCAATTAATTCTCGTAATTCAGGTACATTGGTTATTAAATTATCTAAACCTATTAATTCACTCTCACTGGGGGTAAATAATTTGATTTGTTTTTCCATTTATATATATATTTTATTTTAGAATATTTACCTTACCACATTTCTTTACCTTACTATATTACGGGATTTCTTTACCTTACTATATTACTGTATTACCTTACTATTTTGCAATACCATACCTTACAGTATTACTATACTATAATACTACAATACGATACTGAATTACACTACTTTACAATAATACCATACTTTAACAAATATAAAAAATAATATACATAAATAAAAGATGTCAAGACCGATTACTCCAGATGAATTTGTTAAACTTTTAAAATCTTATAATTTCTTAAATAATTCAATTAATTCTTTTTGCAACAAATATAAAGTTAATTCTAAAACTGTAGTAAAATATTTAAAAGCCAATAATATATCCTATAATCAAAAAGGAGTTGTTAATTTACCACCCCGAGATAATTATGGGCGTTTTATGTTAAATTTAAAGGTTAAATCACAAATTATAGTAAAACCTAAATCTAATACAAATAATGAAGCTGGGTTAAATAATGTAAAATGCAAGGAAGTTAGATTTCAAGAACCATTGAAAAAATGTCGATCAGTAAAAGACTTGAATAATCTTTAATTAGTTTAAATATTCAGTTTCATAATTACAATTTCTCATTTGTGTAATTTTTGAATTTCTTATACTAGCCAGAAAAAAGGAAAGGCTGTGATTTAGATGTGGTGTAGTGACATTTTGTTAAAATTTAAGATTCTAAATTTTAGACATGGTGCTATGGTTTTTGTCATTGCAATAACTTTTAGGTATCATATTTTAGATCGTAAGACTTTAGTTTTAGAGATAAATCCCCTTCTAACAGTGAAATTGATATCTCCATATTATACTGCCTGTTTTTCCTGAGGTAGTTTATAATTTTTTCTTTCTCAGGTCCAACCTAGGCAAGATGGGTCTTTTTGATGACGTAGTTGCCAACTACAAGAAAGACAACTTCAGGATTCTAGAGTTTCTACAGTCTAGACCACCGAGTACTCCACAAGAGGCTGTGGCCCCCATGAAGGACTTTAATGTGGTTCTTTTCCGTGACTGTGTCATTCACAATATTTTAGAGCAACGCCTGGAGCTAGAGCCTAGCACTACACAAAAGTTGATTGAATTTTTTGAGAGGGGACTTCAATGACATCACCAAACGAATCACGCTTCAAGTGATGATACACTACACTAAGATGGATGTAGAACTCCAATATCGTAAATATCTTATTCGCGGTGACATGGATAAGTTACCAGAAGCTGAAAGATTAACAAAGGCCAACTTTTTTGATGAGTGTATAGAGTCATTTGTGACTCATGCAAGTATGGATTGCGGAGTTGATGGAGTAGTGTGGTTATTGCCCGAATATACAAAGAAGGACATTCAGAATGCTCTCTGTAGCAAAGCAATGATAAGTGCATTTGAGGAAGCCATGAAAAAGCTGGGCAGCACACCCATTCCAGATTTTGGCAAAGAAATTGCTAATCTGAAGATATACGGTGTTAAGAAGTTTGCTCCCTTGAGGAACTTGCGTGGAGCCTCCTTAGTAGATGGGATCCTGCTTTGCATCAACAATTTGGCGGGATATGAAGGAACTGCTATTAATAAGGCTGACATGATAACACTTTCCGCGCATGAATGTACCCATTTTTTAGGACGTCTTATGTTCAATGATTTTAACTTTTCAAGCCCAAGCAAATGTTTGAGTGATGATTGTCAAAAACGACTTGATCAAGTTCTTCCAGATACATCCTTAGAAATGGGACGGCATACAGAGCTACTTTTATTTGAAGGGGTCCAACCAAACTGGGATGCATCCACAGAAGAAGTCGCTACAATATTTAACACCCGTTTGCATACCTATACAACCTATCCAATTATTAGGTCAACTGAGCGGAAGACACTAGGCTTAAGAATCCGTACGCCTGCTTCTCCACCATTTGGAATCGATATTGAAGACAAAGACTACTTTTGCTAGTTTTATTGTTAAGTGGGACAACACAGCTCCTGTTGGAGACTTTAATATTGTTTGAAACGAAAGCATTCAACAAGCGTTGCAAATCGCCAAGCAGTTTGATTAACGGTTTGCAAATAATGAGTATGTGTACATTAGGTATAAATGAAATATCTCTATGGGTTCTGGAATACAATACTATATGTACAAAATTATGAAACTCCTTGTGTGGGATTTGTGTGATCCTTGAAAAAGACTTCTGCACTTACATAATTAATATTTTTTGTAACCGGGTTTGTGTGTGCATAAATTCCTGATTGGGATTTGTCTTGAAAGATAGGGGTGGCAAACCCTACAATTTTTTTTGGTTTTCTTGTATGTTGTGTTACGTTGAATGAAGGACCATTGCACCATGTTTCAGTACATTATATCATTTTGAAACTCATGTAATATATCTTCAAATGATTTGGTAGAGTAAACAGAACATTTGAGTTGGAAGAAGCTATTTGAAAATAATTATGAACTATGGAAGTGAAAGATATGGATGTATAAGATATTCCAAAAACACATTTCCAATGCATGGTATATCCGGAGCATTTTTTGTTGTTGTTTTGATGTCTACTTTCTTGATGATTCTAAATATAATATTGTTGAGCTAAGTTAGTCTGTTTATTCATTTTTGTACCTGACGAATTTGTAAATGGATTCTGGATGTACAGGTGGTAGACCAGCAACAGCTGAACCTCGCCCAGCAATAAAGTCAATTCAATTCAATTCAATTCATAGTAATTCTGAAAATTCAGCTCTTTTCATGTCCATTATAAGAATATTGCGATAAGCAAAGTATATAATTGCGATTTAGAGAAAGTCGAGACGAAGGGTGAGAAAAAAATATCCTGGCCAGCATGGGGGTCGAACCCACGACCTCCGCGTTATCAGCATTCAGCATGGCTCTAACAAACTGAGCTAACGCGCCTACTTGACGGCAACACTTGATTTTAGCATTGATGCAAGCGGCAAGCGCCATAATGAAATTAATCTTTATTGAAACAACGTTCTGAAGAAATATCGCTTTTTTCGATTTTCGTAATTTAAGTTTTACGTTATAATCGTTGTTATCGTTTTTACGTTATTTTCGTTTTACTCGATTTTCGTTATTTTTAGTTTTTTATCGTTTTGACAGTTGGCAACTATGCTTGGAGAAGATGGCTGCCTTTTTGTTTACGCTGTCAGAAATGATCGTGGTTGTTTTTTAGGTTACAAATAAATATTTAAGTAATGTGCAGAATAGAATTTTATTTCACAAGGTAAGGGAAGGTATCAATTATACAGTTTTATTCACGGGTTAGTTACATTTTCCTTGTTTATAAAAACATTTGCTCACAGAGGTGAGAGAGATTGAAGTTGTGTCGGCCTTATCTGCGTTTTGCCGTTTGCAAACACTTGAGCTGGGATAAAAATTTTCTTTGTGATTCATAACACAGTTACAAATCATATCACCATCAAGCCCAAAGTTCATGTGGCATATGTGTGCCACTTTTAACGAAAGTTCTGTTTTTGTTCTGGGAAAAGAACGAATGCATTAAATATAGATGGTAGTTTTGCATGTAAATCACTAAATGATAAGCCACACTGTAACAATTTTGGATAATATTGTACATCGTGAAAAAACTTTCTCAATTTTCTTACTTGTCTCAAACTTATTCCAATGTTTCTTAATTCAAACCACTGCTTCCAGCTGTGTTTCACTTTTCGTTCGCTCTTTAGAATTTTAAAGCGATTAAAAATATTATCGAGAATATATCCTAAATTAAACGCTTGATGGGCTGAGTTGCTGTTGGCCTTAATAAATGCATTTGAGGCTCTGCGACAATTTTCTATGGCTTCATTTAACAGTAGATTATCGGGTACTATATAGGTGTTTGACTTACATCACGATCCTTCTTGAGAAACCCGACAAACGTTTCAAAATAATTTCGTACAGAAACTACTCATCGTTCGATATTGAGAGTTTTGAAACGGACGCTAAACATTTTCACTGGGACAATATTAAGCACTTGGAGAGTATTGACAAAAAAGTAAACTTTCTTAATAATGGTATTAAGACTATTTTCCATAAGCGTGCCCCTACACGTACTGCACGAATAGCCAAGAAAAAAGTACCGTGGGTAACCGACAATACCAAACTATTAATGAAACTTAGAGATAATGCTCTCAGAAAATATAAACTGACGAACAATCCGTCACATTGGGATTATTATAAAGAACTGCGGAATTTCACCACGTCGGTTATAAGACAGGAGAAGAAAGCCTACCTCTCGTTCCACATCAATAGAAACGTTCATGATTCGAAATTAATGTGGAAAGAGATAAAGAAATGTGGCATTTACGGAAAGGTGGAGCCGAGTGTCCCACACTTTTTAAATGATCCGCATCTGTTAAACACCCACTTTATTGACAGCGCCAGTCCCTCTAACCAAGAAACCGATCTCATCCTCGAAGAGTGCGAACGCTTCCTTACAACTACATTTACTGAAAACGGCGACACCTTCTTCTTTCGACCCATCAAAGAAGTAGAAATTGCACAACTCGTGTCCAAAATCCGTTCCAATTCCTGTGGCACAGACGGCATAAACCTAAAAATGATAAAGCTAATTCTTCCACACATTCTTTCACCTCTGACTCACTTGATAAATTTCTCGTTAGATAAGAACACCTTTCCCCTTGCATGGAAGGAGGCTAGAATCCTGCCCTTACCGAAGAAACGACACGTGACCGACATGAACGACTTACGACCAATTAGTATATTACCTGTCTTATCAAAAGTTATCGAGAAAGCAGTGTACAAGCAGATAGAAAGTTTTGTTACCAAAAATCAAATATTGCCTGCAGTACAGTCTGGTTTCCGACCTTCCCACAGCACCGCAACGGCGCTCATGAAAGTAACAGACGACATTTTACAAACACTAAACGAATGTAAGGCTGCAGTCTTGGTGTTGCTTGACTTGTCCAAGGCGTTTAATCTTGTATCTCATCAGCTACTCCTTTCAAAAATGAGTTACTACGGTTTATCGCCGGGAGCAATAAAATTGTTCCAGTCTTACCTTACTGGGCGAGTGCAATCGGTGACGCTTCCCTCAGGAGCTACATCGACTCCCCTTACGATACCCTCAGGGGTTGCGCAAGGAAGTATTCTAGGCCCTTTTCTATATTCCCTCTTCACCGCCGACCTACCCCTAAATGTACGACACAGTGTACCTCATTGTTATGCAGATGACACGCAGCTGATGATGCCAGTAGACCCCAAAAATGCAAAACCAGCAATTGGTCTCCTGAACCGTGACCTTCATGCTATTTACAAATGTTGTAAACTTAATGGTCTTGTAATCAACCCCTCTAAATGCTGCTTTACATTAATTGGTTCTAGCGCTGCCTTAAATAAAATTCAAATAAATGGGTTATCAATTAATATTAATGATGAGAGGGACCCACACTGCACAACTGTTAAGAACTTAGGTGTGATATTTAATGAGAAACTTGACTGGCAAAACCACGTAACGTCTCAGAGTTCAAAAGCTTATGGTATACTTAGATCACTATATAAATCATCGCACTTACTTTCGACTGATGTTAAATTGCGCCTTATGCAAGCTCTAGTTCTTCCAATTTTCGATTACTGTGACGTTGTTTACGGTGTTAATTTAACAAAAAAGAATGCTAAAATTGCACAAAAAGTACAGAATTCTTGTATACGTTTTGCATTTAGCTTGAAACGAAGGGATCACATACTGCCTTATTTAAATGACGTTAATTGGCTGAATATGACACGACGCAGAAAACTACATCTGGCCTGCACAATATTCAAAATTCTGCAAACAAAAACACCCACATACTTATACGACAGACTCCAATTTAGACACGACATACACAACTACACGACTCGACACTCTAAGAAACTTAATCTGGACAGATTCTCAAAATCCATATTCCTGTCATCCTTCAAAGCTGCTTCTGCATATTGTTGGAATGCGCTGCCACCAGATGTTACCTCATGTGCGACATATAACAGCTTTAAAAGGGCAGTAACAAAAGTACTTCTACATGAGCAAGGACAAATCCTCAGTACACATGATTAGATTCAGCATGCTTACGTTGAAATCAAAACAAAAAATGATCAGATTCGAACCCAAGATGAACATTTTGATGTGTGTGAATGAGAAAAATTGTTTTTTATCTTTTTAGTGTGTTAATTACTGAAAAGTGAAAATGTAATGGAATTCGTATGTTATAGTAGTAATTGTATTTTGTTTGTTTTATTGTAGTAGATTTTGCGGGTTAAGTGGTAGAGCAGCCACAGGCTGAACTTCGCCCATGAATAAAGAAATTCTAAATTCTAAATTCTAAAAATACACTAAATAAGTCTTAACTTTGTATTTTGCTAATATGTTCTATTGAAGCAAGCTGTGTAATTGCATGTTGTTGCCCCCTTCTAGTTTTACATGTGTAACACTGTTGTACTTATAATATGAAAGCTATGTATGTAGTTTTTAAAGTTATCTAGTTGTATGGGGTAATCCTGTAAGTTTATTAACCCAATTTGAAAACTTAATAGCATGTTGAAGATTGAGGCATTGATGAGAAATACCAATATCTGTGAAATGAAGTTAGGAATAAATAAGGTTTAAAGGGCATTGTTAATGTGCGTTGATTTCAAGTTTATTTGCTTGAATATTGTATATTATTTGGAATTTTGTCATTATTCATACCAATTTTGTGGATTCATGATAATGTGCATACATCTTTATTATTTTTCGCTGTGAACAAGGATGCTTATTTTTGTAATTGAGGCTTAATTTTCCCTGTTAATTTACTAATTTCTCTTATGCTGTATATCCATCCAGTTTTCTATGCTGACGATTTTCATTTATTCAAAAATATATTTACTAGCTGCTAATTTTGCTGAAATAACTAGAACTAGTCCAGAATTTCTGATATAGAGTTGGGCTAATCCATAATGTTTGAAGTAAGCTGCTTGGCTAGTTATGAGGATTAGGTTGAAGATGTCATTTGTACCTCCATACAGGATGTTTGTTTCTTGACAGTTACCTAGGTTTAGTGAAATATAGATTCCAAGAAATATTTTCCACAATGAAATAGATACGAACATAGTTCAAAATTAATTATTCTTTCATACAGGGTTTCTATAAATTACTTACACAAAAGTAACAGTTAATTGTGAAGAAAGTGTATTTGTAACGGGAATGTTTTATACATCAATGAATACAGCATATCTTCATATTTTCTCTACAAGTGTTCAATATGTGATCCTTTCATCACACTGCAAATGTCCCAGCGGTATTAGATTTCCTGCCAAACCTTTTGAAGCATGTCTGTGTCGATGGTCGCAGCTGCCTGTGTTATTCGGACCCATAGCTCATCGACGTTGCTGGGAAGATGGTGGGAACAAATACACTTTCTTTATGTAACCCCAGATAGATGAATCCATGGGGTCAAATCAGGCGAACAAGGTGGCCACGGAATCGTTCCTCGACCAATCCAAGTCTGTACTTCACGATTGAGGTAGGCGGTTACTTCTTTAAAAAATGCAAATCAGCACCCACATCTTCACGCAATTGTGACATTAGATAATTCTCAAGCATGTCCAGGTATGATATGCCTCTGACAGATAAGCAAAGGCTCACACCTCCAGTGGCAGCGTCTGAAACTAGCAACTGGAAGCAAATGACGTGCGACAATAAACTTGAAGGTATATTGTATTCATTGATGTATAAACCATTTCTGTTGCACATAAATTTCTTCACAATTAACGGTTACTTTTGTATAACTAATTTAGAGAGACCCTGTACATTGTGTATCGAAAAACCTGCAAAAGCTCTTCTCTCAAATATATTACGATAGAATTCTCCATTAAAATTCTAATGTTTGTGATTACTTGCATATTATGACCTGTAATTACCAAATGTCCCCATTTCTTATTCGTAAATACCCATGTCATGGACGTTTAAAATGTTATAGTCTCATTTGAGTTATGCATTAAAGTTGTTTCCCACTTCGGGAGTGGTGTTATCATGTGAAAGAGGCCATGGAAGCATCACTTGGGTTTTAGCAGAAAGCTCATTTTAAATTGAGGAAAATTAGAATATGCTTTCCAAAAAATGTCGCTTTAAGTCTCCATATGTTGAAAGCAGATCACGTGTACTGCCACAATTCTAATTATCCACATTGGTATTATAGGTTGTGTAGGTACATGTTTTTATCTAATGTTTCAATTTTCCATGCATAAGTCCTTAGGGTACAAAAGTGCAGTTAAAAATATTTTAGTTAAAGGAAAGAATGAAGGTGATTGATGTGGCACCACTATGCCAGCCTTCTTTATATTCTTTCTTATGTATATATTACTTGAAAGTTTAAATGTTGTGTGCAAGGTGAATAACAGATACAATTGTTTAGAAAGAATTTTCACTTAACTGACAGGAAAGTTATAACATACTGTTGTACTAATGTATATTTAGAATATTTGTTGATTAGTGTTGCTGAGAATAATCCTTGAATTGTTTTAAAAGAAATTTGTACTCATGATAGTGTAAGGAAGTGCAGCTTTACAAGCATGAAACATTCATATTTAGGAAATTATCAGTAAACCAGCTAGAATGTGGATTTTATTCAGATCATTCTAGTGATATATGGAAGACTCACTGAGAAATTTTGTGAATTGTCTGAAATTTCAATTTTTGTGTCGAAGAATAGTGTGTGCACAGCATATTTACTTTCAGGTGCACAATGCAAGCATTTCAATTGACATGTCTGCAACAATATTTTTTGGAGACCTATAAGGGTATAGGGAAGGGGGGCATAAGTTGATATACCACTTGCATCACTGCTGTTAGTAAACAGTTTCATCTATTGTTTTGCCCTCCTATAGCTAGGGATGGCTGGAAATGAGTAAAAAGTCTTCTTGTAGTTTATGCTACCTTGTTTTGTCTTTTTTGGATTTAGCCTTGTTTGCCCAAGTAGGTGGTGACTCAAATCTAGCAAAACACTGTGATTTTTACTCTGACCAGTGTTCAGCATTTGCAAGCCAACAACGGTTTAAAGAAAATTTGGTTAACATATAGTTGACATGGGTCTGGGTCATTCCTATTGTCAGAGCATAGCTTTTCTTTGTTTATCTGTAATAGAAACTAGGTTGTGCAAGAATTCAAATTTTCTTCTTGCTTGCCTTGTTTCTACGTCTGTATATGTGATCACAACATTCTTTTGTTTACGGAAAAGTGAATCTGCTGTGCTACATTTTGATTCCTATTTAATGGCAAGCTTTAAGACAATATTATCTCAAGTTGCTGCATTTCGTCTTGGAAATTGGGCTCATTTGATATGGAATAATGAAAGTTCCAATAGAACTTAAAGTTGGCCATTTCATGTTGTGAACATGCTTAATGGAACAGTTTATTTCCTTTGGTCATGTGAACTATAATATTCCCATGGATTAATACTCAATTTACCTTCACAAATTATATATTTTTATTTGTTATTTCGGGAATCTAACTAAAGCTCATATTACATGAAATTAGCTTTATCTTGGTCACACCCATGGTTTAATTTATTGAAATTATCATTCAACGCAAAATTTCTTTGTACCCACAACGTTACAGCATTGCCCTAGATTGAATTTTTGCATTGTACAAAATATGATGTAACTTTTAGGATCATGCTCCTAATGACATCCCCATTGATAAAATATGCAATTAGATTCACAAAACAATATGAAATGCCTGTGTTTTCCATGAAGTGCACATCTTTTTGCAAAATATTTGCCACATCTCACATGCACATAACATGGCAATTGAGGTTGTGTGTTTGCCTTGCATTTTTGCGTATCACTGTTGTCTGTTACATCCTTGCCTTAAAGAAATTCATGCAAACTATGTACACACACATTCTTCTGTTCTCATTTATCACACAGAACAGTCTGAAACATTTTTCCCACCACTGTTTTGTACCACAATTATAGCATTTTTAAATCTTATTTCTCAATAAAACATTGCCACCCCACACCCCCATCACCCTTACGTCCTTTCCATGACAACAGACTGTATAGGCTGGACCTCTTTCCATAACAAGCACATTATACAGAGATGAAATTCAGGTAGTTCTATGTAATGCCACAGCACACTAAGAAAGGAGGCTCTGGAACATGAAAACACAGCCAGTACATGGGATTTGTTTTCTGCATTGTATCCTTTCATCAGTTTTGTCTAATATCCCTATTGTTTCGGTGAGCCAAAACTGACAAATTTACTTTTAAATTCAAGTATACCAACAGAAATTAGTTACTGTCCTATGAAATGTTCCTTCTTGATCTGTAGCTGAACGAGCTGCTAATGCGTGGCAATACCATTTCAAAATGCCAAATTACATCCTTCCATGTGTCAATTTAAAATTTTGCAGACAACCTCGTGGAGGGAGTGGCATCAGTCTACTTCAGACAATACCTAGTTCCTTCTCTATTCCCTTGATTTCTGATGTACTAGGTTCGTTCAAGGTTGACCAGATTTCTATTGCGAGGGGAAATAATGGAAAGTCCTACAAGCACCATACTAAGCTGGTTTTTCAAGTATTTCCACAGAGCATCCAACCACAGTTGTCGTTCCCTGAATCCTTGGGCGTAGAAGGAAGTTGACTGCTGTCTTAACCACTGCAGGACATCTTTTGTGTCAGTGCTTCATCGTTCTTCAATTTCTACCCTCTTGTTTGCCTTTCCAAGGAGCTCAAGCAAAACTGATAATCTAATCACTGAGGGCTAAGTCCGGAGTGTACGAACATAACATCAAAACCTCCCAGTGCATTTCAGTGAGAGTTGTTGCATTCAAATTGACTGTGTGGGGCTGGGCATTGTCATGATGAAGAATGACATTTTCAGATAACATTCTCAGTATTTTTGTGAATTGAATTCCATATGTCATCCTTGATCAATGTGCAGTAGTACTGGGCATTAATTCTGACCCTTACTCCAAAAAAAATCCATATGAATAACATCTTGTTTGTACCAAACATGTCCATGTGGTTCATTCATCAGCAATTATCATTCTTTGCCAAACTACTGCAGTTCTTTTCCTTTTTACATTACTGATGCTATCTATATAGCAATCTTTGAATTTTTTAAAAAGTGTCTATTGAAACTCCAAATTAGCCCTCCTTTATAAGGAGAAACCATTTATTTCGGCAGGAAGTGAAGCAATTGCAACCATCCTCATTCATTTAGGATGTGATTTTTTATGTAAATTTTCACCCCCTTCCAAAATTGTGTTGATGTATGTGTGTGTTGTCAACAGTGTGGGCACTCAGATTTAAAGGAACACAAGCATATAAGTTCTCGGACGAAAGTAAGCAACCTGCTACGTAAAAGAAAAGTACTTTAGAAGTTCTGATTCTTTAAATCGATCGCTCAAATTTTTTAATTCAATTTTCAATACTATTAATTCTGAATTTAGTAGGAACTTAGGGCAGCAGCTTAATTGCTTATTTGCTGTTTTCCTTTAAGAACCTGAAGCCAAGAAGGTAGCAGCAGTGAATGACCCTTGTGGTGCTCAATTGGCTGCGTTAAGGCAGCAGCAACAACAGCAACAGCAGCAGCAACAACAACAGTCACAGTCACAAGGTGCAACAACGCCGCAACCAACGCAAAACCAACAGACACCACCACAGGCTGTGCAGGCTGCCCAACCTCGTGTAACGGGTGCAGCAGTCCCACATGCCGGCCTTGGTGGTGTCCAGTCAGAAGACATTCGGGTCCCGGACAAGATGGTTGGCTTGAGTGAGTATGCAAATGATTTTTTTTTTAATCCTCTCCAATTTCAGGGTAGCTTTGCAATTTCTGCCTTTTTTTTTTTTTTTTTGCAAAGAAAAGGACAAGTGATTAGTACCTGATAATTTGAGCACCGTTGTTTGTTGTCCAAATTTGTTAGCTCAAATCGTGGCTTCATAAAAGGAATATATGCTGTTCTATACATAAGATTGGTTTGATTTACATGCTTGACAGATCTGTTAGTAGTTTTCCTCTTATTTTTGTTACTTTTGAATATGAAAAGTATTACTGCTGTTTAATTAGCTGCACAGGCTGTTTTCCTTTAACTCTGGATGAGCATATGAAGACCAAAATATTATAACTTCCAGCACACTTAAGAAATTCCCTGTTGAATTTCTTGTGAATATACAGAGCAGATGTTCCATTCATATACCATAAGCTCGTCAAACAAAAGGTAAATTTTGGTATTTCCTCAAACTGTCGATCTTAATGTGGCTTTTTCTACTTCTCATAGTGCTAAGAATGTTAACTCACTCATAAATACTAATATTTCAGTCGTGCTCGGGAGCTTATAATGAATATTGTACATCAACGGAGTAGAACGGAAGGTCCAGGAGGAGGTGGCGGCGGTGGCGGAGGAGGTGGAGGAGGAATGTCTGATATGGGAGGAATGGGCAATCATGCTCAGGTAATCACACTGGTAAGTTGTAGCATTCCTCTGGGATAAGATGTCTGCTGTATGTAATTTAATTTTAGTACGTAAGATAAGTGTTTGTCAAAGGGCGTCCCTTTTATGATTTCTTGCTGCTGTATGACCAATAATTTATGCATATGTTTTTGGTGATAATCATTAATACTATCATTACTCGGATATTTCTTGAAAATAGAGATGGGATGGATTGGCACTTTATCTCTCTTCTGTCATCGGTAACATTGCTAATAATTTTATCTGCCAGATATATCTTGTACATCGCCTATAACTGCGAAATTCTAATTTTAAAATTATTATGGATATAAAGGTTTTTGAAAGTAAAAGGGACAAACTTTGGCAAGCCTTTATAGATTATATTTAGCACATTAAAAAAAATATTACATTTATCCTTAATTCAGTACAAATAAGACCAGAAAAAAGTTTTCTCAGGTTTACCAGCAATCTTCAGTTTTCATCTATAATTGATATGACATGGAAAGTACACATCTAACCAGGATCAAATTATTTTCGAAAAGGCTACTCCTAGTGTGTCCCATTTGAGCTGCACGAAATTTGCTGTCCGCCATTGGATCAAGTTGCACCGAAAGGTCTGGGCAATTTTGAAAAGATATCCAAAAACCTGAAAGTCTTGGCAAAATGAGGGGGAACCTTGTTCATAAGCATAATTGAAACAGTAATACATTTAATTAAAACATTTTTTACTTGTTTTGTTGGAATTGAGAATTAGTGATATTATGAACAAATTTTGCCATCAATAAGAATTATCACATGCCTTTCAACATGGAGCCACAGTAGTCTAGTCAGTTGGAATTTCTCTGGCCTTGTCCCAGCAGAAAGTAGCTCTGTGGCTCACCCAGCCTCAATAAATGGGTACCCCGGGGGACGTAAAGGTGGTTGGAGCACTGTGCTGATCACCTCCAAAATCGCAAGAGGTCAATGTGTGGGGCCCTATTGCCACATCCGCTAAATGTTCCTTCATGGCACAGTACAATATGCACAGGAAACTTTGTACTACCTTTCAACATAATGAAGCTAATACTTATTCACGTGTGTACATGCTAGAGGACACACTCTCCGAATGCTGAATTTTTCATTATCTTGTTTTCTGTTTCCTGGTAGACCGAATAGCAGGTAGTGCCTAATAGTGTCTTCAAACCTGTAAGTACAGTTTCATGAGCTGAACGTACACATGTAACCTCTAAAAATATGAGAGGGTGTTTTATTTCACCTCATTTCTTGCTCAAAATTTTCTTTTACACTTCATGTATATCAACACTTTCATGAATGTCCACATAACAGCATAAGATAATTTGAAAAGTATGAAAAACGTTTGTGCTTCAAAGTCTTTTGTCGTTTAACGTCCTCTTCTGTCCAATGTTTTGAACTTGTTTTCCACATTCTTCCTCAGGAGCCCCGGGTGTTATTGGGCTACTTTAATTCCTGGAACCTGGAAATAGGTCCAAATAAGTATGTATGTACATCCTTAGATTAGGTTTAGAATTCTGATGGACAGATTACATTAGGCACAGTTCATTACACTCTCGCAACAGAGAACAGGAACAATTATGAAGTCACCATCTTCCAAAGAACATCATTTTTTTTTTATTTAGCCATGAATCAAAAAGGATTTTAATTGTTTTGGTCGTGATCCAGGATGGTCCACAGCAAGAACAAGAGAAACCTCTGAGAATTAGTGGAGATCTTCAAAAAGTAGAGGTAAGGATACACCATGTGATTCTTTAATGATCGGTCTAGTATGGTTGACATCATATTTTAGTCTCGTTGTTCAACTGTGCATAAGCCGGTTTTCCCACTAACCTGCAATGTCAATTAAAGGCTGTACACTTATGGATATGGAACTTTTTACAAGTTGAACAGTGATTTGCGACTAAAGTGTTAAAAATATGCTTTATGTAGTAACTAGGGCTAATGTCATATTTCCACTTAACCTTTTGACGCCCAAGCCCTTTTTCAATAGTAAGCCTCGGTTGCCCAAGCCGATTTTGAGCAAAATGCAGAGTTTCAATTAAATGAGTGTAGTTCGGAAGCTAATTGCCCTAGAGAGATAAGTGATATACCGTTGTACGCGCAATGAACCAGAGATTCAGACTATATGAAATTTTTGCAAATTCGGCGTATATGTGGCGGGGGGGGGGAGGGGGCTAACTCTCAAAACGACCTGGACACAGCGTCTCGATCGAGACGCTTGGGCACCTAAAGGTTAAAGCTTATCACAGAATTATATGTGGGGGAAGGGGGTAGGATACATTGTCTTCAGCCTGTAAATTGTAACAATTCAAAATACTTAAAAATTTAATAAATTATCATTTTCTGGGGAAAGAAACTTGAGATAGCAAATTATTATACTGAAATGAAGTACATGCTTACCTGTGAAACTGTTGGAATTACATGATAGAAATCTACCAGCTTTGGTTGGGAATAGTCCTAGTTTCACATACTTCCAATGTATTACAAGTTCCATGTCTTCCCACAACGATGTTAGAAAAATAATGAAAAATATGAAATTTGCAGTTTCCATAACATTGACACACTATGGAAGTGTTGCAGGACATTTCTCTGGACCAAGATTCTCAGATTTGGGGAAAGTATTAGCCTATGTTGGTGTCACTTTCAGATCCTAATACTCGGCCTTCTAAAATTAAATTAAATTCTACATAGTTTTTCGGAATTAATTCTATGAAGTATTGTGTGGCATTTTTTTTTAACTTGGAAAAGTGTTTACAGATATCAGTGGTTAAATTTTAAGTAATACATCACCATTGGCTCAGACTTAATTTTAAATTTCTTCACCCCGGTCCCTTGAGAAACGTAAAATTAAGGTGTAAACAGAGTTGGGGTAAGTGAAAACACTACAGAATTATCTGGAAATTTGATATATCTAAGAAAATGTTTTTACATAAAAAGCAGGAACTCTGTTATAGTTGTTAAACTGATAGGATGTGTTAGATAAGTATTATAACTTGTACCAATAAAGCTGCAGGTCGACTTATAATAGCGCATTTTGTTTATCAGTTCTTGAGGTCTGAACCAATGCAAATTCTAATCAATGCTTATGACTTGGGCCCAGGACTTGGTTATAACATATTTTTTATTTGGCATCAGATCGTGTACTGGGACGAGATCTTTACATATCTGATGAAAATCATCTGAAGTAGACCAACTTGATAAAGCATATTTTTACATATTTTACCAATTTTGCTTCTTTACAAATTTCTTCAATTTTCTCGTAATAAGACATATTTCTGTATAATTTCGTAATTATCTTGCATATACTGTTGTTTTATAATTTAATTTTTCTTCATACATTTAGCACAACTGATAGTTCATATTATTGATGCTAGGATAAGAAAATGACGAATGAAGAATTTAAAAGCAGTTGCAGTCTTCTTTTACCAACTGAAAATAGAACAATAATACCCCCTTTTTTATCCCGCTGACAATTAATATTCATTGAAACATTATTGAGGGAAGATGTTATCTCATTGTTAGGGGCATGCATATTTCGTTTTTAATGAAAAAACTAAATTTGAAAAAAACATTGTAGTGTTAATTTTTCATGTTTTTGAAAGGTGTGAGATGCATTTTGTGACCATATTTTGTCACGAAATAATGCGAAATGAACTGCAAAAAGCGAAATTAACTCTTAAACACGAAATTCAGGGTTTATTCACCGACGCGACACCTTCTGAAGTCTGAAATAAACTTAATACTCTGGTAACTACATAAATGTGATATTAGAAGTGAAATGTTAATTCTGTGGAATAAGTGTAGTTTTTAAATCAAATTTAGGATTATATTCACAATTTTAAAACCAATATGTCTTTTTATATACCACTTTTCATCCATTTTTTCACCGCTATAACACCGATATTTTATTTTATTTACTGCTTTTGAACCCGAAATTGACTCCGTTTTTGTACCGATATTTTGCTTTTTTATTTACCAAAAATATGTGCCTCTACTCATTGTTGTGCAGGATTCTGGCTTCATTTAATACTCCACCCCCAGCCTAGTCTATCTTCCCTGGAAGATACTGAATCCCATGTTATGAGAAATTCAAAAGTACTGTAGTGCATATTTTTGGATTTACTAGGAATATTTCTACCTTTTTCTGACATATTTTTCAATTTTTGACATAATTACATATATATTTTACAGTTTTATAGAACATAACGTTCCGGGCCCTACTTATGGCCGTACTCTTGCAGATGTTGCTTATGCCAACACTTCAGTATTATAGAAATATACGGTGAGTCACATAATTATTCGGACAGATAAGATTTCTGAATATTTACTGACGTAGTCGTGATATAATACGATGATAAATATATAATATTTATTTAACAAACAAAACACAATATGAGCACACTGTTAATTATCTTCAATTATGTTTAATATAATATATTAGTAAAATATTTTCATTAAACAAAACAAACATTGTTTGTGGGTTAAACAAAATTATTCGGACACATGGAAGGAGAGACAGGAAAACACGCTTGAAAAGCAACGAACAGAAATGTCAGTATCTGGTAGGCATCCCTTTCAATTTTAATACCTCGGATAAACGATTTGGCATACTATCTACCAATTTTCTGGTGTACACTGGCGATATGTTGGCCCATTCATGTTGAAGTCTCTCCTTGAGGTCTGCCTTCGAGGTTATAGGTGTTTTCCTCACTTCTTTTTCCAACTTACACCAGAGGTGCTCAATGACGTTCAAGTCTGGAGACTGCGGTGGAGGATGGAGCACTTTTGGGCAGTTGTACAATAACCATTCTTGTACTACGCGGGAAGTGTGCTTCGGGTCATTATCTTGATAAAACATAAAGTTACAAAGAATGCCCATCATTTCAGCACTAGTCTTTAGATTTGACTTCAGAATGTCAAGGTAAAGGTACCTGTCCATTGTCTGTTCGATGAAAGCCAATTTACCAACGCCTTGGGCCGACATGCAGCCCCAAACCATTACGTGACCACCCCCGTGCTTCACTGTTGCTTGCAAATTTTTCCCTCGGAGCTCCTCATTTGGTTTACGCCACACTGTTACCCTCCCATCTGACTCACAAATATTGAATTTACTCTCGTCAGTGAAAATTACCCGATTCCAACATGTCTGATCCTTTCCTAAGTGTTCCTTTGCGAACACCAGTCTTTTTGTCCTGTTTGGCTTACTTACAAATGGCTTTCTCCTGGCTACACGGCCATGATAGTTTGCCCTTCTGAGCACTCTTCGTATAGTTTTAGGATGACTATGCTTTCCACACTCCTCAGCTATCTCAGCACACACCAATGGAGCACTCATCTTTGTTTTTTCTTTAATTTTCCTCAAGATTACTGTCTCTTCTCTGGGGGAGAAAATTCTTGGTCTCCCTGTATGACCATGGGACTCGATCCTGTCTTCATCTTTAAATCGCTTAATAATATCTGCAACTGTACTTTTTTTCATTTTCAACATTGAGGCAATTGTACGGTAAGTTTTACCCTTAGCGTGGTGCCATATCACTAACTGACGTTGTTCAAATGAACTTTCCTTTCCTCTTCGCCCTATTTCTACATAGAAAATGTTCTTATATCACAACTTTGTTAAACAAAACGCGATCGTAATTGCTACAGAAACCTACAGGAAACCAGAGTTAATATATATGAACAGAGTATGAATCAATTTGTAAATCGAAATTGTCACTGTATCGCAAACTTACGTTAACATTTACTATGTGTCCGAATAATTTTGTGGCACTATTTTTGCAACGGTAGGGATTCATCCTTCGTTATATTGTTGCTGATGTTCGTTTTTTAACCTTTTATCGACCAACATGACATTTTTTAAACGAAAATCAACTTCAACGCTGTACACAGATTTCACTCCCTTCCCGCTCATAAACGTTAGAAATTTACTGTGTGTCCGAATAATTATGTGACTCACTGTAAACTTAACATGAAGAACATGAAATATTAAAATAAGAGTATTACTAGATGGTCAACTAATCCTGACTGAGCTTTGCTAATTTACATATTTCTTCTGTGCATTTGTGGGTGTAACATACATGTAGTGTTTGCAGAATGGGCTTAGTTTAGTGTTTTTTCCTGCATTTAATGCTAAACCTGGCCTTGCCTTGAATTACCAGAATTCATGAATAATTTTTGTTTTTATTTTTTCCTCTTCCAGTATGCAAAACAGCTTGTGTATGACCTGATAGCAGAGAAAGAAATGCAGGTAAATATTCACTTCAGCACTATTTATTTCGCCTTGTAATGCCTGATGAAAAAGGTATGACTTCTGTTAAAAGTTTTATGTATTGCTTGATTTACCAGCTAGGAATTTTACAGATTATAGAAGTTCGTCACCTATTTTTTTAGTCATTTTTTGTGCACTGCTTGCCTTTGGCATTTTTATGAAACATACTTATGATGTGACATTAAGAATGTATTTTAATGTTATTGAAAGAGCATAAAAAATCACTTGTATAGTAGATCCAGGCCTATTTGTCAATAAATGGATTAGTTCATATTGTTGAAAGGTGTGCCTGGAGGACGTGTATTTTGGGTGCTATGCAGTTATTCTTGTAGGGTAGTTGAAGTACACTTATTTTCACATCCAGATTGTTATAATTTGAATAGGTATAAAGGTTACTTGTATGCTAAGGAAATTTGTGGTTAAATTGTTGCTCTGAAGAATGTAGCTTTATTGCTTAATACTTGTATCATGTGCTATCTTTAAGAATGATGAATAACATGCTTGCTTTGTCTATTTGGTTAGCTGCATAAGTAGGAGCAACTTGCATAATTTTTTAAAAAAATTAGGGTGTTGTCCCCAAGTGTGTTACGTAGTGGGAACTGTAGTTATGGTTCCCAACTATCCCTTCTCCAATACCTGCATTGGATGTTGGGAGCATGGTTTGCTTTTGTCCTTTGATAGTTTCGTTTCTCATCAGGCCTTTACCCGTGGTCAACGTGGGCCAAACCAAGGATTCAGTGAATACGGAGGTGGTCCCGATTCAGCAGAGGTAGGGGTTATAAGTATTGTTCAGTAATTGCAGCCGTTTCATGTATTACATTGTTTCTCGGTAATGCAAATCTCCTTACATGCCAGAGTTTCCCACAAGTTTTCTGATGCTGAAGGAAGTTTGTTTTTGTTTTGAAAATTGATTTCCTTCCCATTGAAATTGTGTATTAGCATGTTCAGGCATCTGAAGGAGTGTTGTCTGTGGTGCAGTTTAATGTTCTGGCATTCATTTTGTGCAACACTCCATTCTGCATGTTTATATTCTCTAATTGTATAATTTATTTATTATCTAAGGAAACCCGTGCATGTACATTCAGAAGTTTTTGACTTAGGATTATTATGTGACTATTGATAGGTGCGTGCATGAAGTTAAGGATGCAATGCAACATTCAATTGATTGCCCATAAACCCTGACAGAGGTTTTTTTACATATGTATGTATAGCATGTAGAGATGACCAAACACAAAATTTTGTGATAATTTTCTATCCCGAAATTTGATATTTTCATATTCAGATTATACAATTATCTGAAATACCTGAATGTATTGATTCTCTGGACAGTTTGTTATTTATCTGTTTTGGGGCTCCTCGCATATTGTCATATTAATCCTACTGTATAGATTCTCTCAAAGTCCTCTTCTAATCTATCTGTTTATTCATTTTATGGTTTCTCAGCAGATTTTTTAAATGTTTACCTTTTTTTTAAACTAAAACAGATCTATATCTACATTACTAAGGTCAGTGTAAATGCAGTTTTCCACCGTAACAAAAATGTAAAAGGGTTACAGTTAAGAATGTAACATTGTTTGATGTCCTGATCCTTTACATGGTAATTATTTTCTTAATTCCAGACCATTCTTCCCAGAATAACTTGCTGAACTTGAAAAAGTAAATAGCCATTTGCAGACACAGGTTATCTCAATACTTTGATATCAGGATATCTGATATCCAGATAGCTGTATTATCCAAATTATCTGTTGCATCCGAAATGGATATCAGATATTTTGAAATCTGGATTTTCTATAAACAAGAATCCTCTTGGATAATTTCTTAAGCTCAACAATTTTCAAATACAGTAGATTCTTGATCATATATTTTTAAATCACCTAGAAAACCTTCAAAACTTTTGAGGAAATCAACCTATGGGCGTAACAGCCAAGTCCGGATATATTGAAAATATACCCAGATGCCTGGAAACTTAAAAATCCAGTTGTTTTTGTTTTTTTTGGCCAAGATTAAGAAATGGAAAGAAATTTGCACTTTTTCTTGAACCAGCTTCTTAATGGAAGATATTCTACACAAAAATGTTAAAACGTGGTTGAAATGCCACCAAAAGATCTGCAAGTCTAAAATTGTCTAAATTACCTGTAGAAACCCAGGAATTTAGTTTTGTCAAAATAAGTAGGAAACCCTGTTAAGACCTTAACATATGGAAGGTTTTGTTGTATTGACACCATTAGGGAGTAAGGGGAATGTAAAATGGAGAATCCATGTGAATATTTATTGAATGCAACAAATAAGCTATTTCACAACTTCCTCCTTTTTACTTGTTATATTAGTGATATCAGTTTATTTTAAGAAATAGTGTAAGATGTTTTATTTTAAGTGGAATGCTACTTTGCATAAAAGTAACCCTTCCCTCAACATGAAAATACAGTAAATACATGCATGTCATAACTGCAGTTTTATTAGTTCCCATTTTCATTTTGGACTTTTTTTTTGTCAGTCACATGGTCCGAGTGCAATAGTTCATTTAGAATGTGATTGTGAGATGTATGTTTGTACACACACACACTTAACATGCTGTATATGTAAACACGTTAACGGTGAATAAAAGTTGAATGTACGTAAGAGTAGTTTTGTCATTTTGCATTGTTTTATGTATTCATATGGAGCTGCCTCTGGGGCAGTTCTGATCTGAGTATGCGAGTGCCCTCCGTAAATTTCATCTTAATCATTCATTCTCGTTATTCTAGTTAGCCAAAGTTGCTTAAAAGCAATGCTAAACATGGCAGGAATGCACCTTGTACCCTTTGAACTCTCCAATAATAAACGTTTGGGTGTATTCTCACATTGTGTTTGTCAAAAACAAATGTGTGTCCCCAGAATGTTTTCGTGTATGTGCACATCTCGATGTACATCTGCGAGTTTACTCCTGAAGAACTGAAAGAGGCTCATTCATACCAGAGATTGGGATACCATGGTAGCTTGGGTACCAATTTGCCTGAGCATAAGTGGACTTCAAAGTAGGACTCCTGAAGGTGTTATGTCCCTAAAGTAAGCAATATTTCATAATGATACCTTTAAAATGGAGAAATCATGCCATCTTTGTCTTTGAAAGACATGCACCACTTAAAATATTTTGTTTGTATTTTTTTTAAATTTTACAAACAAATCTCAATGATTTGCAATTACAGTGGAAGACTGATTTTTCCAGATTTTAAATTTCTCCACATTGTTTTACTTTCAAGGTCCCAAAAAAAGGTGACATTTTAAAAAAACTTCCTTATATATTACATGTTCCTACATGCTAAGTTCTTTAGTGTGTCCCCTGAAAAACACAAGGTTGCCCTGTAGTAGGATAGCAATTTGTACTTGTACATGTAAGATTTTTTTTTTCATTTAAAGATTAAGATTACTATTTTCAGATTTACATGTTTGTCTTGTTAGCAGTAGCATGTTAAAATGTGATATACAGTGGAACCTCAATTTTTAAGTTTTTCAAGGGACCAAGCTGGGAAATCAAAATGCAGGGAAATGTAAAATCAAGGAAAGTTTTAAAACATTTTGTTATGTTGGGGAGTTTGAAACCGGAAACGTAAAATTGGGGTTCCACTATATATATATATACACATTGGAACTTTGAATTTATGTTCCCAGATTTTACATTTTCATGCATTATACATTCAACCTTGATGGTCCCAACATGCAAAATGTTATATAATTTTTCTGCATTTCAAGTTTTTCCACCCTGGTCCCCTGAAAAATGTAAAATCGATGTTCCACTCTATTAGGTATTGCTATTCTTCCAAATAATATGTGGTAGAGTACTCTACCAGATTATTATATTTTCTTGTTATGCAATTTTTAAATGTCAACTAATGCATACCCATGCCAAACAAAGTGCTTATGTGCAGAAAGATTTTTTTTTTTACTATAACATGTCTGCTATTTGCTCTGGTGATGGACAACTACATATAACCAGTTTCATCAAAACTTTAAAAATTATTATTATAGTGGTGTTTTGCTGGGCTTTTGTGTGTAGAGCTATGGGTTAATCACTATCATCTACGAATAGACTTAAAATAGGTGGTGTAGCATTTCATTTGTCATAGTCTATTGATAGCACATTTTCTAATTAGTTCTTTTTTTGAGGTGAAATGTTTGGATCTCCTACAAAGTTCGTTCACAAAGGTCTGTTACTAACATTCCACTGACTGCTTCTGTAGTGCATTTCAAAACACAGGCATCATTGGCATCTTGTAACACTGCATGATCTGTAGGAGACTGGACCACTGCTTTCATGCCACAAAATCCGCCAAAATTGCACCGCTTTTCTCGGTGTTACAAAACATGGTCGTTACAATGTGAAAAATCATGGGAAATGGCCAGACTTGTATGGTTTTTAAAATTATAATTAATTGCTCAAGAAACCAAACCTGGTAATTTGTATTTGCACCTGTTAATATATACATGTTATATGCAGTGACATAGTGAAAACATGTGTAATTCCATGGGGCTGTCCAAATTCACAGTTTTTGGGTGCAAACATTTTGGAAATAAGTGCGCATTATACATGAGTAAATATGGTAAATAAATTTCCTTTTTTACCCTACCCCTTGCCCCTTTCATCATCCCTTAATATTTGGATTGTGGAAAGGGAATAACTAAAAAAAAAAGCATTCAGTAACAATTGGCTATTCCCTAACTACACTGCTCAAAATAATTAGGGGATCACGCAAAAATAAGTAGGAGATCAGACCAGATATCAAAACTCATGTAGGCATACTAATACCAGATCCTTTATTACATTCTGAGATTAGTTACAACAAGATATGCTGTCATGATACCTGATGTTAATGACATTAGTGACATGTGACACGATATGACAATTAGAGCATCAGTAGGACATCACAAAAAAGGGCACAAAAACAGACACAAACACTACAGCAGCTCTCCTCTAGTACGGTGTATGGTCTCCCCTAACGGCCAATACTGCTGCACACCTGCGTGGCATGCAATCAATGAGCTGTTGGGGGATACGTCGCCACTCTGCCAGAAGGGCAATTTCCAGCTCTGCACGAGTTGTGGGAGGTGCTGATCGAGCTGCAACTTGTCGGCCTGGTGCATCCCAGATGTGCTTGTTTGGGTTTAAGTCTGGAGAGCAAGCTGGCCAGGGCAGACGCTCGATACCCTCCTGGTCCAGCATGTCGTCCACCAACCCAGCTCGGTGTGGACGAGCATTATCATCCATGAAACGGAAAGAATCACCAATGGCACCAGCATAAGGCACGACATAAGGTCGGAGGATCTGGTCTCTATACCTTCGAGCTGTCAAGGTGCCTTCGCGGATGATGTGCAGGTCCGAATGTCCACCAATACTGATTCCTGCCCACACCATCAGTCCACCGCCACCATATCGGGAGCGTTCGTGCAAAAAGCTGGGTTGTTTCGTGTTCTGCGTTCCTTCCAGATGAGAACACGCCGACTGTCAGGTTCCACACTGAATCGCGACTCATCAGAGAACAGAACGGACCTCCATTCGGTATGTCCCCAACCACGATGTTCCTCAGCCCAGTTTCTACGGGCTATACGGTGTTGTAACATTAATGGAACACACACCATGGGCGTACGTGCATAGAGGCCACCTTCATGAAAACGATTATGGACAGTTTGAGATTACAATCTGCATCCTGTTGCTGTTTGCCAGGCACATTGCAGTAGCGTTGCATTCTGCCCCCTGTTCCGACGGGCTGTGATTAAGAGATAATGGTCCTCCCTCGATGTTGTTGCTTGTGGACGACCTTGGTCTTGTCTTCTGCGAACACGTCCTGTTGTTTCAAAACGATTCCATAGTCTGGAAATCACACTTTGCGACACTCCAATGGCGAGTGCTAGATGGCGTTGTGACTGCCCAACTTCAATCCTTCCTATGGCTCTCCAAGCCATAGCTTTAAGTAAATCACGTTGGTATGGCATTGCCTTTCTCACCTGAACCTTTGCCGTCCCCAACTGAACTGTATCGCTAACCAGAGACGACTAGCATACAACTCCAGCACGCACACACTCCTCCCCTCTACCCTTTGATATCACCAGTGCAAAGGTTACGTCATGTTTAATGCACTGGAACTTTAGTTTACGGGTCTTTAGCAGCTGATTGTAGCTCATACAGGCCCTGACAACATATCTGGTCTGATCCCCTACTTATTTTTGCCTGATCCCCTAATTATTTTGAGCAGTGTAGTTTGCCCCACCTTACCCATAAATGAACATGCTTTGTTAAATAACATGAAAAGATGTTATCTGTATTAATAATGTGTTGCTTTTGTGTGATAAGGTTCCTGTCCCACGGGCAGCGGTGGGTGTTGTCATTGGAAAGGGTGGTGACATGATTAAGAAGATACAGACTGAGACTGGAGCGTGGGTGCAGTTCCAGCAAGATTGTGACGATGGCCCTGGGGACAGGAGGTGTCTCTTAACAGGGCAGCCAGACCAAATAGAACAGGCTAGGAGACGGATTGAAGACCTCATCGACAGTGTGTTGGTAAGCAGTTACACACCTCCTGTAACCATTGCGAATGAAAGCAGATGGTCTTCATTCTTGGGAGGGCAACAGTAGTGTCGGGGAGACCTTATTGTGTGTGCCACAAATTCAGAATTCGCATGACAAAAAAGAAAAGGAAATAAAGTGAGACATGCTTGTTGCCTCGGATGACACGATGGCTTCGAAATTTTGCTTCATGCCCAAAAGTCAGTGGAATGTTTCAGAGCTTTTTCATTTTGTTTCGGTATTGTCATCTGGAATCCAGAATGTCTGCCAATGATTATGGGAATGTGGTGAGGCAGTCCCTGAAATTTGATGTGGATGTACCTGGGGGAAGGGGGTAAACTTTTAGTTTGCCACATTACCAGTTTCTTTTCGTCTTTCTCCCTCCTTGCACAAAGATGGTTGTCTTCAACTCCACAGTTTAAGTGGTGCTGATATTTCAGTCTGAAATGTGTAGCCAGAAACAAAGTGAAGAATGGATTTTGGATCATGCTTCTGGTAAAGTGCTTCTGAGAATGGAAGGTAAGACAGTGGCTACTACTTCATTCCTGTAAGCGTGCAAAACTGTTTTTGATCATTATCTTATAGTGTTAAAGCTAGAATTAGCACTATAGTTATATTCTCCTATAACAACATACGTTAAGTAATAGACAATTACTAAAGCAAGCAAGCATGTCGTTCGTTATTATTGAAATAGCACATGATAGAGAGGTCGTAAAATATCATATAAATGCTTATTCTGAAGATCCAGGTAATGGAATAGTGGCATAAGTCTGTGATATTATATATAATAAACTCTAGTTATAGAAACTGAAGCTCTAGTAGTGTGTGGGCGCATGCACATGCATGTGTATGGCACAGAGGGGTGCGATATAATATGTTGGGAGTAAATTGAGTAAATAGATATACACATTATGATGTATCTTAGTATACATGTTATAGATTTTTTTTTTTAGTCCTTAAGTTAAAATAATGTAGGCTACTAATGTACCTGTGATTTATATCTAGTAAATAATTTTGCAGTGAAATACAGTGTTGAAGCAAAAATAATCACATGGTAAATACATCATTACCACTATGTGATTATTTGATCAGCTTGGTTGTATTAAAGACTTCTTGAAACTGATGCATGCCAGCTTTCAGTATTAAAATAATAATTTATTAACTTAAGGAGATTACAATTGAAGCAAACTGTATAAATCAGGGATTTTTGTTTTCTTCATTATTGTTGTAACAATTACAAAGTTTTTCTGTTGTGTGCTGTACCACAAAGCTGTTTTTTTAACAATGGTTGCAAAAGTAGAGCTTTATCATTAATATACCGGTTGAAAATATAAAATGAAACAATTTAAAAAAAGTATGCACTAAACTGATTTCCTCTTTTTTATCTTTATACATGTGAAAAATGTGATTTAGGCAAGAATGCCTAACCTGTGAAAGCCTCTTGGTAAAAAATGAGTAATGATGTATGCAGTTCTAGCTTTCTTAAGAGATAATGTGACATAAGATCATGATTGCAACATTGTCTTTATTGCAATAAATGCATTTGCACAAACATTGAACACAACTTTTAAATTATCTTGGAAAAAATTCAGGTGGGCATTGTTTGTTGTATATGTATTTCTTCACAACCTTCTTAGGCCTTGGAGAGAAGCGGTGTGGAAGGACTAATTTCTTCATCTCCGGATCATAAAGATATGCCCAAATTTCATAAGGTCACCAGATCAGGAGAGAACTTTTCATGATTGGCTACAAGCTCGTCCAACAGATTAGAGCAGATATTCACTCTTATCCACTTTATTTTGGGTGTCGACTGGTACCAACTTTGCAAACACTTTACAATCTTCTGTCACCTTCTGCATCTCATTGAGACCACAGTCCAGTTGTGCACAAAGCTCTAGAATTCACATGACACTTATCTTCTCCCCTGGCTTATTCATGGCTTCCATTATCCTTCTGTTAATGTTTGTACAAAAACATCCTCTGCACCTTGTGAGATGCTGTACTAAACTTGTCTAGTCTGGTGTGCACTGTAATACTGGGTAAATTACAAGAGTGCTATTCGGAAATCAAACTTCCCGAGAGGCATGAAATAAGGAAAACATATATTTGTTATACATGAAAGTTGCACATGTGAACTATTTTACAACATAATTGCCATCTAAATTCATCAGGCATTTGTCAGTGAACGCACTTTCTTCTGTATACCCTCGTTGCCACCAGGGAATCTGCCATTCTCAAACACCATCCATCAGCTCCTAATTTTGGTACCCATCTTGCACAAAACTTGATAACCCAGCCTCACAGGCTGTCTCATAGAGGGGGTTGCCCAATTTCAGGAAATTCTTGACTCTTTGTGTACTGTATATTGTGAAGTGGCAGTATTCGTAAACCATGTTATCCACTCATTCAAGGTCATCCAGCACAACAGACTGTCTTCCTTGTCCTCCTTAATCACACACATGAGTTCTTCCCTCTTGAAATTTCCGGCACCATTTCCTGACACAACCTTCACTCATGACTTTCTCTCCATGCATGACACTCATTCTACAAATGATTTCAAGCTTCCAGCTGCGCTATGGGCTTGCACCTGCAAAACCATATTACACCATTAACCTCGCGGGAGCATCTATTGTACCAGCAATGGTTTTCTGCCCACTACACACCAAGCCTAAAAACACTGTGACCAACCACTTGACATGCCGTGAGTCAACACGTGACAGCTTATTTCTGTTCATGCACCTTCATCAGACATTTTTACAATATTATAACTGCAACATTCATGAAACTAAGAATAAATGTCTGATGGAGGAAGTATGTGTTCTTCCGAAAGGTTGTAAAATTTTGGGTTTATAACCTTGTACGAACCATAAACTACAGGAGAAGTAATTCTACAATACAAGCAACAGCAATACGTATATGAACGTATTTTTCGGCCGATTTTCCTGGGAAAAGGGTCATTACTTGGAGAGGGTCGTTATATTCGGGGACGTAGAATCGAGACTTGACTGTAATTGACATTCATAGATTATCGGTTTTTTGTTTTTGCAGGATGACTGGAGTCCTAGAACTGCAAAGTTACTTTGATAATCTTTAGATACTTCTTAGAGAAAAAAAAAACAATTAAAATCTTGCGTTGTTGCTTCGAAGGACATTTCCGAAATGAGTTTGTTAAATGTAGTAACAATATTTGACATTCCAGTATGTCATATCTTTATATGCATATAAATTAGAGATTGGACGGATTAATCGGTATGGGCTGATATAGGCATATTGGTGTATCAATTTATCGATAAAATTACCGATTATTTTACCGATCCGATATATCGATTATTATCTGATAATTTAGTGCAAAATTTTGCCATTTTGTTGTAATTTTTATGGATAATATCCATGCCCTACTTTCCAAAAAAGTAAATGTCTAAATACGCAATTTATCTTGCACTGCAGTCACCTTGAAACACACACTTATTAAAGAGGTCAGTGAACCTTTCAGGTTCTTCAAGGACAATTTCTAATTTTATATCGGATCGGTAGAATATTGGTATCGGTAAATTTTATATCTGTACTTTACCGGTATCTGCCAAAATTTCATATCGACCCATCCCTTATATAAATAAACAAAAAAGAGAAAACTATTTGTATATTTGCCATGTGGTTCTGGTTTTGTTCCAAACCAGCCATCCTGAAATGGTTAAATTTGTTTGAATGTAACCATTTTAAGATGTAGGACCATATAGTCTGTTGTTCAGAGACAACAGCTGAACCTAAATAGAAATCACTCCATGGTCCTCTATGTTGGTGCCATTTTCTTGCTTCGGCATGGAGTCAAAAACACATGCAAAGTTGTCTGGCTGTTATCACAAATTGGATGTTTTTTGTAAAATTTTCCCAGAGACATGTACAATATTTGCGAATTATGTTCACTAATAACTGTTAACGATATTCTTTCCAGCGCAGGGACAATGAGATGGGAAGAGGACGAGGTCGAGGTGGCCCTCCACCACCTTTTGATAGAATGGGTCGCGGAGGACCAGGGGGCGAGTATGGTCCCGGACCAGGAGGGCCCGGTGGTTGGGACAGAAGACCAGGAGGAATGCAGCCACCCAACCAAATGGGTGACAAGCAAGAAATTACTTTCACAGTACCTGCAGCCAAGTGTGGAATAATAATTGGGAGAGGTGTGTAGATACAAATATTTAAAATATGCTGTTGCCTATTTCATACATGTTTGCAAAACATCAAAAAATACAGTATTTCAGAGAGGCTTATGATTGGTTCTGAACCTTTGGCCATTTTTGTGCATTCTTATGATTGGTTCTGAACCTTTGACCATTTTTGTGCATTAATGCCAATGTATAGAACTGAAAAATTTGTACTGTTATCATTTCTGGTCCCATTGAAAGGAAGGGGAGGGGGTTCGTGCGGCATTAGTTCTTTACTAACAATTCCAGCCATCCTCCATGAATGAAATGCATAGGAATATTGGGCATCACTTATGCTACAATTTGGTTATTGATTGGTAAGTCTGTAATGTATTGGTAAAACCCATTGCTGTAATATATCTATAAATAGGCTATAATGTAGCACAAATTTGCCATTTAATTATTTTTATGAATAAAAGTATATTTAATATACCTGTTCTTGTAAGTACCGTATTTATAAGTTAATTACATGCAATTCCAGAAAAGTTCACATTGTACATGCACAAACACGGTTAATACTGAAAAAAAAAAATTGTTCAGAGACTAAAATATAGTACCCTTACAGTGATCCACATATTTCTGATTTTGTTTTTTTGGCCAAATTTCACCAAAATTGTTGTTCTTAATGTGCATCATGAGATATTGAAAATTATTAAAAAATAGTTTTTCTTGTATGTACGCATTGCTTGCATTGTAGAATTATTTTCCTGTAGTTTACGGTTATTACAAGCATAAGAAAACAGTTTTTCGTTGTGACGTTTCAGATGTGTTCAAAATATTTTTTTATCTGAAATAAAAATAAAACAGACTGCTTCTTTTCACAGTTAGGTTGCTATATTACAACAATGTAACATTGACAACATCCATTATATAACGGATTCTTTTTGTTGAAAAAATTGCTAACCATTGTTATAACTGTATCTTTAGTCAATATTAAAATAAATGATTAAGGAAGCGTGTGTTCTCCTGAGCAACTAAAAATTGTTTTCTTATGCTTGTAATGACCATAAACTACAGGAAAATAATTATTAAAAAATGTATTAGGATCATGCCAATAGGGGTGTTGGGTTGAAGCCCAATGTGAAAATGGGATAAATAAATATGCCCACATGCCAATAGGGGTGTTGGGTTGAAGCCCAATGTGAAAATGGGATAAATAAATAATATGCCCACATTAGGGGATTATGGATTGTTACCAACAATGTTATTGGTCTTTGTGCAGCATCATGTAGACAATTAGAGAAATACTTGGAAAGAAGTAGCAGGCTCCAAATTAAAAAAGAAAAGGGCACTTGGGAAGCCCTGGCCTTTAGGAGGCTACTACTGCACATGGAGTTTCATTTTAGTTTAGTTTAAGTGTGTAGATGAAATTGTTGAATAAATATTGATGCAGAATCATAGTTAGATCAGTCAATAGTGGAGAGATCTATAATCTGTATGAAGAAAGTATCAAGCATTTCCACCTGTGACTTAGTCATCTAGTAGGACACTAGTAAGTGTCTTGCCTGCAGGAAGGCTATATCAGGGTACTGAACTTCTAAAGTTAGTCAACTAAATTTAATAACTTTTCAGTTTCACTGAAATGTCACTACATTATATCCACAGTAAGACTGAAGCAGATTAATCAGGACAATATTGATCAGTCTTTATCAAAAATTTCTGTAATCTGAAACTTTCTCACATAAATGTGGTTTTATTTCTCCGGTATAAAACTAAAATTGGCCTACATTTTATGATTTTCTAAATAATGGATCTCATTTGTAGGACAAACTTCCACCAGAGTAAGTAATTACACATTTGAGTTAACTAATAATTGTGGATTGTATTTTGGTGTGTATATTATATTCTGTTTACTATTCCTCCATTAGGTGGTGAAACAATTAAGCAAATCAACCAACAAACAGGTGCACACTGTGAGCTGGACCGAAGGCCACCACCCAATCCTAACGAGAAAGTGTTTGTCATTCGAGGTGCTCCAGACCAGATAGAACATGCAAAGAGGCTCATTACAGAGAAGATAGGAATGGTAACTATTGAAATCTGTTGCATGCACACACAACATTCCCCCAATCTTGAAACTAGCACACTATTGGCTGAGAAAATGCCTTGGTATTTGTAAAGCGAGATAAATTATAAGTTCATGGTGTGGTGCAGTAATATCTTTCAGGATATTATATTAAAAATTGCTTTGGTTTTGAATGTTTTTTCTTATTCTTGTGATATAAATTTCAATCTCTGCTTTTGTTAACATAAATTATGGTCTAATCCATGTTGAGGAAGGCACCAAATCTAAATTAATGTTGCAAGAGTAAGAACAATATTTGTATTAAAATATATAGTCAAATGTACCCGGAGTAGTTGTTTATGAGTAGTAAGTATAGTTACAATTCTAGAATAACAATTTCTTAATCATATTGTAGCAGTTGTTTGGATAACTTTCCAAACACACCAACATAAAGCTTTACATATTACGATCCATATTCCAGTTTCTTTGCACAGACTATTACATGATAACAGTTTTTTTTTTCCTTCCTCTAGAGCAGTTTCCTAATAGTTATTATTTTATATTATTTATTGTTTTATTCCTAGTGTAACAATTTTGAAATGTTTTGCATTATATTTTAATTATGGCTGAGCCTATATCCATAAAAATGCCAAAACTCTTAGATTCCTTCTGATACTGAGTCTTGAAAATGTAACAGATAATATTATTGTGTATATATTGCATTCCAATTATATGCATCAACTTGCTTTAAAATATTCAAGAAGTAGCATCAAAATATTAAAATACCCAGTATATAAACAAAAAAAATGCATTTTTCTCCTCAATGTTGGTGCAAAATAAATGAAAGCTTCAAATTTTGCACAATTTCAAGGATAATAAGACTGAAAATGCTGTGCAGACATTGGAAAAGACACAAATGCCAGGCATCAGTATATAAGTTGCAACGGATACTTTCCTCCTCCTTACCTATGCACTGGCATTGATATTGGCTCATCCCCAACTGCTAATTCTTGTAAAGGCATAAACTTCTATTCATATATTCTCCATAATGTTTTGTGCTTATTGTAAGAAGAGAACTGATTTTGTAACCTTTTTTTTATTACACATATTTTTGTTTCACAAGATACTATGTCAAAACATAGTGAAGATGAATTTTGTCACTACTTTAATAACATGTGTAACATGTAAAAATTACTTAAATTTTACTCATTATAAGAAGGTAAAATAGCCTTCAGCAATACTAAAGAGTCCAGAGGTATGCCGATTATGTATTTGTTACCAGTTCCTATGGGAGCATGAACAGGCTGCTAAATTGAAGCAGAATGTGTATTTTCAGTCCCAGCCGGGGCCTGCCCCACCTCCGATGCAGTATCTTATTGGTCAGGGTCCTGGACCTGGTGGGTAAGTATCAAGACAGTCAATGTTGTTACTTTGAAATTTACATGTATAATTTGGTAAAGGTGTAGTGGTATCATGTAGGTTCATATAATCAGGGTGGCGGCAGACCTGGGAAACCGGGAAAAGGCAGGGAATTTTGTTTTGATTTTTTTTATGTGATTGAATGAATGTACCAGGCATTTGCTTTGAAAGATGTTATGAAGCATTACATGGGAACAGGAAATCTTGTTGCTAAGTCTGAGCATCAACTTTTAGGTCTCTTTTATACACAACACAATTACAGTGCCAGAAACTAGTGATGGGAGGTGGGGGGGAAGAGATTTCCAGAGGGGCAGAAAAAAAAACCTCTAAATGTTACGTGGGAAATGCATTGAATTATCATTTTTTTCTTGTCTGCATGGGAGTAGTAAGGGCACAGGACTGTCAACAAATAGAGGGGATGGGGGATGTCGTAGTATGGCATTTTGTCTGACATTCTGAAGGAACATGAAAACAAATAAGGGCACTACGCAACTCTGTAATTTGTCGAATGTCGTGATACAGCATTTGTCAGATTAGCATTTTAAGCTCAAATGATGTTGGTTTTTGTTGGATATCGCCATCCGACTAACATTGAACTTCGACAAAATGTCTCACTACAACATCGACAAAAATCACATGCATGACACTCTTATGAAATTGATTGTTTTTGGATGTCTTCAGACTGCAACATCTGACGAAAATGAGCCTTGTACATCAGTTTGTCTGCTGTTCTACCACATTTCATTGAACAAACGTTTTGGCTCTGTTTAAGCATGCAATTTTTGTCGAACGTAGCAGTTTGATATTTGTCATTCTGCGACATCCAACAAGAATTGCATGCATTGCGCTCTTACGAAACAGATGTTTCTTGGATGTTCCAGTATTGCTTTTGTTATCGTTTACGACGTTGTCAGATGGAACATCCAACAAAAATCACATGCATAAACTGAGCCTTAGTCTGCTGCTGGAATTTTATTACTCTTCTTTCTAATTTAACCTAATTTAATGTAGCAATCCCTACAAAGGTTTTTTTTCCCCTTGTCTTAATACTGGTTTTGCACAACTTACAATGCATTTACAACAACATTGAAGTATTCTTTGATATCAAGATGAATCCAACAAATCAAGATATATATATGTTGAATAGTATCACAAATAGGTGAAACAAAAATCTGCATTGGTAAACGTTATAAAAATTTGACAAGTGCATGTTTTCTGCAACATTCATATTACAATTAACACCCCCCCCCTCCTCTGTCCTGTCTGTTTAATCTCATGAGAGTTGGATATTAATCTGTCACTGAGTCAAGGTAATGTGCAATGTTATGAAATAAAATACTAACAATAAATATGTAAAATTTTAATATTATAATTACACAAATCAGTGTTAACTGCATATCACTTTCTTCAGTAATTGAAATTTCTCTGCCAGCCCTGCTAAATTGTCACATTTCATCTACTGATTTATACAAGGGACATGCATAAAGTAAGTTCCAATTAGCAGGTACATTGCTTGATTTTTTGCAAACGTGATAAAAGTGTAAAATGTTAATTGCTGCGAAGTAGTGTTTATGAATGTGCAGAGATGTCTGGACACATTTTCCACCCATTCAAAATAGTGAAATAATGTGAATATGGCATAAAATGTGAATTGTTGGCATTCTTCACCAATTTTAAAAACTACTTAACGAAAAAATATCTTGAAATGTAACGTTCTTTTATTATTTTAGGCTTATAGAAACAAAATGTGCCATATTTGTGTGTATAGAACGTGCAAGATTTCCAACATTTTTATCCAATAAAATACCATAATTCATGTTATACATTGAAGAATACCTATATACACATTAAATCTCATATTTCCCACGATTTTTTTAACTTCTATCAGAACAATTTGCTCCACAGAGCAAAGTATCGGGGTTCTGACAGGAGATCAAGTGCATATCTACAGTCACAGGGGAGTCGTAACACCGGCATGTGTAGAGCGAGAAATAATGGTAAATATCTTTGTTAAAAACTGTCGCGAAGATATGTAGACAATGTGACCTACAAAATAAAATGATTGTTTAAAAGCACAATGGAAGTGTACGTTTTGCTATGTTTGCAGGAAAATGTTTTAAAATAAACACAAATTTTGGTAAATATAAAACTAAAAAAAAACGAAGATAATGCTAATTTTTGGTGCCGTAATATATCGGTATGTCATGTAAGATTGATTTCTTTAAAATTGTGGGTGTGTTGCTACATATGGTCATTTTGCACCCTTCATTATATATCGAGGAAAATCCGCTTATCTAAAACCCTTAGCTTAAAATTTAAAAGGGGTATGGAAAATAACTTTCCCAAAATAACCCAAGGTATCAAACTCTCACAAAGAGGCATAGGTTATGTGACCTACAATTTGAAACAGTACTTTGAAAACACCATGAAAGTATGAATTTAGGTATATGCCAGAAATGCACTAAATTGAAAATGTAAATGGGAAAGGGGGGGGGGGAGAATGGCACAAATTTAGAAAAAATAAAGATCCCTACCGATTAGGCATAAATAAAACAAGAATATCAGTAGTTATTTATTTTACTTAGTTGATTTAGTTTATAATTGTCAGGGGAAAATTTAATTTTTGTCCTGGAAGAGTCCGGGAATTTCATTTCTGCTTGTTTGTAGCCACCCTAATAGATAATTATGCAATTGATTTCATTCAGTGTGTGGAACCTTTTACTGGCATGATATTATTTTTAGGATAGAAAATATCATTTATTGTGTTCCCATTAATGCATAAAGTTTACAAACCCCTTTCATGAAATTTTTTTCATGGTTTTGGTATCAGTACAATTCAAATAAGACACAATATACGATACATTTTCATTTTTACACTGTATGTAAGAGATACAGTGCGTCCGGTAAATCGGACACTGTGCACTACGATCACTTCCGTGTGTCCATTAAATCGGACACTGTGCACTACGATCACTTCCGTGTGATAAATAGCTGTCCCAAGGAAAAAGTATTGCTGTGCAAAATATGTAACCAAAAGAAAATAAAACACTTAAGATCAGTCATGTGCAGTGGCGGATATTGGGTTCCAAAACCGGGGGGGCAGAGGGGGCAAGGTGCCAAATGTAGGGGGGCAAAGACAGTATATTTCCCTTTGCAGATTAGGTTTATAATAGTGCAGGTGCAAAAGTGACGAAAAATGGGGGGCAACTACCCCCCTATTCGTCGCCACTGGTCATGTGTATGTTTGCATAAATACATACACATATTTCGAAGAAACAATACAAATGGAAACATTTGCAATAGAAATCAACAAATATACACAGAATTGTTATTATTACAGTATAGAACACAGTGGTCCGATATCAGATTGTATCTGTGCACAACTGGAAATCTATCATGTAACCACTACTAGAGCTTTTTTGCCCAGTTCTTGAACCCAAACTGGATCAACTTTCCTCTAATGAACTGTTTTGCGTAGTGCCTCCCGTAGTAAGGAATCATACTCTCATCGATGGAAAGTATTTCGTCCACACCCCAATGCTGTTCGAAAGATGAGGAAGAAAAGTTTCTCGAAATATGGCCGTATCTTGTACAGACGATCGGACTCATCTATTTGTGAATTGTCATTCAAATTAATATTATGCAGAATAGTCTCAAACCGACCACAAGGAATGATTTCAGAAAGTATCGAAGGAGTATATTTTTCTTTTGACCAAAACATACGTCTGTTTGAATATGTTGTAAAACCTGACAACAAGAGACCACCAAGAACAACAAGAAGTTCTTCTTTCGTCAAATCAAGACAATATTTTTTTGCGAAGCATACAATTTGGATTGATTTGTTATAAGATTTAGCATGTCCTCATCAAAAAATAAATTATAAAAGTCTAATGGTGATTCACAGTTTCGTGCTTCTTCAGATGGTTCAATAGAGCAGCACTCAGTTTGTAATTAGATTGAAGGTAGACTTTTCTTCCACAAGGGTCTTGATTTTGTCTGAAGACGTATTCTACTTTTTTTTGAAGCACCAGTGTTATGTGTAGTGGTAGATGTAGATGCTACATTACTGGATGAACCTTCACAATCAACACAACTTCATATCTTAGTTTGCACCTCACAAACACTCATTAGCGTATTTCGCCAAAAATTGTTTAGTTTGGCCGCATGCTCATTATCAGATTTATCACTGTCTTCGTCTGTATCCTTGCCATCCACTGGTGGTGTAACATAAATGAGTTGTTCCTCCTCCTCCTCCATATCTTCATTCTCCATAGTAGTCAAAATTTGATAACACACACACACTAAAGCACAAACACGCACACTAATGCACAAACACACACACATTCACAAACTAATGCATAAACACGCACACATTCACACACTAATGCATAAACATGCACACATACATGCATATATACATACACACACTAATGCACACACACACACACACACACACATAAACATACACACACTAATGCACAAACACACACACACACACACACACACACACACACATACACATATATAAACATTGACAATGTCTAAACATCAAAGGTATCGAAAATTTTACAGGAAATGGAAAATCTGCATAAAGTGCTCAATGAGCACAGAGTCCGATATATCGGACACTATATTTTCTCTCGCAATAGCAGCTCAGGGATAAAACTAATGCACAAATTAGTGTTAACATTTTTTATTACTAATGTCTCTTACGCATATTTGTCAAAACACATCTCGGATAAATGTCAACTACTACATATGAATTGAAATTAGCTTTCCCGTTACGCAGAAACGTATTACAGCTCACTCTCCATGCTTCAATCCCCTACAATTTGGCGGGAAATTTTCAATGTTGCCAAACCCGTGGGGTGACATATGCATCACAGAGGTACCAAAGAACTAGATTTGATAAATATAACCAATTAAAGTGAAACAGTGTTACAGAAAATGCAAATATGTCAGTGTCCGATTAATCGGACACCATGCATTAATGGGTTAAATGAAACAAATTTTCAACTACATTGCATCCGTAATAAAAGAAACTTGTCATGTGAAACTCAATTTGTATAGATAATATTCTGGATTTCCTGTACTATACAATCAGTTTTCATCATTAAAAATATGTATTTATTTTGTTTTGTAGCCAGCAGCCACCTCCACAGCATTATGCACCTCAAGGTTGGGGAAATGCATACCAGCATTGGCAGAATCAAGGACATCCTAATGATCCAAGTAAGAATCTTTTTACCCTTAAGATTTATTTTTGATGAACAGGTAAATAAGTGAACAAGTAAAAATATATGCAAACAAAGAAGCGTATCACTGCCGTATTGAAAATGTTGAACTTGAAGTTAATGCTTCACCAAGTTCAGTTATTGTGTGCAACTAAGCATGGATATTTTAGAAATGTGTCTGAAATTTTACTTCGGGCACCTTTCATTTCTTGGCCGAAACAGGTAGAGAAGGCACTCGGCCAACAAAACACTTTTTTGGCAAATTTTATTGCATCTGCACGGGTGGGAAACATATGAAGCGGGAAATGGGAGTTACGACATTTGTAAGAACGAGATTAAATTTTTGCATAAACCTATATGACAAAGCATTAAGCAGGTTGACGATCTTTAGTTGGCCTATGTGACATTGATTATCTGTACAGTTTCCCTTTTTTATGAAGTCCTACAGGTCACAAGAAACAAGTTTCGAATGAAAGTGGTTACTGGAAGTTGTCTGCGAACAGGTCAAGAGTTTCTCGCTCACGGGAAACTGCTGAATCTCAAGCTCGGAGCTAGATAGGTGGGCAAGACTTTCAGGTGCCACGAGTCTTTCTTTTGGAACAATTCTGCGATCTTATCGCTCATTTCTCATCTGGCACTGGTGAATATTTCCAAGGTGGCAACCTGCCATACACATCCAGCGGACATTTTAGGCTGCTTCCCCCAAGTAGTCAGAAGCTCTTAGGACAAGGAAACATGTCAAGGTCAAGTTAAAAAACATCCAAGCTCTCTCCACATTCAATCTTCTCTTGTTGACTTATGCAGGTGTCTACTTCGAATTAAGCGAAACCAGTTTTTCCAAAGTGTCTTCTTGTAAACAACTTATTAAAAATTATCCGTATTTTGATTTATCTATACCCAAATACATTAAAAATCCTATCTTATGGGGTGGGGAATGGGAAACACTTTGGATTAAAGGTCATTATCATCATCCTTCGCAGTTTCCTGCCTCTTGCTGGTGGTAGAGTACTGCGATTAAAGAAGGGCTAATTTGAAGCAGCCAAGCTTCTTCCTTCAGTTACAACTGGCGGAAAGAATCCAAGGTTTTTTTTTCCATATAACTTTCTTAAGTAGCTATCAGACTGAAGTTTCATATGGCATGGGGAGGTTCACACTAAAATGACAAACGACACTACCTACCACAAACCGCTTACAAATGGGATATGTATTTTCCCCTACAGTATGTATAAAGCATTCACTGAGAATGGTCCAGTTTTAGTGACAGGCAAGCAGGAAGAGACAGCAGGAGCTTATTACTCTGGTATGAAGGGTTGCATTTATTTATGAATATTCGTTTTGAAAGTGGCAAGTATTGCTTGTTGTTTGCCACTTGTCACTTGGGTCTGAAAGCTACCTTAGAAGAGGGGCAAAATGTGGGAATCTGCTGTTTTTTTTCTTGGGGGGGGGAGGACAAAGTAGGGAGATATAGACTTTCATTGTATGTGGATAAAACCAAATATTTTTGTAATGATATATAATGCCTATATATCACATTGTTTCTTGGTAGTTGTAAAGATTTACAGTTTAATGTGTCCTGTAAATGTAATATGTAAGGAACTTTTTCTTAATAGATGCTGGTGGACAGGTTCAGATCAACCCACAAACAGGACAGCCTGATTACAGTTCGCAGTGGGCTGAGTATTACCGGTCATTAGGAATGCGTAAAGAGGCTGAAATGATAGAACAGCAAGCAAAAGCTAACAAGGTAAGACACCAGTTCAGTAAAGTCTGTAGGTTAAGGCTCTGCGGGACCTTTGATCACCGCCAGGGCAATTTTTCAAAATTTTTCTCCTTTCGAAAAACCACTTATCACATTCCAAAATTTGAAAAATTACGTAAGCTTAGAATTTCTTCTAGAGCATTAACATGAAGTTCCGTGTGGTTTGCTTTTGCTGTTATCTAGATATTATCAATAGTTTTGTGATTACATAAGTCTATTAATCTATGAGAATATTTTGATAATAGCGAAAGCAAAACATCCAAAAATTCATATCAATGCTTCGGAAGAAATTGTAAGCTGATGTAACTTTTCAGATTTTGGAATGTGATGGTGGTTTTTCATAAGATGAAAATTTTAAAACATCTGCCCTGGTGGTGGCCAAAGGTCTAGCCGAGCCTTGTTGAAACTTTTCAGTTTTAACAAGTGTGATTTGTAGCATGCACAAGAATTCCTTTTTAAGAATGTTTTCCAGTATTTAATCATGATTTACATGGGTGATAAAATTAGATTCTGATCTGATAGGGTCACAATCATATTTTATGTTAAACAGAAACACCTATCGGATTAACAATTCTGGATTCTAGAACTTGGACTTCCAATTTAAAAATAAACCAGTAAACAGCACAAAAATTAATCAAAATTTAGTTTATTCAATTTTTTTCATGTGAGATTTCAATTTTTTATCATAAGAAAAGAAAGTGCAGGTATTTTTATTTTCCAAATGGCCACTCTCTTTGAAATTCTACAAATAAAATACTTGTGGTCTTTTTAAATACAATTCTTAATTTTCAGATTATCAAAAGGTTCTTCTTAACAATTTTGTGAAACAACTTTTTCCTGGGGTAGTCCTACAAATATGATGTGATGATGTCCTTTAAACTGTGGATGCAGAATTGAATAAGCTAAATTTTGATGTAACTTGTTCTTACATAGGCCTACTGGTTAGTTTTTAATTTGAGCTCAAACTAGAGTTTAATTTTTAATCTGATGGTAGTTTCACGAGTATGGTAGAAGCGTGTACTTCCTGCTTTTTAAAATAAAAAAAAAGAACATTTCTGTGATCATCAGTCCAGATGTGCATGTGTTTTAACCTCTCTTTATTTTGTTACCCTGATGATGGGGAGGGAATCTTTCCAATTGTTGATAGCATTGTGGCTTTTTATTTTTCACCCTTTTTCTTGTTTAACTCATAATATTCTACATGAGGAATCTTCTCACTTTTGGGGTTTTGTTTAAAGTGTGATCCGAACCACTGTGAGTATATTCTCATATTTGAAGCAATGTATGACTACATTTGTAGTCTATATGGTAGAAAATTGTGCTTTGAAGTACATTTGCATTTGGAAATAATGTGCTTTTAAAGTAATTCACTTGAATTGAAAAGTACATTATTCATAGTTGAGTTCTGTTGCATTGTTCTCCTTCAGAGTATGCAACCACAGCAGCCTCAGCAACAAATGCCACAACCAGGCCCTCAGCCAGCTGCCACCCAGAACGGCCAACCAGATTACAGTGCTCAGTGGGCCGAGTATTACAGGTCAATTGGCAAAATAAAAGAGGCAGAAGCAATCGAAGCGCAGATGAAGGCTGGAAAGGTAAGTACATGTCTCAGGTGGAATCCCATCTTGTGAAACCGCAATGATATATTGTGTGTTTACAAAAAGAAGCATGTGCTAACTCTTACCACGACAGAGACTGAAGTTTCACCACACTTTAAAAACCACAGCACATGGAAGTGGTGAATTGTTAGTTTTAATTAATTTTAATTAAAGGGTAGGGGAGAGTGCTGTGGTTTTTTAAGTGTGGTGTAAGTTTAGTCTCTGTCAAGGTATGAACAGTATTGAAATAGAAATTCGTTGCCTCTTTTTTTTAAAGTGCATCCACACTCGTCAGAAGGGGGTGATATTTTCTTTTGAGCAAGTTTTCCATGTCTTAACAACAGTAGAATATTGCCAGTGTTGTCATAATATTATGCCAGGGATCCTAGGTTGGCCGTGTGTTTGTGTCCTTTTATCAGTTAATTTCAAAACAACACCATTGTTAGGTTTTCTTTTACGAGAACTATCAATAGGATCCTCTTGTCATCGAAATTTTGAAAGGCATTGAAGTCTCTTTAAATATTTGATATTCAGCCAATATTCATTCATGCATTGGAAATCAATTTGTCACATCCTAAGGTACATGTCAAATACTTTACACAGTTTATACTTCCATAGTGAAGTCTAATGCAATGACAGTTTTAACAATAATATAGAATAGGATTGAACTGATCTTATTACAGAAGAACTTTCAGGCATTCTGAGCTTTCACGATCGCAAATGAGCTCTGTAACACTTCCATGGTGCCTAATTATTCTGGAAATCGTTGCTTTTTTTGTGTGTGTAAACACTGAATTTTGTGATTACATAGCATGTATTTTCCTATTCTGATGTAATTCTTGAATATTTTAAAACAAACCTCCCTGTAAATTGAGACACATAATTGGATTGGAATACTTGCACACTAATATCAATCAATATTTAAACAACTTTTTAAGTTTTACAATTTCTAAGTACAGTAAAACCTCGATTTTTACATTTTATATTTTTTTTTACATTTACTGAAAAAAAGGTGGGAAAATGTAAAATCGATGACAATTTTGTAACATTTTGTTATGTTGGGACCTTCAAGATTCAATGTATAATGCGGGAAAATGTAAATTAAGGTTCAACTGTATCAGCAGGAATCTCTAAGAGTATTGACATTAGTTGAGAGTAGTATCGGATCAGCCGATAGAACCATTCATTCACTGATATTCCAAATGTACGCGCCATACTTAATTTGAAATAATTATTTTCTGTAGAGCGGTCAGCAGCCTGCGGCTGGTCAAGCTCCACAGCAACCTGTTGCTCCAGCCGCTGGACAACATCAAGGTCAGATGCCTGCTCAACCCTACCAGCCATATGGTTATGGTGGTTACTATGGTGGACAACCACCTCAGAATCAACCATACAATTATCCTGGTTACGGTGGCTACGCTCAGCATCCACAGGGTCCGGAGAATCAATGAACTCGTCGCTCAAAGATCGACATTTGTATTGTAAGTAAATATAAAATATCTTATTGAGTTTTGCTAGTATAACACTAGATTGCTGGAATGGAGGTGTTATGTATTACTTTGGAAAATAGGCACCATTAATAGTAAGAATTTTGGAATCAACAAAGCAGACATTTTTTGAAATGTCATCACATGCATAGCAGCTACGAATCAACCCCCTCCCCCTTAAAAATCAGTTTGTGGTTTATTTTCATATATAAAATAAAACTTAGTTCGTTAGTTGATGGAAGAAGAGGTCTGTCTGTTGGCTCATTTAGGTAATACAAATGATTATCCCTCATTGATGACAAAATAGCATTGTTTTCACAACTTTTTTATAGAGGGACCACAAGGGAAAGAACCGTGGGGCAAAAGTCTCTCAATATAGTGAAGCTTGTAATTTTCTTATTCAGGACCATTTGTTCTCGACACTCAATACCTGTTTTATGGCTTTTGGAAAATTTGTGACTATCCCTTGGCAATTTTAAAGCCACTTGCTTAAATAGAATATGTTTACTGTTCAATAAATCTATTTTCACTACACACAGGAAAAACTCTGGGCAACATGCATGATGGGCTTCAAGAATATACATGTTGAGATTGGGTGTTTAGCTTATGGTGCTTTGCAATGTGTTCTGTCAAAACACTATTGGTTTGCCCCTTTCGACCATGCTATGAAACTGAAACTCTGCAAAACTTTTCAAGAATCCCCTGGGGAAATTATTCATCATTTGTTCTGAAGCAAGTAGGTAATTCTGTCGATGGGATCTAGAAAACTTTCTCCATCACAGATTTTCAGAAAGCCACAAAACTTGGTTCCTTGCAGTGAAAGGAAATGTCATTTACAAAATATCAAGTGTGCTGAGCAGATACAGACATGGAATCCAGTCATCGTAGAACCCTCAAAGAATGCAACATGACACTTTTCGCGGAGTGTAACCTGTCTGTTATGCAAAATGTACCCTCCCCCTCAGCCAACATTGTCACAATGGTGAATTTCACAATTAAAAAATTGTTTCAATTATTCTTTTAATGTATTTCTTTGAGGGATGGGCCAGTATGAAATTTTGGCCGATACCGATATTCTACCGATCCGATATAAAATTATAAATGGTCCTTGAAGAACCTGAAAGGTTCATTGACCTCCTTAATAAATTGTTTCAAGGTGACTGCAGTGCAAAAGAAGTTGCATATTTAGACATTTACTTTTTTAGAAAGTAGAGCATGGAGATTATCCATAATTACAACAAAATGGCAGAATTTTGCACTAATATATCAGATATTTATACCAATACACCGATATACCTATATCTGTTGATACCGATAGAGTGCCAATTAATCGGTTCCATCTCTAATTTCTTTGAACATATTAACACAAAAATCAGGTGGTTTGATGTGATGTGGTTACAATGGAATACTTAAAAATAAGTTGTTTTTTTTAAATACTGTCAACAAAACTTTTAATTACGTTATTCAAGCACAGATACAGTTATCTGTAGGAAATTTTAAAATTGCATTGCTTCAAAGTGGCATAGAATCAGCCCTAAAAATTGCCCTGTAAAAATGCTTGATATTCTTCCGAAAACCTTGTTTTGTGTAAACCATGCATTTGAAAGACATTAATTTTATTGGAAAGTTCCTGAAGATTTTTCCCAACTATCAAAGTGCAGCTTGTTGAAAAATCCCTGCAAATATAACATAACCATTTAGAACAGAGAAATGCTTTTGTCGTAATAGGAAATGCCAGTTACAAAGACAATTAATAGTTTGCCGGCCCCTGTGGTTAGCACATCCTGCTATGATGCCAGGGGTCCCAGGTTCGAATCTTGGCCAGGGCCTGGATGTTTGTGAGTGTCCATCATATCAACACTCATTCCCATCTTTGCAAATTAGCCAAAAGTGGCACAAAAGCGTAGTAAAAGAAAGCAAACCAATCAATCAATTTAATAGTTCACTGCATTACTGCATCTATATATAAGGAAATGAGAAACATATAAGCACTATCAGAGGTAAAAAGTGTGTTTCGTTCATTAGAACTGTTAACATTTGCACGATAATGCTCTGACATTCTTGACCCCCGGATGGATCTTTTTCACTTCGTAACTCGAAAGCCATTGATCTGCAGATGTGGTAATATGTTTGGTGATATTTTGAAGTAAGGAAACACTCGCCAGTCTAAGGAATTTTTTTTCCTATTTACTTTTCAATGTATCAAATTTGACCCCATGCTAAGCATGCATTTTGATAGCATATTTTTACTTCAGTATTCATATATTATCAGAATGTATATGAAAATACAGGTGTGCCAGCTTGTGGTGTGTATATATACACATGTCTTACAAGCAGGAACACCTTTATTATACATTTTTCATGGGTCTGTGGCTAAAAATTTTGTGGGAAATGAAAATTTCAGGAGGATTGTCTGAACTTGTAGCTTTATTGGCAGTAGGAGGTTAACATGGGGCTACGTAAAATTATTGGCAGTAGGTTAACATGGGGCTACGTAAAATGTGAGATTGTGTAACAACTATACTGTATTTTGTTCATGCGTGTATGCTCGTGCTTATGTATTATTGCTTTCCACATTCTTACGCTCTTGAAACTGAAATTAAGTGTATTTGTACAAATATTGCCATTGTGTATAGATGTAGGAGGGTGTGAGTGAGTTTAGATAATTCACATTGTGCTCACAGCTGTTCCATTTGGAATGTGCAAATGAACGTAATTACCAGAAGATTAAAATAATGGATGCTTCAGAGTTGGTAACTATGATTATTGCAGGAAAAGTTGTTCAGCTGGCATTAAGTATAACTCGAGAGAATGAACTGTTTACAATTTAAATTTTCATATTTGCATTATCAACAAAAGAATGCATTTGCCTTAGCTTTCTAATAGAGTTTTCTTAACTTGGTGTATATTGCCAAATGTCCAAAATGAGTTTGTGTAGATAATTTTGGCATGGATCAATTAGAAGAAGGTTTTCTTACTGTGATAATGCTAGTCTGGTTGCAAGTCTTTGTATTGTGGGAGTGTTAGTTGGTGTTTCGTTAATTTAATGCTACAGCCACAGCATTTGTGTAGACATGGATAAAAACAACTCTGAAATGCTGCTATGGAATTTTTTTTCACATCTTGCATAATGCTTAATGTGGTTGCTTCTAAACAGTTGTGCAGCAGGTGAGAATTGGTAAAGATTTTGTGGGCAACTTGGCAGTTGCGGAGATCTAGTGTCATTCATGTTACTCACATCTTAGGTAAATTTGGAACCTGGTTTATTCGTATTGATGCATACTCTCTTGACGGTAGGTTTGAAATTTCATGGATCGTGGGTCCTCATTTGCTGTCGGGATCTCGTTTTTTTAATATGACATTGGAAATGGTATGTTCAGTAATTGCACATGGTAAGGAGGAGAAGAAGCTAATGGAATACATTGTGCAACATTTCAGATTTGTAGATCTTTGTCATTTTTGTGATTTGAAACATTGATATAAACTATACTCCATTGCACTACTATCCTTAAAGAGCCAAGGCTTCAGAGTTCTTTTTCATTTGGTGATACGTGGACACTGAATAGTTTCATTGCTGCTGTTTTTCTGACATTGGAAACTAGGGTTTCCCAATTTTTCTCTATAGCTTGTCAACACAAATCCTGGGTCCGTTTTTACTAGGTTGATAATTATTGTTCATATGTGCTATCACTATCATGTCTGGGTAGTAATAATGGGGTGGTTAGAACCCAGAAGTGTCTGTGACTGTAATCCATGGGTTTTCATTGCATTTTTAAAAATCCTTGACCCATGTGAATAAAAGTGCCATCTCCCTGCAATTGAGAGAACTAATTCAACCAAAGTAGATTGTCGCAGAGAGGCTACATTGTAACACACTGTAAACGTGAATATTGTGAGTTAGAGATGAAATATTCATCCATAATGTCCATTATGTTCTATCAATATATATATATATATATAATGTAGTGCTTGTGGTGAGCTCTTGCGTTAGGTTGCAGTAGGTGTCTGCATTCATGCTGACTTTATGAGTAAGGCTAGGATTTTCATGACAGCATATTTTTTTTCTTTTTGGTAAGGGTGATGTGTTCCCTAAATATATAGAACTTCATATTGTGAAGAAACTAATTCAATTAAGGTGCTTTTTAAGGCCAAAATTTGGCATATTTGGCTATTTATATGTGATGGAGCATATTTTGATGGATTTTCGGTCATATTCAGCATATTTCAAATTGAACTAAAATTTTTTCGTATGTGAAAATATTTCAGCATATAGCCTATTAGATGTTGATGTTTGAAACAGTCCAGTTATAAGGTCATATTTTTCAAATTCTAGTGCATATTTTGTAAAATTTTAGGTCATAAAAATCCTAGCCCTATTTATAAGTAAGGAAGTCACCCGTTTTTCATAGTTTATTTGTCCAAAGAGATTCTTTGAGCATGAAGAGACTTACCACATTGTTTTGTAAAATTTAGTGGCTATTGCTGGCATACTCCCTCAGGCCAACCTTTTCTTCTTCTTTCTTAGTACTTAACGAAAACTTACGTTAGAGGCAATTGTAGAATTTGATGTCTAGTAACAATATGACTCGAAAATCAGAGGAAAAGTTAACACTGCGAAACCAAAAGGTGCCAGATTCTGTTGTCAAGTTCTGAATGTTTTGAAAACTGCATTAAGATGATAGTGAAGATACACTGAATTTTGCAAAAGAGAATTGGAACAAAGTAACAATCATGAAAAATTAGAACATGAAGTTGTTACTTGGCACCTAAAGTTTTCACATTTAACTCTTGTATCAAGTTTAATACATTAACAGTACTTTGTAATCTATTTTTTTTAAGTAATATATGTAGTGTAAATTAATTTAATGTGTCCAGAGACCAATTCCTCAAGTAGCTATTCACCCTGCACAAATAAAAGTTGTCACTCCTGCTCAAGAAAAACTGCATTCATCTAAACAATTGTAATGTGTAGTGTAATATTGATGCTCTAAATTGGTTATTTTCTTTCATTTTTTGTGACTAGTTTATCTTACCGTAGTTCTAATAGTGAACTTTGCACAGGCTGGAACTGTGTACTTTCATTGCCTCCACTTGAAACACATTAAGTTAATATGAGCACACAGTTGTGAAATAACTGAATAAGTATTGAAAATTGTGCCTTGACTTGGAGTGCTCTACTAAGCTAACTCCCATGATTTGTGGCTCTGTTGATAAGAGCACATGTATGACTTTGATCCCTGGTTCTCTGTGTGATCTAGCAACAATTTTCAGAACAAAATAGTAGCTACCTCAAAAAATGATTCTATAAATTTCCTTTTCTACTTAATTTTGTAAACAGGTGTGCAATGGACTCTTGGTTATGTAATATTAGTGCATACTTGATGATCAAATGTCCCATAAATTTACTAAGACAAAAGGTTCTTCTGTCAAATTTTGAATTGATTGTTGTTCCTCATAAAATTTCAGCATTAATTATATGTATTGCTCAGTTTTACTAACTCAACATACTTCAGCAAGAGACATGAAACCAAATTTGTATGTGCATACTCCCTATTGAATCTGACAAACCCTTTACTCTACTCAAATAGCAAGCAGAACAGTTTCATAAATTATTTGAATAAATTAATATACATGTTAGTTAAGGGTATTAGCAAGTGTAGTAAATAAATAATATAAAATGTGTATAACAGATCTCATTGTTTAAGTTCCCGAGTGCAACCTATGTACACTAAAACAAGATGATATAAAGGCTCCCACAGGTAAAATAAAATGCTTTGCAAAGTCCAGTATCAGTTTATCCGTAGGATCTTAAATATTGATGTCCTGGAAATATTACACTGCAATATGGAACATGGTGATATTTATATGTCTGTGTGGCATTGTGACACTTGACTTTATTCTTTCATTTATTCTTGAAAATAGATATATTCTGTGAATTTTTTGTTATACAAAATTGTATGTCATTTTGTGGACAGGGAAGAAATTCATACCTGCTCATAGACAAGTTCTTTTCACATCACGATGCTTACAGAACAATTGAGGTAGTGGCGAAATGATGTAAACTGATTACTATTTTGTTTGAAATATGAATATTGAAGGTATGTTTCTGTTGGAATAGTTACTTAGCCCTTTAACCAGGAATTTTATTATACAATATTTGTGAACTGTTTTCTGCACTGTTTCTGTGGTAGTGGTGCGAGGGGTGAACTATTTGCAGATATGTACATAGGTTTTTCCATATGTTCTAATAAGAACAGTAAAGGTTGCGGGGGTAGGGATTATGTGAACTATATATTAATTCATAATTATTCCTTCTTACACATGGGGGTACATCATGTAATCTGATCATGATGCTGAAACAAGATTAAATATTCTCAGATGGAAACAAACAAAAAGGGTTTAGAATTACACTTATATGTTGGAAATATTTCTGTAATTTTCAAGGAATGAATAACCTGAATTTAAAGAAAGAAAAAAGGTTAAAAATGTGAACACAAATCAGTAGCATGGCAGACATCGTTGTAATAAGTGAATGTTTTCAATTTGTAGAGATGTGCTTTCAAAGATGCAGACAAGAGCTATACATGAGCAGAATTCAATTTGTTAAGGCTCAGCCTTAAGGTAGGGCTTTCTACCCTAAAAATGAAGACACCCCCCCCCAAAAGAAAAAAAACAACTTGAAATCCTTCCCCAACATCCAGGCCAATCTTCACATGGATTGCACTCAACTTTGTCCTTATTTTGACTTAGTGCCATGAGACTAATGGAATACCTAGACAGCAACCCATACTGTTCACATAATGGGAGGAGTTGTTCAGATCTTAAAGCAGCAGAAGATTAATTTTCAATATTGGACGATAATCTAAAGGATAAATAGTTTGTTTTTTTCTGTAAAATGCACAAGCTTTTGCAGAAAAGTTCACATGAGCTGACAAAAAACATGCTAATTGACAAATGAGTCCATGATAATGTTGGTATGAACCTTTTTGAAACTGTTTACTTCTATTTAAAACTTAATAATTTTGATATTACTTGCTCCTTGAACAAACAAAAGAAACTGTTTGGAATGCACAGCTTAAACTTTGACGTGACATCACTCTGAAATTCAAAGCCTGGTCAGTGCATCAAGCTTCCACTGGGGATCAAGCTTGGGACTGCCTGAAATTATCATGTCTTAAATAGCTGTCATAGATAAACGTAACAATTGGTCACAAGTGAAAGGGAACTGGAATTTTTTTATTCAGAATTTTTTTGTCAGCTAGTATGAGCCACGGTAGCTCAATTGGTAGAGCTTCTTGACTACCAGCGGAAGACCTGGGTGTGAATCCCGTGACAGGTGATCTGGACCAGCAAATTTCCAAGTAATTTCTCTGTTTCTGCACAGCTCTGAGGCCCACCCAGCTTTGTAGAAATGTGTTCCTTGGGGGTTAAAGGTGGCTGGGCATTATGCTGATCACATCATCCGAATTATGGCTAAGATCAAGAATATGTGGAGCTGTACCTCCACATTTCCCCATGTCTTCATGGCATGTATGCATATACCTTTAAATAATTAAATTTAATTAAAACTTTCTTTTGGGATGTAAAGCTCATTCAGTTTCAAGCAACTTTTTTTATTGCAGGTTTGCCAATTGAAAGAAATTAATTTATGTACCTGGAGATTCCTTATATGGGTGTTCATTAGATTTACGTTATATAAAAAGCTGATAAATATTATGTATTTTTACTTTAAAAGAAAAATATTGCTTACAGAGATTCCCTTTGGTAATCATGGGTCTCTGTGGAAACACATTGCACAGTGAAACTGTAGGTTGTTCTAATGAGTATAAAATGAATTTGCACACTTAGAGGAGAGATTATCATCTACACATCAAAAACTTAAGGAGAGAGAGATTAGCATCTACTCATATCAAAAACGTAAGGACCACACAGTTATTGCTGACACTTACACATTGTAGTGGTTTTAACCTTTTGCAGCCCAAAGCGTTTTTCACATGTAAGCCTCTATATTGCCAGAGTCGATTTTGAGTAAAATGCAGAGTTTCAATTAAATGAGTGTAGATCGGAGGCTAATTGCCCTAGAGAGATGAGTGATATACCGTTGTATGCGGAATGAACCAGAGATTCATACTATATGAATTTGCAAATTCGGCATTTATGTGGTGGGGGGAGGGGGCTAACTCTCAAAATTCCAAAATTTCGGGGAAAAAAATTGGTTCCCCCACCCTCCCCCCAAGAAAAAAAGTACATGACAGTGTCGACATGCACATGGAAATGATCGCTGACATGTAAGGAACACAAAAATATTTGCATTATCATCATATGACCAATGTAACTTGAGTTGTACCCCAAAAGGAATGGTCGGCATGCCACTGATTCAAGCTTCAAAATGTAGCGGTACCTTGAAATGACCATAGCTCAGAAACTAAATGCCCTAGAGATATGAAAGATATACCGTTGTACGCAGAATGAATCACAGATTTAGACAATGTATAATTTATGCACATTCGGCGTATATATGGAGGGGGAAAGGGGGGAAATCCCCTGAAAATACTGTTTTTTTAAAAAAAAATGGGGCCCCCCCCACCGAAAAAAGGGATATGAAAAGTTCAAAATTAACATAGAAATTATCGCTGGCATGTAAGAAAGAGAAAATATTTGCATCCTTGTCGTATGACCAATGTAACTTGTTGTATCCCCAAAAGGAATGGTCGGCACGCCACTGATTCAAGCTTCAAAATGCAGCGGTACCTTGAAATGACTATAGCTCAGAAACTAAATGCCCTAGAGATATGAAAGATATACCGTTGTACGCAGAATGAATCGCAGATTCAGACGATATATAATTTATGCACATTCGGCGTACATATGGAGGGGGAAAGGGGGGAAATCCCCTCAAAAATACTTTTCTTAATAAAAAAAATTGTTTCCCCGCCCCCCTCGCCCCGAAAAAAAATGTCAATGCAAAAAATGCAAAATTTATGCAAATTTGGTGTGTATATATGGAGGGGGAAGGGAGGAAACCCCAAAAAATTATTTTAAAAAATTGACTTCACCTAAAAAATGTCCTCTCACTTGGGCACAAAACGACACCTACGCACAACATTCACGGACAAAAAGCTAGAACGTAGTGAAAAATGAACGCCAATTCTTGCAGCTGCTTGACATTCTATTTTTAGACCATGCTTGGTGACCTTTGTTCAACATTGTGGAACACTTGTGCTCAAAAAAACAAAGGTTTCCTTCAGCGCGCTTCGAATTCCCATTCTCACAACGCAGATTCAACAACCAGTTTTCCCCCTGCTTCCGCCCTCACGGAAAACTTTCATTTTGACATCGGATGCTTATAAACAAGCTTCCTTCGAATGCACTTAGCAGGAGGACGTGAAAAGCATTGCTTTAGAACAACAAAGCTGGTCTTCCTTTTGTCGGCAAAATTTGAGGTTGAAAAGAGCTGCAAAAGAGAAGTACCTTTTCCCCTCCATTTTCATGAAGACAAAAAAAATGCAAAAAACCATTTCTGTTAAATACATGTGTTAGGAACAATATAAAAAATAAAATCGAAATTCTAGCCAAAAGTAGAAAAGTTATAACGTAAAAGCTACGACCTTGACACAGCATCTCAATCGAGATGCTTGGTTCCGTGAGGGTTACTTTTGGGTATCTCGTTTGAGACACTTGGGCAGCAAAAGGTTAAGCCACCGGGTTAAGCATGGAATTTATATAACATTTTGGAGATTGAAGATATATTTTATGACGTTATTCCTGGGTTTCTTCAATTGTGTACCATTATTGGGGTCATCCTGAAAAATTTGGTAGCTGGTTTCCACACCAAGAAACGCCCTGTCAAGAGGTTGGTCTTTTTGTTCTTCTTGCCCCCCATAACTCAAGTTAATGCTTCTATGTTACTTTGTGCTTGCTGACACTGTTGTATGCCTTAATTGTAGAGTATATTCATTTCTTTTGCACATTAGGTTCATATTTTATTAAATATATATATTTATGCTTGAGATTTTAATGACTATTCATGTAGCATATACCCTGTTCTGTCTTATTTTTTTTTTAATATGGTGTTTTCCTCATGTCCTAGGTTATTTTCATTAATTTCTTTTGCCTTCTCATTAGACGTAGAAACTGAATCTCCTGGGGTCTGTTCAAAGAAATTGGGAGATTCTGCATGCTGGTATACTTTGCCATTTTCTATATTGTTCTGTGCATTTCTAAATGGAACTTGTATATGGGTTTCATGGTGTGATTTCTTTCCTGTGACATTTTTTCATAATCCATGCTGGCTTCTGCTTATGTCTCACTATACATAATTCACCGAACCTACATGTCGATGTGTGCCTTGTGTATATAGATAACACTAGTGCAATTGACTGTAGATGCCTGGGCCTTTTTTCTCAGCAACCAGACACTCCATCCAGGGCAACTCACGTAACAGCTGCTAAACGATGACTTCACGTTGGTAGCGAGAGCAACTGTTATTAGCCCTAAACGACCAGGGGTCATTGATGGCTGGCATTTGTAGGAATCTATTTAAGCGGAGATCAAACTGCATCGATAGTTCCCATCTTAGTGGAATCTTCCGTTGGTATCGCAAAAAATAAGCATCATGCGGGTGAGTCCTATCCAGTGTGAATTTTTCTGTGCTAATGTGATATGAGGAGCACCAGAAATATGTAGGCTTTTCCATATTTGTTTGTATATACATATGTGTATATATTTATACTTTTATCTTGCTCACCCAATAGAGGATGTATAGTGATCATGTAAGAAGGAATTTCAAGCTGATTTACAGTAATGTAAATTTAATGAATAGTAATGCAGTAATACACTTTTGAGTCTGACCACTAATTTGGCATGAATTCTATATACATTCATGGATTTGTTTATTTTGGAAGCTTAGGGGAAGTAACCTGTTATTTCTCGAATGTTTAAAGTTCTAGTTCTTTTAACTAATGCGTTCTTACATTCACGTATTTATAATAATGAGATAACGTCACATGCATATTCAGATATGAAGCAGTGTGGCTGGAAAAAGGGGCACTCCTTGTACGAAATAAATTACAGAAAAACATTAGTAAATAAGTTCTTATTTTTCTGTCATGAAGAAAGAAGTAATAAATTAAGGATAAAGCCATCAAATAAATATGTATGCAATGAAGGGGGGAAATCTGAAACTTGGAAGTTTGCGCTCAATGCCCAGCATCTGTATATAATTTCATTTTGTTTTTTTGTCGTTGTTTTGGTTCAATTTTCTGCATATGTTAAATTTGTACATCGTGCGAAATTGAATTAAGACGTGGTTCCTTTTTAAATTTGTAATTGCCGCTGTTTAATGTCAAATTTAAATTTCACCAGCTGTTGTATGTAAATACAAAGTGTTTTGAAGCCATTCTGGTAAGTCACATATTTACTGACTTGCATGGGAGCATGAATAATTTATATATTATACATATGCAACCTGAGAACATATTCCATTATTACTGAAGGACTACATTAATTAGTACTAATCCACAATCAAGTTCCCTATTATAGTTCATGTATGGCATTCTACCACTTAAATTTTAGATATTAAGGAAAAATGATGTAAATTGTTTGCATTTCTTGTATTCAGTTGTTGCAACTTTTTCTCTAGTGCTAGTGTTGAAAGTTGCAAAACTAAGAATCCTAGCTTTGAATGCCAAGTGAATCATTATTCATCCATAACTCAGTTACCCCAACCACACTCTCAGCTTAGAAAGATGTAATATTTTGCATCCGTGTGTGTCCCAAATATCAGCACAGAAATGAAAGTGGATAAACCTTTTGTAAAACATGCTTTTAATGGATTAAACTTCTCTTGTAAACATGAGATCATCCATTATGTATGTGGAATTTGTGAAAGTAAATTGGAAACATGGAAAAGAAATGTTTGAAGCTTCTGTGGTACCAATATGTCAACAACATAGTTTTTCGTAAGCCCAAACTTACATCTGCAGCGTGACAAAGAATACATTGAACAAAATATGAAATTCATTGCCATTTCCTGGACTACATGTCACCTTTTACAGAGTAATTTGAATGATTGTTTAGTGGAAGATTATTTGCAGTACATTAATTAATGCACATGTACTAGATTTTATACTTGAATTAGTAACAAGTAGTCTAATATATCAATATCTACGTATCCAACTTTAAGAAATAATAATTGCGCTTGTTTTATAACACCCTTTTTTCTACAGTACTTCATCTTTAAAGACTGATATTTGTAAGCTTACATGTTTCATTAGAAAGATGTGTGTATATATGTACATGTGTAAGTTTCTGATGGGATGTTTATGGTGCCTGTATTCCAAGTGTAACATGAGGTCTGTCTTATATTTGGAGTTTTGCAATTGCTTGTGTTCTGTTGTGGTTCTTGCTGTGCCCTTATTTACTAGCTAGGTGGGTATCTTGGAAATGGAAAGCAATACAACTTCCTGTTGCCAAAATATCAACTGATCCTGTTGTTCACAGGGCAACAAACAAGATGGCTACCTAATCTGTATTAGGATGGCCTCTTGGTGAGTATAGAATGAGGTAAATGTGAGTACCTTGTTTGAAATATTATGCTCAAATGTATCTCCCTGTATATAAAATGCTCATTCTTCTTATTTCAGGATATCCCACCTTTTACTTGCAATTGAATATGCATAAATGCTGTGTTTTTATGTTCTTTTCAGATATTTCCCCACGGTTGATCCCAGATCCTCCATCATATGTGATTCTGCATTATGGCGTGTGCCCCCAAACAGAATGTATTGTTTGCAAGTTGATGTTCCCATTTGTTAGATTAAGATGTAATGCCACTGATCATTTCAAGGGAACAGTGATACTAGTACTAGTGTATCGGCAGATATGAAGGCATACCTAATCTATATTGTGCTTGTGTAAATTAAGAATTTTGTCATTGAACTGTGACGATGCATTTTTGCCAGCAGTGGTTATTTTTTTTGTTCACGAATTGTCTGTTCTTGCACTTCATAGGGAGGTCTGTACTACACTTTTAGAGCATTCGAAGGCAGGTGATGTCTTGGCTCTGTGCATATAATTTTTTTTTCCTTCTATTGAACAATTGTATAGAAATATAACCTTAGTACAAAACAAAAGAATGCAACCCAAGGGGAAGAAACTATGATTGGGGTGGTCGGGTTGGGGAATCTTATCTTGATAGCCCTTGAAAGGCACTGGGATATATATGTGTGTGTATATATTCTTGTTTTTTTGGAAGGTCATTTCGCTGTTATCTTACAGAGAAAATCCATGACTGGCACCAATTTTTATAGCCTTAGCATAAACTATTTACCTAGATAAAATAGAATGCCTCTTTAATTTTTCATCTGTGTGTTTTGGTTAGAGATTTCTGTTTTGTTGTATGTTTAATATTACTTGTGCTGACAGTAGTTTTGAGATGTTTTATAATGTGTTTTCGACATAAACATTCCTTTGATATACCATTTAGCATAATTCTGTGCATTGAAGTTTTTCATAAAGTGATTATTTATATTTATTTCAAAGTTGGTTGTTTTACTGTTCTGATCCTCATATTTCCAGTTCATAAAAAACAGCCAGCTCCAAACTAGAGAGGAACAACCCATTTTTTGATTCAATATTTGATGAACAAAATTTTTTTCTGCTTTGTTCTGTCTCTCTTTCTCTCTCCAATTTTTAAATGTTTTGTAGTGATTTGACTGATACATGTTTATTATCCTGTTTGCATCATGTTCGTGTTATTAAATACTGATATGCAATTGTTTCTTTAAATATATGTATAATGAATCTTCACTAGACTAACTTAATGCTCTAGCAATGTTTCCATTGCATGCCATGTGCTACGCGTTAAATCAATCCGTATGCCAAAAAACAGTTTCTCCTAGTTTTATTTTTTCAGGCATCTATCGAAGGGGGAGAGCGACTAGTTGTGGAGGCGACTGGTACAGGGCAAAATTTCATGTTCTTTTTTATATTTTGCAATGTTCTTTTTTAATATAAAAATATCCTTGTGTGCATATATCGATTTTCGCATTTGCAAATGTTTTGATGCAGAGAATTAATACAACCCCATTACTACTTCAGTGACTTGTTTTGTTTTATTTAAATTGTCATAGAATGATTTAAATTTCTATTGCAACATGTTTCTTTCAGCAGAAACTGCATTTAAAATGGATTGCCAGTCATGGTTCGTTTCTCACTCGATACAGTGAAGATTGGATACCTCTTTGGCTCTTACAAATTTTTCATTGTTCTGTTACGTTAGTAATTTTTCTTAACAGGTGAGTTGTTTAGTTTTTTGCCTAAAAATTAGCCTTCTTTTTTTTGTCCTACTTGTATTCTTGCTATGTCATACCTTATTGCATATGTCAAGGGCTGTTACGTTTGAATATTGGATGTGTTTGTGCTGCTGAATGTCATTCCAGGGCGAAAAGTTACAAAATAGGGGAGGGACGTGGGCCCAGAATGCAAGAAGAGGAACACCAGGAAGGTGGCAGCAGCGGAGAATTGGGTCATGTAAGGATACTTTGAGGAGACGGTCTCTTTGACGTGTCGTCCACAGATGTTCATGTATCTAATCTCAGCGCCCACCACCTCAGTGGCCTGAGTTGAGTGCATCCGTAATACAGAAAAAAGAAAGAAAAAACTAGTGTTGTGCAGTAATCACTACATTCCAAAAACCCTACCAGGATGGTGAAAAGTGACACTAATCAGGCAAAGGAGACAAGGGTAAGGGGGGGGTAGGGAATGGGCTGAAACGTGATTATTCACACAGACAATGTAAGGACATATTTTACTGTAAACATTTTGTGTAGTATCTTGTCACATAATAAAAAAAAAATATTAAATATTTTGTGTATTTTTTTTCAGATCAAACAATATATATCCTAGCCATGATAGAAGTAGAGAGCATTGGATTGTAGTGTAGTGTAGCAGAAGCAGGGAGCATGTTGGGAACAGCTGTTTCAACATTAAGGCTTAGCTGTATTTTTGGCCTGTGCCAGGCCAGCTTCTTCCTCTTTTCGAAAAACTGCTAGGATAAAAGAAAAATACATGTTTAGAATTCCTTCTAGAGCATTCACGAGAATTTTCAGGTGGTTTTCTTTCGCTGTTGCCTAGATATTATCAGTAGTGTCGTGATTATGTAAGTCTATTAAAGCATTGATAATATCTAGACAACAGAGAAAGCAAACCATACGAAAATTATCATGAATGCTCTAGAAGGAATTCTACACAGATAAAATTTTTCAGATTTTCGAATATCATACAGGTTTTTGCGAAAAGAAGGGAGGATGCCCTGGTATGGGCCAAAGGTCCAGCCTAGCGTTAAGGTCAAGAAAGTGTTCCTTCATGTTCAGCTCAGGCCTCCTTCATTTCAGCAAAAACCTTTTCAAGAAAATTAACAAAGGCAAAAAATACTGAAAATGATCTAAAAGCCAAAAAGTGGTTGGCAAACACAAAAAAATGTTTCTGGTTCTATCTGAAGGAAAACTGGCAGATATCAGGTTTAGCATTGTTTTGAAGGCTCAGAAAGGATGATTATTCTTCTTCTATTTCCAAGCCCTAGTCGGCATGTTCATGGTTTGACCAAATACTCTGTTGGAATATGACAACAATTGACACTTTTCGATCCAAATTGATGAACGTTCCTATTGCTTTTTAAATAATAAAAATAATTAGGAGTAAATGGTAATAATAATCAAGGATATGTTGTGTGAATTAGTTACAAAATAATTGCAGACTTATCACATGTTTGAAGTAAATCTCATCTCTAAATTGTATACCTTACTGCCAGAAAAAAAAATCGCAAGAATAATTCTGAAATAAAATGTTTCAACTTAATTACTAAACTCCGTACTCAACATATCTGAATGTCGTACAAAAAAAAAAAACCATTCCAAGGGGAAAAATAATTAAACACGAGATGCCAAATATGCTAAGTTTTTTGTCATTTAAATCTGACGTGAGTATTTTACCTATACTCGACAACGTCGCTGTTAAACTTACATTGAAACGTGTTGATTGCACAAGCTACCACTTTTCTATGCAACAAACATTTATTTTCATTCGTTGGACAGTACTTTGCAAGGTGGTGTTATATTTAAGTGTATAAACTCTCGTAATTATACCCTTTTGTGTTCAAACTGGCCACATATTTCCTCCAGGTGGACCACGAGCGAGTTCAGTTTCCAACCTCTCATGTTTCTCCGATTCCAATTTTAACATACCGAATCGTGAGTATTCTCTTAAATTATTCCTCATACTTCAGTTTTCCATTTTTGTTCTCTACTAATATATTGGACGAATATAGCTTGACTTCATGCTATAAACAAGAAAGTAAATCTTTTACCACAGGGTTTCTTGCCTAGTAGAGGGACATGCAGTAAAGTTGGCTACTCTCAGCTGTTTCTCAAGAGCTATGTTCCCAAATTAACGATTTCTGGACTTGGAAAATCTTTCGGTGTGGTCAGGTAATATTTGGAGAAGTGTACATGAAGCTAATGTTTAAATTCCCAGTTATCGATTAACAAAACGTTGAGAAAATAAAACCTAAAGTGTGTGAATATGTTTTCAGGTGGTTGAGAGAGATTTTTTGTGTTTCTGAATTGGGAATTTAAAAATCTTGATAGAATAACATTAACAAGGAGAGGCTACAGCTGGGGAAATTGACTTTGAGATGCGTTCCTTGAGTGGTAGGATACAAGGTGCTAGATTACACTAGCCAGCCATTTCTGAGAAAATAACACTCCTTAGTTTCGAAGCTTTACAAGCCTCCCTCATTAGAAGATATTGTCTGGCTGCCAGGTTTGAAGTTCTGTCCCAAACTTAATTTCCCAAGCTGTAACCTGTCCTTGTAAATGTTACACAACACAAAATACAAAATATGTTGGAAAAATTTAACATGAATTAGACCCTCAATGTTCTGGTCAATGAGTTTTCCAAAATCTGCAGCAGCTTGTTATTCATGGTGAAGTAGGTAAAGGTTTGATTCAAAGGAGATTGTCAAGTCTTAGTTTACTATAGGTCTCACGCCACAACTTTAGCTCTGAGGAGAAAGTATTAGTTGACCACGGAGGCAGTGACAACCCTCATAATGAGTTCTCCGCCCTTCAAATGTAGTGTTTGCAACCACACTCATTTCTTGCTATTCACAATATATTACCAGAATGCCTGTGATAACGAAGAGCATCTCTTAGCAAAGCTGTATGTATATACACTAAGTTCTTTTAATTGAAAAAAAAAGTATCTACCTTCCAACCTATTACAGCCATGTTTGCTTTGTATGCAATGCTGTGAGCTCCTCTTCACCCCCCATTTCCTTCTCTCGTTTTTCGTAATGGATTAAAACATCTGTCCATCCCTCTGATGTCATCAATGTGTATACACGTACGTCTCTTCTTGATGTATTTTTTCACTAAGGCCCCAAATATTTTACTTGGGAAAGGCCACACGAAACTGTGCTACATCGATGGTTGCCATTAGAAGTCTCTTCTTCCTTCTCCACTTGGTGGTAAAGGCCTTACAATGTCTTTGTCACACTGCCACATTTTAGCACCGTGTGATGTTCGTTTGTGTCTTGTTTAAATAGTACACTGGTCTTCAGTGTTTGGGAAGTCATGAATTTCTCAAAGAAATCAGCGTGCACAACAATAATATCTGGTTTCTCCATCAAAACCTCCTACTGGTTTCAGTTCTTTAATAAGGGAAATAAAGATCAAGTAAACATTTCAATAATGTGACCCCAAATCTAAAATTGATTTTTTTTCTCAACTTTTGTGATAGGTGTAGGTACAGTATTGTCCCCAACGTAAGAATCCCTTGCAAGCTTTCTAATGACCCCTTTTTACGGTTTGTGGCGGAGTGATTAGCACAGTGTGCTTCATTGTCATAGGTCCTGGGTTTGAATCCTGGCTTGAGCATGGATGTTCTTTGTGATTGTCAGTTTCGTCTTATCAGTCATCCTGATCTTCGTGATTAGCCAGAAGTGGCAGAAAAGCGAAGTAAAATAAATAAAATCAATCAATCCATTAATAACAGTTTATCCAATTTGGATTCATTCATTTGGTTTATTTTACTTCGCTTTTTGCCACCTCTGGCTAGTCGTGACAATGAATGATGATATTGATGAAGGGACACGCACAGAAACACTACCATCTACAAGCCGGAATTCAAACCCGGGCTACCTCATGTTGTAGCACACTGTGCTAACCACTCCGCAACGGATATCGGCGAGTATCTTCGGAAATGGGGCTTCTCCCACATTTCTCGCCTGGCTTCGCAATGCAGAACCCCTTTTTTCCCCGAATTATGCAAATTACATCTAAACTGAGTGACCGGTTAATTGTTTATGTCTGTAGATGGCAACATTGGAATTTGCTCCACCAGCCTGCCTTTTTCTTGACAAAACCCACTTTCCCCAGAGCTCAAGTTGTGGCGGGAGATCTATATCACTCTAGGGCCGATATGTTTGACAGTTTTGGCTTTTGACCTTGTGTCTGAAATAGAATTCATGGTACTTGAGTATCTTAGATATCAGCATGCCAAACATAGCTGTCATTGTGTTTTATCATGCATGGAAGTTTGCTTCTCAGGGTTTTAAGATTTCAGCCAGAACTTCCATGTTTTTGTAAGCGCGCCAACTGCAAGATAAGGTAAAAGTGGAGAGAGCTAGAACAAAGCATCAACTTTTAGTTTGATACGGTTTTCAAATATGAACAAGGAAAAATAAATTATAAGTACATGAATTGCTGAACGGTGGAAGTCTTTCCTAAAGCCAACATCCTATTGCTGGAGAAAATGGATGACACCAATTGTTTTTCCTGAAGGGATGAATTTATTGAAGGCAAGCTACAATTTTGCACATTTCTTCCCACAGTTTTGACAAAGTATCATAAATTATCTTTCACGTGAAATTCTAAGCACTGTAACTAAAATTTTATTGTGACATTTTGATAATACAACCTTCGATCAGCACATAAGAAAGATACAGCTGTCCCCGTTGTGGAATGGGTGAGCTGCATGGACCCCATAATGTTCTCTGTTCTAAAATTTTGTATAATCTCTGAAATTAACACATTCGTTCAGGTGAGCACTGAATAGCGTATCGTACCCAAGGTATTGGGCAAGAAGTATAAAGTCTTAGCATAGCAGCTATCAGAGAAAGGAATGCTGAATAAGTAATCAGGCAAAGGTCGAGTGATTGACTTGGAAGGCGCATGGGGCATGAGTGTTGGAATTGTCAGGAGGTGTAATCAGTTGGCGAGAATAGGAGAGAGAGTAAGGTCTGCGGATTGTGAGAGAGGAGCAAAGTGGAGAACGATTATTGGACGATGGTGTGTGATAGATTCGATGTCTGACAGGGAGGTCAGACAAGCGATAGTTGAGAGGACAAGCTAGGAACAATCTCCATATATTTGTAAGGCAAGTAATATCCTTTCATTAACCAATCCATATCGATTCAGTCATGGAGAGTATAAAACCCATATTTAATCTAAGCTAATTTCTATCGCCATTCCTTTAAAAGGTAACCTCTTGCATTTATCACATTTAGGCCAAGCGAGTGATAACCATCTAAGAGATGAATGAGGAATAGCTACATCACCCAATTAAATCTAGAGGTTCTTGGTTCGATCCCAAACGCAGCTTGGGAGTTGCGTTACGTGGTGGAGGCTGCTTAGGGCTTCTCATCCATTTTTTTGCAAATGCGATGCGAAAACACTGCAGTACGTGAAATGCTGCGATTTTCATCTATTTCATCCCGAAATATGATGAAAATAATAGAGCCTTCTAGCTTTTCAAATTAAGTACGGGAGATATGGCGCCGGAATTTTCACTTGTTAGCGCTTCACGTTGTGTTAATTATCAATTGTTACCAAATATCAAGAAAAGATAGCAAGAGGTAGGCCTAGCAATATGCTACGCGGCAAGGCACAAATAAATAAGAGTAGAGTTTTAACTAGGTTATTCGGCTATTGGCTTGTGAAAAGATGAGAATTAACATTAGGATGTTGCATAAAGGTTGGTTAAATATTTTAAAGATGTGTTCGGTACTGTCGTCACTCTGTTACGCGATTGTTGAACCTAACTTATCAAAATTCCGGGAGAGTAAACAATTGAATTGCTGATAATGTCCTGTCAAAGCCACGGGGGATGAGAAATGAAAACAAGAAACTTAGTGCTAATTTTAAGCTAATCAAGCATTTTTCCTGCGCATAGGCTAATCATAGAATCATGGCGCAATCTAGATTTATTCACCCCAACATTCTCGAAACTATCCAGTTTCAAGGTAACATTCAGGAGGATGTATTAAAATTCATTGACAAATTTGAAAGTTTAGCTATTCTTAATGAGTGGAATGACTTAAAGAAAAGGCAATTGCTACCGGCATTTTTGGGTGATTCAGCATTGGAATGGTTCAATACTTGGAGTCGAACTCAGGAAGCACAGGATATAGATTTTGTAACTTTAAAAACTAAAATTGTGGAAGAATTTACGGAACCGGGGGACACTTTTCAATTAGAGGAACAAATCAGATTACGCTTCCATCAGGAAAATGAACCTGTTTCAAAATATGTGAGAGAAAAACAGTTATTGTTATTAAAATTAGATCCTGCCATGGACATTAGTGAGCAAATTAAGCAAATAAGCGGGGGTTTACAACCTAACTTTATGAAAGAAGTTTATAACAGGGAATATGATTCAGTGCATGAAATGTTACGAGACCTGAAACATGTTGAACAATTCAAATATCTTGTGCAAAAACGTAAAATTCTAGAAACTGAATGTGAGACAATGAAAGCTCTGTCGTATTCTGAATCGAGTCGAGCCTACATGCCGACTCAGCAAGCTATCCCGTTGCAGCGCACGGTCAATGGTCATGTTGACATAACATATTCTCAGGCTAATCGGGAGATCGAGGAAAGATTAAATGCATTGCAACAAGACCTTGATCAATTACAGTCGAACGCGGGACTCCAGTCTCATGAGTCAGATTTAGTTTCGCAATTTCAGAATCTTGAGGCTAAAGTAAATGCACTTGCAGAACATCGGAAAAAACATTCATTTACTGAGTCATCATTCTCATATCCAGTTAGAGAATATGAACATAGAGATAGAAACAATAGGGGAACCTATTATAATAATAGTAACACTAGAGCCCACACACAGTGGCAGAATAGAAATATTTGGCATAACAACCACAATAATAATCTCGACACACAGTCGCAACGTTCGCGTAGGGGGCGATGGCGCAATGGCAGTAACCCTCGATTTCAGCGTTCGCATCTTTCATCTTCATCGCCGCGAACATTTTTGGAGCAACAACAGGGGCGCGAAGATCCAAATAACCATACTAATCAGGTTGTTAATGAAAATTACTCTACTTTTCGTAAGAACAGAAGCAATTTTAAACGAATAAGACCTGCATATGACGGGGACCTAGGTGTAGGACCTACGGGGAAAACTCTAACGGTCTCTACTTTTCCTTCTGAAGATTTGATTTACATCAATGTGAAAGTAGATGGGGAAATTCGACAGTTCATCCTGGATAGTGGAAGTCAAATTTCGGTAACGGGAGATAAGAACATACCAGTCAATGCCAAGCGATTTAATATAAATACTGCGATTAAGGGGGTCACTAATAGTCAACTGACAGTTAAGGAAATTGTGTTGCTACCATTTTCTATACATAACCAAACATTTTTTTCATCCATTTAGAATCGTTAAGGATTTTAATCAAGTTACCATATTAGGAACTGATTTCTTGAAGGGACAAAAGGCTAAGTTAGATTTTGAGGAAAATAAGCTTACCTTGCATAGATTTGGCAAATTAATTAAAAATGAGAATAAGAAAGCTTTTGACGTGTCAATCAAAGTTTCCCATTTGTTACATCATGTTTTGCAACCAGAATTTGTAGCTGCTAAAAAGATAAAAGTGAAACCAATGACACATTTGTGCATTCCATTGAAATTGGCTAATTCATATGACAAAGATAGGACACTCTTGGAACCGGACCTACAGTTTCAAGAGAAAACGGGATTGATGGTTGCCAGAGCAATTATTAATCCGGATTCGAATCTCATTTGGATCACAAATCCTTTAAATTATAATGTTACAATTAAGAAAGGCACTATTATCGGGAAAGCTGAAACATGGGATAGGCCAATCATGAGTAACAATAATGATGGGAATAAGGATGAAATTGGTGAACAGGCACAGGTTTTTGCGACGGAAGAGTTAGGGAACGTCAATGACGCACGGGCGGACCCTAGTCGGTTTGATGTGAATCCGAATTTAGAACCCCAGCAAAAGGAGCAACTTTTGGCTGTTTTAATGAAATATCCACATGTTTTTGCGTGGTCAAAGGATGATATAGGTAGAGCCACGAATTATAAACATAGAATTCAACTAAAAGATGACACAGAATTTCACTTAAAATCCTACCCGATTCCAGTTCACCTTCGTGATGAAATTAAAGATCAGATTGAGACTTTATTAAAGCAAGGTGTTATTTCTCCTACAAAATCACCCTTTAACTCTCCAGTTATCCTTGTAAAGAAGGCAAAGGGGGGTTATAGATTATGCCAGGATTATCGCAGATTGAATGTTTCGTCTGTATTTGACGCTCTGGGTGTGAATAACATCAATGAAATATTATACAATATGGGGGGCAAGAAATATTACTGTACGGCAGACTTGAAGAGCGGATTCTTTAATATTCCTCTCACCGAGGACAGTAAGAAATATACAGCATTTACAATACCAGGAATGTCACAGTATCAAATGAACGTCGTGCCACAGGGCCACGTCAGTTCATCAAGTGCAATGACTCGTTGCATTCACCTAGCGTGCTCAAATTTAGATCCCAATCACTTTGCCCATTATGTGGACGATTTGTTTTGCTTTGGAAATACTTTTGAAGAAATGCTCATAACTCTGGAGAAAATGTTACAATGTTTACAGGCAGCGGGATTAAAACTTGCGATAGAAAAATGTCACTTCGGCTACACTGAGGTTATTGCTTTAGGACATAAAATTTCGAAATTTGGCTATCGGATCAATGACAAAATCATTGATTCTATCAAGAAATATAAGACACCGACAACTGTGAAACAAGTTCGCACATTTCTCGGATTAACATCTTATGTCAGGAAGTTTTTAAAATCATATTCCGAGATGGCACTTCCCTTGCAAAAATTGATAGGAAAAAAGAAGAAATTTCTCTGGGGGAAGAACAGCAAATTGCGTTTGAGAGGTTGAAAGAAGCTTTACTTACAGCTCCTGTATTAATGGCATATGATCCATCAAAAGAAGTAAGGGTATATACGGATGCAAGCAGTAAGGCTATTGGCGCGGCGATTTTACAACCGAATGCGAACGGTGATTTTCAGCCTATTTCCTATTGCAGTAGAGTGTTAAAAGACCATGAAACTCGACTTTCAACCATCGAGCAAGAATTGTTGGCAATCATATATGCATTTAAGTCATTCAGATTCTTCTTACTTGGGAGACATTTCGAATTATTTACCGACAACCAAGCAATCACATTCATTCGCTCCTCAACGCAACTTTCAAACAAATTATTTAGATGGTACACGTTGATGGCAGACTTCGATTTTACGCCAATTCACTGCAAAACTACACAAAATATGGCGGATGCTATCAGCAGAGAAACAGAACATGATCCACAGGGAGCAGACGAGGAGCTTCCAGAGCCACATACATTGTTATTGTTAGATGAGACAATTGATGTTGCTATACACCAACGAGAGGATTCTTATTTTGGAAATATCATAAATATTTTGGAAGGAAAAGAAGACGAGGGGGGCAACAACCCACCTAACCCCTCCCTGCAGAGGCAAGCTTGCTATTATGTTATGGAAAATGGACTTCTTTATAGACAACATAAACTGGGAGCTACGACTAAGAAATTATTATGCATACCGAAGTCACTTCGCAACACTGTCATTGAGACATTGCATAGTTTACCAGCTGGAGGAGCACATTATGGCTTCACTAAAACATACAAAAATGCGTTGGATAGGATTTACTTTCCATTCATGAAGAACCATATTCAGAAAATGGTCAAGGAATGTGTAATTTGTCAGCAGAATAAACGCATAAAAGGAGCACCATATGGAGAACTTTTAACGTTCAACTCACAGAAACCATTCGATAGAATCGCTTTAGATTTTAGCGGACCGTATCCACCAAGTGGTTTGCTCCGCCATAAATATATACTAAGTGCAATCGATCATGGTACTCGATTTTTAATTGCTCAATCAGTAGCAGATACTTCAAGTGAGACAGCAGCTAACTTCCTTTTTGAAAATGTAATTCTACGCTTTGGATGTCCTTCTCGTATAGATACGGACAGAGGTACTTCATTCACAGCTAATTTATTTCAAGAACTATCGGAGAAATGTGGAATCCATCTTAAATTCGCTCCAGCAGCTAATCACAATTTAATTGGATTATTGGAACGATCACATGCTATTTTACAGGGACTTATGAAAAACTTCGTGAACTCAAAACACACAGATTGGCTTTTATACTTGCAATCGGCCGTGTGGTCGTACAATGTTAATTACCAGGAGAATTTGAAGAACAGTCCATTTTTTCTTCTTCATGGATTTACGCCTAGATTAGTCTGGGAGAGCGGACTACATTTAACGCCCAGTGTGAATGTAAACAACGAGATGAGATTCAAGATTCTCGAAAAAGCACGAGAAGCAGCTTATGAGTCTCTACAGAAACGCCACCGACAAGCAAAGAAGTACTACGATAAACGTCATCAGTCCATTGAATTTACACCAGGAGAATTGGTTCTAGTATACGATGGCAGTCATCGTGTACACACCGCTAAATGCTTTTCGGGAATATATAAAGGACCTTGTAAAATTATAGCAAAAGAAAATCCCAATGTTTACAAAGTGGAATATAAGACAAAACGAGGACAGACAATCGTGGACTCAATTTCGGTTCAGAGATTGAAAAAATACTATGCTTCAGAATACGGTAGCGGCGATGAGAATGTAAATTGTGATGATGAGAATGAAGAACAGCAACAGCAGGAGTGAATGAGTGAGAACATACCTTTTACCCTGTATGTAACTTACTTTTCAGTACTCTGATGCACTACATAAATTTTACATCTTGCAAATATTTTTTTTTAAACTAACAAACACTAAAATTATGTGAAATATTATTGTTTAGCCCTTAATAATTGCACGGAAGTGTAAAACTAGTTATTACCACACTAAAATCATTAGTTATAAATCGTAGTCATCGAGGTTTCATAATAATGAACAACAAGTACAGTAACGCGCAAAAATAATAATAATTAATATTATTGTATTCACGGATAGTGAACAAAGGGAATGGTGATGAATATAAATTGCGCGCAAGGAATTTTCCTCAGATTTTTGTAGGCCTGTAGAGAACTGATGGAAATAATCTTTTGTGAAATACAAAAGATAAATAGTGTAAGTCAATAATAGACTTTAGTATTTTTTATGAATAAAATGTGTTAAACACATTCGGAAAGGAAAATGAGAATTAAAATCCTCTATGATTCAGCGTGGTTAGTCAAAATAGGGTTAAACAAGTACATATTTTAATATTTCAATTGTTAAATTTAAGTTAATTACATTTATAATTTTAATAACTAAATAAATGACAGAAATATGAGATTATCAGTTTTATAAGATTTAAATAACGTTAAATAAAGAGAACAGTTATAATAAGAGCTGACTAGGCATACAGCCAGTAAATTATTCAATTAAACGAACTACAGATCAATAATAACTAAATAAGTACTGCGATAATAATAATTATAATATAGATAATAATAATACGAAGAGAATAGTGAATATTTTGGTGCTTAGATAATTATAAAGTTCAAACAAAATGTATCACATGGAAATATAAATATTAAGATTACCTTTATAATTATACGCATATTACATTGAGATTTAATTATTTTGTATATTTTTCTTACATAACTTTACATAAAAGCTAGACTTAAAATCTAATATGAAGAGTAATAAGTCAATTAAGAGCATAGAAGAAATAAGTAGTATTTTACACATACAGTTACGACCATGAGTTATCAGCAACCACTTGTCACATTTTATTAACAATTTAACGACACAGTCATGAGATGAATTACGACAGTTTTGAAGAAGTAAAGTATCTTTTATTAAACATGTAGACATTACATTGATCCATCTAATTTGGGATATTTCATTCCAAATACGACTCGATTAGTTTATTGAATGTTATATCAAGTTACTTAGAGTACTTCCTAATTTTTCTTCCGCATGGTAGAAATTTCCCATCTTGTAAAATTCTCATTTAAAATTTCCCTCAAATGTATTTCACACTTCTCGAAACGATATCCAAAGTCAATTTCAAATGCCTTCATGGTAAAATGTCTTTCGTCAGCAAAAGGATAAAGTTCAACCGGGGTGCAACGGAAATGTCCTTCCTCCTTAAGCAATGGGGAAACTTGAGTTACATTCAGAAAGACAGAACAACTGACGAAATATGCAAGTTAGGCATTCTATTCGTTTCTTGCGGCAACGATATCTACCTACATCGGCAGGAGCAAAATTCTCTCTTGACATGAAGTAACCAACACGTTGCAAATTAAACAGCAGATATCTCACATTCCACATTAGCGGGGAACTGAATGAACTGCCGACAGAGCATTCTTTCAACTCAGGCTATCGACTTCAAGGATACAAAAGAACATGCAACCTTATGTCCGTTCAGAACGATATTTCTTCATCTGGCAACATTTGGAATATAAATTGCAATTACGTTTTCATTTTTATGTCATTTAATTTTAGGTGATTATATATCTAGTTAAACACCACCAATTGTCAACTTTTTTTTTCTCTCCATATTTTTTTTTGTATACACAATTGTATATTATTTTCCTTGAATATTCTTAGGCTGATTGCAATATCATTAGGGGAGAAAGAGTCAATAATGGACAACGAAACTTCGGATTCTTAGAATATTATCTGATGTATTTCAATTTATGTGGACAATATTAGCAAGTGCAAAGGAAATTTTACAATTACTCTTTATTAATGACGATATTTTATCAATATTATACTAACAGAAGGACGATTGATCAACACATTATTTTTTAGTAATATTTAAAGTACTTCATTCAATTCAATTGTTATTTATAAATATTTTCAGTTAATTTAAGTATTCATATATTTTCAGACATCAATTATAATTTAAATTTTGCAGTAGTATACAGTATACACTCACAAAATCTTCAAGAGTATTTACAGCATTACATTCCATTCATATATAAAGTTCAATTGCTTTTAGTAATTATTAGTAGTTATATTTATTTATTTATTTTTCTCATTTCAAGATTCTAAATTATATTTGGTGTGTAAAGGATGGCATTAATTAGAATTTGGGTAATTTATAGTAAGAGTAAATGTTATGACTGAATCGGTACTCCTTTTCAAATTCCATTTCTTAAACTATAACAACCCTCAACTACAAGATTTTTCATACTTGTAATATTTACAAGTACTACTTTCTTAAAATAAGGGTGACTTAGAGGCGCCCTTGTCTCAACAAAACCTCTACACATACCGACATATTAAGTTCTCTCACGAACAACATTACACTAACGATCAGGAGGAAATGCCTGTTCGATATATGAAGCAAATTTCCTTTCCAAAACCTACCTAAATTGCCTCACAGATAATTCAAATTTTAACGGTGAAATGAACATTTTAACAATATTATGAAACCATGTTAACAGTCCTCAGTTCAACTTTTTCACAGATGTCAACGTCTAGAGATGGTCACCAGCTAAAACCTTGGAGAAATAAGAAATCAACACGAATTACACCTGAAGGACGCAGAGGAATTATTTGTCCTACGATTTTTTTTTTTGATAATTTCTCAAGATTTTTATTTCTGAGATTTTTCTTTTAATTTTTCGACACGTGGAAACATGAATTACAATTAGACCTTTCATCAGTTTTAATTACGCAGTTCAGCGAAATCAGTTGATAAGCACCAAATCGTTTAACACGGATCTCCTTCATTCTATTTTAATTAACTCCTACTGAAGTCAATTAGTAGTGAGACCTGATATTCAACGCTGATAATACATACATCGATTTGGAGGAATATTTACATACAACTAAATACTTCACATTAACAATGCAGTTCTCTACTGTACGTTTTTCATCATTGACAATATTTGTAGCTACAAAGTTAATGCATCAAAGTGAAAAACCATTTTCACTGCCACAAGGAACTAATATATACATATATACATGGTTTGGTTCAAGAAGAAACTTCATTGCTATACGCAGAGACTATTAAGTGCTATTAACAAGAGTAAAATTATGGTATTTTACTTGAACTCTTTGTGAGAATCAGAATCACTCAAGCATTAATTTTATGGACAAATGCTGGTGCTGCGATTTTATCTATCGAACACTATTATATTCTTATTTTCAAATACATAAATTCATGTACATATATTATTACTCAAGGACAGTTACTGATACAGTGTATATATTTTGATTAACTTCAAGTTTTCTAATTAAATATTTACTGCGATACTTGACATATATTATAAATAAAAACAACAGCCATATTTACATGATACACTAAAGTAAGAGACGGTGAAATTTACATCGATAATATGACATATATGTGCAAGTGTAACTCGGATGAGTATCACAAACTTTGCTGATTTTGTAAATATTAACTTTAAAATATTTCATAGTGTTGTGCAGTGTCAGTGTTTACAGGATTGATTGCATACTACCTCGTTAGTGTGTTACTGTGCCATACACCTTTTAAATAAGTCAATACTGATGGAACAATAACCTTATAATTATGTCACGTGGTGTGTATTTACATATTTTAGGCATGGACAATCATAACTTCAACGTGTGACACGTAAGACTCACAATCATTGCATGCATGAGTCAGCATAACAAACTCACATGTCAGTGTTTATCTTTCATACGCTGACAAGTATTGTTTATTTATCTTGTTTATTTATTGGTTATTTTTCTCCATTCCTTTCTTTTCTTTTTAAAGAACTATATTAATCAAATTACATATTTTTGGTTATGGTATGTTAATCCAATAATTTTGGGACTATATTTTATAATAAAAAAAAATCTCTCCATAGAAAGGATCGGTATGGAATGCAACTTTAAATCTTTCATATTTAAGTGAAAATCAAAAGATTTTCTTTAGGGGGTAGAGGAGCGTATCGTACCCAAGGTATTGGGCAAGAAGTATAAAGTCTTAGCATAGCAGCTATCAGAGAAAGGAATGCTGAATAAGTAATCAGGCAAAGGTCGGATGATTGACTTGGAAGGCGCATGTGGCATGAGTGTTGGAATTGTCAGGAGGTGTAATCAGTTGGCGAGAATAGGAGAGAGAGTAAGGTCTGCGGATTGTGAGAGAGGAGCAAAGTGGAGAACGATTATTGGACGATGGTGTGTGATAGATTCGATGTCTGACAGGGAGGTCAGACAAGCGATAGTTGAGAGGACAAGCTAGGAACAATCTCCATATATTTGTAAGGCAAGTAATATCCTTTCATTAACCAATCCATATCGATTCAGTCATGGAGAGTATAAAACCCATATTTAATCTAAGCTAATTTCTATCGCCATTCCTTTAAAAGGTAACCTCTTGCATTTATCACATTTAGGCCAAGCGAGTGATAACCATCTAAGAGATGAATGAGGAATAGCTACATCACCCAATTAAATCTAGAGGTTCTTGGTTCGATCCCAAACGCAGCTTGGGAGTTGCGTTACGATAGAATGGTGTCCCCTTTTTGTCGGTGAACTTGGAATGCATATCAACAGATTTAGACTGTCACAGATTAGGATTACCAGATCGCTGTAAGGGAAATGTAGGACACAAAACATTCTCAATAAATAATGCATATTTCTAGAGAACACGTTAGAAAGTAGTTGAAAATTACAGTTTTCACTTTTAAAAAAATGAATTTTTAAATGCAAAATTTCAAGACTTGCAATCATACTAATCATGATTTAAGTGGTACTCCTCTGAGGAGACAATTTTTATCAAAATTTCAGGTTTAGTCAAATTATATTTGTTATAGGAACTAACAGATATTTTACAGACTATGAAAAGATAATGGTATTAGTTTACTATCCTTCGGACAAATTTAATTATTTTTATAGAAGAAACTACTTACCGTAATAAGTTCCTGTAGCATTGTCGAACATCGGGAAAGTGTTTTATGTGATGTGGGAATGTTTCATAGCCGAAATTCATGTTGTTCGTTGAAAATTAATTCTCCGACGGAGAATAGCTAGCCCCACGAACCATTGGCGCGTGGATAGGTTAGTTCTGTTAGGTTAGGAAACATAGTTAAAATTTGGTGTCGTGTTAGTATCAGGGTCTAGAAATTGGAAATAATTGCGAACCATTGGTGCGTGGTTAGGTTAGTTCTGTTAGGTTAGGAAACATAGTTCAAATTTCATCAAAACAACGTTGATACACCTTCAGGAATGTTCCGCGAAGCAGATACGTAAGTACGAATGTCAAAAATTGACGAATCGAAAAAATTAGAGGTGTCCGAAGGATAGTAAATTTTTACGAAAATAATTTCTCTCGTTAGTTTGTTGGGCTGATGGTAATAAAAGTACCCCCTGAACATTTTAATTATGACCTGCAGTGACGTGCACTGAGGAGTAGCTAGTCTAGCAGAGATAGATCAATCAATCAATCTCACGTCTCTAATTATTTTCAAATCTCATGAATTTATTGTCTGGAAGCCTCAGTTCATATGCAATACTTCTTTCCATGCGCTTCTCGTCCCTCGATGTGATCAGCTGGCAAGGCTGGATACCCTAGCTGGCTCTTCTTCCGCCTTACCAGTTTCAGGTATAGACAACTGCCCGAAGGGAAAGAGAAGATTTCTGCCTGTACTTCCCTTGCCCCCTCGCCACCCGCTTCAATGGTTGAAAGCCCGTGGTTTCAGGTCCTCCAGTCTATCTCCTATAGGACAGATAGAGAAATTGTTTTGCCTTCGATTCCTTTGTAAATCCTCTTGGAGGAAAATTTTCAGTATGTTCTCTTTATTTACACAACCTTTTAAACGTTGTACAATATGTATGTATAATATGGGATGTAGTTTTATTTGTATCTATATGAATGGGAACGTACTCGTATAGGGGCTATCCACGAGTAAACAAAAACATATCGAACGGCACAATCGATTGTCGAACTGTAGCACAACAACTTCCGGTTCACGGCGGCCGGGTAATTCAAGCGCGTACTTGTGGCATTTCTTCTCGTTTTGTATACCGGATGAAATGGATCATATAAAAGCACTTGACAACGAGGAGAATAAGAGATATCAGGGCAAAGTAGAGGCCTTTGCATATCAATTGGATGAGCAACTAGGAAGTAATACGGCATTATTCCAAGATGAGATCCATTTGCTGATCGTCGTTTCATTGGCGATATTTGTAGCCTACATATTAAATAGAAAGTAATTTTTCCTACAGAGCGAGAGCGCTTAAATGCATACATTTATGTTTTAAGTGAAAAAGTGCGAGATGTACGGACATATAAAAAACGGAAAAAGGCGCTTCTTTTCTTCTTTCTTCAGTCAGGACTAGTCAGAGGGATGCGATAATGCACACTTGCTGGTTTCGTTCTCGTTTGAACGCAGAAATACAAAACGCTCATTGTTATTTTAAGTCAATTTTCTGCTATTTGTGTTAAACATGACGATGAAGATGAATAATAAACTGGAAAAATTAATGATGGGACAAACACAATGACACACCATTGCCTCACCATGGTGTTCAAACCTAGGACCTCTTCTCCATCAATGTTGATTTGATTGATTGAGTTGGTGTTTTAAGTCCACTTTGTGCACAGTAAGGCTAATCGGGACTGGACCTACAGTTTAAATTGGGATCCGAACCACTATATGCCTCCACCGAGAATCGAACCCGGAACCCTTTGATTACAAGGCGACGAGGCTAACACTGCGCCATCGGGGAGACACTCTATCTATCAATGTTGAAAAGATTCCCATTGCAAAAGACGAAAATTAATAATAGTACCCGCACTTAATTTTCTGGCTACACAAAAAAAATATTTCCTCTGGTTGCACAAAAATTTATTTCCTCTGGTTACAAACACACAAAAAAAATCTGGTTACACAAAAATTTAATACAGTTCGTGTATACTTCAAGAACGTAACGTGTAACCTAGCTGACTATGACCGAGCATCTTTTGAAATGAAAAGTAATATTTTTGCTCATATCACTAAAACAGAGAGAAAATCGAGATTTGAATGATTTCTCTTCTACCTTTAATGAAGTGCAAGGGGTGCGGGACGCAAAATTTTTGGTTGGGAAGGAAACAGGGCGGGGTATTTTTAAAGTCCTGACGTACAAAACGGTAAAAATAATGTTATTTCCCGACTAAATTGGGTGATTATAGGAGCGGAAAATATTCAGCATTACCCGATACTAAAAAAAATGTTAATTATACACACAATTTTACCCTCGGGTGATGAATTACTTTGCATTTCTGGAATAAAAACTGCTAATAAATTTCGGACATTTAGTACAAAAAAAATGTAGGGAATAAACTACTTTTAAACTATAATTTTTTCCGAAGTCTGGATCGGAATGTCTTTTTTTTTTTTTAGGTCCCGACATGTTGGGTTTTTGCACATCCGTTGTCATTACTGCGCAGCAGTGTTGCCACATGAAGGGAAATTTCCCTTTTTGAAGGGAAATTTCGAGCTAATTTTAAGTGAAAACGGAAAAGGGAAATTCGATGAAAAATAGCGAATTTTCAGGGAAATTTTAAGACAGACTAAACATTAATTATATTAAACATTATAAAAGATTCCAGTTTTGAAAATGAGAACTTATTATTTTTTTTATTTTGTCGTATACTTTGTTCTGAGAGGAAGGGTGGAATTTGGGTTGACACACATCTGGCTACCGTTTGGGGCCGGAGGTCTTTGGCCATTCACCCTTATGGGAGTGGGAGTCCGAGGGTATTGTTTATTTAAGCTTTCCCCGGTTCTCTGAATTTTGCCTCAAACACTACACGTGCAAACCATAAAGTAATCTTTGTCGCAAACCTATCTTTACTTCAAATGGACACTGTGTGGGTTATTCGTCGTGTGCGAGTGTTTGGTGGAAGACTGTGCCCGTCTTGGACGACGGGAGAACAAGGGAAGCAAAGCAAACTATCTGCAACTCCAGAATATATTAGAAAACGTCGTGGAGAACGGAAGATGAAAAAACACCGCGGAAACAAGTTTAAAAATTCCGTGCAGAGTGGCAAGAAGTGACCAACAATGGATTAAATTTTAATAAAAAAACTTGCTGTCTTTTAGAAGTTTCCACCTAAAATGTGAAATTTACCAGAATAGAACATTTGATCAGGTATGAACTATATATCTTTTTTGATAAAACGCGTATATCTATGCGCCGAACTTAACATTTTTATGGGGAGGCAAAAAAGTGATTTTCCACACAAACTCTTCATATGTGCGCCTTACTAGAACAGCATTTTGTGTAGAACATTTTTAATTTTCTTCTTCCCTAAATCCAATCTCTGTTTGTTTGTTTTGCTTTTTACTGATGAAAATCTTCAGTTGCCAACTATAACATAGTTTTAGGTTTCATCTCAAAACAAAAAAATTAGCTTGGTTTAGAAATAAAATCTAAATCTTCCAAAAAACATTTACAAGTTATTGTTTATTGATTTGGTTTATTTTACTTCGCTTTTCTGCCACTTTTGGCTGATTGCAAATATGGGGATGAGTATTGATATGATGAAATTTATGAATGGACACTCACAAACAGCCATGCCCAGACCGGGATTCGAACCCGGTACTCCTGGCGTCGAAGCATTTACAAGTTAAATTGATTAACATTTTATACATACATATGAACATGGGTCAACGATAATATTTTATTATTATTATTATTAATAATAATAATTAATAATAATAATAATACTTCTTTAGATGAAGGGAAAAAATGGGCGAAAAAGGGAAATTTTACCCCTTGGAAAGGGAAATTGTGCTTACAGATTGTGGCAACACTGCTGCGCAGTCTACTCCTGCTGATGGTCTTCCAATTTTCACGCTTGACAGCTTGAATGCAATAATTTGGTGCCTAGATCTCGAGGAAATGGATGAAGAGAGATCCATGAAAGATTATTTAGCCCTGATCGTAGTTTACATCTTCCTTGTACACACTCATTCGTTCCTTTCATACATGACACAATCTCAGCTCCCTTTAGCGGCATGTTGTGAGCCTACGAACCGGAAGTTGTTGTGCTACAAATATGGCGTCCGCGCGAAGGCACTTCCTTCCAGTGGATAGCCCCTATTAAGTGCAGACAAAAATGTTATGGTTTCTTTTCTCTTTTTTTTCAAATATGGAATATATAATGATTAAATAACAAATATTTGCTCACGCTCGCTCTCGTTTTAGTAGTATTTCATTTAAATATACTAATAATTTAGCGTCCAATAAAAATACGGGTAAGCTAAACAGTCATAAATACGGATGTATTAATTTGGGAGTAGTATAGTAAATGTTACTACGAGCTCACCTAAAATTAAGGGACAATTTTAATCCCAAAAACCATCAAAAACAATAACCCACCCACCAAATTTTTGCACATTTAACTAAAAATAATACCCTTAACCTTATAAAAAAAAACACGAGCTCACCTAAATTTAAGTAGCACCTTTTCACCCAAAAACCATCAAAAACAACCACCCATCCAACAAATTTTAACACATTTTACTAAAGAATACATCCCCTTAAACTGTCAATTTATTCTTGGCGCACCCCCAATTAAGAGCTAACAAAAAACAGTACCACGCGCCCAAAATTTAACACATGCTTTCAAATCCTACCGCATCGCTTTAAATTTCTAAAAAAACATTAGGGCAATTCAATTAAGGGCACATTTATAACAAAAAAGATATGATTTTTAGGGTAAACTTTCCAAAACCACCTATTTTCAAGCCAGACAAAAAGTTAGGAAATAATATAATAAAACAGAGACCCTTGTGCATTCCTTAAAATATATTGGTGCTTTCTGATTTAGGGCTAAATAAAAAAAAACAAAAAAAAAACAGGTACCTATACAATTAATAAATTTTACCCTTTTTACTAGTCAAAATATAAAAAAATCATCCCTTTAGATTGATTTATTTAATTTATGGGTCTATTTCCCCAAATGAGCATCTTAATCTATTTCCATGAATCTTTCTTACTTAATACACCTAACTTTAATATACTTGTAAATCTATATTATTCACCAGTTTATCAACACCCAACGCCTTTTCCTCATGAATCACAAGCCTGATTAAATCAATTTGTGACAATACCATACAGCACTTCAGTAGTTATGTACCCGCGTTGAGTCCGATAAATCAATTGATTGGAAAAGATCGATCAAAGATCAATTGATGACGCAGCAGTTTTTTTATGACGTCATAAAAGGGGCGTGGCTTATTTTGTAAGGATGAATTTGATTGGTTGTGACGTCATAAATGGGCGGGGCGTATTTTGTAAGGAGCTTTTTGATTGGTTGGAGGAATTCGGGTTTTTCCCGTGACGTCGGGAGTTTCCGGCGTCTGAAAACAGATGGCGTTGAGTCAGAAAGTCTGGGTTGGGAGGAGGAAAAGTAGGCGACGCGGTTGGTTTTCTGGTAATTGGAGTACGTGTTTCCGGTGTCTGAAAACAGATGGCGTTGATGAGTCAGAAAGTCTGGGTTGGGAGGAGGAAAAGTAAGCGACGCGGTGACGGTAGGTTTTCTGGTAATTGGAGTACGTGTTTCCGGTGTCTGACAACAGATGGCGTTGATGAGTCAGAAAGTCTGGGAATTTTGTTGTTTCCGTTGTTTGAAGAGAGATGGCGTTCATGAGTCATTGATCTTTGATCGATTTTTGCCAATCAATTGATTTATCGGACTCAACGGGGGTACATAATCGTGGGAGTCACGTGACTTTGTGACGTCACAAGATGGAAATCACGTGACCAGATTATATTATTAAATTATTATTAATTAAAATATTAGGATTATTATTATTATGAAGTGTTTTAATTTCTGGGACGCCATTTTGTTTTTGTTATGTTATTTTGGTGTGTGACATCATATATAAATTGGAGTACGTGTTTCCGGTGTTTGAAAACAGATGGCGTTGATGAGTCTGAAATTCTCGGATTATTATTATTATTAATTGTTTTTATTTCTGTGACGACATTTTGTTTTGGTTATGTTATTTTGGTTTGTGACGTCATATATAAATTGGAGTACGTGTTTCCGGTGTTTGAAAACAGATGGCGTTGATGAGTCTGAAATTCCCGGATTATTATTATTATTATTATTATGAAATGTTTTAATTCACGTGACTTTGTGACGTCACAAAATGGAAGTCACGGGACCAGATTATATTAGTAAATTATTATTAATTGAAATATTAGGATTATTATTATTATTATTATTATTATGAAGTGTTTTAATTTCTGGGACGCCATTTTGTTTTTGTTATGTTATTTTGGTGTGTGACATCATATATAAATTGGAGTACGTGTTTCCAGTGTTTGAAAACAGATGGCGTTGATGAGTCTGAAATTCTCGGATTATTATTAATATTATTATTAATTGTTTTTATTTCTGTGAAGACATTTTGTTTTGGTTATGTTATTTTGGTCTGTGACGTCATATATAAATTGGAGTACGTGTTTCCAGTGTTTGAAAACAGATGGCGTTGATGAGTCTGAAATTCTCGGATTATTATTATTATTATTATTATTATGAAATGTTTTTATTTCTGTGACGTCATTTTGTTTTTGTTACGCTATTTTGGCGTGTGACGTCATATATAAATTGGAGTATGTGTTTCCGATGTTTGAAAACAGATGGCGTTGATGAGTCATTCTGGGAAATTCCCCAGTTTTCGTCCTGTTGTTTGCATAAAGAAAACCCGGATTCGAATCCCACTCAGGTATGGTTGCGAATGTCGACGGAGGCCCTGGATTCGAATCCTCCAATTAACTAAGGTTCCCTAAAAACATGTTTGATTCTGCTCAGGTATGGTTGTGAAATGTAAAAGGCTACTTACAAAAATCTTGGCCATCCATGTTGCTGCCTAGATGAAAAGGAGATGAACTGGAGGGAAGGATGCCTGCAGAAGGAATTCTATCCACTTCCTTATAGAGACACACATCTGCAATTATTTTTTGCAACGTACGTTAGAAGTTGCATATGAGATCACGACGTTTTTGTGAGGCACAACAGTTCCTTGATAATTTTCACAGAAGTTCCTTGTTCCCTGTCAGCCCATGTTCTTCGAACAAGACTTCCTTATAGAGACGGACATCTGGTATCATTTTTTGCAACGCGGCCCAGATGAAAAGGAGATGAACTGGAGGGAAGGATGCCTGCAGAAGGAATTCTATCCACTTCCTTATAGAGACACACATCTGCAATTATATTTTGCAACGTACGTTAGAAGTCTGCATATGAGATCACGACGTTTTTGTGAGGCACAACAGTTCCTTAAGGAATTTCACAGAAGTTCCTTGTTCCGTGTCAGCACATGTTCTACGAACAAGACTTCCTTATAGAGACGGACATCTGGTATCATGTTTTGCAACGCAGCCCAGATGAAAAGGAGATGAACTGGAGGGAAGGATGCCTGCAGAAGGAATTCTAACCACTTCCTTATAGAGACACACATCTGCAATTATTTTTTGCAACGTACGTTAGAAGTCTGCATATGAGATCACGACGTTTTTGTGAACCACAACAGTTCCTTGATGAATTTCACAGAAGTTCCTTGTTCCGTGCCAGCACATGTTCTACGAACAAGACTTCCTTATAGAGACGGACATCTGGTATCATTTTTTGCAACGCGGTTGCCTAATTTGTTTATTTGCCACCTTCCGACCACTCTAACGAAAGGTCTCGACGTGCAGATTACGAATATGTAATCAGATCCGCTCTACGTCAATTAGGGGAGGAGCTAGAGCGATTTGAAAATTTCGATTTTTTTTTTTTTTTTTTTTTACCTTTTCTTCTGCGAAAATTTAAAATCGCTGTAGCTCGGCTCCTGATTGACCTAGGAGGGTGATCGATAGCTTGTCGGACTCGGAGTGAAGTCCTCTTTCCGGTGAACCAGGTTTCATTGTTCTAGGACCGGTGGTTTCCTACTTTCTTTATTTGAAATCGTAGGCCAACCTTCCGAACACTCTAACGTAAGGTCTCGACGTGCAGATTACAAATATGTAATCCGATCCGCTCTACGTCAATTAGGGGAGGAGCTAGAGCGATTTGAAAATTTCGATTTTTTTTTTTTTACCTTTTTTCTGCGAAAATTTAAAATTGCTGTAGCTCGGCTTCTAATTGAGCTAGGAGGGTGATCGATAGCTTGTCGGACTCGGAGTGAAGTCCTTTTTCCGGTGAACCAGGTTTCATTGTTCTAGGGACGGTGGTTTCCTACTTTCTTTACTTGAAATCACACTATTATTAAAAACAAAAAACAACCAAAAATAATAGAAATTTGAACCACCATTCATAAAGAACTATTAAATCTCAAAAGGATTAAAAATATAAAATAAAAAATATATTTTAACATTTCAATAATACAAAAGAATTAAAATAATCATTACCATGAGTCCGCGTAATTGATACTATAATAGATAGACCAATTAGGCCCACCTTCCGACCACTCTAACGAAAGGTCTCGACATGCAGATTACAAATATGTAATCCGATCCGCTCTACGTCAATTAGGGGAGGAGCTAGAGCGATTTGAAAATTTCGATTTTTTTTTTTTTACCTTTTTTTTCTGCGAAAATTTAAAATCGCTGAAGCTCGGCTCCTCATTGAGCTAGGAGGGTGATCGATAGCTTGTCGGACTCGGAGTGAAGTCCTCTTTCCGGTGAACCAGGTTTCATTGTTCTAGGACCGGTGGTTTCCTACTTTCTTTATTTGAAATCGTAGGCCCACCTTCCGACCACTCTAACGAAAGGTCTCGACGTGCAGATTACAAATATGTAATCAGATCCGTTCTACGTCAATTAGGTTAGGAGCTAGAGCGATTTGAAAATCTCGATTTTTTTTTTTACTTTTTTTTTACCTTTTTTTCTGCGAAAATTTAAAATCGCTGTAGCTCGGCTCCTAATTGGGCTAGGAGGGTGATCGATACTTTGCGGACTCGGAGTGAAGTCCTTTTTCCGGTGAACCAGGTTTCATTGTTCTAGGACCGATGGTTTCCTACTTTCTTTATTTGAAATCGTAGGCCCACCTTCCGACACTCTAACGAAAGGTCTCGACGTGCAGATTACAAATATGTAATCAGATTCGCTCTACGTCAATTAGGGCAGGAGCTAGAGCGATTTGAAAATTTCGATTTTTGCAACTCATATGAGTCAGGAAGACATCTGCGTTGAATAACAGAATGTGTCACTGCTAAAAACCATCTTGTAAAGACGGTTAATTGATTCCGAGAATTTACATGAGCCTTCGTATCAGTCAGAAAAACATCTGCTGAAGACGTTTGACGATATCTGAGAATTTTACTGGTAGCATGTAGATTAAAATGTGTAAGTCGTGTCCACGTAATAAATAGAGCGTTGCACTATACTATGAATATTGTAAGAAATAATGCTGATTTAGAAGCCGTAAAATGTAGCATAATACTGATGGACCCCGCTGTACATAGGGTTTTTAAAATGAAAATAACTTTTGGTAGTAGGAATTCACAATCCGCTAATCCTTTTTATACCACCCTTCCGATCTACGTCATCGATACACATTGCTCGCATCCGTTCCCGCAAAGCGTCCAACGCCCACGTGCCTCTCCTATCTTCCTGTCCTGGTACACTATACACAGTCACTTCTTCCGCGAAACCTACTCGTTTTGCTCTCTTTGTTTTCTTTACATCTAGACTCTCTGGCTCCTTTTTCTCTTTTTGCTGTTTTTCCTCCATTATATGCTAACAGACTTTTATTCTCCTTTTCTTTGACAGTATGATGATGTCATAACCTCTTCTTAATCACCAGACACTTTACCATTCCACCCACCCATCCCAACAAACACGCCACACATATCAGTCACTAATTCCAAGAATTGTAGCTATACACTCATACACCATCTGCTCTCATCCATTAACACCATGGAAAACATATCACCACACGGACAAAGACATCACACCAAAGCCGTTCGTAACAAACACCATTTGTTCTTGTCCATTAACAGTCTGCAACCCTTGGCTCCATTCCAAGGTCTAGGGTCAAGAAGTATATATTACATACGTATATATATTTATAGAATAGTTTTTCCGCAAATTATATAACCGATATTATAATATGCACCCTTATTAGTGGAGAGCTCAGTGCATAAAACGGATTTTCAACATCAGTTCAATCCGGCACCCGATAGATCGGACACTTTATACCATGCCCTCGTATATTTCTGTACAGATCAGCCTCGGTGCATAAAACGGATTTCAAATACCAGTTGAACCCGTCATTCGTTAAGAGTCTGGATATGAGATCACGGCGTTTTTGTGTGAGGCACAACAGTTCCTTGATGGTGTTTGCAGGAGTTCCTTGATGATTGTCGCAGGAGTTCCTTGTTCCGTGTCGACTCAACTTCTTCAACGAGGAACGAGTGATGCCTCTTAAATGAATATAACGTAAAATGTGAAATGTCCTACGGATTGAACTGATGTTTGTAATCCGTTTTATGCACCATAAAGTAGAATGTGTAAAATGTTCTGAATTTTCAAGCTCTTATTTTGCCGAATAAAATACAGCATAATACTTATTGAGCCCGCTGTACATGGTGTTCTTAAAAAGAAAACAAATATTGGTAGTATGCATTGTAAATTGAGTAAAATGTGTAAGTTTTTTCTGAATTTTGAATCTTTTATTTCGTCGAATAAAAGACAGCATAATACTTATGGAGCCCGCTGTACATGGTGTTCTTAAAATGAAAACAAATATTGGTAGTATGTATTGTAAATAGAGTAAAATGTGTAAGTCTTGTCCAAGTAATAAATAGAGCGGTGTTTACATACAAAAGTAATATTATTATTGCGTTGCACTATATTATGAATATTGTAAGAAATAATGCTGATTTAGAAGCCGCTTTTAATTTTGAAGCTCTTATTTCGTTGAATAAAATACAGCAAGATACTTATGGAGCCCACTGTACATGGTGTTCTTAAAATGAAAACAAATATTGGTAGTATGTATTGTAAATAGAGTTAAATGTGTAAGTCGTGTCCAAGTAATAAATAGAGCGGTGTTTACATACAAAAGTAATGTTATTATTATTGCGTTGCACTATACTATGAATATTGTAAGAAATAATGCTGATTTAGAAGCCGCTTTTAATTTTGGGGTTCTGATTTCGTCGAACAAAATGTAGCATAATACTCATGGACCCCACTGTACATGGTGTTTTTAAAATGAAAATAACTATTGGTAGTATGAATTGTAAACGATGATAACGTTGTTGTAACGTTGATAGTGCAACGCTCTATTTATTACGTGGACACGACTTACACATTTTAATCTACATGCTACCAGTAAAATTCTCAGATATCGTCAAACGTCTTCAGCAGATGTTTTTCTGACTGATACGAAGGCTCATGTAAATTCTCGGAATCAATTAACCGTCTTTACAAGATGGTTTTTAGCAGTGACACATTCTGTTATTCAACGCAGATGTCTTCCTGACTCATATGAGTTGCAAAAATCGAAATTTTCAAATCGCTCTAGCTCCTGCCCTAATTGACGTAGAGCGAATCTGATTACATATTTGTAATCTGCACGTCGAGACCTTTCGTTAGAGTGTCGGAAGGTGGGCCTACGATTTCAAATAAAGAAAGTAGGAAACCATCGGTCCTAGAACAATGAAACCTGGTTCACCGGAAAGAGGACTTCACTCCGAGTCCGACAAGCTATCGATCACCCTCCTAGCTCAATTAGGAGCCGAGCTACAGCGATTTTAAATTTTCGCAGAAAAAAAAGGTAAAAAATAAAAAAGAAATAAAAAAAAAATCGAAATTTTCAAATCGCTCTAGCTCCTCCCCTAATTGACGTAGAGCGGATCGGATTACATATTTGTAATCTGCACGTCGAGACCTTTCGTTAGAGTTGTCGGAAGGTGGGCCTACGATTTCAAATAAAGAAAGTAGGAAACCACCGGTCCTAGAACAATGAAACCTGGTTCACCGGAAAGAGGACTTCACTCCGAGTCCGACAAGCTATCGATCACCCTCCTAGCTCAATGAGGAGCCGAGCTACAGCGATTTTAAATTTTCGCAGAAAAAAAAGGTAAAAAAAAAAAAAAAAATCGAAATTTTCAAATCGCTCTAGCTCCTCCCCTAATTGACGTAGAGCGGATCTGATTACATATTCGTAATCTGCACGTCGAGACCTTTCGTTAGAGTGCTCGGAAGGTGGGTCTACGATTGCAAATAAACAAATTAGGCAACCGCGTTGCAAAAAATGATACCAGATGTCCGTCTCTATAAGGAAGTCTTGTTCGTAGAACATGTGCTGGCACGGAACAAGGAACTTCTGTGAAATTCATCAAGGAACTGTTGTGGTTCACAAAAACGTCGTGATCTCATATGCAGACTTCTAACGTACGTTGCAAAAAATAATTGCAGATGTGTGTCTCTATAAGGAAGTGGTTAGAATTCCTTCTGCAGGCATCCTTCCCTCCAGTTCATCTCCTTTTCATCTGGGCCGCGTTGCTAAACATGATACCAGATGTCCGTCTCTATAAGGAAGTCTTGTTCGTAGAACATGTGCTGACACGGAACAAGGAACTTCTGTGAAATTCCTCAAGGAACTGTTGTGCCTCACAAAAACGTCGTGATCTCATATGCAGACTTCTAACGTACGTTGCAAAATATAATTGCAGATGTGTGTCTCTATAAGGAAGTGCATAGAATTCCTTCTGCAGGCATCCTTCCCTCCAGTTCATCTCCTTTCCATCTAGGCAGCAACATGGATGGCCAAGATTTATTACATATTGTAAGTAGCCTTTTACATTTCACAACCATACCTGAGCAGAATCAAACATGTTTTTAGGGAACCTTAGTTAATTGGAGGATTCGAATCCAGGGTCTCCGTCGACATTCGCAACCATACCTGAGTGGGATTCGAATCCGGGTTTTCTTTATGCAAACAACAGGACGAAAACTGGGGAATTTCCCAGAATGACTCATCAACGCCATCTGTTTTCAAACATCGGAAACACATACTCCAATTTATATATGACGTCACACGCCAAAATAGCGTAACAAAAACAAAATGACGTCACAGAAATAAAAACATTTCATAATTATAATAATAATAATAATCCGAGAATTTCAGACTCATCAACGCCATCTGTTTTCAAACACTGGAAACACGTACTCCAATTTATATATGATGTCACACACCAAAATAACATAACAAAAACAAAATGGCGTCCCAGAAATTAAAACACTTCATAATAATAATAATAATAATAATCCTAATATTTCAATTAATAATAATTTACTAATATAATCTGGTCCCGTGACTTCCATTTTGTGACGTCACAAAGTCACGTGAATTAAAACATTTCATAATAATAATAATAATAATAATAATAATCCGGGAATTTCAGACTCATCAACGCCATCTGTTTTCAAACACCGGAAACACGTACTCCCATTTATATATGACGTCACAAACCAAAATAACATAACCAAAACAAAATGTCGTCACAGAAATAAAAACAATTAATAATAATAATAATCCGAGAATTTCAGACTCATCAACGCCATCTGTTTTCAAACACCGGAAACACGTACTCCAATTTATATATGATGTCACACACCAAAATAACATAACAAAAACAAAATGGCGTCCCAGAAATTAAAACACTTCATAATAATAATAATCCTAATATTTTAATTAATAATAATTTAATAATATAATCTGGTCACGTGACTTCCATCTTGTGACGTCACAAAGTCACGTGACTCCAACGGTTATGTACCCCCGTTGAGTCCGATAAATCAATTGATTGGCAAAAATCGATCAAAGATCAATGACTCATGAACGCCATCTCTCTTCAAACAACGGAAACAACAAAATTCCCAGACTTTCTGACTCATCAACGCCATCTGTTTTCAGACACCGGAAACACGTACTCCAATTACCAGAAAACCTACCGTCACCGCGTCGCTTACTTTTCCTCCTCCCAACCCAGACTTTCTGACTCATCAACGCCATCTGTTTTCAGACACCGGAAACACGTACTCCAATTACCAGAAAACCAACCGCGTCGCCTACTTTTCCTCCTCCCAACCCAGACTTTCTGACTCAACGCCATCTGTTTTCAGACGCCGGAAACTCCCGACGTCACGGGAAAAACCAGAATTCCTCGAACCAATGAAAACGCTCCTTACAAAATACGCCCCGCCCATTTATGACGTCACAACCAATCAAAATCATCCTTACAAAATAAGCCACGCCCCTTTTTATGACGTCATCAAAAAAAAAAAAAAAAAAAGAACAATAGCGCTACGTCATCAATTGATCTTTGATCGATCTTTTCGAATCAATTGATTTATCGGACTCAACGCGGGTACATAACTACTACTTCACTCAATTTTACATTATGGCTGCTGAGATTGTTACATTTAATGCAACTATTGAGGCATATATTACTGAATGTGTAAGAGTGGGGCAAGTGATACCTGTAGAAGAAAGTTCGTGGATTATCAAAACAAAAAGTGAAAAGTATTTACAAAAACTTAAAACGGAAGACCAGAAGGAACGAGACCTAAGCAACAGCCTACGGGAATTATTGGAAAATTTAACCAAAGGATTGATGCAGTACCATAGTGATGTTTCAAACACCTATATAGTACCCGATAATCTACTGTTAAATGAAGCCATAGAAAATTGTCGCAGAGCCTCAAATGCATTTATTAAGGCCAACAGCAACTCAGCCCATCAAGCGTTTAATTTAGGATATATTCTCGATAATATTTTTAATCGCTTTAAAATTCTAAAGAGCGAACGAAAAGTGAAACACAGCTGGAAGCAGTGGTTTGAATTAAGAAACATTGGAATAAGTTTGAGACAAGTAAGAAAATTGAGAAAGTTTTTTCACGATGTACAATATTATCCAAAATTGTTACAGTGTGGCTTATCATTTAGTGATTTACATGCGAAACTACCATCTATATTTAATGCATTCGTTCTTTTCCCAGAACAAAAACAGAACTTTCGTTAAAAGTGGCACAGATATGCCACATGAACTTTGGGCTTGATGGTGATATGATTTGTAACTGTGTTATGAATCACAAGGAAAATTTTTATCCCAGCTCAAGTGTTTGCAAACGGCAAAACGCAGATAAGGCCGACACAACTTCAATCTCTCTCACCTCTGTGAGCAAATGTTTTTATAAACAAGGAAAATGTAACTAACCCGTGAATAAAACTGTATAATTTATACCTTCCCTTACCTTGTGAAATAAAATTATATTCTGTACATTACTTAAATATTTATTTGTAACCTAAAAAACAACCACGATCATTTCTGACAGCGTAAACAAAAAGGCAGCCATCTTCTCCAAGCATAGTTGCCAACTGTCAAAACGATAAAAAACTAAAAATAACGAAAATCGAGTAAAACGAAAATAACGTAAAAACGATAACAACGATTATAACGTAAAACTTAAATTACGAAAATCGAAAAAAGCGATATTTCTTCAGAACGTTGTTTCAATAAAGAATAATTTCATTATGGCGCTTGCCGCTTGCATCAACGCTAAAATCCAATGTTGCCGTTTCGTTAATTTTGATGTTAGTTGCTATTACTTTTTAAATTTTTTAATTATTTCCGTAACATTCGTCTGTTTTTTAAAAATAAGGGAAGTTTTTATTAACACCATAATACAATATACAAAAGGTAAAAATTTAGATTTTGTGACAGAGTGGTAGGATTAGGATTTAATATTTTTGTGTGTTGGCAACACAGATCAGCTGTTTTCAGCATAGACATACTACTACAAGATATTACAGCTGCGGGTTAAAAATGGTTGACAGTATGGCAGCACTGGAAGGTCGTTTCCTCGCGACCACCGACGGCATCACCATCGGGGGAAAACAGATGACGAACGCTATGCGCAAGCACGCGCAGATTGCTCCAAACGACAAAACATTATCGTGTGCCGTACCATTCACTATCCGAATGGTTTCTAACTGCGTTCAAGCGATTTGCGTGTATAATAAATTATACGTGCAAATTGACTGAACGTAGTTAGAAAGGGGCGGAAATTAATTATATGCAATGCTTTCGTTTCATTGCAAACTTTTCGCATTAAAATTGATTTCTATCACAAAAATAAAAGTATATGAAAATTATATGGAAAACGTTCTATTACCAAAACTTCCTGAAATTGCACTATTACTTTGAGCGGAAATACATAATTTCCTCTAAAGGCATTTTTAAAAACATTCTTCATCATACGAAAATGACCGTCTTAAAATAGGTGACTTTTTTTCTTGGTGGAGAAATGGAATGAAATAAGTATACAAGAATTCAGAACGATTTATGTCATGCTAATCCATATTTGCAAAAAAAAAAAAAAAAAAATCCTGGTTGATCCTTCGGCTATACAGGATTGTATTGCAAGATTTTACACCAATCAATGAAAAATATTTTGTTTGCCACATATTAAAACGGAAAAAATGACTGCATACAGCAACTATGCTCCATTCGATAATAAAAATTTCAATACTGTCAGGGATCAGTTCACATACCTTATGGCCATGGACGTTCGAAAGGGGGGGCCTCGCCCCCCCCCCGGGAAAATGAATGTCCGACAAAAGGTATATATATGTCGCACATAAATTCATTTCAGTCAGTAATTTATGTTAATTATTATAAGGGCGTTGAAGGAACATAATAATATCAGACTGAAGCAGTGTTTTTTGAAGGGACATCACTATTATGGGGGAAAATATGCCTCCTTTGCCCCCTGGAAAAAAATTGCCTTACTTGCCCCTCCCTGGAAAAAATCCTGCGGACGCCCATGCTTATGCCACTGATTAGAAATAGGTTAGTCTGCACAGAAAAAAATATAATAATTACCAAGAGAATGCTAGGAAGTTTTCTCAAAAATCAAATAAATAAAAAGTACTAGGTTGAATGCTATGAAAAGGTTCAGCCTTTAACACAAATTTACTGTCATGACACTGACCATTAAGTTGAAGTGAAATTTCATACCTTATTGTAGCAAGTGCAGCAGCACCTACTATACTATTTAAAAAAAAAAAAACAGAAAATATTAACAAAAATAATATCTACTTAATGATGTTACATAAAACAGCTTATTTAAAAACCAAATACTCATCATTTACTAAATAGCTGAACATGAATGAAGAAATAAATGGTGATTTATTTCCCTCCACGATGAACTTTGTGCCAGCTGATACGAGACTTAAACAGAGAAGTGCTATTTTTATTACACTTCCCACGTCCAAGTCCCATACCGGACTTTGCATCTGTATCTCTTCTATCTTGATGTGTGCATAAAACATGCACACAGGTGGATAATTCCTAGAAATTAAATAAATGCTCTACAGTGATGTACAGTGGGATTAATTTTCTTGCATTTTCATGTTCAAATACTATTAAAAAAAATGTACTGGGAACTGCCCAATGGGTAACATAGTTTCCCTGGTAACACTAACATTTCAGTAGGAAACATGCTAGAGTGATCACCACATACGTAAATGAGAGTACACTTTGAAAAAATAAAGTTGATCGAAGCTATGGCAAACAAAAATAATGTACTTAATGTACTCAGAAATGAGTGACTTCATTATCAACTTTGGCTGATTTATCCTAAGGACATACGAGCACCGTTACAAAAATTAAAAATTCATATTGGACCTTGCTACTCCATGCCTCCTTTCTGTAGTTATTACGCATAGTTTTAAAACATGAGCAACTAATATTTAATGAAGTACAGCATAAACAGTGTGCAGCAGAGACTACTTACTTTCATACATTTCACTGGACTTGATTAATCTGTTATATCAGTAACTACTGTACTGTGTGTACCATGATACATGCATGTTACTGAACACAAAAATGTTCATCTTAAAATAGATAAATTGTGGAAATGAAGTGTTTTTTTTTTCCACACAAAGGTTTCTCCGAACTGCAAAGTTATTCCCACAGTTGTTTGCAGTACTGAAAGCACCATTTCATTCTCTTGTATAGCTTCTAAAAAAAATCACACAATGGGAACCATGATTTTCAGTAATTATTCTCAAAATAAAAAAAAATGTGCAACTACATTCATGAGGTGTTGAGACTAGCAGAACAAGTTATTTTTACCAGTTTTTTTATTTTTTATTATGGTACCAGTTTCATACATCGGAGACACATTTCTTCATTTTTACAGAAGAAACTACTTACGGAAATGAGTTTGTCTAAGGTTTCCAACGTTAGTCGAGGTATTTTCTTTCATCGTGGTATCTATTTGACCAGGAAATCATGTCAGTGTTTCCAACCCCCCTTTTTTTAACTATGCTTGCCTAACCTAACCAAACCTAACCTTATCGGAATGGTTCGTGGGGCTGTCCGTCAGCTTCACGTGCATAATGCACAATTTGCACACGTGACGAAACGATAGTAGGTATTTTTCGGTAAAGAAGGTTGGAAAACACGGATATTCGAAAACAAAAGAAGCGATATCGTTCAGAAAGGAAGCGATAATGCACCGTTACATGCTTTCAGTAGCACTTAGACAAATGCGTTTTTTCAGTAGAAAAGTGTTTGTTTTCATGTAAAAAGCATAATGGCACCTTGAACTATGTTCCGCAATACACAATTGGTAAGTACGAACCATGCAAAACACAAAATATCTGATTTTAATGTGTCTCCGATCTATGAAACTGGTACCACTGGTACCTTTATTATTAAGTACAGATGCTATTATATTTCACACATTGTCAATTTTTGCAAGTTAAATCACTCAACTAACCACAGAGCTTAACACAAATTAAAAATGCTGATTATTGATTATTATTACCACTTTTTAGAGAGAGCAGTGATATCACATGGTATAGATGATTATTTTTTGAGACATAGAACCTAACAAGCAATGCAAAACAAAATCTTACAAGAGAACATAAATGTTTTATAAAATAAAATAATTCCCACATTGTGAGGAATCATGAGTTTAGGTTTAGCACAAATAGGTAACGAGGTTGACCACTTGGTGAAAATAGGGTAATAGTAACTGAAAATATGCTGCTTTCAATACAAAGTTGCATTTACCTCAAATGATCCTTAAGCATTAGCTACATACAAATAAAAAGAGGCTGTGACTATTTTCACCAGGTGGTGAGAATAGCATGTAGAGTTATTTTCACTAACAAAATAATTACCGGAATCATAACATAAGTAGGTTAGGATCATTAGGTTTAATTATCTGATTATTTCCGCGCGTGTGTATAATTATAAAAGTAAGAGAACCAAACCTGGTCCACCTAAACCACTCAAGCAAGTAAATACGAGTGGAATTAAAAAACAAGTTATTGTAGAAGCATAACATCACAGATTAAGTTATACACACGGAACTTGGCCCTTACAGAACAGTATATAATATTATTACCATTTCATTAAAATTCCTGATTTTTTTGTCGCTTACTTCTCGTTTCAATTCGGTGCTAACTTCACGGACGTGAGAAAACCACTCAAGCAAGTAAATACGAGTGGAATTAAAAAATAAGTTATTGTAGAAGCATAACATCACAGATTAAGTTATACACACGGAACTTGGCCCTTACAGAACAGTATATAATATTATTACCATTTCATTAAAATTCCTGATTTTTTTATTTTATTTTAAACAACAAATGATACGCAATTACAATCAGGAAGTTCGATTTTGATACTGAATGCAAGCCTGTACTGATGTATGAAATGAACGGAATTTGGTTCGCGTTTGGCGATACTTCTTTATCACTATTTGAAAAAAAGCTTTGATACGTATTACGCAGTGATTTCATACAATGTTAAATTACGATTTCATTAACTACAATAGGCAACACTTACCGCATCCCCAAAATAATATTCTAATGACAAGAATTAAGCAGATTGGTCGGCCGGATGAAGCTACTTATCCAAATTAGAAACTAAATATTGTGTAAATGAAAGAGTTGTAGAATACGTACATTGCTGGTACTATTTGTAAATATTACACGTATTCTACTCACATTCTCGAAATAAAATTTAGTAGAAAAAAAGGTTCGTGAATATGGACACGAATTTGACTTCAGCCGGTTCGCGAGGAACAGTAGAAACACAGAATACTGGAGAGGCAATTGGATCCATAGAACACATGATGTTTGAATGCATCTTTCATCAACACGAAAGAGACATACTCATTGCAAGATTAACTCAACTGAAAATTCCAACACCCACGGAACTAAATACACTTATTTTTACACAAAACCCACACATACTAAACAGCATTAGTAAGTTTATAAAGAAATCCCAAATCACTATATAATAAGGAAAAAAAAACCCCCAAAAAAAAACACAACAACATGGACATCTAGGTAATAAAATGTAACCCTGTGTATATAATTTGTCTACATTTTTTGTTTTTTTTATCCCTACCAGGGCACAAGATACCCAGTAAGAAGACTCCTCGGTGTGCCTCGAAGGAGTGAAGAATAGTAAATGTTTAACTATACTAACATTCCCAAACTGTGTGATCGTCTAGAATCAACTAACAGAACTACCCAACACACAATTTAGATCGAAAAAAAAGAAAGAAAAAAAAACGTAATAAGAAAAGTGAGAGTCTGAACTTGGCCAAAAGTCACCAAAACAGGTGAAGGCCATTAATGAAACCAAGCAAGCAAGCAAGCAACACAGAATACTAACTACGGTCAACCAATCTCCCATTAGACTGAAACAGCCAGTTCAGCTAGTTTGCTTTTTGCTTCACTGTTGTTGAGCTTAAAGTACTGTAAAATAGTAAGTTTGTTTTTATTTCTTCTATTTTTTAAAAATTTAATGGTCTAAATTATTAAACTCATAAAGCGTATTGCGTATTAACTTAATAATTAATACATACTAACTTATAAGGGTAAAAATTGACGTTGTTTAGAGTAGGCTTACGAGTACCCCAGCTTTTTCAACACGTCTTTCGTTCAGTACCCAGATGTAGTCTTTTGCTATAGGAAAATAATGCTGACTTGGTAAAAATTTACTATCCTTCGGACACCTCTATTTTTTTGGTTTCGTCAATTTTTGACATTGATACTTACGTATCTGCTTCGCGGAACATTCCTGAAGGTGTATTAACGTTGTTTTGATGAAATTAATTGCAATTTTTCACATTACCAGAACGTCTTTCTGGTAGGTGTTTTTCCTTGCCTGAGACACAATATCGCGAGTACACCTTCCTACATAATTGCGCGTCCGGCTTCTCTTTTGCCAAATTTTTGACATTCGAACTTACGTATCTGCTTCGCGGAACATTCCTGAACGTGTATTGACGTTGTTTTGATGAAAGTAAGAGCAATTTTTCACCTTACGATTACTTCTTCCTCCTACATTTCCGTTTGCCTCACACACAACATGGCGCGGACACCTTCGTAAATAATAACGCGTAGGAATGACGCATCGGCCTTGTTTTTTCTCGATTTTCAATTGTTATGCAGTGTTTCAACCTTCGGAACCCAAGAAATGCCCGTCGACAAACTTAATCAGATCTATTTCTTTTTAACTTTATTTTTCGCGTTCTGACACCAAATTTTAACTATGTATCCCAACCTAACTGAACTAACCTATCCACGCACCAATGGTTCGTGGGGCTAGCGCCAATGGTTCGTTGGACTATCCGAGAATGGTGTGTGGGGCTACGAATATGTTTTTCGAAACCAATTTTTAACTATTGAAACCTTTGCGTGGCCCTACTAACCTATCCACGTGCCAATGGTTCATGGGGCTAGCGCCAATGGTTCGTGGGGCTATCTTTTTCACTATTGAAACCTTTGCGTGGCCCTACTAACCTATCCATGTGCCAATGGTTTTTGGGGCTAGCGCCAATGGTTCGTGGGCTATCTTTTTCACTATTGAAACCTTTGCGTGGCCCTACTAACCTATCCATGCACCAATGGTTCGTGGGGCTAGCGCCAATGGTTTGTCCACACCCAGCGCAAACTTTACAACACACCCACCACACGTCATTCTCCAAACCCTCGATCCACAGTTCTAACTCTCGTCGCAAACGCAGGCAGTTCGAAGCACTGGATACCAACAAAACACAATCACGACACGTCATGATAGTCACGACGGTGTATGAAGGTGATGGTGTATGAAGGTGTACGAACTTCATGGTATACGCAGATGTACGCGCCAAACGCTATCTCCGTCGGAGAATTAATTTTCAACGAACAACATGAATTTCAGCTATGAAACATTGCAACATCACACAAAACACCTTCTCGATGTTTGACAATGCTACAGGAACTTATTACGGTTGTAGTCTCTTCTGTACAAATAAATAAATGTGTCCGAAGGATAGTCAACTAGTACCAAATAGGTCTATATAGAAGGAGAGAGAACCACCCTTTCTTCTATAACTTCTGCTTTTGTGTAGTCTTCCAATACCAAAGCCAACATATTCGGGTCTTTGTTGCCGGTCCATTAAAATAAATTAAAAGGTACCTTACAGAGGGTTACAGAGCAAGCAAGAAGAGCGTTTAAGTAAACAGTAGCCTAGCCAGCATTTAAATATAGAAAAAAATGACACTGATGCTTAGCCATTGTTTGGCTCTCCCCCTACAAAGCAAGCAACACAAAATGAACAAATTACTGTCAACAATATAGGTACCATACAGTACATCATATCATATGATATGATATGATTTATTTCATTCCTTTGACCATTGTACAGTGGTTGTTTTCCACACATGGTATGGAACATGTCAGCACATTACAGTTAATAATTATTTTCAAATAGGTACAAGTGTGAAGATATTATACATAACATTTAAAAAACATTGATTACATTATAATTGATTCTCCTTGTTCTTGCTGTTAGCTGCAAGGTTTACAGTAATTTACATACATATAATAGATAAGAAATCAATACATACATATACATGTCCTAGGAGTTCATTTAGGATGTTACAATTTGCAATTTATTGTCAGGTACTCTTTAACAGAATAAAAACAATGATCTAATAGGTATTTTTTTACATGCTTTTTATATGAGGTAGCTGATTGTATTATTTTTATGTCACTTGGAAGGTTATTGAAACAGTGAACAGCCATGTATTTAGGTCCTTTCTCAAATCACAAAACATTTTAGTGAGCTCGTGTCCAACATTATACTGTATTATAGCTATTATGTTAATTATTGTGATTCGCTCTAAGTACCAGCGCTTCATAATCATGTACCATTAGCATTGTCATTGACTTACTGTGGTACTAGCACATGTCCATGCGCCAGCGTATCTGTACTACCAGGAATTAGAGATCTTTTATCATCTTTCCAACTGAGTGACTTCTTATTTAACTCTTCTGTATAAATTTCATGTTTATGACTCCTAATAACATGCTGTTTATGCAAGCACTCTTTTTGATTGAATAAGCAATTTTTATAGTCCTCAAATTGGATTTCTTTCTTTAATACAGCTTTTTTAATTCCTTTCAATCGTTTGTCTACCTTATCATCAGTTCTATATGCATACATTTTACTCCTTAACCCAATAAATTCTAACATTGGTTTGCCATTTAATTCGTCTTTCATTTTTCCAATTACTTTTTTATTTTTTTCACTATATAATTCGCTATCCTTAGGATAATCACTCGTATCAAATAAATCAGAATTATTTTTCATAAAAGTATAATAATCGTGATTTTTGAGTTCAAATATGTATGCGTCGGTGTCTATGTATAATAATTTTATATCAGTATCAAATTCATTCTTTAATATATTATAGTAAAAATCATACATTAGAGCTTTAGATAAATCTAGCACAGCCTGCCCAATATAAATAGGTTTATCAAATTTAACTGATGTTTTATAATTATGAACTGCAACCAAGTATTTACTAAAAATGGTTCTAGACTTAAAATTAGGTTTATTTATTGCTTTCTGGACTTTATTGTCATCACAGTATAATTTAATATTTTGTTGTTTTCTAACTGACTGCATAGATTTACCAAATACACTATTAGACATTAATTTCCAAAAATCTTTTTCAAAGTCATTTTTTGCTTTCTGTCGCTGTTCAGTATTAAATTTAATATATGGGGCAATAAAATCAGATTGAGTAAATTTAATTCCTCTGTGAATTTTTGTTATTTTCATTCCCAATTCTGTATATAGTTTTAATATTTTATAGTGAACAACATAATTCTTTTTATCATAGAAGTGACATAGCAACTTTGGTACTTTACCACCTGGGGGTATTGCATTCTCGGGTGCAAGTGGAAGGTCATTGAACTTATTTTGAAGATCTTTTGGTAAAGATAAATCTACTTCTAATAGATAACCAGTTTTATCATCAGAATTTAAAATATGTGCAGCAGAGCGCCCAGTAGGGCTAGCACTTCGTGTGCTGCTTGTTAGTGACTTTTCTAAATTATTTAATTCTTCTTCAGTCATCCATTTAAAATTCTTTTGTGGTAATTTCTGTGATAATGAGTGACCATATAAATTATTCATATCATTATAGTGAATTTGTGTGTTCGTGTCTGCTTTAGAATATCTATTGGAGCACTGACTTATTCCACCTCTTATTCCTTTTTCGAAAAACAGATACATTTCATAATCAGTTAATTGTTTTAATTGAACCTTGGTATATTTAAGCATACAATCCCAAGCTAAAGCTGGTGTTGTATAGTACCAAACAGGATCTAACCCATATGAACTATTTAATCCTAAGTCTCTAAAATTTTCAAATACATCTGCTAATAATAAAACGTCTAATTTTAAATATAAATCATGCCATTCGCCTAAATATTTAATTTTTAATTTATTCCATACTTTTTGAGCATGGTCATAGTCACTCCAAGAAATATTTTCTTTGGTTAAATTAGAATAAAATTTTTCAATTGCTGGTAATTTTGTATCATTAAACTTAGCGAAGCTGTCCATATATTCGTAAGCATAAATTCCTTTTCTTATAGTTCGATTATCTTGCTTCCTAAATATTATATTTAATTCTTCATTTGAAAAGTATTTTATTATTTCTCTTAGCTGTTCCGGTACTAAATTCGATGAGAGATTATCTAAACTGCTGGCTAAAAATCTAAAAGAATCAATAAATCTTAGTTCAATTAAACCTTCATTTGTCCTCAATACTTTACTAAACGAGATATATTTTTCTTCATTATTTGGAATTAGTTTTAGTTTTGATTTAGACGACCACCCAGCGTCCTTTGGACTTAGCCCTCCGGGGGCCTCCTCTCCCAGATTTTTTATAAACAGATGGCAATCATATGAGGACAAGTTATGAAATAAAATTGGAATAAAAAGTGGTTGTTTGTATTTTAAATTACAATTATTACAAGCAGCCCCTCTGTATTTTCCAGTAAAATGATCATGATCTCTTACTTTTGGATTATCTTTGGTAAATTCATTATTACACAAATAACATACTGTAGCTGTTAAATGTTTAATTTTTATTTTGTTTGTGAATTTCATATCTTCATTTTTCTTTAATAATTTTTGTATTGTTATTGCATTTTCAGTTATCTTATTTATAAAGCATTTATCAGCAGTTTCACACTTATGTATGTGTAAAGGATTTTCTATGTTTCCGTAAACGCTTTTTACATAAAGTCCATAACTACAAGGAATATGAAGTTGTATCTTATTGGTATATGATTCACTAGGGTTTGGTTCACATGTCTGAATTGGCTTTAAGATTGATTCAAAATCACAGTAAATTACATATGGGTGTCTAAGCATTCTTTGAAAATTTTTAAATGATATTGTAGGTTTAATTTCTGTTCCATTTTCTATAATTTTAGATTTTGGCATAACAGGCAAGCAGGTTTCATTGTTATTACATATTACTTGATGTTTCTTAACAGCTTCTTCAGTTCTAGCACTATAATTTAAACATCTTCTGCAGAAATATTTTTTATTATTATTAATTTTTAATTGGTTATTTAATAAACAACTTAAATTTTTATCCAACAGTAATGGTTTTTGGTGCTGTTACCAAAATAAAGCAGGTCAATATTATTTTCAAACTCTTGTTTTTTATTATGATATAATGGGTATATGCTACCATTTTCATACCCAAATACAGTTACATTAATTTTATTCTTTGCTTCAAATTTAGGTATCTGATCAATAGTAACCGGATATTTTACACAATCAAAATCTAAGTTATGATTAATGTTTTTATATTTCGATGGCCTTTCTTTATTTTTTACTGGTTCCTATAAACAAGATAACACACTATATTTAAAGCACTCATTATCAACATTTTTAACATTAATACAAGCTTGCTTAGCTTCTATCCATTCAGGTAATTTTATATATGAACTTCCACTTAATGGTTTATATTTATTAATATTAATTCTTAAATTGTTTATTCTGCTTATAGCCCAGCCTTTCGCTTCTAATTCATCACATCTGGCTATAAATAAATCTCTTTGTGTATCCCAGAAATTATTAAGTTCTTCCAACGATCTGATTATTACATTAGGTAGTTGAAACTTATGAACCATTTCATGTTCTAAATTTTTAAAATCACATTCTAACTCTAAATTAATTTTAATATTTTTATGAATTTCTAAAGCATTTTTAATAAGATTATTCGCTTTATTCTTAATTGAGTCCATATAGTAAAACAAATCAGAATCTCCTTCTTTATTGTTATGTTGATAAGTTAATAACCTACCTTTAAAAGCAACTTCAACTAAAATAAAATCAGGTTCAGGATTATGTTTAGCTTTATGAAGCTGTAGCCTTGTTTCTTTAATATACTTACCACAAACATCACATTTTATTTGTTTTATTCTTTTTTCTTTGGAGGTGCTATTATGTCTTGATCAAATGGAAATAAATCATTATTTTTTTTGTTTTCTTTTTCTCTTTTCCTTCTTTCATATTGCCTGATTATCTGTATAATCAGATCAGCTTTTTTATATCTTGTAATATATTGTATTTTTAAAAGTTTTGCAATGTTATATAATTCTGGTAGTTTAAGTTTATTTAAACGTTCTTCCATTTTAAGACAACCAATTTATTATAAAAAAAAATATTCAATAAACACCTACCCCCTTATTATGCAATTTAGTTTTTAAGTGTCTTTGATAGTGTGTTTTGGTATAATATCTTCCACATTCACATAACAAACGTTCATAATTTGAAAGTATTTTGCATTGTTTACATCTTCTATCAACATATTTACCGTTGTAAAATTCATCTGGATGTTTAAATAGTAAACAAACAGAACAACGAAGCGCAGCGAGACTACTTGAAGGATCAAGGTTGTCCATTTATTTCGGAAAAGATATTTTCAATAAAACGCACCGAAGGTGCTAAGCGGGCAGCCGCAGCTTGACCGCGCCTAATCTAGCTAAAGTTATTATTTTATTCTCGTGTTCTTTAAATTGTGCGTTCATATTTCTAATCATAATTCTTTCAAACTCATTGGTTGCAGAATCTTCTGATCTGTATAAACCTTTCATTCTTCTTTGAAATTCAGCGATCTGTGTTGTGTCAACTTGATTCATTTATTTATACCCAATATTTTTTCAATTTAGAAATTTATTGCAAATTAGGTTTACAAATAAAATTGTATTAAATACCTTGACATTTTGTTGTACAATTATTTATGTATGCTATAAAATAAACTTAGATAATAAGTAATATATGTAAATCTTAGAAATTATCTCTTATTTTATTTTCCCATTGATAAGATTTTTTTATAAAAATCTTTTAACTTTACCGTTAATTATATTTTTCCCTTCAGGAATATTAACTATTTGGATTTTTTCAATATCTTTAAATGTTGGACCTTTTTTACTAGTTTTCATTTCTAATAATTCTTTTTTAGAATATTCATTAATACCTTTCTTCTCAAATATAGGTTTAAAATCATCTTGAAACTTTATATCTTTTAAAGTTTTATTCATATATCTACTTATCTTCTTATTGTCTTTTGTTTCTATTATCATCATACTAAACATTTTGTTCATTTCGTCTATACCACTTTCGTCATTGTGTTTAGATGCTTGTTTTGTTATAATTTTTTTATATTCCTGTTCTCGGGCTAATAATTTATCAATTATTTCTTGATTTCTAAAATTGGAGTATTTATATATTTCTTTAGTAATATGTGTGTTACTCAATGCTTTAAAAAATTTTATTATCATTTCTTTATATGAATCTGGAAGACGTTTTAGGTTTTTAACACCATTATTGATAGTTTGAATATTATAACCCGATTCTTCAATTAATTCTTGTAATTCAGGTACATTGGTTATTAAATTATCTAAACCTATTAATTCACTCTCACTGGGGGTAAATAATTTGATTTGTTTTTCCATTTATATATATATTTTATTTTAGAATATTTACCTTACCACATTTCTTTACCTTACTATATTACGGGATTTCTTTACCTTACTATATTACTGTATTACCTTACTATTTTGCAATACCATACCTTACAGTATTACTGTATAATAAAAATACATAAATATACATAAATAAAAGATGTCAAGACCGATTACTCCAGATGAATTTGTTAAACTTTTAAAATCTTATAATTTCTTAAATAATTCAATTAATTCTTTTTGCAACAAATATAAAGTTAATTCTAAAACTGTAGTAAAATATTTAAAAGCCAATAATATATCCTATAATCAAAAAGGAGTTGTTAATTTACCACCCCGAGATAATTATGGGCGTTTTATGTTAAATTTAAAGGTTAAATCACAAATTATAGTAAAACCTAAATCTAATACAAATAATGAAGCTGGGTTAAATAATGTAAAATGCAAGGAAGTTATATTTCAAGAACCATTGAAAAAATGTCGATCACTAAAAGACTTGAATAATCTTTAATTAGTTTAAATATTCAGTTTCATAATTACAATTTCTCATTTGTGTAATTTTTGAATTTCTTATACTAGCCAGAAAAAGGGAAAGGCTGTGATTTAGATGTGGTGTAGTGACATTTTGTTAAAATTTAAGATTCTAAATTTTAGACATGGTGCTATGGTTTTTGTCATTGCAATAACTTTTAGGTATCATATTTTAGATCGTAAGACTTTAGTTTTAGAGATAAATCCCCTTCTACCAGTGAAATTGATATCTCCATATTATACTGCCTGTTTTTCCTGAGGTAGTTTATAATTTTTTCTTTCTCAGGTCCAACCTAGGCAAGATGGGTTTTTTTGATGACGTAGTTGCCAACTACAAGAAAGACAACTTCAGGATTCTAGAGTTTCTACAGTCTAGACCACCGAGTACTCCACAAGAGGCTGTGGCCCCCATGAAGGACTTTAATGTGGTTCTTTTCCATGACTGTGTCATTCACAATATTTTAGAGCAACGCCTGGAGCTAGAGCCTAGCACTACACAAAAGTTGATTGAATTTTTGAGAGGGGACTTCAATGACATCACCAAACGAATCACACTTCAAGTGATGATACACTACACTAAGATGGATGTAGAACTCCAATATCGTAAATATCTTATTCGCGGTGACATGGATAAGTTACCAGAAGCTGAAAGATTAACAAAGGCCAACTTTTTTGATGAGTGTATAGAGTCATTTGTGACTCATGCAAATATGGATTGCGGAGTTGATGGAGTAGTGTGGTTATTGCCCGAATATACAAAGAAGGACATTCAGAATGCTCTCTGTAGCAAAGCAATGATAAGTGCATTTGAGGAAGCCATGAAAAAGCTGGACAGCACACCCATTCCAGATTTTGGCAAAGAAATTGCTAATCTGAAGATATACGGTGTTAAGAATTTTGCTCCCTTGAGGAACTTGCGTGGAGCCTGCTTAGTAGATGGGATCCTGCTTTGCATCAACAATTTGGCGGGATATGAAGGAACTGCTATTAATAAGGCTGACATGATAACACTTTCCGCGCATGAATGTACCCATTTTTTAGGACGTCTTATGTTCAATGATTTTAACTTTTCAAGCCCAAGCAAATGTTTGAGTGATGATTGTCAAAAACGACTTGATCAAGTTCTTCCAGATACATCCTTAGAAATGGGACGGCATACAGAGCTACTTTTATTTGAAGGGGTCCAACCAAACTGGGATGCATCCACAGAAGAAGTCGCTACAATATTTAACACCCGTTTGCATACCTATACAACCTATCCAATTATTAGGTCAACTGAGCGGAAGACACTAGGCTTAAGAATCCGTACACCTGCTTCTCCACCATTTGGAATCGATATTGAAGACAAAGACTACTTTTGCTAGTTTTATTGTTAAGTGGGACAACACAGCTCCTGTTGGAGACTTTAATATTGTTTGAAACGAAAGCATTCAACAAGCGTTGCAAATCGCCAAGCAGTTTGATTAACGGTTTGCAAATAATGAGTATGTGTACATTAGGTATAAATGAAATATCTCTATGGGTTCTGGAATACAATACTATATGTACAAAATTATGAAACTCCTTGTGTGGGATTTGTGTGATCCTTGAAAAAGTCTTCTGCACTTACATAATTAATATTTTTTGTAACCGGGTTTGTGTGTGCATAAATTCCTGATTGGGATTTGTCTTGAAAGATAGGGGTGGCAAACCCTACAATTGTTTTGGTTTTCTTGTATGTTGTGTTACGTTGAATGAAGGACCATTGCACCATGTTTCAGTACATTATATCATTTTGAAACTCATGTAATATATCTTCAAATGATTTGGTAGAGTAAACAGAACATTTGAGTTGGAAGAAGCTATTTGAAAATAATTATGAACTATGGAAGTGAAAGATATGGATGTATAAGATATTCCAAAAACACATTTCCAATGCATGGTATATCCGGAGCATTTTTTGTTGTTGTTTTGACGTCTACTTTCTTGATGATTCTAAATATAATATTGTTGAGCTAAGTTAGTCTGTTTATTCATTTTTGTACCTGACGAATTTGTAAATGGATTCTGGATGTACAGGTGGTAGACCAGCAACAGCTGAACCTCGCCCAGCAATAAAGTCCAATTCAATTCAATTCAATTCAATTCATAGTAATTCTGAAAATTCAGCTCTTTTCATGTCCATTATAAGAATATTGCGATAAGCAAAGTATATAATTGTGATTTAGAGAAAGTCGAGACGAAGGGTGAGAAAAAAAATATCCTGGCCAGCATGGGGGTCGAACCCACGACCTCCGCGTTATCAGCATTCAGAATGGCTCTAACCAACTGAGCTAACGTGCCTACTTGACGGCAACACTGGATTTTAGCATTGATGCAAGCGGCAAGCGCCATAATGAAATTAATCTTTATTGAATCAACGTTCTGAAGAAATATCGCTTTTTTCGATTTTCGTAATTTAAGTTTTACGTTATAATCGTTGTTATCGTTTTTACGTTATTTTCGTTTTACTCGATTTTCGTTATTTTTAGTTTTCTATCGTTTTGACAGTTGGCAACTATGCTTGGAGAAGATGGCTGCCTTTTTGTTTACGCTGTCAGAAATGATCGTGGTTGTTTTTTAGGTTACAAATAAATATTTAAGTAATGTGCAGAATAGAATTTTATTTCACACGGTAAGGGAAGGTATAAATTATACAGTTTTATTCACGGGTTAGTTACATTTTCCTTGTTTATAAAAACATTTGCTCACAGAGGTGAGAGAGATTGAAGTTGTGTCGGCCTTATCTGCGTTTTGCCGTTTGCAAACACTTGAGCTGAGATAAAAATTTTCTTTGTGATTCATAACACAGTTACAAATCATATCACCATCAAGCCCAAAGTTCATGTGGCATGTGGCATTGACAAAAAAGTAAACTTTCTTAATAATGGTATTAAGACTATTTTCGATAAGCATGCCCCTACACGTACTGCACGAATAGCCAAGAAAAAAGTACCGTGGGTAACCGACAATACCAAACTATTAATGAAACTTAGAGATAATGCTCTCAGAAAATATAAACTGACGAACAATCCGTCACATTGGGATTATTATATAGAACTGCGGAATTTCACCACGTCGGTTATAAGACAGGAGAAGAAAGCCTACCTCTCGTTCCACATCAATAGAAACGTTCATGATTCGAAATTAATGTGGAAAGAGATAAAGAAATGTGGCATTTACGGAAAGGTGGAGCCGAGTGTCCCACACTTTTTAAATGATCCGCATCTGTTAAACACCCACTTTATTGACAGCGCCAGTCCCTCTAACCAAGAAACCGATCTCATCCTCGAAGAGTGCGAACGCTTCCTTACAACTACATTTACTGAAAACGGTGACACCTTCTTCTTTTGACCCGTCAAAGAAGTAGAAATTGCACAACTCGTGTCCAAAATCCATTCCAATTCCTGTGGCACAGACGGCATAAACCTAAAAATGATAATTCTTCCACACATTCTTTCACCTCTGACTCACTTGATAAATTTCTCGTTAGATAAGAACACCTTTCCCCTTGCATGGAAGGAGGCTAGAATCCTGCCCTTACCGAAGAAACGACACGTGACCGACATGAACGACTTACGACCAATTAGTATATTACCTGTCTTATCAAAAGTTATCGAGAAAGCAGTGTACAAGCAGATAGAAAGTTTTGTTACCAAAAATCAAATATTGCCTGCAGTACAGTCTGGTTTCCGACCTTCCCACAGCACCGCAACGGCGCTCATGAAAGTAACAGACGACATTTTACAAACACTAAACAAAAGTAAGGCTGCAGTCTTGGTGTTGCTTCACTTGTCCAAGGCGTTTAATCTTGTATCTCATCAGCTACTCCTTTCAAAAATGAGTTACTACGGTTTATCGCCGGGAGCAATAAAATTGTTCCAGTCTTACCTTACTGGGCGAGTGCAATCGGTGACGCTTCCCTCAGGAGCTACATCGACTCCCCTTACGATACCCTCAGGGGTTGCGCAAGGAAGTATTCTAGGCCCTTTTCTATATTCCCTCTTCACCGCCGACCTACCCCTAAATGTACGACACAATGTACCTCATTGTTATGCAGATGACACGCAGCTGATGATGCCAGTAGACCCCAAAAATGCAAAACCAGCAATTGGTCTCCTGAACCGTGACCTTCATGCTATTTACAAATGGTGTAAACGTAATGGTCTTGTAATGAACCCCTCTAAATGCTGCTTTACATTAATTGGTTCTAGCGCTGCCTTAAATAAAATTCAAATAAATGGGTTATCAATTAATATTAATGATGAGAGGGTCCCACACTGCACAACTGTTAAGAACTTAGGTGTGATATTTAATGAGAAACTTGACTGGCAAAACCACGTAACGTCTCAGAGTTCAAAAGCTTATGGTATACTTAGATCACTATATAAATCATCGCACTTACTTTCGACTGATGTTAAATTGCGCCTTATGCAAGCTCTAGTTCTTCCAATTTTCGATTACTGTGACGTTGTTTACGGTGTTAATTTAACAAAAAAGAATGCTAAAATTGCACAAAAAGTACAGAATTCTTGTATACGTTTTGCATTTAGCTTGAAACGAAGGGATCACATACTGCCTTATTTAAATGACGTTAATTGGCTGAATATGACACGACGCAGAAAACTACATCTGGCCTGCACAATATTCAAAATTCTGCAAACAAAAACACCCACATACTTATACGACAGACTCCAATTTAGACACGACATACACAACTACACGACTCGACACTCTAAGAAACTTAATCTGGACAGATTCTCAAAATCCATATTCCTGTCATCCTTCAAAGCTGCTTCTGCATATTGTTGGAATGCGCTGCCACCAGATGTTACCTCGTGTGCGACATATAACAGCTTTAAAAGGGCAGTAACAAAAGTACTTCTACATGAGCAAGGACAAATCCTCAGTACACATGATTAGATTCAGCATGCTTACGTTGAAATCAAAACAAAAAATGATCAGATTCGAACCCAAGATGAACATTTTGATGTGTGTGAATGAGAAAAATTGTTTTTTATCTTTTTAGTGTGTTAATTACTGAAAAGTGAAAATGTAATGGAATTCGTATGTTATAGTAGTAATTGTATTTTGTTTGTTTTATTGTAGTAGATTTTGCGGGTTAAGTGGTAGAGCAGCCACAGGCTGAACTTCGCCCATGAATAAAGAAATTCTAAATTCTAAATTCTAAAAATACACTAAATAAGTCTTAACTTTGTATTTTGCTAATATGTTCTATTGAAGCAAGCTGTGTAATTGCATGTTGTTGCCCCCTTCTAGTTTTACATGTGTAACACTGTTGTACTTATAATATGAAAGCTATGTATGTAGTTTTTAAAGTTATCTAGTTGTATGGGGTAATCCTGTAAGTTTATTAACCCAATTTGAAAACTTAATAGCATGTTGAAGATTGAGGCATTGATGAGAAATACCAATATCTGTGAAATGAAGTTAGGAATAAATAAGGTTTAAAGGGCATTGTTAATGTGCATTGATTTCAAGTTTATTTGCTTGAATATTGTATATTATTTGGAATTTTGTCATTATTCATACCAATTTTGTGGATTCATGATAATGTGCATACAGCTTTATTATTTTTCGCTGTGAACAAGGCTGCTTATTTTTGTAATTGAGGCTTAATTTTCCCTGTTAATTTACTAATTTCTCTTATGCTGTATATTCATCCAGTCTTCTATGCTGACGATTTTCATTTATTCAAAAATATATTTACTAGCTGCTAATTTTGCTGAAATAACTAGAACTAGTCCAGAATTTCTGATATAGAGTTGGGCTAATCCATAATGTTTGAAGTAAGCTGCTTGGCTAGTTATGAAGATTAGGTTGAAGATGTCATTTGTACCTCCATACAGGATGTTTGTTTCTTGACAGTTACCTAGGTTTAGTGAAATATAGATTCCAAGAAATATTTTCCACAATGAAATAGATACGAACATAGTTCAAAATTAATTATTCTTTTATACAGGGTTTCTATAAATTACTTACACAAAAGTAACAGTTAATTGTGAAGAATGTGTATTTGTAACAGAAATGTTTTATACATCAATGAATACAGCATATCTTCATATTTTCTCTACAAGTGTTCAATATGTGATCCTTTCATCACACTGCAAATGTCCCAGCGGTATTAGATTTCCTGCCAAACCTTTTGAAGCATGTCTGCGTCGATGGTCGCAGCTGCCTGCGTTATTCGGACCCATAGCTCATCGACGTTGCTGGGAAGATGGTGGGAACAAATACACTTTCTTTATGTAACCCCAGATAGATGAATCCATGGGGTCAAATCAGGCGAACAAGGTGGCCACGGAATCGTTCCTCGACCAATCCAAGTCTGTACTTCACGATTGAGGTAGGCGGTTACTTCTTTAAAAAATGCAAATCAGCACCCACATCTTCACGCAATTGTGACATTAGATAATTCTCAAGCATGTCCAGGTATGATATGCCTCTGACAGATAAGCAAAGGCTCACACCTCCAGTGGCAGCATCTGAAACTAGCAACTGGAAGCAAATGACGTGCGACAATAAACTTGAAGGTATATTGTATTCATTGATGTATAAACCATTTCTGTTGCACATAAATTTCTTCACAATTAACGGTTACTTTTGTATAACTAATTTAGAGAGACCCTGTACATTGTGTATCGAAAAACCTGCAAAAGCTCTTCTCTCAAATATATTACGATAGAATTCTCCATTAAAATTCTAATGTTTGTGATTACTTGCATATTATGACCTGTAATTACCAAATGTCCCCATTTCTTATTCGTAAATACCCATGTCATGGACGTTTAAAATGTTATAGTCTCATTTGAGTTATGCATTAAAGTTGTTTCCCACTTTGGGAGTGGTGTTATCATGTGAAAGAGGCCATGGAAGCATCACTTGGGTTTTAGCAGAAAGCTCATTTTAAATTGAGGAAAATTAGAATATGCTTTCCAAAAAATGTCGCTTTAAGTCTCCATATGTTGAAAGCAGATCACGTGTACTGCCACAATTCTAATTATCCACATTGGTATTATAGGTTGTGTAGGTACATGTTTTTATCTAATGTTTCAATTTTCCATGCATAAGTCCTTAGGGTACAAAAGTGCAGTTAAAAATATTTTAGTTAAAGGAAAGAATGAAGGTGATTGATGTGGCACCACTATGCCAGCCTTCTTTATATTCTTTCTTATGTATATATTACTTGAAAGTTTAAATGTTGTGTGCAAGGTGAATAACAGATACAATTGTTTAGAAAGAATTTTCACTTAACTGACAGGAAAGTTATAACATACTGTTGTATTCATGATTGGGAAAAGAGAGACGCGGTAGTATACAGGGTGTTGCAAAATACCTGTTACAACGCTTGGGAGGTGATTCTACAAGTAAAAACAAGGAAAAAATGTCATGTGAAAAAATGTCGAAATCGGCACCGTTTTCGAGTGACAGGCGTGCGAAAATCGCCTCACACCATGTGTAAAGTACAATAACTCAAGAAGGAAGAAATATATCAATGTCGGAATAAAATAATACAAACAAAATCGTACCTGGTGAATACAATGGTGCATCAATTGAGGCCCAGTGTAAATTGCGCAAGGGGACTCTCAAAGAAAGTGGGGAATCCCCTGATGGAAAATACAAGAAATTTACTACTATCTTCTACATAATGTTGAGATCGGAATGTAGCCAGTAAAAAATGGCGACGTATGTCCACATGTCCCACTACTGCTGGGACACCGTCCCACACCCGGGAAATAGGAAAATAACTGCAAATCTCCTGTTGTACACGGTTCACATTGCGGTTCGAAGAAAAGAAACCAATTTGTCGCATGTCTCACTACTGCTGGGACACCATCCCAAATGGAAAAAAATACTGGAAAATCATAAAAAAAAAGTTTTCAATCCCTTAATGTTGACACACTACTTTGCAGTACGAAAAACAAAAGTTAAACAATGGCCACATGTCGTTAGGCTGTACATATACTACAAGAGAGCTCCCCAAAGAAAGTGGGTAATCCTCGAAGGAATGAAGACGGAGAATGGCGAGAAAACGCACACAATGGCATGTAACATTTCCAGGCACAGCACATCTGGAAGGGATTCCACTGAGAAGCGCACAACCTCCGCACATGCAGATCGACGGTATGAAGTACAGCGATATCCAGCATCTTCACTCGTACCTTTCACTAAAGGACACTATGTGGTGCTGATAGGGGCTCACACAAACACCGGTATACTCAGAGACGTTGTTGAAAATGTCCGCCATTGACTTCAAGACAAAGATGGCATCGGCGAAGCACTGATTGTCTGGTACGTGCAAATACCTCTGGCATGTCACCAATTGTCCCAGCAGCGGCACTAACACGAGCAACGAGATCCTCAGCACTTTCCACAGGGGTTTCATACACGAGCCTTTTCATTTCTCCCCACACAAAGAAATCCAGTGGTGTGAGGTCGGGGGAACGAGGTGGCCACGGTAAAGGTCCACCCCTGCCAATCCAACGATCGCCGAAAATATCGTTGAGTAAGGCTCTGGCTCCCCGGTCGAAATGTGCGGGGGCGCCGTCGTGTTGAAACCAGATACGTTGTCTACCTGCCAGTGGCACGTTTTCCAAAAGTTCAGGTAATACGTCATGTAGAAACACCCGATAATTCCCACCACACAAAGTAGATGGCAAAATGTACGGGCCTATCAAGTGGTCACCTACTACGCCACACCACACATTCACTGCGAACCTATGTTGATGATGGCGCACAATGATTGCATGCGGATTGTCCATATCCCAGACGTGGCTGTTGTGGCTATTGAACATGCCGTCCCTGGTGAACATTGCCTCATCGGTCCACAAAACTATTGTTGGGAACTCTGGAATGGAAAGAGTTTGTTGCACGTACCATTGGCAGAAATCCATGCGTAGGGGAAAGTCCGTGGGCAGTATGTGGTGCACCTTATGCAATTTGTATGGGTGCAATCCCTCCTCTCGAAGAACGCGGAACACATTGCTATGGTGGGTTTGTTGAGTACGAGCAATGACACGTGTGCTGGTGTCAGGACGGTCTCGTATCGCGTCCAACACGTCCTCTTCAAATTGCACAGTGCGCACAGTGCGGGGTCTTCCACAATCCCACCTACGGGGTAGTAGAGATCCAGTTTCACGCAGTCGAGCATCAAGTCTTTGAAAGAGTGCATGTGCTGGTAATCGCCTATTGGGAAAACGTTCGTGATACAAACGACGTGCTTCACGGCTGTTTCGGTTTGCCTCTCCATAAACGAGATGCATATCAGCAAGCTCGTGGGTAGAGTACTCCACCATTGTCTTGTTCGAGAACTGCCCAGAAACAGGGGCACTTTCCCTCCGAGTGACGGATCACAACTACCGTGATTAGCACCCACGTAATGTCACACAGGTGTCCACGCAGTTGTTGCAAACCGAGAAAGAACACGGGAATACGTACTCTACGTACAGTATTCCTTAGCGCAATTCAACCATACACACACGCCAGACTAAACTCCACGCTGCGAGACGCAGAACAAGACAGGAAAAACAACGGTCGACTACAGTCTCTACGTAGTATCCACCAACACTAATACGTAACAGGTGACATACACTCACAGCGCCTCTAGTGGAGCTTTCTGTACCAATTAGCTGAAATCAATCTGAGCGTAATTTGACGGCATAGCGTCATTTTCGAGTGAATTTCCTATTTCCCGAGTGTGGGACGGTGTCCCAGCAGTAGTGGGACATGTGGACATACGTCGTCATTTTTTACTGCCTACATTCCGATCTCAACATTATGTAGAAAATAGTAGTAAATTTCCTATATTTTCCATCGGGATTCCCCACTTTCTTTGAGAGTCACCTTGCGCAATTTACACTGGGCCTCAATTGCTGCACCATTGTATTCGTCAGGCACGATTTTGTTTGTATTCTTTTATTCCGACATTGATATCTTTCTTCCTTCTTGAGTTATTGTACTTTACGCATGGTGTGAGGCGATTTTCGCACGCCTGTCACTCGCAAACGGTGCCGATTTCGACATTTTTTCACATGACATTTTTTCCTCGTTTTTACTTGTCGAACCACCTCCCAAGCGTTGTAACAGGTATTTTGCAACACCCTGTATAAATACGGAGAAACTAGTACTCACCTTTATCCGCAAAGCTGTTTTTTCTTTTTCGATTAATTTCAGTGGCCACTGCCACCATCCTCGTTGGAACTTGCTGCACTGTTGCTTGGCGTGCGTCTTTTGTTCGTAGTTCTCTGGCTGCCGTTAGGTGCGCTGTGCGTCTTGGTGCGTCGTCTGCTATTTCCGGGCGATAACTGCTGCAGTAGTGGAATCCAAGTATGGTGCGCTTGCCCGCTAACGATGTTTAGTTCGTGCGGGAAGTGCATTATGGCGTGCGTTTCCTTGATTTTGGTGTCTATGAGCGTGTGGGTAGTGTGTTTGACTCGAACCTTTTGAATTTTATGGCTATTGTATTTGATATGTCTAGCAAGACCAGCACCTAGCAGATGCGAAAAAAGCCCAACCCACTACTGGTCTTGCTAGACATAGCCTGGTTTGCCCAAGTAGGTGGTGACTCAAATCTAACAAAACACTGTGATTTTTACTCTGACCAGTGTTCAGCATTTGCAAGCCAACAACGGTTTAAAGAAAATTTGGTTAACATATATGATATGATATGATTTATTTGCATCCAAGGACTACAATTTTGTACAAATAGGTACATCTGTAGTATAGGACATGTCAAGTAGAAGTACATGATAATAACATTTGGTAATTTTAACATAAGATACACGAATATATATTGGTGTATTATAACCCTTGCATATCAAGATATTATACTATACAATTTCAGTTTGATGTGCAACATCAAGCCCTGAATGTATGGTAACTAACCATACCTTTTAACATTTATTCTGGTTACACATAGAATTATAGAACATGTGAATTAGAAATACATGATAATAAAGTTTAGTAAATTTAACATAAGATACATTGCATATAAAATATTATACTTGAAAAATTCCAGTTTGATGTGCAACAACAAGCTCTGCACATATGGTAACTAACCTAACCATACCTTTTAAAATTTATTCTGGTTACAGATACACAAGACCTTCAAAAGATGAGTGTTGCCTCTGTATATTCTTGTATGCTGTAAAATGAATGTTTAATTAGCATGGTTTTGATTTTGTTTTTAAACTTTTCCACTTTGGGTTCGTGTCTTAACTCTCTGGGCAACTTGTTATACAGGGCAACTGCTGAGTTTTTAGGTCCCTTCTTGTAGAGAGTAAGACGGCATGTCTTCATTCGAATTTTATCTTTATTTCTCGTGTTCAGGCTATGGATATCTTCATTGGTTTTGAAAGTACTAATATTTTGTTTGATGTATACCAGACATTCATAAATATACAAACAGGGTAATGTCAGTAAGCGGAAGTTACGGAAGAGATTTCTGCATGAATATTTCCCATTGACCCCTGCCACAATTCGAAGTGCTCTTTTTTGTAATTTAAAGAGTATGGAGCTATGTGCCTTGTTTCCCCAGCTCATGATTCCATACCTTATTACTGATTCAAAGTTTGCTACATACAGACTTCTGACAGACCAAAAGCTGGTAATATTTACCATTACACGCAGTGCAAAGCAGACTTTACTTAATTTTTGTTGAAGCATGTCGATGTGGTTTGAAAATTTCAAGTGTTCATCTAAAACAATACCCAAAAATGTAGATTCTTTTGCGTGCATTAAGTCTGTATTTTGGGACTTAACATTAATATTTAAGTGTTTCTTAGTTTGAGAGGCAGTAAAATTTATGTAATTTGTTTTGCTTGTATTTAGAATTAAATTATTTCCTTGAAACCAGCTATCAAGCTTTAGCAATGTGTTGTTTACTTTATTTTTTAAGGCATGCTCACAGTGATCTGTTAATATAATGTTTGTGTCATCTGCATACAATATAGCCTGTGCCTCATCCAAAAGTTTTGACATTTCGTTTACGTAGAGCAGGAATAGAAAAGGTCCAAGTATGCTGCCTTGGGGAACTCCACAATTTATTTTTTGAACTGGAGATTGATTATATATTGTATTTCCATCAGCATTTAAGTAACATATTTCTACAAATTGTTTTCTTTCATGAAGATATGATCTAAACCATTTATGTGCTAGTCCTCGCATGCCATAATTTTCTAGTTTGTTTAGGAGAATTTCGTGATTGACTGAGTCAAAGGCTTTTGTCAGGTCACAGAAAATCCCAAGTGTGTGTTTGCAGTTATCAAGTGATTCACCTACTTGTTCAATGAGATCAATCAGGGCTGAATTTGTGCTTTTTTGCTTTGTAAAACTGTGTTGTGTCTTGCTTAGTACTGAATACTTTTCACAGAATTTTTCAACTTTTATTAGCATTGCACGTTCAAAAATTTTTGAGAACACAGAAAGTTGTGATATAGGTCTGTAATTGGCTACATCTTTTGGATCATTTTTCTTGTATATTGGTTTTACAATTGCAATTTTTAGTCTGTCAGGAAAGATACCTGTTTCAAAGGAATGATTTATGATGTGTAACAGAGGTTTACAAAGCTGTTTGTAGCAACCTTTAATCAGAAAATCTGGTATTTCGTCAAATCCAAATGAGTGCTTTTTTTTAATGATCTGAATATTTCCCTTAATTCTAGTTCAGAAATGGGTGATATGAAGATTGATTTTTCATTTTTCAGAGCTGTTAAAGCCTTTGCGCCTGTCTTGGTCATCTTTTTATTCTTATTTTGGCCAGCACATGGTACCGAGTTTATAAAGAAGGTGTTGAATACATTTGCTACATCATATGGACTACTTAATTCTTTGCCTTTTACATTTAATGTTATGTTTTTTCTTGTGTTTGAGTGTGGACATGTTACACTTCGGATTATATCCCACATGGCTTTGCATTTGTTATCCGATGTTTGTATCCTTATGTCATTATGTCTGATTTTTGCCTGTTTTAATACTGATTGATATGTTTTCTTATACATTTTGTAGTAGGCTATAAAATTTGGGTCATTATTTACTTTACTTTCTGCATGAAGTAATTTTATATTTCTGCTAGATATTTTTATTCCATTTGTTATCCAGGATTTTTCTTTATTTCTTATATTTACTTGTTTTACAGGAAAGCATTCATTGTGGAGTAGGCAAATTTTATTTAGGAGGACATTGAATTTCGTATTTGTGCAGGGTAGTTGATAAATGACATCCCACCTTTCTTCCCCTAATTTCTGCATGAATATATCAATTGTCTCCTTTGTGTATAGTCTTTTTTGTATTTTCTTTGTTGCTTTTAACTCAGTTATTTTTTTGTTTCTACACTCTAGTGAAAGAAATTGTGCTTCATGATCAGAATAGTGTACACTTACATTTTTACACTGGTACTTTTTTGCTTCTTTGTGGATGATCATGTGGTCTATCAACGAAACTGAGTTTGGTGTTATTCGTGTAGGTGAGTTGATTACTTGTTTGAGGCCATATGTGTTTAGTGTCCTCACAAAGTGTACCTTACGCCCTGTGTCTTTTAGGAAGTCAATGTTCAGATCCCCACATATTATAAATTCTGATTCTAGTGTTTTTAGTTCATCCAAAAGCATTGTGAGTTTTTGTATAAAAGTTGCATAATCTCCATCTGGTGTTCTATAGCAACAGATAACTAAAATTTTGAGGTCAAGGAGATATATGACGCTGAATTCAAAGTGTTTTTCAATAGCTTGAACTCTTTTTGGGATAATTCCTTTCACTCTTACACCTTGTTTAACAAATATGCTGGTACCTCCGCGCTTAATCATTGATCTACGGGAGAAGCTTATTAATTGATAATTATAAATTTGTGCAAATTTGATTTCATCTTTTGAGAGCCAGTGCTCTGTAATGCAAAGAACATGTACCATTTCAGTTTCTTCTTTTATGAGAAGATCCAAATTTAGCATTTTACCTGATATACCCTGAACATTTAAGTGATATACATTTACACAGTTTCTATAATTATTGTCGTCTACATAGTAACTATCTCTTATTGGTGGATTTTTGTTCTCATTTATGCCACTTATATTATTTACCATAAAAAATCGTCACTGTACTTTTTGGGCTTACATTTCTTCCTGATTGCTACTCGGGGAGTTTTTTCCGTTGGATTTTCACTGTACACTTCATTATCTTTTCCATCAATCACCACTTCACTATTTTCCCTAACTTTCATGACTTCACTATCTTTCCCATCATTCACCACATCACTACCTTTTCCATCATTCACTACTTCACTACCGTTTTCACATGAGACTGATGCACTTGAGTGAGTTACGTCTTTTCCTGGTTCGTTCCTTGTTACTTCTTTTCTTATATCTTGCATGATCTTGATGGTGGAGGTTGGTTGTTTCTCCTTGGAGTTATTTGGAAGTGGTGCCGGTAGAGGTATGGGATGCTCAATTTTATGGAGAGTTACTGTATTGTTTATCAGCAGATATAGTTTTTCACATATAATGTTTTTGCCTTTGGCATTTAGGTGTTGGCCATGATTTGTGTGGCCAGCTCTTCCAACTTCATTCACATCTAAGAGCTGAACTAAGGGGAAAGATCTGCAGACTTTGGCAACTTTTGAGTTTGCAGTGTCTACTTCAAGGTTAACACATGATGATGGGATTAGATCGTATCTTTTGGGGATAGCACAGACAATTACATTTGTATGTTGTACTGTGTCAAGGGATTTTTTTAGTGTTTGTATTGCCGTTTTGGTTTGATTTTTTGCCACATCATATGACCCCCCCATTATAATTATGTAGTCTTCTTTACCAGAATCCTTGCACTTGGATGCTAGTGAACTTAACACTTCCCTCATTGGGGCCCCTGGTTTCGTGAATCCAGACACTTGGTACTTATTCTCAACAGATTTTTCTGCTAGTCTTCCTGCTATGCCACGGCTGTGGCTATCCCCTAAAATCAACAATTTGCCCTTGTACTTTTGGTTTTCATGTTCTTTCTTTCTTTTATCAGTCTTTCGTGGATGGTTATATCTTATGTTACTATTATCCATTAAGCTACATTTACGTGTGTTGTGTCTGTTGTTCACCGCATCAGGCATTTCCCTTCCATTCTTTTCCAAATGCGATTTTTTCGAGATTTTAGGTATGGGAGTTACGGTGTCAAGTTCTGCACTAACTAGCACATTAAATACGTTTCTATGCACAAACTTGTTCTGTACACTGTGAGCATCCTCTTCTTCCCTGGTGGATTTGTTAGCAGATTTGCAAATTATGTTGTGTTTGACAACTTCTGTCCATTTTTTGGGATGTTTTGCGTCCTCTAGTTCCTCTTTTTGTCTCTTTTCTTCTCGTTGCATTTCTAGTTTGTCCATTTGAAGTAATTGTATAATTTCATTTTTGGTAGCAAGTTCCAGTTGTAAGTTCTCGAGCTTCCTTTTTACTTTGTCACATTCCGGGCAGACAGGCATTTTTTTTTTTTCACTTTCACTATCACTTCCGCGGTTTAGACAATTTTGTTTAGTTTGTAAAAACTTTCCGGTATCTGCTTATTGTTTAGAATAATTTTATATTGTAAGCCTTCTTACCTTACGAGTGTGTCTTTTTTTTTTTTTTTGAACTCACCAACGGACGACTACACGGGTGCCGCCATGATAGGATTATAACAAAATCACGGACCGAAGCTCCTTTTTTCCGAAGTTTCTTGAAAAACTGTTACTTGGGGTGGGACGAAAATACTTATATTACCCACCGGGTATCTTTGGAAACACAAAATGAAGCTTGAAAAGTTCTACTTATCTGATTTTCCTTTCCTAAACTGGATAAATCCGAGAGGTCAATACACTAGTCACATAGCAAAGACGCCATTTTTTTTTTTTTTTTTTTTTTTTTTTTTGACATGGGTCTGGGTCATTCCTATTGTCAGAGCATAGCTTTTCTTTGTTTATCTGTAATAGAAACTAGGTTGTGCAAGAATTCAAATTTTCTTCTCGCTTGCCTTGTTTCTACGTCTGTATATGTGATCACAACATTCTTTTGTTTACGGAAAAGTGAATCTGCTGTGCTACATTTTGATTCCTATTTAATGGCAAGCTTTAAGACAATATTATCTCAAGTTGCTGCATTTCGTCTTGGAAATTGGGCTCATTTGATATGGAATAATGAAAGTTCCAATAGAACTTAAAGTTGGCCATTTCATGTTGTGAACATGCTTAATGGAACAGTTTATTTCCTTTGGTCATGTGAACTATAATATTCCCATGGATTAATACTCAATTTACCTTCACAAATTATATATTTTGATTTGTTATTTCGGGAATCTAACTAAAGCTCATATTACATGAAATTAGTTTTATCTTGGTCACACCCATGGTTTAATTTATTGAAATTATCATTCAACGCAAAATTTCTATGTACCCACAACGTTACAGCATTGCCCTAGATTGAATTTTTGCATTGTACAAAATATGATGTAACTTTTAGGATCATGCTCCTAATGACATCCCCATTGATAAAATATGCAATTAGATTCACAAAACAATATGAAATGCCTGTGTTTTCCATGAAGTGCACATCTTTTTGCAAAATATTTGCCACATCTCACATGCACATAACATGGCAATTGAGGTTGTGTGTTTGCCTTGCATTTTTGCGTATCACTGTTGTCTGTTACATCCTTGCTTTAAAGAAATTCATGCAAACTATGTACACACACACATTCTTCTGTTCTCATTTATCACACAGAACAGTCTGAAACATTTTTTCCACCACTGTTTTGTACCACAATTATAGCATTTTTAAATCTTATTTCTCAATAAAACATTGCCACCCCACACCCCCATCACCCTTACGTCCTTTCCATGACAACAGACTGTATAGGCTGGACCTCTTTCCATAACAAGCACATTATACAGAGATGAAATTCCGGTAGTTCTATGTAATGCCACAGCACACTAAGAAAGGAGGCTCTGGAACATGAAAACACAGCCAGTACATGGGATTTGTTTTCTGCATTGTATCCTTTCATCAGTTTTGTCTAGTCTAATATCCCTATTGTTTCGGTGAGCCAAAACTGACAAATTTACTTTTAAATTCAAGTATACCAACAGAAATTAGTTACTGTCCTATGAAATGTTCCTTCTTGATCTGTAGCTGAACGAGCTGCTAATGCGTGGCAATACCATTTCAAAATGCCAAATTACATCCTTCCGTGTGTCAATTTAAAATTTTGCAGACAACCTCGTGGAGGGAGTGGCATCAGTCTACTTCAGACAATACCTAGTTCCTTCTCTATTCCCTTGATTTCTGATGTACTAGGTTCGTTCAAGGTTGACCAGATTTCTATTGCGAGGGGAAATAATGGAAAGTCCTACAAGCACCATACTAAGCTGGTTTTTCAAGTATTTCCACAGAGCATCCAACCACAGTTGTCGTTCCCTGAATCCTTGGGCGTAGAAGGAAGTTGACTGCTGTCTTAACCACTGCAGGACATCTTTTGTGTCAGTGCTTCATCGTTCTTCAATTTCTACCCTCTTGTTTGCCTTTCCAAGGAGCTCAAGGAAAACTGATAATCTAATCACTGAGGGCTAAGTCCGGAGTGTACGAACATAACATCAAAACCTCCCAGTGCATTTCAGTGAGCGTTGTTGCATTCAAATTGACTGTGTGGGGCTGTGCATTGTCATGATGAAGAATGACATTTTCAGATAACATTCTCAGTATTTTTGTGAATTGCATTCCATATGTCATCCTTGATCAATGTGCAGTAGTACTGGGCATTAATTCTGACCCTTACTCCAAAAAAATCCATATGAATAACATCTTGTTTGTACCAAACATGTCCATGAGGTTCATTCATCAGCAATTATCATTCTTTGCCAAACTACTGCAGTTCTTTTCCTTTTTACATTACTGATGCTATCTATATAGCAATCTTTAAATTTTTTAAAAAGTGTCTATTGAAACTCCAAATTAGCCCTCCTTTATAAGGAGAAACCATTTATTTCGGCAGGAAGTGAAGCAATTGCAACCATCCTCATTCATTTAGGATGTGATTTTTTATGTAAATTTTCACCCCCTTCCAAAATTGTGTTGATGTATGTGTGTGTTGTCAACAGTGTGGGCACTCAGATTTAAAGGAACACAAGCATATAAGTTCTCGGACGAAAGTAAGCAACCTGCTACGTAAAAGAAAAGTACTTTAGAAGATCTGATTCTTTAAATCGATCGCTCAAAATTTTTTAATTCAATTTTCAATACTATTAATTCTGAATTTAGTAGGTACTTAGGGCAGCAGCTTAATTGCTTATTTGCTGTTTTCCTTTAAGAACCTGAAGCCAAGAAGGTAGCAGCAGTGAATGACCCTTGTGGTGCTCAATTGGCTGCGTTAAGGCAGCAGCAACAACAGCAACAGCAGCAGCAACAACAACAGTCACAGTCACAAGGTGCAACAACGCCGCAACCAACGCAAAACCAACAGACACCACCACAGGCTGTGCAGGCTGCCCAACCTCGTGTACCGGGTGCAGCAGTCCCACATGCCGGCCTTGGTGGTGTCCAGTCAGAAGACATTCAGGTCCCGGACAAGATGGTTGGCTTGAGTGAGTATGCAAATGAATTTTTTTTTTAATCCTCTCCAATTTCAGAGTAGCTTTGCAATTTCTGCCTTGTTTTTTTTTTTTTTTTTTTCAAAGAAAAGGACAAGTGATTAGTACCTGATAATTTGAGCACCGTTGTTTGTTGTCCAAATTTGTTAGCTCAAATCGTGGCTTCATAAAAGGAATATATGCTGTTCTATACATAAGATTGGTTTGATTTACATGCTTGACAGATCTGTTAGTAGTTTTCCTCTTATTTTTGTTACTTTTGAATATGAAAAGTATTACTGCTGTTTAATTAGCTGCACAGGCTGTTTTTCTTTAACTCTGGATGAGCATATGAAGACCAAAATATTATAACTTCCAGCACACTTAAGAAATTCCCTGTTGAATTTCTTGTGAATATACAGAGCAGATGTTCCATTCATCTACCATAAACTCGTCAAACAAAAGGTAAATTTTGGTATTTCCTCAAACTGTCGATCTTAATGTGGCTTTTTCTACTTCTCATAGTGCTAAGAATGTTAACTCACTCATAAATACTAATATTTCAGTCGTGCTCGGGAGCTTATAATGAATATTGTACATCAACGGAGTAGAACGGAAGGTCCAGGAGGAGGTGGCGGCGGTGGCGGAGGAGGAGGAGGAGGAATGTCTGATATGGGAGGAATGGGCAATCATGCTCAGGTAAGCACACTGGTAAGTTGTAGCATTCCTCTGGGATAAGATGTCTGCTGTATGTAATTTAATTTTAGTACGTAAGATAAGTGTTTGTCAAAGGGCGTCCCTTTTATGATTTCTTGCTGCTGTATGACCAATAATTTATGCATATGTTTTTGGTGATAATCATTAATACTATCATTACTCGGATATTTCTTGAAAATAGAGATGGGATGGATTGGCACTTTATCTCTCTTCTGTCATCGGTAACATTGCTAATAATTTTATCTGCCAGATATATCTTGTACATCGCCTATAACTGCGAAATTCTAATTTTAAAATTATTATGGATATAAAGGTTTTTGAAAGTAAAAGGGACAAACTTTGGCAAGCCTTTATAGATTATAGTTAGTACATTAAAAAAATATTACATTTATCCTTAATTCAGTACAAATAAGACCAGAAAAAAGTTTTCTCAGGTTTACCAGCAATCTTCAGTTTTCATCTATAATTGATATGACATGGAAAGTACACATCTAACCAGGATCAAATTATTTTCGAAAAGGCTACTCCTAGTGTGTCCCATTTGAGCTGCACGAAATTTGCTGTCCGCCATTGGATCAAGTTGAATTGAAAGGTCTGGGCAATTTTGAAAAGATATCCAAAAACCTGAAAGTCTTGGCAAAATGAGGGGGAACCTTGTTCATAAGCATAATTGAAACAGTAATACATTTAATTAAAACATTTTTTACTTGTTTTGTTGGAATTGAGAATTAGTGATATTATGAACAAATTTTGCCATCAATAAGAATTATCACATGCCTTTCAACATGGAGCCACAGTAGTCTAGTCAGTTGGAATTTCTCTGGCCTTGTCCCAGCAGAAAGTAGCTCTGTAGCTCACCCAGCCTCAATAAATGGGTACCCCGGGGGACGTAAAGGTGGTTGGAGCACTGTGCTGATCACCTCCAAAATCGCAAGAGGTCAATGTGTGGGGCCCTATTGCCACATCCGCTAAATGTTCCTTCATGGCACAGTACAATATGCACAGGCAACTTTGTACTACCTTTCAACATAATGAAGCTAATACTTATTCACGTGTGTACATGCTAGAGGACACACTCTCCGAATGCTGAATTTTTCATTATCTTGTTTTCTGTTTCCTGGTAGACCGAATAGCAGGTAGTGCCTAATAGTGTCTTCAAACCTGTAAGTACAGTTTCATGAGCTGAACGTACACATGTAACCTCTAAAAATATGAGAGGGTGTTTTATTTCACCTCATTTCTTGCTCAAAATTTTCTTTTACACTTCATGTATATCAACACTTTTTAATATGAATGTCCACATAACAGCATAAGATAATTTGAAAAGTATGAAAAACGTTTGTGCTTCAAAGTCTTTTGTCGTTTAACGTCCTCTTCTGTCCAATGTTTTGAACTTGTTTTCCACATTCTTCCTCAGGAGCCCCGGGTGTTATTGGGCTACTTTAATTCCTGGAACCTGGAAATAGGTCCAAATAAGTATGTATGTACATCCTTAGATTAGGTTTAGAATTCTGATGGACAGATTACATTAGGCACAGTTCATTACACTCTCGCAACAGAGAACAGGAACAATTATGAAGTCACCATCTTCCAAAGAACATCATTTTTTTTTATTTAGCCATGAATCAAAAAGGATTTTAATTGTTTTGTCCTCACCCAGGTTGAAATTATGGTACCAGGACCCAAAGTTGGACTGATAATTGGCAAAGGAGGTGAAACAATAAAGACTCTTCAAGAGAAGTCTGGTGCAAAAATGGTCGTGATCCAGGATGGTCCACAGCAAGAACAAGAGAAACCTCTGAGAATTAGTGGAGATCTTCAAAAAGTAGAGGTAAGGATACACCATGTGATTCTTTAATGATCGGTCTAGTATGGTTGACATCATATTTTAGTCTCGTTGTTCAACTGTGCGTAAGCCGGTATTCCCACTAACCTGCATTGTCAATTAAAGGCTGTACACTTATGGATATGGAACTTTTTACAAGTTGAACAGTGATTTGCGACTAAAGTGTTAAAAATATGCTTTATGTAGTAACTAGGGCTAATGTCTTATTTCCACTTAACCTTTTGACGCCCAAGCCCTTTTTCAATAGTAAGCCTCGGTTGCCCAAGCCGATTTTGAGCAAAATGCAGAGTTTCAATTAAATGAGTGTAGTTCGGAAGCTAATTGCACTAGAGAGATGAGTGATATACCGTTGTACGCGCAATGAACCAGAGATTCAGACTATATGAAATTTTTGCAAATTCGGCGTATATGTGGCGGGGGGGGAGGGGGCTAACTCTCAAAACGACCTGGACTCAGCGTCTCGATCGAGACGCTTGGGCACCTAAAGGTTAAAGCTTATCACAGAATTATATGTGGGGGAAGGGGGTAGGATACATTGTCTTCAGCCTGTAAATTGTAACAATTCAAAATACTTAAAAATTTAATAAATTATCATTTTCTGGGGAAAGAAACTTGAGATAGCAAATTATTATACTGAAATGAAGTACACGCTTACCTGTGAAACTGTTGGAATTACATGATAGAAATCTACCAGCTTTGGTTGGGAATAGTCCTAGTTTCACATACTTCCAATGTATTACAAGTTCCATGTCTTCCCACAACGATGTTAGAAAAATAATGAAAAATATGAAATTTGCAGTTTCCATAACATTGACACACTATGGAAGTGTTGCAGGACATTTCTCTGGACCAAGATTCTCAGATTTGGGGAAAGTATTAGCCTATGTTGGTGTCACTTTCAGATCCTAATACTCGGCCTTCTAAAATTAAATTAAATTCTACATCGTTTTTCGGAATTAATTCTATGAAGTATTGTGTGGCATTTTTTTTTTAACTTGGAAAAGTGTTTACAGGTATCAGTGGTTAAATTTTAAGTAATACATCACCATTGGCTCAGACTTAATTTTAAATTTCTTCACCCCGGTCCCTTGAGAAACGTAAAATTAAGGTGTAAACAGAGTTGGGGTAAGTGAAAACACTACAGAATTATCTGGAAATTTGATATATCTAAGAAAATGTTTTTACATAAAAAGCAGGAACTCTGTTATAGTTGTTAAACTGATAGGATGTGTTAGATAAGTACACTGCCCTCCAGAAATTAAGCAACAACAAGAAAATGCGAGATAAAAGAGAAAACAGTTGGAGAAAAGAGAAGAAGAGTGGTGGGCACGCTGAAAGAAAGCAACGAATGCGTTAGGGAAAACAGGTGAGTCATAAATTGCGATCATCGTGCCCTCGCACGGATTTCTGGCGTACCAGGTATTGGAGTCGAAGACGCGCGTTCACGGAAGAGGTGTGTGTCTCTATCTGGAGAGTGCAGAGGTGAATCAAGTGTGCGGAAAGGGTCGAATATGGCAACCAGGCATCATTTGGCTGATGCGTGGCGTGCCATCGGTAGACTAGAAGCAGGGCAGCGTCAGGACGAAGTGGCCAGATGGCTCAATGTCGATCGTTCAGTTGTCAGTAGGTTATGGAACAAGTTCCAGAGAACGCAAAATGCATCGCGGAGTTTCAGTGGAGGTCGACCGCGTGTGACATCGGTCAGGGATGACCGATATATCCGTTTGACAAGTCGGCGTAACAGGTCCGCAACAGCTACCCAAGTGCGTGCAGCGGCTATTGCTGCCACAGGACGGCCTATGTCAACGAGTACAGTACGCAGACGGCTACGCGAGGGTGGGTTGTATGCCAGGAGACCAGTGTTGTGTATACCACTCACCCAGCGTCAGAAGACAGCCCGCTTACGTTGGGCACGAGAACATGTGAACTGGACACTGGAGCAGTGGCAGTCCGTTCTCTTCACTGATGAGTCCAGATTCTCACTGGACAGTGATTCGCGACGCCGATTGGTCTGGAGAGAGGCAGGAACTCGTTTCCATCCCTCCAATATTGTTGAAAGGGACAGATATGGTGGTGGAGGTGTGCTTGTATGGGGTGGCATTTCTATTGGTGGACGTACTGACCTCTATATCCTCCCACGTGGCACCATGACAGGTCAGCGCTATAGGGATGAGGTCCTTGCACGTTATGTGGAACTATTCGCACGAGAACGAGGTCCGGGCTTCATTCTGCAGGACGATAATGCCCGTCCCCATAGGGCAGGACTAGTCGATCGGTTCTTGGACGAACACCATATTCAACGCATGGTGTGGCCATCCCATTCCCCGGACCCTAACCCCATTGAACACATGTGGGATGCTCTGGGGAGACGTCTCGCTGGTCTTGTGCCCCCTCCACAAACACTCCAAGACCTTCAACTGTCTCTCTCCCAACAATGGACTCTCATACCCAATGAGTTGGTGGACAACCTTATTGGCAGCATGCGGCGGCGTTGTGAGGCGTGCATTGCTGCGCGCGGTGATCATATCCCTTATTAGTGTCAGATAATGGTCACTTTCCGTCTCCAACGTTTACCACCTGTGATGCTCCATGCGTACATTTCATTTCTTTTGCCCACGAGTGTACCTTGTTTTGTGTTTCTTCTGTTCTGTAAGGCGTGGGACACTTGTTTCTTTCGTTACAAATAAAATATGTACACCCTCCGGCCTTGTTGTTGATTCTATTGGATGATCACCATTTGTTACTTAATTTATGGAGAGCAGTGTATTATAACTTGTACCAATAAAGCTGCAGGTCTACTTATAATAGCGCATTTTGTTTATCAGTTCTTGAGGTCTGAACCAATGCAAATTCTAATCAATGCTTATGACTAGGGCCCAGGACTTGGTTATAACATATTTTTTATTTGGCATCAGATCGTGTACTGGGACGAGATCTTTACATATCTGATGAAAATCATCTGAAGTAGACCAACTTGATAAAGCATATTTTTACATATTTTACCAATTTTGCTTCTTTACAAATTTCTTCAATTTTCTCGTAATAAGACATATTTCTGTATAATTTCGTAATTATCTTGCATATACTGTTGTTTTATAATTTAATTTTTCTTCATATATTTAGCGCAACTGATAGTTCATATTATTGATGCTAGGATAAGGAAATGACGAATGAAGAATTTAAAAGCAGTTGCAGTCTTCTTTTACCAACTGAAAATAGAACAATAATACCCCCTTTTTTATCCCGCTGACAATTAATATTCATTGAAACATTATTGAGGGAAGATGTTATCTCATTGTTAGGGGCATGCATATTTCGTTTTTAATGAAAAAACTAAATTTAAAAAAAAACATTGTAGTGTTAATTTTTCATGTTTTTGAAAGGTGTGAGATGCATTTTGTGACCATATTTTGTCACGAAATAATGCGAAATGAACTGCAAAAAGCGAAATTAACTCTTAAACACGAAATTCAGGGTTTATTCACCGACGCGACACCTTCTGAAGTCTGAAATAAACTTAATACTCTGGTAACTACATAAATGTGATATTAGAAGTGAAATGTTAATTCTGTGGAATAAGTGTAGTTTTTAAATCAAATTTAGGATTATATTCACAATTTTAAAACCAATATGTCTTTTTATATACCACTTTTCATCCATTTTTTCACCGCTATAACACCGATATTTTATTTTATTTACTGCTTTTGAACCCGAAATTGACTCCGTTTTTGTACCGATATTTTGCTTTTTTATTTACCAAAAATATGTGCCTCTACTCATTGTTGTGCAGGATTCTGGCTTCATTTAATACTCCACCCCCAGCCTAGTCTATCTTCCCTGGAAGATACTGAATCCCATGTTATGAGAAATTCAAAAGTACTGTAGTGCATATTTTTGGATTTACTAGGAATATTTCTACCTTTTTCTGACATATTTTTCAATTTTTGACATAATTACATATATATTTTACAGTTTTATAGAACATAACGTTCCGGGCCCTACTTATGGCCGTACTCTTGCAGATGTTGCTTATGTCACTTGACTTGACTTACTTGACTTAATTCCTTTTGCTCCATCAGGAGCATAGGGCTTCAGTGAAACGCCTCCATTTGGCTCTGTGTCGTGCCAACTCCTTGACCTCTCTCCATGTTTTTCCTTTCTCGGCTGCTTCTTCTTCTACTGTTCTCTTCCATGTCTTCTTCGGACGTCCTATTTTCCGGGTTCCTTGGGGGTTCCAGTCTAAGGCTGCTTTCTCTATTGCTCCAGCTGGTTTTCTTAAGGTGTGTCCTAACCAACTCCATTTTCTTCTTTTTATTTGGGTTGCAATTGGCTGTTGTTTAGTTTCTCTCCATAATTCTTCATTTGATATTATTTCTGGCCATTTTATATTGAGGATACGCCTGAGACAGCGATTAATAAATGTTTGTATCCTTTTCGTGTTAGCTTGTGTGGTTTTCCATGTTTCACAAGCATACAGTAAAACTGACTTTACATTTGTATTGAAAATCCTTATTTTTGTCTTTCTAGAAATATTGCAGGTTTTCCAAATGGGATACAGTTGTATAAATGCCACATTGGCTTTCTTGATTCTATTTTGTATGTCTTCATCTGAACCTCCTTCTTTTGTTATGACACTTCCTAAGTATGTAAATGACTCTACTTGTTCAACCAGCTCATGACAAACATTCAATTTTTCTTTTCCTCTTGTATTGACTCTCATTTCTTTAGTCTTGTTCACATTAATAGTGAGTCCTGCTATCTTTGCTTCTTCCTGTAGTCTTTTTAGTTTCTCCTTCATGTCGCCAAGTCTTTGATATAATGAGCAGATGTCGTCCGCAAAATCTAGATCTTCTAGTCTATCTTTGAATCCCCATTGTATTCCTCTTTTCCTGCAACCCATCGTTTTCTTCATAACTGCATCTAGTACTAGCAGAAATATTGTCGGAGATAGAATGCAGCCCTGTCTCACTCCATTTGTAACATCTATGTATTCTGTAAGCTGCCCTTCATGTAGGATTTTGCACCTAAAACCTTCGTACATATCTTTCATTAGGTTTAATACCTTCGTTGGAATGCCATATTCTGCTAGTGTCTGCCACATGACTCTTCTATTTAGTGAGTCAAAAGCCTTTTCAAAATCGATGAACGTAAGATATAAGGTGGCTTGCCATTCATTGTTTTGTTCCAGAATTATTCTTAGAGTATTTATTAAATCGACACAACTACGTTGTCTGCGGAAACCAGCTTGTTCTTTCCTCAATCTTGATTCTACAACATCCTTCACTCTATTTAAGATTATTCTCGATAGTATCTTGCTTGGTATACTTAGCAAAGTAATTCCCCTCCAGTTTTTACAGTTAGTTGTATCTCCCTTTTTTGGCAGCTTTACTATTAAACCTTCTCTCCATTCTAATGGAACTTTTTCTTCATTCCATATTTTCTCTAACATAGGTTGTAAGAGATCAATGGAAGTTTCCACATTAGCTTTAATTAGTTCCGGATTTATGTTATCCATTCCAGGAGCCTTGCCATTCTTCATTTGCTTTATTGCTAGCCTAACTTCTGCTCTAGTTGGGGGCCCTAATTTAATTTTGGTATCTTTTCTATTTCCTTCTGTTCTTGTTCGATTACAGGTTTCTTCTTCTCTTTTCCCATCTCTATTCAATATGTCTGAAAAATATTCTCTCCATCTTTCCATTTGTTGTTCTTGGGTTAGCAATAGATTACCATTTCTGTCTCTCACCGGTTTACTCTTCCTGAATGTTTTTCTGGATAATTTCTTAGTTATGTCATACAACTGTTTTAAGTCACCTCTCTTTTCTGCCTCTTCTGCATTTTGTGCTAAGTCCTCTACCCATTTCCTCTTATCTCTCCTCACACATTTCTTCACCTTTTTATCTATTTCCGAGTACTCTGTTTGGACTGCTGCTTTCTGTAGTCTTGTTCTGCTTTGGTTTATTTTTTGTTTTGCTTCTTTCCTATTTCTTATTACTTCCCAAGTGTCTTCAGACATCCAGTCTTTTTGTAGTTGATTTCTAATTCCAAGTACCTTCTCTCCAGTTTCTAAGTAGATTTTCTTCACATTTTCCCAATTTGTTTCAATATCTGGTTCATGCTGTGTACTTTCCGAGAGAGCTTGTAATCTATTATTTATTTCTAATTTAAATTCCTTTTGTTTTTCTTTCTCTGTCAATCTTTGAACATTAATTTTCTTTTTTCTTCCTTCGAACTTCTTGGATGTTGACATTATTTTTAACTTAAATTTGGCTACCACAAGATGATGGTCGCTGGCTACATCTGCTCCTCTTTTATTTCTTACATCCATTAGCGATCTCCTAAACTTCCTGCTTATTGTTATATGGTCTATTTGGTTTTCTGTAATGCTATCTGGTGAAACCCAAGTAATTTTGTGACAGTTTTTATGAGGGAAGATTGTTCCTCCATTGTTCCTTATGCCAACACTTCAGTATTATAGAAATATACGGTGAGTCACATAATTATTCGGACAGATAAGATTTCTGAATATTTACTGACGTAGTCGTGATATAAGACGATGATAAATGTTTAATATTTATTTAACAAACAAAACACAATATGAGCACACTGTTAATTATCTTCAATTATGTTTAATATAATATATTAGTAAAATATTTTCATTAAACAAAAGAAACATTGTTTGTGGGTTAAACAAAATTATTCGGACACATGGAAGGAGAGACAGGAAAACACGCTTGAAAAGCAACGAACAGAAATGTCAGTATCTGGTAGGCATCCCTTTCAATTTTAATACCTCGGATAAACGATTTGGCATACTTTCTACCAATTTTCTGGTGTACACTGGCGATATGTTGGCCCATTCATGTTGAAGTCTCTCCTTGAGGTCTGCCTTCGAGGTTATAGGTGTTTTCCTCACTTCTTTTTCCAACTTACACCAGAGGTGCTCAATGACGTTCAAGTCTGGAGACTGCGGTGGAGGATGGAGCACTTTTGGGCAGTTGTACAATAACCATTCTTGTACTACGCGGGAAGTGTGCTTCGGGTCATTATCTTGATAAAACATAAAGTTACAAAGAATGCCCATCATTTCAGCACTAGTCTTTAGATTTGACTTCAGAATGTCAAGGTAAAGGTACCTGTCCATTGTCTGTTCGATGAAAGCCAATTTACCAACACCTTGGGCCGACATGCAGCCCCAAACCATTATGTGACCACCCCCGTGCTTCACTGTTGCTTGCAAATTTTTCCCTCGGAGCTCCTCATTTGGTTTACGCCACACTGTTACCCTCCCATCTGACTCACAAATATTGAATTTACTCTCGTCAGTGAAAATTACCCGATTCCACCATGTCTGATCCTTTCCTAAGTGTTCCTTTGCGAACACCAGTCTTTTTGTCCTGTTTGGCTTACTTACAAATGGCTTTCTCCTGGCTACACGGCCATGATAGTTTGCCCTTCTGAGCACTCTTCGTATAGTTTCAGGATGACTATGCTTTCCACACTCCTCAGCTATCTCAGCACACACCAATGGAGCACTCATCTTTGTTTTTTTTTTAATTTTCCTCAAGATTACTGTCTCTTCTCTGGGGGAAAAAATTCTTGGTCTCCCTGTATGACCATGGGACTCGATCCTGTCTTCATCTTTAAATCGCTTAATAATATCTGCAACTGTACTTTTTTCATTTTCAACATTGAGGCAATTGTACGGTAAGTTTTACCCTTAGCGTGGTGCCATATCACTAACTGACGTTGTTCAAATGAACTTTCCTTTCCTCTTCGACCTATTTCTACATAGAAAATGTTCTTATATCACAACTTTGTTAAACAAAACGCGATCGTAATTGCTACAGAAACCTACAGGAAACCAGAGTTAATATATATGAACAGAGTATGAATCAATTCGTAAATCGAAATTGTCACTGTATCGCAAATTTACGTTAACATTTACTATGTGTCCAAATAATTTTGTGGCACTATTTTTGCAACGGTAGGGATTCATCCTTCGTTATATTGTTGCTGATGTTCGTTTTTTAACCTTTTATCGACCAACATGACATTTTTTAAACGAAAATCAACTTCAACGCTGTACACAGATTTCACTCCCTTCCCGCTCATAAACGTTAGAAATTTACTGTGTGTCTGAATAATTATGTGACTCACTGTATACTTAACATGAAGAACATGAAATATTAAAATAAGAGTATTACTAGATGGTCAACTAATCCTGACTGAGCTTTGCTAATTTACATATTTCTTCTGTGCATTTGTGGGTGTAACATACATGTAGTGTTTGCAGAATGGGCTTAGTTTAGTGTTTTTTCCTGCATTTAATGCTAAACCTGGCCTTGCCTTGAATTACCAGAATTCATGAATAATTTTTGTTTTTATTTTTTCCTCTTCCAGTATGCAAAACAGCTTGTGTATGACCTGATAGCAGAGAAAGAAATGCAGGTAAATATTCACTTCAGCACTATTTATTTCGCCTTGTAATGCCTGATGAAAAAGGTATGACTTCTGTTAAAAGTTTTATGTATTGCTTGATTTACCAGCTAGGAATTTTACAGATTATAGAAGTTCGTCACCTATTTTTTTAGTCATTTTTTGTGCACTGCTTGCCTTTGGCATTTTTATGAAACATACTTATGATGTGACATTAAGAATGTATTTTAATGTTATTGAAAGAGCATAAAAAATCACTTGTATAGTAGATCCAGGCCTATTTGTCAATAAATGGATTAGTTCATATTGTTGAAAGGTGTGCCTGGAGGACGTGTATTTTGGGTGCTATGCAGTTATTCTTGTAGGGTAGTTGAAGTACACTTATTTTCACATCCAGATTGTTATAATTTGAATAGGTATAAAGGTTACTTGTATGCTAAGGAAATTTGTGGTTAAATTGTTGCTCTGAAGAATGTAGCTTTATTGCTTAATACTTGTATCATGTGCTATTTTTAAGAATGATGAATAACATGCTTGCTTTGTCTATTTGGTTAGCTGCATAAGTAGGAGCAACTTGCATAATTTTTTAAAAAAATTAGGGTGTTGTCCCCAAGTGTGTTACGTAGTGGGAACTGTAGTTATGGTTCCCAACTATCCCTTCTCCAATACCTGCATTGGATGTTGGGAGCATGGTTTGCTTTTGTCCTTTGATAGTTTCGTTTCTCATCAGGCCTTTACCCGTGGTCAACGTGGGCCAAACCAAGGATTCAGTGAATACGGAGGTGGTCCCGATTCAGCAGAGGTAGGGGTTATAAGTATTGTTCAGTAATTGCAGCCGTTTCATGTTTTACATTGTTTCTCGGTAATGCAAATCTCCTTACATGCCAGAGTTTCCCACAAGTTTTCTGATGCTGAAGGAAGTTTGTTTTTGTTTTGAAAATTGATTTCCTTCCCATTGAAATTGTGTATTAGCATGTTCAGGCATCTGAAGGAGTGTTGTCTGTGGTGCAGTTTAATGTTCTGGCATTCATTTTGTGCAACACTCCATTCTGCATGTTTATATTCTCTAATTGTATAATTTATTTATTATCTAAGGAAACCCGTGCATGTACATTCAGAAGTTTTTGACTTAGGATTATTATGTGACTATTGATAGGTGCGTGCATGAAGTTAAGGATGCAATGCAACATTCAATTGATTGCCCGTAAACCCTGACAGAGGTTTTTTTTACATATGTATGTATAGCATGTAGAGATGACCAAACACAAAATTTTGTGATAATTTTCTATCCCGAAATTTGATATTTTCATATTCAGATTATACAATTATCTGAAATACCTGAATGTATTGATTCTCTGGACAGTTTGTTATTTATCTGTTTTGGGGCTCCTCGCATATTGTCATATTAATTCTACTGTATAGATTCTCTCAAAGTCCTCTTCTAATCTATCTGTTTATTCATTTTATGGATTCTCAGCAGATTTTTTAAATGTTTACCTTTTTTTTTAAACTAAAACGGATCTATATCTACATTACTAAGGTCAGTGTAAATGCAGTTTTCCACCGTAACAAAAATGTAAAAGGGTTACAGTTAAGAATGTAACATTGTTTGATGTCCTGATCCTTTACATGGTAATTATTTTCTTAATTCCAGACCATTCTTCCCAGAATAACTTGCTGAACTTGAAAAAGTAAATAGCCATTTGCAGACACAGGTTATCTCAATACTTTGATATCAGGATATCTGATATCCAGATAGCTGTATTATCCAAATTATCTGTTGCATCCAAAATGGATATCAGATATTTTGAAATCTGGATTTTCTATAAACAAGAATCCTCTTGGATAATTTCTTAAGCTCAACAATTTTCAAATACAGTAGATTCTTGATCATATATTTTTAAATCACCTAGAAAACCTTCAAAACTTTTGAGGAAATCAACCTATGGGCGTAACAGCCAAGTTCGGATATATTGAAAATATACCCAGATGCCTGGAAACTTAAAAATCCAGTTGTTTTTGTTTTTTTTGGCCAAGATTAAGAAATGGAAAGAAATTTGCACTTTTTCTTGAACCAGCTTCTTAATGGAAGATATTCTACACAAAAATGTTAAAACGTGGTTGAAATGCCACCAAAAGATCTGCAAGTCTAAAATTGTCTAAATTACCTGTAGAAACCCAGGAATTTAGTTTTGTCAAAATAAGTAGGAAACCCTGTTAAGACCTTAACATATGGAAGGTTTTGTTGTATTGACACCATTAGGGAGTAAGGGGAATGTAAAATGGAGAATCCATGTGAATATTTATTGAATGCAACAAATAAGCTATTTCACAACTTCCTCGTTTTTACTTGTTATATTAGTGATATCAGTTTATTTTAAGAAATAGTGTAAGATGTTTTATTTTAAGTGGAATGCTACTTTGCATAAAAGTAACCCTTCCCTCAACATGAAAATACAGTAAATACATGCATGTCATAACTGCAGTTTTATTAGTTCCCATTTTCATTTTGGACTTTTTTTTTGTCAGTCACATGGTCCGAGTGCAATAGTTCATTTAGAATGTGATTGTGAGATGTATGTTTGTACACACACACACTTAACATGCTGTATATGTAAACACGTTAACGGTGAATAAAAGTTGAATGTACGTAAGAGTAGTTTTGTCATTTTGCATTGTTTTATGTATTCATATGGAGCTGCCTCTGGGGCAGTTCTGATCTGAGTATGCGAGTGCCCTCCGTAAATTTCATCTTAATCATTCATTCTCGTTATTCTAGTTAGCCAAAAGTTGCTTAAAAGCAATGCTAAACATGGCAGGAATGCACCTTGTACCCTTTGAACTCTCCAATAATAAACGTTTGGGTGTATTCTCACATTGTGTTTGTCAAAAACAAATGTGTGTCCCCAGAATGTTTTCGTGTATGTGCACATCTCGATGTACATCTGTGAGTTTACTCCTGAAGAACTGAAAGAGGCTCATTCATACCAGAGATTGGGATACCATGGTAGCTTGGGTACCAATTAGCCTGAGCATAAGTGGACTTCAAAGTAGGACTCCTGAAGGTGTTATGTCCCTAAAGTAAGCAATATTTCATAATGATACCTTTAAAATGGAGAAATCATGCCATCTTTGTCTTTGAAAGACATGCACCATTTAAAATATTTTGTTTGTATTTTTTTTAAATTTTACAAACAAATCTCAATGATTTGCAATTACAGTGGAAGACTGATTTTTCCAGATTTTAAATTTCTCCACATTGTTTTACTTTCAAGGTCCCAAAAAAAGGTGACATTTTAAAAAAACTTCCTTATATATTACATGTTCCTACATGCTAAGTTCTTTAGTGTGTCCCCTGAAAAACACAAGGTTGCCCTGTAGTAGGATAGCAATTTGTACTTGTACATGTAAGATTTTTTTCTTTTCATTTAAAGATTAAGATTACTATTTTCAGATTTACATGTTTGTCTTGTTAGCAGTAGCATGTTAAAATGTGATATACAGTGGAACCTCAATTTTTAAGTTTTTCAAGGGACCAAGCTGGGAAATCAAAATGCAGGGAAATGTAAAATCAAGGAAAGTTTTAAAACATTTTGTTATGTTGGGGAGTTTGAAACCGGAAACGTAAAATTGGGGTTCCACTATATATATATATACACATTGGAACTTTGAATTTATGTTCCCAGATTTTACATTTTCATGCATTATACATTCAACCTTGATGGTCCCAACATGCAAAATGTTATATAATTTTTCTGCATTTCAAGTTTTTCCACCCTGGTCCCCTGAAAAATGTAAAATCGATGTTCCACTCTATTAGGTATTGCTATTCTTCCAAATAATATGTGGTAGAGTACTCTACCAGATTATTATATTTTCTTGTTATGCAATTTTTAAATGTCAACTAATGCATACCCATGCCAAACAAAGTGCTTATGTGCAGAAAGATTTTTTTTTTTACTATAACATGTCTGCTATTTGCTCTGGTGATGGACAACTACATATAACCAGTTTCATCAAAACTTTAAAAATTAATATTATAGTGGTGTTTTGCTGGGCTTTTGTGTGTAGAGCTATGGGTTAATCACTATCATCTACGAATAGACTTAAAATAGGTGGTGTAGCATTTCATTTGTCATAGTCTATTGATAGCACATTTTCTAATTAGTTCTTTTTTTGAGGTGAAATGTTTGGATCTCCTACAAAGTTCGCTCACAAAGGTCTGTTACTAACATTCCACTGACTGCTTCTGTAGTGCTTTTCAAAACACAGGCATCATTGGCATCTTGTAACACTGCATGATCTGTAGGAGACTGGACCACTGCTTTCATGCCACTGATCTGAAACTCATCATATCTCCCGAGTGCATTGTAATCCGAAACAAACTCTTTTAACACCACTGGAATTGCCCATCAGCATTATTTCTCTGCCTTGTGACTGTAGTTGGGCAAAAAGAGAAAAAGAGGGGCTTACAGAAACCCAAATCGGACACAAATAACCACCTATGGATCAAAAGAACCACTCATACTAAACTCCTTTTATATATATTTATACAGCACCATACTTACGTGTGTATAATGCGCACCCTGCTTTTGGATAGGGAAAAGCAACAATTATCCCATATATAATGCGCAGTACAATTCAGGTTCAAGAATGGCTTCCTTAGTTTTAGGTTGTAAATCTGTTGCTATACCGATGAAGAGCAATGGACATCATACCTATTCAAGGAGTCACCTGTTTCTATGTGGACCAAGATTAGAATATACTCTTGTGCATACAATGAGCCGCCAACTCATGCTCCCCCCCTCTCCCTCCACTGTGTTTAGCACCCCAAGACTCACTTCTGGAACCACATTGTTTATTGGGTAGTAGAAGAAAGAAAGATCAAAATTATGTTATGGATTTGCAATGGTCAGGAAGTTATTTTCTATTTGTCATCCAATAAATACCATTGTAATACACATCCTGCATGACGCGAGGTGCGTGCACAAAATCCGCCAAAATTGCACCGCTTTTCTCGGTGTTACAAAACATGGTCGTTACAATGTGAAAAATCATGGGAAATGGCCAGACTTGAATGGTTTTTAAAATTATAATTAATTGCTCAAGAAACCAAACCTGGTAATTTGTATTTGCACCTGTTAATATATACATGTTATATGCAGTGACATAGTGAAAACATGTGTAATTCCATGGGGCTGTCCAAATTCACAGTTTTTGGGCGCAAACATTTTGGAAATAAGTGCGCATTATACATGAGTAAATATGGTAAATAAATTTCCTTTTTTACCCTACCCCTTGCCCCTTTCATCATCCCTTAATATTTGGATTGTGGAAAGGGAATAACTAAAAAAAAAAGCATTCAGTAACAATTGGCTATTCCCTAACTAGTTTGCCCCACCTTACCCATAAATGAACATGCTTTGTTAAATAACATGAAAAGATGTTATCTGTATTAATAATGTGTTGCTTTTGTGTGATAAGGTTCCTGTCCCACGGCCAGCGGTGGGTGTTGTCATTGGAAAGGGTGGTGACATGATTAAGAAGATACAGACTGAGACAGGAGCGTGGGTGCAGTTCCAGCAAGATTGTGACAATGGCCCTGGGGACAGGAGGTGTCTCTTAACAGGGCAGCCAGACCAAATAGAACAGGCTAGGAGACGGATTGAAGACCTCATCGACAGTGTGTTGGTAAGCAGTTACACACCTCCTGTAACCATTGCGAATGAAAGCAGATGGTCTTCATTCTTGGGAGGGCAACAGTAGTGTCGGGGAGACCTTATTGTGTGTGCCACAAATTCAGAATTCGCATGACAAAAAAGAAAAGGAAATAAAGTGAGACATGCTTGTTGCCTCGGATGACACGATGGCTTCGAAATTTTGCTTCATGCCCAAAAGTCAGTGGAATGTTTCAGAGCTTTTTCATTTTGTTTCAGTATTGTCATCTGGAATCCAGAATGTCTGCCAATGATTATGGGAATGTGGTGAGGCAATCCCTGAAATTTGATGTGGACGTACCTGAGGGAAGGGGGTAAACTTTTAGTTTGCCACATTACCAGTTTCTTTTCGTCTTTCTCCCTCCTTGCACAAAGATGGTTGTCTTCAACTCCACAGTTTAAGTGGTGCTGATATTTCAGTCTGAAATGTGTAGCCAGAAACAAAGTGAAGAATGGATTTTGGATCATGCTTCTGGTAAAGTGCTTCTGAGAATGGAAGGTAAGACAGTGGCTACTACTTCATTCCTGTAAGCGTGCAAAACTGTTTTTGATCATTATCTTATAGTGTTAAAGCTAGAATTAGCACTATAGTTATATTCTCCTATAACAACATACGTTAAGTAATAGACAATTACTAAAGCAAGCAAGCATGTCGTTCGTTATTATTGAAATAGCACATGATAGAGAGGTCGTAAAATATCATATAAATGCTTATTCTGAAGATCCAGGTAATGGAATAGTGGCATAAGTCTGTGATATTATATATAATAAACTCTAGTTATAGAAACTGAAGCTCTAGTAGTGTGTGGGCGCATGCACATGCATGTGTATGGCACAGAGGGGTGCGATATAATATGTTGGGAGTAAATTGAGTAAATAGATATACACATTATGATGTATCTTAGTATACATGTTATAGATTTTTTTTTTTAGTCCTTAAGTTAAAATAATGTAGGCTACTAATGTACCTGTGATTTATATCTAGTAAATAATTTTGCAGTGAAATACAGTGTTGAAGCAAAAGTAATCACATGGTAAATACATCATTACCACTATGTGATTATTTGATCAGCTTGGTTGTATTAAAGACTTCTTGAAACTGATGCATGCCAGCTTTCAGTATTAAAATAATAATTTATTAACTTAAGGAGATTACAATTGAAGCAAACTGTATAAATCAGGGATTTTTGTTTTCTTCATTATTGTTGTAACAATTACAATGTTTTTCTGTTGTGTGCTGTACCACAAAGCTGTTTTTTTAACAATGGTTGCAAAAGTAGAGCTTTATCATTAATATACCGGTTGAAAATATAAAATGAAACAATTTAAAAAAAGTATGCACTAAACTGATTTCCTCTTTTTTATCTTTATACATGTGAAAAATGTGATTTAGGCAAGAATGCCTAACCTGTGAAAGCCTCTTGGTAAAAAATGAGTAATGATGTATGCAGTTCTAGCTTTCTTAAGAGATAATGTGACATAAGATCATGATTGCAACATTGTCTTTATTGCAATAAATGCATTTGCACAAACATTGAACACAACTTTTAAATTATCTTGGAAAAAATTCAGGTGGGCATTGTTTGTTGTATATGTATTTCTTCACAACCTTCTTAGGCCTTGGAGAGAAGCGGTGTGGAAGGACTAATTTCTTCATCTCCGGATCATAAAGATATGCCCAAATTTCATAAGGTCACCAGATCAGGAGAGAACTTTTCATGATTGGCTACAAGCTCGTCCAACAGATTAGAGCAGATATTCACTCTTATCCACTTTATTTTGGGTGTCGACTGGTACCAACTTTGCAAACACTTTACAATCTTCTGTCACCTTCTGCATCTCATTGAGACCACAGTCCAGTTGTGCACAAAGCTCTAGAATTCACATGACACTTATCTTCTCCCCTGGCTTATTCATGGCTTCCATTATCCTTCTGTTAATGTTTGTACAAAAACATCCTCTGCACCTTGTGAGATGCTGTACTAAACTTGTCTAGTCTGGTGTGCACTGTAATACTGGGTAAATTACAAGAGTGCTATTCGGAAATCAAACTTCCCGAGAGGCATGAAATAAGGAAAACATATATTTGTTATACATGAAAGTTGCACATGTGAACTATTTTACAACATAATTGCCATCTAAATTCATCAGGCATTTGTCAGTGAACGCACTTTCTTCTGTATACCCTCGTTGCCACCAGGGAATCTGCCATTCTCAAACACCATCCATCAGCTCCTAATTTTGGTACCCATCTTGCACAAAACTTGATAACCCAGCCTCACAGGCTGTCTCATAGAGGGGGTTGCCCAATTTCAGGAAATTCTTGACACTTTGTGTACTGTATATTGTGAAGTGGCAGTATTCGTAAACCATGTTATCCACTCATTCAAGGTCATCCAGCACAACAGACTGTCTTCCTTGTCCTCCTTAATCACACACATGAGTTCTTCCCTCTTGAAATTTCCGGCACCATTTCCTGACACAACCTTCACTCATGACTTTCTCTCCATGCATGACACTCATTCTACAAATGATTTCAAGCTTCCAGCTGCGCTATGGGCTTGCACCTGCAAAACCATATTACATCATTAACCTCGCGGGAGCATCTATTGTACCAGCAATGGTTTTCTGCCCACTACACACCAAGCCTAAAAACACTGTAACCAACCACTTGACATGCCGTGAGTCAACACGTGACAGCTTATTTCTGTTCATGCACCTTCATCAGACATTTTTACAATATTATAACTGCAACATTCATGAAACTAAGAATAAATGTCTGATGGAGGAAGTATGTGTTCTTCCGAAAGGTTGTAAAATTTTGGGTTTATAACCTTGTACGAACCATAAACTACAGGAGAAATAATTCTACAATACAAGCAACAGCAATACGTATATGAACGTATTTTTCGGCCGATTTTCCTGGGAAAAGGGTCATTACTTGGAGAGGGTCGTTATATTCGGGGACGTAGAATCGAGACTTGACTGTAATTGACATTCATAGATTATCGGTTTTTTTGTTTTTGCAGGATGACAGGAGTCCTAGATCTGCAAAGTTACTTTGATAATCTTTAGATACTTCTTAGAGAAAAAAAACAATTAAAATCTTGCGTTGTTGCTTCGAAGGACATTTCCGAAATGAGTTTGTTAAATGTAGTAACAATATTTGACATTCCAGTATGTCATATCTTTATATGCATATAAATTAGGGATTGGACGGATTAATCGGTATGGGCCGATATAGGCATATCGGTGTATCAATTTATCGATAAATTACCGATTATTTTACCGATCCGATATATCGATTATTATCTGATAATTTAGTGCAAAATTTTGCCATTTTGTTGTAATTTTTATTGATAATATCCATGCCCTACTTTCCAAAAAAGTAAATGTCTAAATATGCAATTTATCTTGCACTGCAGTCACCTTGAAACACACACTTATTAAAGAGGTCAGTGAACCTTTCAGGTTCTTCAAGGACAATTTCTAATTTTATATCGGATCGGTAGAATATCGGTATCGGTAAATTTTATATCTGTACTTTACCGGTATCTGCCAAAATTTCATATCGACCCATCCCTAATATAAATAAACAAAAAAGAGAAAACTATTTGTATATTTGCCATGTGGTTCTGGTTTTGTTCCAAACCAGCCATCCTGAAATGGTTAAATTTGTTTGAATGTAACCCTGAACCTAAATAGAAATCACTCCATGGTCCTCTATGTTGGTGCCATTTTCTTGCTTCGGCATGGGGTCAAAAACACATGTAAAGTTGTCTGGCTGTTATCACAAATTGGATGTTTTTGTAAAATTTTCCCAGAGACATGTACAATATTTGCGAATTATGTTCACTAATAACTGTTAACGATATTCTTTCCAGCGCAGGGACAATGAGATGGGAAGAGGACGAGGTTGAGGTGGCCCTCCACCACCTTTTGATAGAATGGGTCGCGGAGGACCAGGGGGCGAGTATGGTCCCGGACCAGGAGGGCCCGGTGGTTGGGACAGAAGACCAGGAGGAATGCAGCCACCCAACCAAATGGGTGACAAGCAAGAAGTTACTTTCACTGTACCTGCAGCCAAGTGTGGAATAATAATTGGTAGAGGTGTGTAGATACAAATATTTAAAATATGCTGTTGCCTATTTCATACATGTTTGCAAAACATCAAAAAATACAGTATTTCAGAGAGGCTTATGATTGGTTCTGAACCTTTGGCCATTTTTGTGCATTCTTATGATTGGTTCTGAACCTTTGACCATTTTTGTGCATTAATGCCAATGTATAGAACTGAAAAAAATGTACTGTTATCATTTCTGGTCCCATTGAAAGGAAGGAGGGGGGGTTCGTGCGGCATTAGTTCTTTACTAACAATTCCAGCCATCCTCCATGAATGAAATGCATAGGAATATTGGGCATCACTTATGCTACAATTTGGTTATTGATTGGTAAGTCTGTAATGTATTGGTAAACCCATTGCTGTAATATATCTATAAATAGGCTATAATGTAGCACAAATTTGCCATTTAATTATTTTTATGAATAAAAGTATATTTAATATACCTTTTCTTGTAAGTACCGTATTTATAAGTTAATTACATGCAATTCCAGAAAAGTTCACATTGTACATGCACAAACACGGTTAATACTGAAAAAAAAAGTTGTTCAGAGACTAAAATATAGTACCCTTACAGTGATCCACATATTTCTGATTTTGTTTTTTTGGCCAAATTTCACCAAAATTGTTGATCTTAATGTGCATCATGAGATATTGAAAATTATTAAAAAATAGTTTTTCTTGTATGTATGCATTGCTTGGATTGTAGAATTATTTTCCTGTAGTTTACGGTTATTACACGCATAAGAAAACAGTTTTTTGTTGTGACATTTCAGATGTGATCAAAATATTTTTTTTATCTGAAATAAAAATAAAACAGACTGCTTCTTTTCACAGTTAGGTTGCTATATTACAACAATGTAACATTGACAACATCCATTATATAACGGATTCTTTTTGTTGAAAAAATTGCTAACCATTGTTATAACTGTATCTTTAGTCAATATTAAAATAAATGATTAAGGGAGCGTGTGTTCTCCTGAGCAACTAAAAATTGTTTTCTTACGCTTGTAATGACCATAAACTACAGGAAAATAATTATTAAAAAATGTATTAGGATCATGCCAATAGGGGTGTTGGGTTGAAGCCCAATGTGAAAATGGGATAAATAAATATGCCCACATGCCAATAGGGGTGTTGGGTTGAAGCCCAATGTGAAAATGAGATAAATAAATAATATGCCCACATTAGGGGATTATGGATTGTTACCAACAATGTTATTGGTCTTTGTGCAGCATCATGTAGACAATTAGAGAAATACTTGGAAAGAAGTAGCAGGCTCCAAATTAAAAAAGAAAAGGGCACTTGGGAAGCCCTGGCCTTTAGGAGGCTACTACTGCATGGAGTTTCATTTTAGTTTAGTTTAAGTGTTTAGATGAAATTGTTGAACAAATATTGATGCAGAATCATAGTTAGATCAGTCAATAGTGGAGAGATCTATAATCTGTATGAAGAAAGTATCAAGCATTTCCACCTGTGACTTAGTCATCTAGTAGGACACTAGTAATTGTCTTGCCTGCAGGAAGGCTATATCAGGGTACTGAACTTCTAAAGTTAGTCAACTAAATTTAATAACTTTTCAGTTTCACTGAAATGTCACTACATTATATCCACAGTAAGACTGAAGCAGATTAATCAGGACAATATTGATCAGTCTTTATCAAAAATTTCTGTAATCTGAAACTTTCTCACATAAATGTGGTTTTATTTCTCCGGTATAAAACTAAAATTGGCCTACATTTTATGATTTTCTAAATAATGGATCTCATTTGTAGGACAAACTTCCACCAGAGTAAGTAATTACACATTTGAGTTAACTAATAATTGTGGATTGTATTTTGGTGTGTATATTATATTCTGTTTACTATTCCTCCATTAGGTGGTGAAACAATTAAGCAAATCAACCAACAAACAGGTGCACACTGTGAGCTGGACCGAAGGCCACCACCCAATCCTAACGAGAAAGTGTTTGTCATTCGAGGTGCTCCAGACCAGATAGAACATGCAAAGAGGCTCATTACAGAGAAGATAGGAATGGTAACTATTGAAATCTGTTGCATGCACACACAACATTCCCCCAATCTTGAAACTAGCACACTATTGGCTGAGAAAATGCCTTGGTATTTGTAAAGCGAGATAAATTATAAGTTCATGGTGTGGTGCAGTAATATCTTTCAGGATATTATATTAAAAATTGCTTTGGTTTTGAATGTTCTTTCTTATTCTTGTGATATAAATTTCAATCTCTGCTTTTGTTAACATAAATTATGGTCTAATCCATGTTGAGGAAGGCACCAAATCTAAATTAATGTTGCAAGAGTAAGAACAATATTTGTATTAAAATATATAGTCAAATGTAGCCGGAGTAGTTGTTTATGAGTAGTAAGTATAGTTACAATTCTAGAATAACAATTTCTTAATCATATTGTAGTAGTTGTTTGGATAACTTTCCAAACACACCAACATAAAGCTTTACATATTACGATCCATATTCCAGTTTCTTTGCACAGACTATTACATGATAACAGTTTTTTTTTCCTTCCTCTAGAGCAGTTTCCTAATAGTTATTATTTTATATTATTTATTGTTTTATTCCTAGTGTAACAATTTTGAAATGTTTTGCATTATATTTTAATTATGGCTGAGCCTATATCCATAAAAATGCCAAAACTCTTAGATTCCTTCTGATACTGAGTCTTGAAAATGTAACAGATATTATTGTGTATATATTGCATTCCAATTATATGCATCAACTTGCTTTAAAATATTCAAGAAGTAGCATCAAAATATTAAAATACCCAGTATGTAAACAAAAAAAATGCATTTTTCTCCTCAATGTTGGTGCAAAATAAATGAAAGCTTCAAATTTTGCACAATTTCAAGGATAATAAGACTGAAAATGCTGTGCAGACATTGGAAAAGACACAAATGCCAGGCATCAGTATATAAGTTGCAACGGATACTTTCCTCCTCCTTACCTATGCACTGGCATTGATATTGGCTCATCCCCAACTGCTAATTCTTGTAAAGGCATAAACTTCTATTCATATGTTCTCCATAATGTTTTGTGCTTATTGTAAGAAGAGAACTGATTTTGTAACCTTTTTTTTATTACACATATTTTTGTTTCACAAGATACTATGTCAAAACATAGTGAAGATGAATTTTGTCACTACTTTAATAACATGTGTAACGTGTAAAAATTACTTAAATTTTACTCATTATAAGAAGGTAAAATAGCCTTCAGCAATACTAAAGATTCCAGAGGTATGCCAATTATGTATTTGTTACCAGTTCCTATGGGAGGATGAACAGGCTGCTAAATTGAAGCAGAATGTGTATTTTCAGTCCCAGCCGGGGCCTGCCCCACCTCCGACGCAGTATCCTATTGGTCAGGGTCCTGGACCTGGTGGGTAAGTATCAAGACAGTCAATGTTGTTACTTTGAAATTTACGACAGAGACTGAAGTTTCACCACACTTTAAAAACCACAGCACATGGAAGTGGTGAATTGTTAGTTTTAATTAATTTTAATTAAAGGGGGGGAGAGTGCTGTGGTTTTTTAAGTGTGGTGTAAGTTTAGTCTCTGTCAAGGTATGAACAGTATTGAAATAGAAATTCGTTGCCTCTTTTTTTTAAAGTGCATCCACGCTCGTCAGAAGGGGGTGATATTTTCTTTTGAGCAAGTTTTCCATGTCTTAACAACAGTAGAATATTGCCAGTGTTGTCATAATATTATGCCAGGGATCCTAGGTTGGCCGTGTGTTTGTGTCCTTTTATCAGTTAATTTCAAAACAACACCATTGTTAGGTTTTCTTTTACGAGAACTATCAATAGGATCCTCTTGTCATCGAAATTTTGAAAGGCATTGAAGTCTCTTTAAATATTTGATATTCAGCCAATATTCATTCATGCATTGGAAATCAATTTGTCACATCCTAAGGTACATGTCAAATACTTTACACAGTTTATACTTCCATAGTGAAGTCTAATGCAATGACAGTTTTAACAATAATATAGAATAGGATTGAACTGATCTTATTACAGAAGAACTTTCAGGCATTCTGAGCTTTCACGATCGCAAATGAGCTCTGTAATACTTCCATGGTGCCTAATTATTCTGGAAATCGTTGCTTTTTTTGTGTGTGTAAACACTGAACTTTGTGATTACATAGCATGTATTTTCCTATTCTGATGTAATTCTTGAATATTTTAAAACAAACCTCCATGTAAATTGAGACACATAATTGGATTGGAATACTTGCACACTAATATCAATCAATATTTAAACAACTTTTTAAGTTTTACAATTTCTAAGTACAGTAAAACCTCGATTTTTACATTTTATATATTTTTTTTTACATTTACTGAAAAAAAGGTGGGAAAATGTAAAATCGATGACAATTTTGTAACATTTTGTTATGTTGGGACCATCAAGATTCAATGTATAACGCGGGAAAATGTAAATTAAGGTTCAACTGTATCAGCAGGAATCTCTAAGAGTATTGACATTAGTTGAGAGTAGTATCGGATCAGCCGATAGAACCATTGATTCACTGATATTCCAAATGTACGCGCCATACTTAATTTGAAATAATTATTTTCTGTAGAGCGGTCAGCAGCCTGCGGCTGGTCAAGCTCCACAGCAACCTGTTGCTCCAGCCGCTGGACAACATCAAGGTCAGATGCCTGCTCAACCCTACCAGCCATATGGTTATGGTGGTTACTATGGTGAACAACCACCTCAGAATCAACCATACAATTATCCTGGTTACGGTGGCTACGCTCAGCCTCCACAGGGTCCGGAGAATCAATGAACTCGTCGCTCAAAGATCGACATTTGTATTGTAAGTAAATATAAAATATCTTATTGAGTTTTGCTAGTATAACACTAGATTGCTGGAATGGAGGTGTTATGTATTACTTTGGAAAATAGGCACCATTAATAGTAAGAATTTTGGAATCAACAAAGCAGACATTTTTTGAAATGTCATCACATGCATAGCAGCTACGAATCAACCCCCTCCCCCTTAAAAATCAGTTTGTGGTTTATTTTCATATATAAAATAAAACTTAGTTCGTTAGTTGATGGAAGAAGAGGTCTGTCTGTTGGCTCATTTAGGTAATACAAATGATTATCCCTCATTGATGACAAAATAGCATTGTTTTCACAACTTTTTTATAGAGGGACCACAAGGGAAAGAACCGTGGGGCAAAAGTCTCTCAATATAGTGAAGCTTGTAATTTTCTTATTCAGGACCATTTGTTCTCGACACTCAATACCTGTTTTATGGCTTTTGGAAAATTTGTGACTATCCCTTGGCAATTTTAAAGCCACTTGCTTAAATAGAATATGTTTACTGTTCAATAAATCTATTTTCACTACACACAGGAAAAACTCTGGGCAACATGCATGATGGGCTTCAAGAATATATATGTTGAGATTGGGTGTTTAGCTTATGGTGCTTTGCAATGTGTTCTGTCAAAACACTATTGGTTTGCCCCTTTCGACCATGCTATGAAACTGAAACTCTGCAAAACTTTTCAAGAAAATCCCCTGGGGAAATTATTCATCATTTGTTCTGAAGCAAGTAGGTAATTCTGTCAATGGGATCTAGAAAAATTTCTCCATCACAGATTTTCAGAAAGCCACAAAACTTGGTTCCTTGCAGTGAAAGGAAATGTCATTTACAAAATATCAAGTGTGCTGAGCAGATACAGACATGGAATCCAGTCATCGTAGAACCCTCAAAGAATGCCACATGACACTTTTCGCGGAGTGTAACCTGTCTGTTATGCAAAATGCACCCTCCGCCCTCAGCCAACATTATCACAATGGTGAATTTCACAATTAAAAAATTGTTTCAATTATTCTTTTAATGTATTTCTTTGAGGGATGGTCCAGTATGAAATTTTGGCCGATACCGATATTCTACCGATCCGATATAAAATTATAAATGGTCCTTGAAGAACCTGAAAGGTTCATTGACCTCCTTAATAAATTGTTTCAAGGTGACTGCAGTGCAAAAGAAGTTGCATATTTAGACATTTACTTTTTTAGAAAGTAGAGCATGGAGATTATCCATAATTACAACAAAATGGCAGAATTTTGCACTAATATATCAGATATTTATACCAATACACCGATATACCTATATCTGTTGATACCGATAGAGTGCCAATTAATCGGTTCCATCTCTAATTTCTTTGAACATATTAACGCAAAAATCAGGTGGTTTGATGTGATGTGGTTACAATGGAATACTTAAAAATAAGTTGTTTTTTTTAAATACTGTCAACAAAACTTTTAATTACGTTATTCAAGCACTGATACAGTTATCTGTAGGAAATTTTAAAACTGCATTGCTTCAAAGTGGCATAGAATCAGCCCTAAAAATTGCCCTGTAAAAATGCTTGATATTCTTCCGAAAACCTTGTTTTGTGTAAACCATGCATTTGAAAGACATTAATTTTATTGGAAAGTTCCTGAAGATTTTTCCCAACTATCAAAGTGCAGCTTGTTGAAAAATCCCTGCAAATATAACATAACCATTTAGAACAGAGAAATGCTTTTGTCGTAATAGGAAATGCCAGTTACAAAGACAATTAATAGTTTGCCGGCCCCTGTGGTTAGCACATCCTGCTATGATGCCAGGGGTCCCAGGTTCGAATCTTGGCCAGGGCCTGGATGTTTGTGAGTGTCCATCATATCAACACTCATTCCCATCTTTGCAAATTAGCCAGAAGTGGCACAAAAGCGTAGTAAAAGAAAGCAAACCAATCAATCAATTTAATAGTTCACTGCATTACTGCATCTATATATAAGGAAATGAGAAACATATAAGCACTATCAGAGGTAAAAAGTGTGTTTCGTTCATTAGAACTGTTAACATTTGCACGATAATGCTCTGACATTCTTGACCCCCGGATGGATCTTTTTCACTTCGTAAATCGAAAGCCATTGATCTGCAGATGTGGTAATATGTTTGGTGATATTTTGAAGTAAGGAAACACTCGCCAGTCTAAGGAATTTTTTTTCCTATTTACTTTTCAATGTATCAAATTTGACCCCATGCTAAGCATGTATTTTGATAGCATATTTTTACTTCAGTATTCATATATTATCAGAATGTATATGAAAATACAGGTGTGCCAGCTTGTGGTGTGTATATATACACATGTCTTACAAGCAGGAACACCTTTATTATACATTTTTCATGGGTCTGTGGCTAAAAATTTTGTGGGAAATGAAAATTTCAGGAGGATTGTCTGAACTTGTAGCTTTATTGGCAGTAGGAGGTTAACATGGGGCTACGTAAAATTATTGGCAGTAGGTTAACATGGGGCTACGTAAAATGTGAGATTGTGTAACAACTATACTGTATTTTGTTCATGCGTGTATGCTCGTGCTTATGTATTATTGCTTTCCACATTCTTACGTTCTTGAAACTGAAATTAAGTGTATTTGTACAAATATTGCCATTGTGTATAGATGTAGGAGGGTGTGAGTGAGTTTAGATAATTCACATTGTGCTCACAGCTGTTCCATTTGGAATGTGCAAATGAACGTAATTACCAGAAGATTAAAATAATGGATGCTTCAGAGTTGGTAACTATGATTATTGCAGGAAAAGTTGTTCAGCTGGCATTAAGTATAACTCGAGAGAATGAACTGTTTACAATTTAAATTTTCATATTTGCATGAAAAAATATAAATATGCTGACCAAGGCAGTAATTTATTTTATTAAAAACATAAACTAAACGTAACGTTTCAACCTTCTAGCAAGGTCTTCATCAGACTCTGTATCAAGTACAAAAGTAACAAGATACACAAAAAGGGCATTATATATACACAAACTTTACTCCCTCCAGACTATTAGAAAGTTGAAAGGAACCTTCTAGCAGGTGACTTTCACTTTCCAACTGTACTTTCACCTAAAAGGCTAAACATAATAACTTTCATATAGAATGTGAAGAGATATTCATATTGAATATCTCACGCTCTTTTTCCTTCATTTTTCTCCCTTCTCCTCTCCTCTTTCTCTCTTGTCCTTTCCACTCTTTCTAACACTTTCTTCCATTCTTTATTTAACTTCAGTCCCCCATTCCAGTTCATTGTGTCTTCTTCACCTTTCCTCTCTATTTCCTTGGCTTCCTTCCATTTTCTCACTAGCATTCTCTTCTCCCTTCCTATCTGCTTAGCCTCATCCCATTCTATGTCATGTCCTGTTTCTCTCGTGTGTTTAAATATCGCATTTCTCTCTCTCTTAAGTCGTACATCATCCATATGTTGTTTCAACCTATCTTTTAGTCTCTTTTTTGTTTCTCCTATGTACACACTCTGACATTCTTTACATTTTACTTCGTAGATAATCCCTTCCTCTTCCTCTTCTCTGTTTTCCTTTTTCTTGTTTGCATTCTTCGCTATTCCTAAGATGCTTCTTCCTCCCTTCCTGTAAGTTTTAATGCCCGCTTTTCTAAGCACTTTGCATATCTTTTCCGTGGTCTTCCCCATACTTCTTATTCCAAACCTTCTCTCTTTTTCTTTCTCTTCATCTTTTTCTTTCTCTTCCAATTCTCCCCTTCCTCTTTTCTTCCTTCTTCTGTTTATGTCTAGTCTATCCTGCTTCTCATAGCCATTCTTTTCCAGCTGTTTCCATAGGCTATTTATCTTGCCTTCTTTTTCACATTCCTTCGTGCATATTTTCGTTATTCTGTCCTCCATATTCTTTATGAAATTTCTTTTTGTCACCTCACATCACTTCTTTTGTGGCAGAAAACCCCTGCTGCACACTTCTTCTGATGCCAAGCGGTTTCAATTTCTTCCCCTCTCTTCTTTTTCATCAATATATCAAGGTAGCTTAACTTGCCTTCTTCTTCTATTTCAAGTTCCAATAAAATCCCTCTTTCTTCATCCCGCTTAGAAAAGCGGGCATTAAAACTTACAGGAAGGGAGGAAGAAGCATCTTAGGAATAGCGAAGAATGCAAACAAGAAAAAGGAAAACAGAGAAGAGGAAGAGGAAGGGATTATCTACGAAGTAAAATGTAAAGAATGTCAGAGTGTGTACATAGGAGAAACAAAAAAGAGACTAAAAGATAGGTTGAAACAACATATGGATGATGTACGACTTAAGAGAGAGAGAAATGCGATATTTAAACACACGAGAGAAACAGGACATGACATAGAATGGGATGAGGCTAAGCAGATAGGAAGGGAGAAGAGAATGCTAGTGAGAAAATGGAAGGAAGCCAAGGAAATAGAGAGGAAAGGTGAAGAAGACACAATGAACTGGAATGGGGGACTGAAGTTAAATAAAGAATGGAAGAAAGTGTTAGAAAGAGTGGAAAGGACAAGAGAGAAAGAGGAGAGGAAGGGAGAAAAATGAAGGAAAAAGAGCGTGAGATATTCAATATGAATATCTCTTCACATTCTATATGAAAGTTATTATGTTTAGCCTTTTAGGTGAAAGTACAGTTGGAAAGTGAAAGTCACCTGCTAGAAGGTTCCTTTCAACTTTCTAATAGTCTGGAGGGAGTAAAGTTTGTGTATATATAATGCCCTTTTTGTGTATCTTGTTACTTTTGTACTTGATACAGAGTCTGATGAAGACCTTGCTAGAAGGTTGAAACGTTACGTTTAGTTTATGTTTTTAATAAAATAAATTACTGCCTTGGTCAGCATATTTATATTTTTTCATAATCATGGAAACAAGGCTTAATGGTGTCATATTTGCATTATCAACAAAAGAATGCATTTGCCTTAGCTTTCTAATAGAGTTTTCTTAACTTGGTGTATATTGCCAAATGTCCAAAATGAGTTTGTGTAGATAATTTTGGCATGGATCAATTAGAAGAAGGTTTTCTTACTGTGATAATGCTAGTCTGGTTGCAAGTCTTTGTATTGTGGGAGTGTTAGTTGGTGTTTCGTTAATTTAATGCTACAGCCACAGCATTTGTGTAGACATGGATAAAAACAACTCTGAAATGCTGCTATGGAATTTTTTTTCACATCTTGCATAATGCTTAATGTGGTTGCTTCTAAACAGTTGTGCAGCAGGTGAGAATTGGTAAAGATTTTGTGGGCAACTTGGCAGTTGCGGAGATCTAGTGTCATTCATGTTACTCACATCTTAGGTAAATTTGGAACCTGGTTTATTCGTATTGATGCATACTCTCTTGACGGTAGGTTTGAAATTTCATGGATCGTGGGTCCTCATTTGCTGTCGGGATCTCGTTTTTTTAATATGACATTGGAAATGGTATGTTCAGTAATTGCACATGGTAAGGAGGAGAAGAAGCTAATGGAATACATTGTGCAACATTTCAGATTTGTAGATCTTTGTCATTTTTGTGATTTGAAACATTGATATAAACTATACTCCATTGCACTACTGTCCTTAAAGAGCCAAGGTTTCAGAGTTCTTTTTCATTTGGTGATACGTGGACACTGAATAGTTTCATTGCTGCTGTTTTTCTGACATTGGAAACTAGGGTTTCCCAATTTTTCTCTATAGCTTGTCAACACAAATCCTGGGTCCGTTTTTACTAGGTTGATAATTATTGTTCATATGTGCTATCACTATCATGTCTGGGTAGTAATAATGGGGTGGTTAGAACCCAGAAGTGTCTGTGACTGTAATCCATGGGTTTTCATTGCATTTTTAAAAATCCTTGACCCATGTGAATAAAAGTGCCATCTCCCTGCAATTGAGAGAACTAATTCAACCAAAGTAGATTGTCGCAGAGAGGCTACATTGTAACACACTGTAAACGTGAATATTGTGAGTTAGAGATGAAATATTCATCCATAATGTCCATTATGTTCTATCAATATATATATATATATATATAATGTAGTGCTTGTGGTGAGCTCTTGCGTTAGGTTGCAGTAGGTGTCTGCATTCATGCTGAGTTTATGAGTAAGGCTAGGATTTTCATGACAGCATATTTTTTTTCTTTTTGGTAAGGGTGATGTGTTCCCTAAATATATAGAACTTCATATTGTGAAGAAACTAATTCAATTAAGGTGCTTTTTAAGGCCAAAATTTGGCATATTTGGCTATTTATATGTGATGGAGCATATTTTGATGGATTTTCGGTCATATTCAGCATATTTTAAATTGAACTAAAATTTTTTCGTATGTGAAAATATTTCAGCATATAGCCTATTAGATGTTGATGTTTGAAACAGTCATATTTTTCAAATTCTAGTGCATATTTTGTAAAATTTTAGGTCATAAAAATCCTAGCACTATTTATAAGTAAGGAAGTCACCCGTTTTTCATAGTTTATTTGCCCAAAGAGATTCTTTGAGCATGAAGAGACTTACCACATTGTTTTGTAAAATTTAGTGGCTATTGCTGGCATACTCCCTCAGGCCAACCTTTTCTTCTTCTTTCTTAGTACTTAACGAAAACTTACGTTAGAGGCAATTGTAGAATTTGATGTCTAGTAACAATATGACTCGAAAATCAGAGGAAAAGTTCACACTGCGAAACCAAAAGGTGCCAGATTCTGTTGTCAAGTTCTGAATGTTTTGAAAACTGCATTAAGATGATAGTGAAGATACACTGAATTTTGCAAAAGAGAATTGGAACAAAGTAACAATCATGAAAGATTAGAACATGAAGTTGTTACTTGGCACCTAAAGTTTTCACATTTAACTCTTGTATCAAGTTTAATACATTAACAGTACTTTGTAATCTATTTTTTTTTAAGTAATATATGTAGTGTAAATTAATTTAATGTGTCCAGAGACCAATTCCTCAAGTAGCTATTCACCCTGCACAAATAAAAGTTGTCACTCCTGCTCAAGAAAAACTGCATTCATCTAAACAATTGTAATGTGTAGTGTAATATTGATGCTCTAAATTGGTTATTTTCTTTCATTTTTTGTGACTAGTTTATCTTACCGTAGTTCTAATAGTGAACTTTGCACAGGCTGGAACTGTGTACTTTCATTGCCTCCACTTCAAACACATTAAGTTAATATGAGCACACAGTTGTGAAATAACTGAATAAGTATTGAAAATTGTGCCTTGACTTGGAGTGCTCTACTAAGCTAACTCCCATGATTTGTGGCTCTGTTGATAAGAGCACATGTATGACTTTGATCCCTGGTTCTCTGTGTGATCTAGCAACAATTTTCAGAACAAAATAGTAGCTACCTCAAAAAATGATTCTATAAATTTCCTTTTCTACTTAATTTTGTAAACAGGTGTGCAATGGACTCTTGGTTATGTAATATTAGTGCATACTTGATGATCAAATGTCCCATAAATTTACTAAGACAAAAGGTTCTTCTGTCAAATTTTGAATTGATTGTTGTTCCTCATAAAATTTCAGCATTAATTATATGTATTGCTCAGTTTTACTAACTCAACATACTTCAGCAAGAGACATGAAACCAAATTTGTATGTGCATACTCCCTATTGAATCTGACAAACCCTTTACTCTACTCAAATAGCAAGCAGAACAGTTTCATAAATTATTTGAATAAATTAATATACATGTTAGTTAAGGGTATTAGCAAGTGTAGTAAATAAATAATATAAAATGTGTATAACAGATCTCATTGTTTAAGTTCCCGAGTGCAACCTATGTACACTAAAACAAGATGATATAAAGGCTCCCACAGGTAAAATAAAATGCTTTGCAAAGTCCAGTATCAGTTTATCCGTAGGATCTTAAATATTGATGTCCTGGAAATATTACACTGCAATATGGAACATGGTGATATTTATATGTCTGTGTGGCATTGTGACATTTGACTTTATTCTTTCATTTATTCTTGAAAATAGATATATTCTGTGAATTTTTTGTTATACAAAATTGTATGTCATTTTGTGGACAGGAAAGAAATTCATACCTGCTCATAGACAAGTTCTTTTCACATCACGATGCTTACAGAACAATTGAGGTAGTGGCGAAATGATGTAAACTGATTACTATTTTGTTTGAAATATGAATATTGAAGGTATGTTTCTGTTGGAATAGTTACTTAGCCCTTTAACCAGGAATTTTATTATACAATATTTGTGAACTGTTTTCTGCACTGTTTCTGTGGTAGTGGTGCGAGGGGTGAACTATTTGCAGATATGTACATAGGTTTTTCCATTATGTTCTAATAAGAACAGTAAAGGTTGCGGGGGTAGGGATTATGTGAACTATATATTAATTCATAATTATTAGTTCTTACACATGGGGGTACATCATGTAATCTGATCATGATGCTGAAACAAGATTAAATATTCTCAGATGGAAACAAACAAAAAGGGTTTAGAATTACACTTATATGTTGGAAATATTTCTGTAATTTTCTAGGAATGAATAACCTGAATTTAAAGAAAGAAAAAAGGTTGATAGTTTGTTTTTTTCTGTAAAATGCACAAGCTTTTGCAGAAAAGTTCACATGAGCTGACAAAAAACATGCTAATTGACAAATGAGTCCATGATAATGTTGGTATGAACCTTTTTGAAACTGTTTACTTCTATTTAAAACTTAATAATTTTGATATTACTTGCTCCTTGAAAAAACAAAAGAAACTGTTTGGAATGCACAGCTTAAACTTTGACGTGACATCACTCTGAAATTCAAAGCCTGGTCAGTGCATCAAGCTTCCACTGGGGATCAAGCTTGGGACTGCCTGAAATTATCATGTCTTAAATAGCTGTCATAGATAAACGTAACAATTGGTCACAAGTGAAAGGGAACTGGAATTTTTTTATTCAGAATTTTTTTGTCAGCTAGTATGAGCCACGGTAGCTCAATTGGTAGAGCTTCTTGACTACCAGCGGAAGACCTGGGTGTGAATCCCGTGACAGGTGATCTGGACCAGCAAATTTCCAAGTAATTTCTCTGTTTCTGCACAGCTCTGAGGCCCACCCAGCTTTGTAGAAATGTGTTCCTTGGGGGTTAAAGGTGGCTGGGCATTATGCTGATCACATCATCCGAATTATGGCTAAGATCAAGAATATGTGGAGCTGTACCTCCACATTTCCCCATGTCTTCATGGCATGTATGCATATACCTTTAAATAATTAAATTTAATTAAAACTTTCTTTTGGGATGTAAAGCTCATTCAGTTTCAAGCAACTTTTTTTTATTGCAGGTTTGCCAATTGAAAGAAATTAATTTATGTACCTGGAGATTCCTTATATGGGTGTTCATTAGATTTACGTTATATAAAAAGCTGATAAAAATTATGTATTTTTACTTTAAAAGAAAAATATTGCTTACAGAGATTCCCTTTGGTAATCATGGGTCTCTGTGGAAACACATTGCACAGTGAAACTGTAGGTTGTTCTAATGAGTATAAAATGAATTTGCACACTTAGAGGAGAGATTATCATCTACACATCAAAAACTTAAGGAGAGAGAGATTAGCATCTACTCATATCAAAAACGTAAGGACCACACAGTTATTGCTGACACTTACACATTGTAGTGGTTTTAACCTTTTGCAGCCCAAAGCGTTTTTCACATGTAAGCCTCTATATTGCCAGAGTCGATTTTGAGTAAAATGCAGAGTTTCAATTAAATGAGTGTAGATCGGAGGCTAATTGCCCTAGAGAGATGAGTGATATACCGTTGTATGCGGAATGAACCAGAGATTCATACTATATGAATTTTTTGCAAATTCGGCATTTATGTGGTGGGGGAGGTCGCTAACTCTCAAAATTCCAAAATTTCGGGGAAAAAAAATTGGTTCCCCCACCCTCCCCCCCAAGAAAAAAAGTACATGACAGTGTCGACATGCACATGGAAATGATCGCTGACATGTAAGGAACACAAAAATATTTGCATTATCATCATATGACCAATGTAACTTGAGTTGTACCCCAAAAGGAATGGTCGGCATGCCACTGATTCAAGCTTCAAAATGTAGCGGTACTTTGAAATGACCATAGCTCAGAAACTAAGTGCCCTAGAGATATGAAAGATATACCGTTGTACGCAGAATGAATCACAGATTTAGTCGATGTATAATTTATGCACATTCGGCGTATATATGGAGGGGGAAAGGGGGGAAATCCCCTGAAAATACTGTTGTTTTTTTCTAAAAAAATGGGCCCCCCCCCCGAAAAAAGGGATATGAAAAGTTCAAAATTAACATAGAAATTATCGCTGGCATGTAAGAAACAGAAAATATTTGCATCCTTGTCGTATGACCAATGTAACTTGTTGTATCCCCAAAAGGAATGGTCGGCACGCCACTGATTCAAGCTTCAAAATGCAGCGGTACCTTGAAATGACTATAGCTCAGAAACTAAATGCCCTAGAGATATGAAAGATATACCGTTGTACGCAGAATGAATCGCAGATTCAGACGATATATAATTTATGCACATTCGGCGGACATATGGAGGGGGAAAGGGGGGAAATCCCCTAAAAAATACTTTTCTTAATAAAAAAAATTGTTTCCCCCGCCCCCCTTGCCCCGAAAAAAATGTCAATGCACAAAATGCAAAATTTATGCAAATTTGATGTGTATATATGGAGGGGGAAGGGAGGAAACCCCAAAAAATTATTTTAAAAAATTCACTTCACCTAAAAAAATGTCCTCTCACTTGGGCACAAAACGACACCTACGCACAACATTTACGGACAAAAAGCTAGAACGTAGTGAAAAATGAACGCCAATTCTTGCAGCTGCTTGACATTCTATTTTTAGACCATGCTTGGTGACCTTTGTTCAACATTGTGGAACACTTGTGCTCAAAAAAACAAAGGTTTCCTTCAGTGTGCTTCGAATTCCCATTCTCACAACGCAGATTCAACAACCAGTTTTCCCCCTGCTTCCGCCCTCACGGAAAACTTTCATTTTGACATCGGATACTTATAAACAAGCTTCCTTCGAATGCACTTAGCATGAGGACGTGAAAAGCATTGCTTTAGAACAACAAAGCTGGTCTTCCTTTTGTCGGAAAAATTTGAGGTTGAAAAGAGCTGCAAAAGAGAAGTACCTTTTCCCCTCCATTTTCATGAAGACAAAAAAAATGCAAAAAACCATTTCTGTTAAATACATGTGTTAGGAACAATATAAAAAAATAAAATCAAAATTCTAGCCAAAAGTAGAAACGTTATAACGTAAAAGCTACGACCTTGACACAGCGTCTCAATCGAGATGCTTGGTTCCGTGAGGGTTACTTTTGGGTATCTCGTTTGAGACACTTGGGCAGCAAAAGGTTAAGCCACCGGGTTAAGCATGGAATTTATATAACATTTTGGAGATTGAAGATATATTTTATGACGTTATTCCTGGGTTTCTTCAATTGTGTACCATTATTGGGGTCATCCTGAAAAGTTTGGTAGCTGGTTTCCACACCAAGAAATGCCCTGTCAAGAGGTTGGTCTTTTTGTTCTTCTTGCCCCCAATAACTCAAGTTAATGCTTCTATGTTACTTTGTGCTTGCTGACACTGTTGTATGCCTTAATTGTAGAGTATATTCATTTCTTTTGCACATTAGGTTCATATTTTATTAAATATATATATATTTATGCTTGAGATTTTAATGACTATTCATGTAGCATATACCCTGTTCTGTCTTATTTTTTTTTTAATATGGTGTTTTCCTCATGTCCTAGGTTATTTTCATTAATTTCTTTTGCCTTCTCATTAGACGTAGAAACTGAATCTCCTGGGGTCTGTTCAAAGAAATTGGGAGATTCTGCATGCTGGTATACTTTGCCATTTTCTATATTGTTCTGTGCATTTCTAAATGGAACTTGTATATGGGTTTCATGGTGTGATTTCTTTCCTGTGACATTTTTTCATAATCCATGCTGGCTTCTGCTTATGTCTCACTATACATAATTCACCGAACCTACATGTCGATGTGTGCCTTGTGTATATAGATAACACTAGTGCAATTGACTGTAGATGCCTGGGCCTTTTTTCTCAGCAACCAGACACTCCATCCAGGGCAACTCACGTAACAGCTGCTAAACGATGACTTCACGTTGGTAGCGAGAGCAACTGTTATTAGCCCTAAACGACCAGGGGTCATTGATGGCTGGCATTTGTAGGAATCTATTTAAGCGGAGATCAAACTGCATCGATAGTTCCCATCTTAGTGGAATCTTCCGTTGGTATCGCAAAAAATAAGCATCATGCGGGTGAGTCCTATCCAGTGTGAATTTTTCTGTGCTAATGTGATATGAGGAGCACCAGAAATATGTAGGCTTTTCCATATTTGTTTGTATATACATATGTGTATATATTTATACTTTTATCTTGCTCACCCAATAGAGGATGTATAGTGATCATGTAAGAAGGAATTTCAAGCTGATTTACAGTAATGTAAATTTAATGAATAGTAATGCAGTAATACACTTTTGAGTCTGACCACTAATTTGGCATGAATTCTATATACGTTCATGGATTTGTTTATTTTGGAAGCTTAGGGGAAGTAACCTGTTATTTTTCGAATGTTTAAAGTTCTAGTTCTTTTAACTAATGCGTTCTTACATTCACGTATTTATAATAATGAGATAACGTCACATGCATATTCAGATATGAAGCAGTGTGGCTGGAAAAAGGGGCACTCCTTGTACGAAATAAATTACAGGAAAACATTAGTAAATAAGTTCTTATTTTTCTGTCATGAAGAAAGAAGTAATAAATTAAGGATAAAGCCATCAAATAAATATGTATGCAATGAAGGGGGGAAACCTGAAACTTGGAAGTTTGTGCTCAATGTCCAGCATCTGTATATAATTTCATTTTGTTTTTTTGTCGTTGTTTTGGTTCAATTTTCTGCATATGTTAAATTTGTACATCGTGCGAAATTGAAGGAAGACGTGGTTCCTTTTTAAATTTGTAATTGCCGCTGTTTAATGTCAAATTTAAATTTCACCAGCTGTTGTATGTAAATACAAAGTGTTTTGAAGCCATTCTGGTAAGTCACATATTTACTGACTTGCATGGGAGCGTGAATAATTTATATATTATACATATGCAACCTGAGAACATATTCCATTATTACTGAAGGACTACATTAATTAGTACTAATCCACAATCAAGTTCCCTATTATAGTTCATGTATGGCATTCTACCACTTAAATTTTAGATATTAAGGAAAAATGATGTAAATTGTTTGCATTTCTTGTATTCAGTTGTTGCAACTTTTTCTCTAGTGCTAGTGTTGAAAGTTGCAAAACTAAGAATCCTAGCTTTGAATGCCAAGTGAATCATTATTCATCCATAACTCAGTTACCCCAACCACACTCTCAGCTTAGAAAGATGTAATATTTTGCATCCGTGTGTGTCCCAAATATCAGCACAGAAATGAAAGTGGATAAACCTTTTGTAAAACATGCTTTTAATGGATTAAACTTCTCTTGTAAACATGAGATCATCCATTATGTATGTGGAATTTGTGAAAGTAAATTGGAAACATGGAAAAGAAATGTTTGATGCTTCTGTGGTACCAATATGTCAACAACATAGTTTTTCGTAAGCCCAAACTTACATCTGCAGCGTGACAAAGAATACATTGAACAAAATATGAAATTCATTGCCATTTCCTGGACTACATGTCACCTTTTACAGAGTAATTTGAATGATTGTTTAGTGGAAGATTATTTGCAGTACATTAATTAATGCACATGTACTAGATTTTATACTTGAATTAGTAACAAGTAGTCTAATATATCAATATCTACGTATCCAACTTTAAGAAATAATAATTGCGCTTGTTTTATAACACCCTTTTTTCTACAGTACTTCATCTTTAAAGACTGATATTTGTAAGCTTACATGTTTCATTAGAAAGATGTGTGTATATATGTACATGTGTAAGTTTCTGATGGGATGTTTATGGTGCCTGTATTCCAAGTGTAACATGAGGTCTGTCTTATATTTGGAGTTTTGCAATTGCTTGTGTTCTGTTGTGGTTCTTGCTGTGCCCTTATTTACTAGCTAGGTGGGTATCTTGGAAATGGAAAGCAATACAACTTCCTGTTGCCAAAATATCAACTGATCCTGTTGTTCACAGGGCAACAAACAAGATGGCTACCTAATCTGTATTAGGATGGCCTCTTGGTGAGTATAGAATGAGGTAAGTGTGAGTACCTTGTTTGAAATGTTATGCTCAAATGTATCTCCCTGTATATAAAATGCTCATTCTTCTTATTTCAGGATATCCCACCTTTTACTTGCAATTGAATATGCATAAATGCTGTGTTTTTATGTTCTTTTCAGATATTTCCCCACGGTTGATCCCAGATCCTCCATCATATGTGATTCTGCATTATGGCATGTGCCCCCAAACAGAATGTATTGTTTGCAAGTTGATGTTCCCATTTGTTAGATTAAGATGTAATGCCACTGATCATTTCAAGGGAACAGTGATACTAGTACTAGTGTATCGGCAGATATGAAGGCATACCTAATCTATATTGTGCTTGTGTAAATTAAGAATTTTGTCATTGAACTGTGACGATGCATTTTTGCCAGCAGTGGTTATTTTTTTTGTTCACGAATTGTCTGTTCTTGCACTTCATAGGGAGGTCTGTACTACACTTTTAGAGCATTCGAAGGCAGGTGATGTCTTGGCTCTGTGCATATAATTTTTTTTTCCTTCTATTGAACAATTGTATAGAAATATAACCTTAGTACAAAACAAAAGAATGCAACCCAAGGGGAAGAAACTATGATTGGGGTGGTCGGGTTGGGGAATCTTATCTTGATAGCCCTTGAAAGGCACTGGGATATATATGTGTGTGTATATATTCTTGTTTTTTTGGAAGGTCATTTCGCTGTTATCTTACAGAGAAAATCCATGACTGGCACCAATTTTTATAGCCTTAGCATAAACTATTTACCTAGATAAAATAGAATGCCTCTTTAATTTTTCATCTGTGTGTTTTGGTTAGAGATTTCTGTTTTGTTGTATGTTTAATATTACTTGTGCTGACAGTAGTTTTGAGATGTTTTATAATGTGTTTTCGACATAAACATTCCTTTGATATACCATTTAGCATAATTCTGTGCATTGAAGTTTTTCATAAAGTGATTATTTATATTTATTTCAAAGTTGGTTGTTTTACTGTTCTGATCCTCATATTTCCAGTTCATAAAAAACAGCCAGCTCCAAACTAGAGAGGAACAACCCATTTTCTGATTCAATATTTGATGAACAAAATTTTTTTCTGCTTTGTTCTGTCTCTCTTTCTCTCTCCAATTTTTAAATGTTTTGTAGTGATTTGACTGATACATGTTTATTATCCTGTTTGCATCATGTTCGTGTTATTAAATACTGATATGCAATTGTTTCTTTAAATATATGTATAATGAATCTTCACTAGACTAACTTAATGCTCTAGCAATGTTTCCATTGCATGCCATGTGCTACGCGTTAAATCAATCCGTATGCCAAAAAACAGTTTCTCCTAGTTTTATTTTTTCAGGCATCTATCGAAGGGGGAGAGCGACTAGTTGTGGAGGCGACTGGTACAGGGCAAAATTTCATGTTCTTTTTTATATTTGCAATGTTCTTTTTTAATATAAAAATATCCTTGTGTGCATATATCGATTTTCGCATTTGCAAATGTTTTGATGCAGAGAATTAATACAACCCCATTACTACTTCAGTGACTTGTTTTGTTTTATTTAAATTGTCATAGAATGATTTAAATTTCTATTGCAACATGTTTGTTTCAGCAGAAACTGCATTTAAAATGGATTGCCAGTCATGGTTCGTTTCTCACTCGATACAGTGAAGATTGGATACCTCTTTGGCTCTTACAAATTTTTCATTGTTCTGTTACGTTAGTAATTTTTCTTAACAGGTGAGTTGTTTAGTTTTTTGCCTAAAAATTAGCCTTCTTTTTTTGTCCTACTTGTATTCTTGCTATGTCATACCTTATTGCATATGTCAAGGGCTGTTACGTTTGAATATTGGATGTGTTTGTGCTGCTGAATGTCATTCCAGGGCGAAAAGTTACAAAATAGGGGAGGGACGTGGGCCCAGAATGCAAGAAGAGGAACACCAGGAAGGTGGCAGCAGCGGAGAATTGGGTCATGTAAGGATACTTTGAGGAGACGGTCTCTTTGACGTGTCGTCCACAGATGTTCATGTATCTAATCTCAGCGCCCACCACCTCAGTGGCCTGAGTTGAGTGCATCCGTAATACAGAAAAAAAGAAAGAAAAAACTAGTGTTGTGCAGTAATCACTACATTCCAAAAAACCCTACCAGGATGGTGAAAAGTGACACTAATCAGGCAAAGGAGACAAGGGTAAGGGGAGGGGGGGGTAGGGAATGGGCTGAAACGTGATTATTCACACAGACAATGTAAGGACATATTTTACTGTAAACATTTTGTGTAGTATCTTGTCACAATAAAAAAAAATATTAAATATTTTGTGTATTTTTTTTTCAGATCAAACAATATATATCCTAGCCATGATAGAAGTAGAGAGCATTGGATTGTAGTGTAGTGTAGCAGAAGCAGGGAGCATGTTGGGAACAGCTGTTTCAACATTAAGGCTTAGCTGTATTTTTGGCCTGTGCCAGGCCAGCTTCTTCCTCTTTTCGAAAAACTGCTAGGATAAAAGAAAAATACATGTTTAGAATTCCTTCTAGAGCATTCACGAGAATTTTCAGGTGGTTTTCTTTCGCTGTTGCCTAGATATTATCAGTAGTGTCGTGATTATGTAAGTCTATTAAAGCATTGATAATATCTAGACAACAGAGAAAGCAAACCATACGAAAATTATCATGAATGCTCTAGAAGGAATTCTACACAGATAAAATTTTTCAGATTTTCGAATATCATACAGGTTTTTGCGAAAAGAAGGGAGGATGCCCTGGTATGGGCCAAAGGTCCAGCCTAGCGTTAAGGTCAAGAAAGTGTTCCTTCATGTTCAGCTCAGGCCTCCTTCATTTCAGCAAAAACCTTTTCAAGAAAATTAACAAAGGCAAAAAATACTGAAAATGATCTAAAAGCCAAAAAGGGGTTGGCAAACACAAAAAAATGTTTCTGGTTCTATCTGAAGGAAAACTGGCAGATATCAGGTTTAGCATTGTTTTGAAGGCTCAGAAAGGATGATTATTCTTCTTCAACTTCCAAGCCCTAGTCGGCATGTTCATGGTTTGACCAAATACTCTGTTGGAATATGACAACAATTGACACTTTTCGATCCAAATTGATGAATGTTCCTATTGCTTTTTAAATAATAAAAATAATTAGGAGTAAATGGTAATAATAATCAAGGATATGTTGTGTGAATTAGTTACAAAATAATTGCAGACTTATCACATGTTTGAAGTAAATCTCATCTCTAAATTGTATACCTTACTGCCAGAAAAAAAAATCGCAAGAATAATTCTGAAATAAAATGTTTCAACTTAATTACTAAACTCCGTACTCAACATATCTGAATGTCGTACAAAAAAAAACCATTCCAAGGGGAAAAATAATTAAACACGAGATGCCAAATATGCTAAGTTTTTTGTCATTTAAATCTGACGTGAGTATTTTACCTATACTCGACAACGTCGCTGTTAAACTTACATTGAAACGTGTTGATTGCACAAGCTACCACTTTTCTATGCAACAAACATTTATTTTCATTCGTTGGACAGTACTTTGCAAGGTGGTGTTATATTTTAAGTGTATAAACTCTCGTAATTATACCCTTTTGTGTTCAAACTGGCCACAGATTTCCTCCAGGTCGACCACGAGCGAGTTCAGTTTCCAACCTCTCATGTTTCTCCGATTCCAATTTTAACATACCGAATCGTGAGTATTCTCTTAAATTATTCCTCATACTTCAGTTTTCCATTTTTGTTCTCTACTAATATATTGGACGAATATAGCTTGACTTCATGCTATAAACAAGAAAGTAAATCTTTTACCACAGGGTTTCTTGCCTAGTAGAGGGACATGCAGTAAAGTTGGCTACTCTCAGCTGTTTCTCAAGAGCTATGTTCCCAAATTAACGATTTCTGGACTTGGAAAATCTTTCGGTGTGGTCAGGTAATATTTGGAGAAGTGTACATGAAGCTAATGTTTAAATTCCCAGTTATCGATTAACAAAAAGTTGAGAAAATAAAACCTAAAGTGTGTGAATATGTTTTCAGGTGGTTGAGAGAGATTTTTGGTGTTTCTGAATTGGGAATTTGAAAATCTTGATAGAATAACATTAACAAGGAGAGGCTACAGCTGGGGAAATTGACTTTGAGATGCGTTCCTTGAGTGGTAGGATACAAGGTGCTAGATTACACTAGCCAGCCATTTCTGAGAAAATAACACTCCTTAGTTTCGAAGCTTTACAAGCCTCCCTCATTAGAAGATATTGTCTGGCTGCCAGGTTTGAAGTTCTGTCCCAAACTTAATTTCCCAAGCTGTAACCTGTCCTTGTAAATTTTACACAACACAAAATACAAAATATGTTGGAAAAATTTAACATGAATTAGACCCTCAATGTTCTGGTCAATGAGTTTTCCAAAATCTGCAGCAGCTTGTTATTCATGGTGGAGTAGGTAAAGGTTTGATTCAAAGGAGATTGTCAAGTCTTAGTTTACTATAGGTCTCACGCCACAACTTTAGCTCTGAGGAGAAAGTATTAGTTGACCACGGAGGCAGTGACAACCCTCATAATGAGTTCTCCGTCCTTCAAATGTAGTGTTTGCAACCACACTCTTCTTGCTATTCACAATATATTACCAGAATGCCTGTGATAACGAAGAGCATCTCTTAGCAAAGCTGTATGTATATACACTAAGTTCTTTTAATTGAAAAAAAAAAAGTATCTACCTTCCAACCTATTACGGCCATGTTTGCTTTGTATGCAATGCTGTGAGCTCCTCTTCACCCCCCATTTCCTTCTCTCGTTTTTCGTAATGGATTAAAACATCTGTCCATCCCTCTGATGTCATCAATGTGTATACACGTACGTCTCTTCTTGATGTATTTTTTCACTAAGGCCCCAAATATTTTACTTGGGAAAGGCCACACGAAACTGTGCTACATCGATGGTTGCCATTAGAAGTCTCTTCTTCCTTCTCCACTTGGTGGTAAAGGCCTTACAATGTCTTTGTCACACTGCCACATTTTAGCACCGTGTGATGTTCGTTTGTGTCTTGTTTAAATAGTACACTGGTCTTCAATGTTTGGGAAGTCATGAATTTCTCAAAGAAATCAGCGTGCACAACAATAATATCTGGTTTCTCCATCAAAACCTCCTACTGGTTTCAGTTCTTTAGGGCCGGTTGCACCATCTCCACTTAACGTCTTATCCCCCACTTAACACCATTTTGCGGTTGTTCAATGTCCGCCTAACGTTACCTAGCACTTAAAGTCCCGTGTAACGTAAGTGGCGGTCGGGGCTCCGCCTAACGCGTTAAGTGCCAGGTAAACATGGAAAAGCAGTACACTGTGCAGCCAACAGATACGTGCAGCACCTAGTATAATCTGTGTTTACAATTTTATAGTTGATAAAATGGCAAAGTCTCGATCAGCTGATGTAAATTGCGAAAGTTTGCTGCACGTTTTGCATTACCAAATATCAAATAACAGCAAAAAAGGCGGATTTGTTTAATTATCCCAGGAACGGCAATAAATAAAGCAACGTTTGTAAATATATGTGTAGAAATGAATATTAGATGGTCATTTTCATGTGTGTTCTGATAATTGTATATATATATATATATAATCATTAGCAGTTTCACTGTAATTTCGTATGTAGGATTTGAGTGCATGCGGGTACAGAAAATAAAACCAGGTTAAAGTAATGCGTTTGATGCTTGCAAAATTGTATTAAAATGCCGTTCCAAATACATGTATGTGTGTTTGCTGTAACAATTTTTTTCAATCAAACGCAATACACGAAATGTACACCATGCATCAGTTGCTTTTTCGCAATCCTAGTAATTTGTAATCTTTAAGATTAAAACACGTGTAATATTATTAGTCACTTCCGTCGCCATTGATGTGAATGTAACATTGCAAATAAACAAGTAATGTGTTGTTTCCAAATAACGAATGCACGTATAATATTTAGCAGTAGCTACTCTTACCGTCCAGTTCATACATATGTACGTACAAGGAACAATTTCAGAATGGTGGTGGTGTGTTTTTTACAAACACACACATTTACAATAATAACCTTGCAAGAAACTACATCCCTAGTAGTACATAAGACGTAATACCAATCTTTTAAGAAACGAATACATTGTATATGTGTGATTTTGTATGTTAACTTCCAAAATTGGCAAAAAAATGTTTACTGATAACAAGCATCCTTACGATGTTGACATGCATGTACAAGGAACAATTTCCTACTGGTTTTGTACCTAACCTAACCAACCCTACCCTAATATTCATGGGAGAGCATAAGACGTACATGCCAAAGTTTTTTTTCGGTATTTACTACTTAGAGGAAACGTTTTATGCGAAGTAACATATTTTTAATTACATTGTGCGAGATTTTGTACTTTAACTTTAAAACTGGCAAAGAATAATAATAATAGAGACAGGTACAGGATTGTCTTTACGGCGTTGATTCGTATATACAAGGAACAATTTCCGAATGGTGTTACGTTTCGTAGATACAAAGAAAATGCACCATTGTAATAAACCTTGCACGAATCTACATGCCTGAAGATGCATAAAACGTGCACTCAAGTTTTTTCTGTTTTTTTTTAACATTCATATGCAATACACATGATCTTGTATTTGATTTTTCAAAATAACTGGCCTAAAAAGATGAGCGGCTAGGGGCAGCATTAGCACCTTAGGAAATACATGCTAATAACACCAAACCTGGCCTGCCTAACCTATCCACGTAGGCATATAATAGCATAAATAAGCATGTAAATAGGTTTGGCAAATTACAATTTGTTTATTTAAGCTATTATAACATACGTGGATAGGTTAGGCAGGCCATGTTTGGTGTTGTTAGCATGTATTACCCAAGGTGCTAATACTGTCCCTATCCGCTCGTCTAAAAAGGACCACAGCTTGTACGTATGTACAATGTATATTTTCCTGGTGAATATTACTGTTGTTTTTTTTGTAAAGAAATATATACGTTCTTGCATTGCACTAGCATATAACGTTGCACGAAACTACCTATCTGAAAGAATATACAGCCTGGAGTTTCTTTTTTTTCTTAATAAGAATAAAACATGCGTACATACAGTACTACGGTACTTTACATTACTATTTGATTCTTCCTTTTGTGCTAAGATGATAGTAATTCCCATAATGTACCTTGTACATGGAACCGTTGATTAACGATTTTTTTTGTGCTATTCGAATTTGTTTTGAATACAAAAATTTAATTTTCATCTGCATCGTTAACCAACTTTCACAAAAGCTGCATTATAAATAAAGAAGAAACCTATAAGATGGTAAACGTTGATAATACTAATACTCGCTATTCGCTAAAGAAGGGGTTATGGATTGATAAATTATTAACAGAAACGAATGATAAATTAGTAAGAGCAGAATAGAAGATTGTTCTTCTTATTCCATATATTTACACAAACTCAGATATGTCAGCCTTGCACTAAAAATTGAGTAAATGTAACTTGCATTTGTTACGACTTCGTAAAATTTTGGTCACTGTTTAGTAGTGTTTAATATTTTTAAAAAAGTGACCGTATGTCTTACTGAAAGATAAGACGAGGAATATTCTTTTTTGCATTATGTTAATTGGAGTACGTGAAAAATAAATTGAAAATTTTGTAAGCTTCCCACTACTTCGAAAGATTACGGGTTATATTGTATCATATAACATACATTTGATATTATATGAGAGTACGACACATGCATTACCTACTTCTATCAGCTGTTTCATTTTATTGCAATAAATATTTAGTTTTTTTAAACATATTTCAGTTGAAAAAGCATGCATTTGGAATTGACAAGCAGATATTAGCACGTAATAAACAAACAAAACACAATCGAAAACACAACTTTCTCCAGTTTCTGTTGCCAGGTCGTACGGCAAGCAGGAGAAAGTTCCACCTTACAAGGCCGAGGATAAAAATGCTTGGTGCAACCCACCGCCGCCTAAATCTCCCGCCTGTCGTTATCCAGCACTTTGTAAAGTGGCAGATTAAGTGGCGATGGTGCAACCGGCCCTTAATAAGGGAAATAAAGATCAAGTAAACATTTCAATAATGTGACCCCAAATCTAAAATTGATTTTTTTTCTCAACTTTTGTGATAGGTGTAGGTACAGTATTGTCCCCAACGTAAGAATCCCTTGCAAGCTTTCTAATGACCCCTTTTTACGGTTTGTGGCGGAGTGATTAGCACAGTGTGCTTCATTTTCATAGGTCCTGGGTTTGAATCCTGGCTTGAGCATGGATGTTCTTTGTCATTGTCAATTTCGTCTTATCAGTCATCCTGATCTTCGTGATTAGCCAGAAATGGCAGAAAAGCGAAGTAAAATAAATAAAATCAATCAATCCATTAATAACAGTTTATCCAAATTGGATTCATTCATTTGGTTTATTGTACTTCGCTTTTTGCCACCTCTGGCTAGTCGCGACAATGAGTGATGATATTGATGAAGGGACACGCACAGAAACACTACCATCTACAAGCCGGAATTCAAACCCAGGCTACCTCATGTTGTAGCACACTGTGCTAACCACTCCGCAACGGATATCGGCGAGTATCTTCGGAAATGAGGCTTCTCCCACATTTCTCGCCTGGCTTCGCAATGCAGAACCCCTTTTTTCCCCGAATTATGCAAATTACATCTAAACTGAGTGACCAGTTAATTGTTTATGTCTGTAGATGGCAACATTGGAATTTGCTCCACCAGCCTGCCTTTTTCTTGACAAAACCCACTTTCCCCAGAGCTCAAGTTGTGGCGGGAGATCTATATCACTCTAGGGCCGATATGTTTGACAGTTTTGGCTTTTGACCTTGTGTCTGAAATAGAATTCATGGTACTTGAGTATCTTAGATATCAGCATGCCAAACACAGCTGTCATTGTGTTTTATCATGCATGGAAGTTTGCTTCTCAGGGTTTTAAGATTTCAGCCAGAACTTCCATGTTTTTGTAAGCGCGCCAACTGCAAGATAAGGTAAAAGTGGAGAGAGCTAGAACAAAGCATCAACTTTTAGTTTGATACGGTTTTCAAATATGAACAAGGAAAAATAAATTATAAGTACATGAATTGCTGAACGGTGGAAGTCTTTCCTAAAGCCAACATCCTATTGCTGGAGAAAATGGATGACACCAATTGTTTTTCCTGAAGGGATGAATTTATTGAAGGCAAGCTACAATTTTGCACATTTCTTCCCACAGTTTTGACAAAGTATCATAAATTATCTTTCACGTGAAATTCTAAGCACTGTAACTAAAATTTTATTGTGACATTTTGATAATACAACCTTCGATCAGCACATAAGATACAGCTGTCCCCGTTGTGGAATGGGTGAGCTGCATGGACCCCATAATGTTCTCTGTTCTAAAATTTTGTATAATCTCTGAAATTAACACATTCGTTCAGGTGAGCACTGAATAGAATGGTATCCCCTTTTTGTCGGTGAACTTGGAATGCATATCAACAGATTTAGACTGTCACAGATTAGGATTACCAGATCGCTGTAAGGGAAATGTAGGACACAAAACATTCTCAATAAATAATGCATATTTCTAGAGAACACGTTAGAAAGTAGTTGAAAATTACAGTTTTCATTTTTAAAAAAATGAATTTTTAAATGCAAAATTTCAAGACTTGCAATCATACTAATCATGATTTAAGTGGTACTCCTCTGAGGAGACAATTTTTATCAAAATTTCAGGTTTAGTCAAATTATATTTGTTATAGGAACTAACAGATATTTTACAGACTATGAAAAGATAATGGTATTAGTTTACTATCCTTCGGACAAATTTAATTATTTTTATAGAAGAAACTACTTACCGTAATAAGTTCCTGTAGCATTGTCGAACATCGGGAAAGTGTTTTTTGTGATGTGGGAATGTTTCATAGCCGAAATTCATGTTGTTCGTTGAAAATTAATTCTCCGACGGAGAATAGCTAGCCCCACGAACCATTGGCGCGTGGATAGGTTAGTTCTGTTAGGTTAGGAAACATAGTTAAAATTTGGTGTCGTGTTAGTATCAGGATCTAGAAATTGGAAATAATTGCGAACCATTGGTGCGTGGTTAGGTTAGTTCTGTTAGGTTAGGAAACATAGTTCAAATTTCATCAAAACAACGTTGATACACCTTCAGGAATGTTCCGCGAAGCAGATACGTAAGTACGAATGTCAAAAATTGACGAAACGAAAAAATTAGAGGTGTCCGAAGGATAGTAAATTTTTACGAAAATAATTTCTCTCGTTAGTTTGTTGGGCTGATGGTAATAAAAGTACCCCCTGAACATTTTAATTATGACCTGCAGTGACGTGCACTGAGGAGTAGCTAGTCCAGCAGAGATAGATCAATCAATCAATCTCACGTCTCTAATTATTTTCAAATCTCATGAATTTATTGTCTGGAAGCCTCAGTTCATATGCAATACTTCTTTCCATGCGCTTCTCGTCCCTCGATGTGATCAGCTGGCAAGGCTGGATACCCTAGCTGGCTCTTCTTCCGCCTTACCAGTTTCAGGTATAGACAACTGCCCGAAGGGAAAGAGAAGATTTCTGCCTGTACATCCCTTGCCCCCTCGCCACCCGCTTCAATGGTTGAAAGCCCGTGGTTTCAGGTCCTCCAGTCTATCTCCTATAGGACAGATAGAGAAATTGTTTTGCCTTCGATTCCTTTGTAAATCCTCTTGGAGGAAAATTTTCAGTATGTTCTCTTTATTTACACAACCTTTTAAACGTTGTACAATATGTATGTATAATATGGGATGTAGTTTTATTTGTATCTATATGAATGGGAACGTACTCGTATAGGGGCTATCCACGAGTAAACAAAAACATATCGAACGGCACAATCGATTGTCGAACTGTAGCACAACAACTTCCGGTTCACGGCGGCCGGGTAATTCAAGCGCGTACTTGTGGCATTTCTTCTCGTTTTGTATACCGGATGAAATGGATCATATAAAAGCACTTGACAACGAGGAGAATAAGAGATATCAGGGCAAAGTAGAGGCCTTTGCATATCAATTGGATGAGCAACTAGGAAGTAATACGGCATTATTCCAAGATGAGATCCATTTGCTGATCGTCGTTTCATTGGCGATATTTGTAGCCTACATATTAAATAGAAAGTAATTTTTCCTACAGAGCGAGAGCGCTTAAATGCATACATTTATGTTTTAAGTGAAAAAGTGCGAGATGTCCGGACATATAAAAAACGGAAAAAGGCGCTTCTTTTCTTCTTTCTTCAGTCAGGACTAGTCAGAGGGATGCGATAATGCACACTTGCTGGTTTCGTTCTCGTTTGAACGCAGAAATACAAAACGCTCATTGTTATTTTAAGTCAATTTTCTGCTATTTGTGTTAAACATGACGATGAAGATGAATAATAAACTGGAAAAATTAATGATGGGACAAACACAATGACACACCATTGCCTCACCATGGTGTTCAAACCTAGGACCTCTTCTCCATCAATGTTGATTTCATTGATTGAGTTGGTGTTTTAAGTCCACTTTGTGCACAGTAAGGCTAATCGGGACTGGACCTACAGTTTAAATTGGGATCCGAACCACTATATGCCTCCACCGAGAATCGAACCCGGAACCCTTTGATTACAAGGCGACGAGGCTAACACTGCGCCATCGGGGAGACACTCTATCTATCAATGTTGAAAAGATTCCCATTGCAACAGACGAAAATTAATAATAGTACCCGCACTTAATTTTCTGGCTACACAAAAAAAATATTTCCTCTGGTTGCACAAAAATTTATTTCCTCTGGTTACAAACACACAAAAAAAATCTGGTTACACAAAAATTTAATACAGTTCGTGTATACTTCAAGAACGTAACGTGTAACCTAGCTGACTATGACCGAGCATCTTTTGAAATGAAAAGTAATATTTTTGCTCATATTACTAAAACAGAGAGAAAATCGAGATTTGAATGATTTCTCTTCTACCTTTAATGAAGTGCAAGGGGTGCGGGACGAAAAATTTTTGGTTGGGAAGGAAACAGGGCGGGGTATTTTTAAAGTCCTGACGTTCAAAACGGGAAAAATAATGTTATTTCCCGACTAAATTGGGAGATTATAGGAGCGGAAAATATTCAACATTACTCGATACTAAAAAAAATGTTAATTATACACACAATTTTACCCTCGGGTGATGAATTACTTTGCATTTCTGGAATAAAAACTGCTAATAAATTTCTGACATTTAGTACAAAAAAAATGTAGGGAATAAACTACTTTTAAACTATCATTTTTTCCGAAGTCTGGATCGGAATGCCTTTTTTTTTTTTTTTTTTTTTTTATGTCCCGACTTGTTGGGTTATTGCACATCCGTTGTCATTACTGCGCAGCAGTGTTGCCACATGAATGGAAATTTCCCTTTTTGAAGGGAAATTTGGAGCTAATTTTAAGGGAAAAGGGAAATTCGATGAAAAATAGCGAATTTTCAGGGAAATTTTAAGACAGACTAAACATTAATTATATTAAACATTAAAAAAGATTCCAGTTTTGAAAATGAGAACTTATTATTTTTTTTATTTTGTCGTATACTTTGTTCTGAGAGGAAGGGTGGAATTTGGGTTGACACACATCTGGCTACCGTTTGGGGCCGGAGGTCTTTCGCCATTCACCCTTATGGGAGTGGGAGTCCGAGGGTATTGTTTATTTAAGCTTTCCCCGGTTCTCTGAATTTTGCCTCAAACACTACACGTGCAAACCATAAAGTAATCTTTGTCGCAAACCTATCTTTACTTCAAATGGACACTGTGTGGGTTATTCGTCGTGTGCGAGTGTTTGGTGGAAGACTGTGCCCGTCTTGGACGACGGGAGAACAAGGGAAGCAAAGCAAACTATCTGCAACTCCAGAATATATTAGAAAACGTCGTGGAGAACGGAAGATGAAAAAACACCACGGAAACAAGTTTAAAAATTCCGTGCAGAGTGGCAAGAAGTGACCAACAATGGATTAAATTTTAATAAAAAACTTGCTGTCTTTTAGAAGTTTCCACCTAAAATGTGAAATTTACCAGAATAGAACATTTGATCAGGTATGTACTATATATCTTTTTTGATAAAACGCGTATATCTATGCGCCGAACTTAACATTTTTATGGGGAGGCAAAAAAGTGATTTTCCACACAAACTCTTCATATGTGCGCCTTACTAGAACAGCATTTTGTGTAGAACATTTTTAATTTTCTTCTTCCCTAAATCCAATCTCTGTTTGTTTGTTTTGCTTTTTACTGATGAAAATCTTCAGTTGCCAACTATAACATAGTTTTAGGTTTCATCTTAAAACAAAAAAATTAGCTTGGTTTAGAAATAAAATCTAAATCTTCCAAAAAACATTTACAACTTATTGTTTATTGATTTGGTTTATTTTACTTCGCTTTTCTGCCACTTTTGGCTGATTGCAAATATGGGGATGAGTATTGATATGATGAAATTTATGAATGGACACTCACAAACAGCCATGCCCAGACCGGGATTCGAACCCGGTACTCCTGGCGTCGAAGCATTTACAAGTTAAATTGATTAACATTTTATACATACATATGAACATGGGTCAACGATAATATTTTATTATTATTATTATTAATAATAATAATAATAATTAATAATAATAATAATAATAATACTTCTTTAGATGAAGGGAAAAAATGGGCGAAAAAGGGAAATTTTACCCCTTGGAAAGGGAAATTGTGCTTACAGATTGTGGCAACACTGCTGCGCAGTCTACTCCTGCTGATGGTCTTCCAATTTTCACGCTTGACAGCTTGAATGCAATAATTTGGCGCCTAGATCTCGAGGAAATGGATGAAGAGAGATCCATGAAAGATTATTTAGCCCTGATCGTAGTTTACATCCTCCTTGTACACACTCATTCGTTCCTTTCATACATGACACAATCTCAGCTCCCTTTAGCGGCATGTTGTGAGTCTACGAACCGGAAGTTGTTGTGCTACAAATATGGCGTCCGCGCGAAGGCACTTCCTTCCGGTGGATAGCCCCTATTAAGTGCAGACAAAAATGTTATGGTTTCTTTTCTCTTTTTTTTCAAATATGGAATATATAATGATTAAATAACAAATATTTGCTCACGCTCGCTCTCGTTTTAGTAGTATTTCATTTAAATATACTAATAATTTAGCGTCCAATAAAAAAACGGGTAAGCTAAACAGTCATAAATACGGATGTATTAATTTGGGAGTAGTATAGTAAATGTTACTACGAGCTCACCTAAAATTAAGGGACAATTTTAATCCCAAAAACCATCAAAAACAATAACCCACCCACCAAATTTTTGCACATTTAACTAAAAATAATACCCTTAACCTTATAAAAAAAACACGAGCTCACCTAAATTTAAGTAGCACCTTTTCACCCAAAAACCATCAAAAACAACCACCCATCCACCAAATTTTAACACATTTTACTAAAGAATACATCCCCTTAAACTGTCAATTTATTCCTGGCGCACCCCCAATTAAGAGCTAACAAAAAACAGTACCACGCCCCCAAAATTTAACACATGCTTTCAAATCCTACCGCATCGCTTTAAATTTCTAAAAAAACATTAGGGCAATTCAATTAAGGGCACATTTATAACAAAAAAGATATGATTTTTAGGGTAAACTTTCCAAAACCACCTATTTTCAAGCCATACAAAAAGTTAGGAAATAATATAATAAAACAGAGACCCTTGTGCATTCCTTAAAATATATTGGTGCTTTCTGATTTAGGGCTAAATAAAAAAAAAACAGGTACCTATACAATTAATAAATTTTACCCTTTTTACTAGTCAAAATATAAAAAAATCATCCCTTTAGATTGATTTATTTAATTTATGGGGCTATTTCCCCAAATGAGCATCTTAATCTATTTCCATGAATCTTTCTTACTTAATACACCTAACTTTAATATACTTGTAAATCTATATTATTCACCAGTTTATCAACACCCAACGCCTTTTCCTCATGAATCACAAGCCTGATTAAATCAATTTGTGACAATACCATACAGCACTTCACTCAATTTTACATTATGGCTGCTGAGATTGCTACATTTAATGCAACTATTGAGGCATATATTACTGAATGTGTAAGAGTGGGGCAAGTGATACCTGTAGAAGAAAGTTCGTGGAAATTATCAAAACAAAAAGTGACAAGTATTTACAAAAACTTAAAACGGAAGACCAGAAGGAACGAGACCTAAGCAACAGCCTACGGGAATTATTGGAAAATTTAACCAAAGGATTGATGCAGTACCATAGTGATGTTTCAAACACCTATATAGTACCCGATAATCTACTGTTAAATGAAGCCATAGAAAATTGTCGCAGAGCCTCAAATGCATTTATTAAGGCCAACAGCAACTCAGCCCATCAAGCGTTTAATTTAGGATATATTCTCGATAATATTTTTAATCGCTTTAAAATTCTAAAGAGCGAACGAAAAGTGAAACACAGCTGGAAGCAGTGGTTTGAATTAAGAAACATTGGAATAAGTTTGAGACAAGTAAGAAAATTGAGAAAGTTTTTTCACGATGTACAATATTACCCAAAATTGTTACAGTGTGGCTTATCATTTAGTGATTTACATGCGAAACTACCATCTATATTTAATGCATTCGTTCTTTTTCCAGAACAAAAACAGAACTTTCGTTAAAAGTGGCACAGATATGCCACATGAACTTTGGGCTTGATGGTGATATGATTTGTAACTGTGTTATGAATCACAAGGAAAATTTTTATCCCAGCTCAAGTGTTTGCAAACGGCAAAACGCAGATAAGGCCGACACAACTTCAATCTCTCTCACCTCTGTGAGCAAATGTTTTTATAAACAAGGAAAATGTAACTAACCCGTGAATAAAACTGTATAATTTATACCTTCCCTTACCTTGTAAAATAAAATTCTATTCTGTACATTACTTAAATATTTATTTGTAACCTAAAAAACAACCACGATCATTTCTGACAGCGTAAACAAAAAGGCAGCCATCTTCTCCAAGCATAGTTGCCAACTGTCGAAACGATAAAAAACTAAAAATAACGAAAATCGAGTAAAACGAAAATAACGTAAAAACGATAACAACGATTATAACGTAAAACTTAAATTACGAAAATCGAAAAAAGCGATATTTCTTCAGAACGTTGTTTCAATAAAGAATAATTTCATTATGGCGCTTGCCGCTTGCATCAACGCTAAAATCCAATGTTGCCGTTTCGTTAATTTTGATGTTAGTTGCTATTACTTTTTAAATTTTTTAATTATTTCCGTAACATTCGTCTGTTTTTTAAAAATAAGGGAAGTTTTTATTAACACCATAATACAATATACAAAAGGTGAAAATTTAGATTTTGTGACAGAGTGGTAGGATTAGGATTTAATATTTTTGTGTGTTGGCAACACAGATCAGCTGTTTTCAGCATAGACATACTACTACAAGATATTACAGCTGCGGGTTAAAAATGGTTGACAGTATGGCAGCACTGGAAGGTCGTTTCCTCGCGACCACCGACGGCAGCACCATCGGGGGAAAACAGATGACGAACGCTATGCGCAAGCACGCGCAGATTGCTCCAAACGACAAAACATTATCGTGTGCCGTACCATTCGCTATCCGAATGGTTTCTAACTGCGTTCAGGCGATTTGCGTGTATAATAAATTATACGTGCAAATTGACTGAACGTAGTTAGAAAGGGGCGGAAATTAATTATATGCAATGCTTTCGTTTCATTGCAAACTTTTCGCATTAAAATTGATTTCTATCACAAAAATAAAAGTATATGAAAATTATATGGAAAACGTTCTATTACCAAAACTTCCTGAAATTGCACTATTACTTCGAGCGGAAATATATAATTTCCTCTAAAGGCATTTTTAAAAACATTCATCATCATACGAAAATGACCGTCTTAAAATAGGTGACTTTTTTTCTTGGTGGAGAAATGGAATGAAATAAGTATACAAGAATTCAGAACGATTTATGTCATGCTAATCCATATTTGCAAAAAAAAAAAAAAAAAAAAAAAAAAAAAAATCCTGGTTGATCCTTCGGCTATACATTATTGTATTGCAAGATTTTACACCAATCAATGAAAAATATTTTGTTTGCCACATATTAAAACGGAAAAAATGACTGCATACAGCAACTATGCTCCATTCGATAATAAAAATTTCAATACTGTCAGGGATCAGTTCACATACCTTATGGCCATGGACGTTCGGAAGGGGGGGCCTTGCCCCCCCCCCGGGAAAATGAATGTCCGACAAAAGTTATATATATGTCGCACATAATTTCATTTCAGTCAGTAATTTATGTTAATTATTATAAGGGCGTTGAAGGAACATAATAATATCAGACTGAAGCAGTGTTTTTTGAAGGGACATCACTATTATGGGGGAAAATATGCCTCCTTTGCCCCCTGGAAAAAAATTGCCGTACTTGCCCCTCCCTCGAAAAAATCCTGCGGACGCCCATGCTTATGGCACTGATTAGAAATAGGTTAGTCTGCACAGAAAAAAATATAATAATTACCAAGAGTATGCTAGGAAGTTTTCTCAAAAATCAAATAAATAAAAAGTACTAGGTTGAATGCTATGAAAAGGTTCAGCCTTTAACACAAATTTACTGTCATGACACTGACCATTAAATGGTGATTTATTTCCCTCCACGATGAACTTTGTGCCAGCTGATACGAGACTTAAACAGAGAAGTGCTATTTTTATTACACTTCCCACGTCCAAGTCCCATACCGGACTTTGCATCTGTATCTCTTCTATCTTGATGTGTGCATAAAACATGCACACAGGTGGATAATTCCTAGAAATTAAATAAATGCTCTACAGTGATGTACAGTGGGATTAATTTTCTTGCATTTTCATGTTCAAATACTATTAAAAAAAATGTACTGGGAACTGCCCAATGGGTAACATAGTTTCCCTGGTGACACTAACATTTCAGTAGGAAACATGCTAGAGTGATCACCACATACGTAAATGAGAGTACACTTTGAAAAAATAAAGTTGATCGAAGCTATGGCAAACAAAAATAATGTACTTAATGTACTCAGAAATGAGTGACTTCATTATCAACTTTGGCTGATTTATCCTAAGGACATACGAGCACCGTTACAAAAATTAAAAATTCATATTGGACCTTGCTACTCCATGCCTCCTTTCTGTAGTTATTACGCATAGTTTTAAAACATGAGCAACTAGTATTTAATGAAGTACAGCATAAACAGTGTGCAGCAGAGACTACTTACTTTCATACATTTCACTGGACTTGATTAATCTGTTATATCAGTAACTACTGTACTGTGTGTACCATGATACATGCATGTTACTGAACACAAAAATGTTCATCTTAAAATAGATAAATTGTGGAAATGAAGTGTTTTTTTTTTCCACACAAAGGTTTCTCCGAACTGCAAAGTTATTCCCACAGTTGTTTGCAGTACTGAAAGCACCATTTCATTCTCTTGTATAGCTTCTAAAAAAAATCACACAATGGGAACCATGATTTTCAGTAATTATTCTCAAAATAAAAAAAAATGTGCAACTACATTCATGAGGTGTTGAGACTAGCAGAACAAGTTATTTTTACCAGTTTTTTTATTTTTTATTATGGTACCAGTTTCATACATCGGAGACACATTTCTTCATTTTTACAGAAGAAACTACTTACGGAAATGAGTTTGTCTAAGGTTTCCAACGTTAGTCGAGGTATTTTTTTTCATCGTGGTATCTATTTGACCGGGAAATCATGTCAGTGTTTCCAACCCCCCTTTTTTTAACTATGCTTGCCTAACCTAACCAAACCTAATCTTATCGGAATGGTTCGTGGGGCTGTCCGTCAGCTTCCCGTGCATAATGCACAATTTGCACACGTGACGAAACGATAGTAGGTATTTTTCGGTAAAGAAGGTTGGAAAACACGGATATTCGAAAACAAAAGAAGCGATATCGTTCAGAAAGGAAGCGATAATGCACCGTTACGTGCTTTCAGTAGCACTTAGACAAATGCGTTTTTTCAGTAGAAAAGTGTTTGTTTTCATGTAAAAAGCATAATGGCACCTTGAACTATGTTCCGCAATACACAATTGGTAAGTACGAACCATGCAAAACACAAAATATCTGATTTTAATGTGTCTCCGATCTATGAAACTGGTACCACTGGTACCTTTATTATTAAGTACAGATGCTATTATATTTCACACATTGTCAATTTTTGCAAGTTAAATCACTCAACTAACCACAGAGCTTAACACAAATTAAAAATGCTGATTATTGATTATTATTACCACTTTTTAGAGAGAGCAGTGATATCACATGGTATAGATGATTATTTTTTGAGACATAGAACCTAACAAGCAATGCAAAACAAAATCTTACAAGAGAACATAAATGTTTTATAAAATAAAATAATTCCCACATTGTGAGGAATCATGAGTTTAGGTTTAGCACAAATAGGTAACGAGGTTGACCACTTGGTGAAAATAGGGTAATAGTAACTGAAAATATGCTGCTTTCAATACAAAGTTGCATTTACCTCAAATGATCCTTAAGCATTAGCTACATACAAATAAAAAGAGGCTGTGACTATTTTCACCAGGTGGTGAGAATAGCATGTAGAGCTATTTTCACTAACAAAATAATTACCGGAATCATAACATAAGTAGGTTAGGATCATTAGGTTTAATTATCTGATTATTTACGCGCGTGTGTATAATTATAAAAGTAAGAGAACCAAACCTGGTCCACCTAAACCACTCAAGCAAGTAAATACGAGTGGAATTAAAAAATAAGTTATTGTAGAAGCATAACATCACAGATTAAGTTATACACACGGAACTTGGCCCTTACAGAACAGTATATAATATTATTACCATTTCATTAAAATTCCTGATTTTTTTATTTTATTTTAAACAACAAATGATACGCAATTACAATCAGAAAGTTCGATTTTGATACTGAATGCAAGCCTGTACTGATGTATGAAATGAACGGAATTTGGTTCGCGTTTGGCGATACTTCTTTATCACTATTTGAAAAAAAGCTTTGATACGTATTACGCAGTGATTTCATACAATGTTAAATTACGATTTCATTAACTACAATAGGCAACACTTACCGCATCCCCAAAATAATATTCTAATGACAAGAATTAAGCAGATTGGTCGGCCGGATGAAGCTACTTATCCAAATTAGAAACTAAATATTGTGTAAATGAAAGAGTTGTAGAATACGTACATTGCTGGTACTATTTGTAAATATTACACGTTTTCTACTCACATTCTCGAAATAAAATTTAGTAGAAAAAAAGGTTCGTGAATATGGACACGAATTTGACTTCAGCCGGTTCGCGAGGAACAGTAGAAACACAGAATACTGGAGAGGCAATTGGATCCATAGAACACATGATGTTTGAATGCATCTTTCATCAACACGAAAGAGACATACTCATTGCAAGATTAACTCAACTGAAAATTCCAACACCCACGGAACTAAATACACTTATTTTTACACAAAACCCACACATACTAAACAACATTAGTAAGTTTATAAAGAAATCCCAAATCACTATATAATAAGGAAAAAAAAAACAAAAAAAAACACAACAACATGGACATCTAGGTAATAAAATGTAACCCTGTGTATATAATTTGTCTACATTTTTTGTTTTTTTATCCCTACCAGGGCACAAGATACCCAGTAAGAAGACTCCTCGGTGTGCCTCGAAGGAGTGAAGAATAGTAAATGTTTAACTATACTAACATTCCCAAACTGTGTGATCGTCTAGAATCAACTAACAGAACTACCCAACACACAATTTAGATCGAAAAAAAAAGAAAGAAAGAAAAAAAACGTAATAAGAAAAGTGAGAGTCTGAACTTGGCCAAAAGTCACCAAAACAGGTGAAGGCCATTAATGAAACCAAGCAAGCAACACAGAATACTAACTACGGTCAACCAATCTCCCATAAGACTGAATCAGCCAGTTCAGCTAGTTTGCTTTTTGCTTCACTGTTGTTGAGCTTAAAGTACTGTAAAATAGTAAGTTTGTTTTTATTTCTTCTATTTTTTAAAAATTTAATGGTCTAAATTATTAAACTCATAAAGCGTATTGCGTATTAACTTAATAATTAATACATACTAACTTATAAGGTTAAAAATTGACGTTGTTTAGAGTAGGCTTACGAGTACCCCAGCTTTTTCAACACGTCTTTCGTTCAGTACCCAGATGTAGTCTTTTGCTATAGGAAAATAATGCTGACTTGGTAAAAATTTACTATCCTTCGGACACCTCTATTTTTTTGGTTTCGTCAATTTTTGACATTGATACTTACGTATCTGCTTCGCGGAACATTCCTGAAGGTGTATTAACGTTGTTTTGATGAAATTAATTGCAATTTTTCACATTACCAGAACGTCTTTCTGGTAGGTGTTTTTCCTTGCCTGAGACACAATATCGCGAGTACACCTTCCTACATAATTGCGCGTCCGGCTTCTCTTTTGCCAAATTTTTGACATTCGAACTTACGTATCTGCTTCGCGGAACATTCCTGAACGTGTATTGACGTTGTTTTGATGAAAGTAAGAGCAATTTTTCACCTTACGACTACTTCTTCCTCCTACATTTCCGTTTGCCTCACACACAACATGGCGCGGACACCTTCGTAAATAATAACGCGTAGGAATGACGCATCGGCCTTGTTTTTTCTCGATTTTCAATTGTTATGCAGTGTTTCAACCTTCGGAACCCAAGAAATGCCCGTCGACAAACTTAATCAGATCTATTTCTTTTTAACTTTATTTTTCGCGTTCTGACACCAAATTTTAACTATGTATCCCAACCTAACTGAACTAACCTATCCACGCACCAATGGTTCATGGGGCTAGCGCCAATGGTTCGTTGGACTATCCGAGAATGGTGTGTGGGGCTACGAATATGTTTTTCGAAACCAATTTTTAACTATTGAAACCTTTGCGTGGCCCTACTAACCTATCCACGCGCCAATGGTTCGTGGGGCTAGCGCCAATGGTTCGTTGGACTATCCAAGAATGGTGTGTGGGGCTACGAATATGTTTTTCGAAACCAATTTTTCACTATTGAAACCTTTGCATGGCCCTACTAACCTATCCACGTGCCAATGGTTCGTGGGGCTAGCGCCAATGGTTCGTGGGGCTATCTTTTTCACTATTGAAACCTTTGCGTGGCCCTACTAACCTATCCATGCGCCAATGGTTCGTGGGGCTAGCGCCAATGGTTCGTGGGGCTATCTTTTTCACTATTGAAACCTTTGCGTGGCCCTACTAACCTATCCACACGCCAATGGTTCGTGGGGCTAGCGCCAATGGTTCGGGGGCTATCTTTTTCACTATTGAAACCTTTGCGTGGCCCTACTAACCTATCCACGCGCCAATGGTTCGTGGGGCTATCTTTTTCACTATTGAAACCTTTGCGTGGCCCTACTAACCTATCCACGCGCCAATGGTTCGTGGCGCTATCTTTTTCACTATTGAAACCTTTGCGTGGCCCTACTAACCTATCCACGCGCCAATGGTTCGTGGGGCTAGCGCAAATGGTTTGTCCACACCCGGCACAAACTTTACAACACACCCACCACACGTCATTCTCCAAACCCTCGATCCACAGTTCTAACTCTCGTCGCAAACGCAGGCAGTTCGAAACACTGGATACCAACAAAACACAATCACGACACGTCATGATAGTCATGACGGTGTATGAAGGTGATGGTGTATGAAGGTGTACGAACTTCATGGTATACGCAGATGTACGCGCCAAACGCTATCTCTGTCGGAGAATTAATTTTCAACGAACAACATGAATTTCAGCTATGAAACATTGCAACATCACACAAAACACCTTCTCGATGTTCGACAATGCTACAGGAACTTATTACGGTAAGTAGTCTCTTCTGTACAAATAAATAAATGTGTCCGAAGGATAGTCAACTAGTACCAAATAGGTCTATATAGAAGGAGAGAGAACCTTGCTGTTAGCTGCAAGATTTACAGTAATTTACATACATATAATAGATAAGAAATCAATACATACATATACATGTCCTAGGAGTTCATTTAGGATGTTACAATTTGCAATTTATTGTCAGGTACTCTTTAACAGAATATAAACAATGATCTAATAGGTATTTTTTTACATGCTTTTTATATGAGGTAGCTGATTGTATTATTTTTATGTCACTTGGAAGGTTATTGAAACAGTGAACAGCCATGTATTTAGGTCCTTTCTCAAATCACAAAACATTTTAGTGAGCTCGTGTCCAACATTATACTGTATTATAGCTATTATGTTAATTATTGTGATTCGCTCTAAGTACCAGCGCTTCATAATCATGTACCATTAGCATTGTCATTGACTTACTGTGGTACTAGCACATGTCCATGCGCCAGCGTATCTGTACTACCAGGAATTAGAGATCTTTTATCATCTTTCCAACTGAGTGACTTCTTATTTAACTCTTCTGTATAAATTTCATGTTTATGACTCCTAATAACATGCTGTTTATGCAAGCACTCTTTTTGATTGAATAAGCAATTTTTATAGTCCTCAAATTGGATTTCTTTCTTTAATACAGCTTTTTTAATTCCTTTCAATCGTTTGTCTACCTTATCGTCAGTTCTATATGCATACATTTTACTCCTTAACCCAATAAATTCTAACATTGGTTTGCCATTTAATTCGTCTTTCATTTTTCCAATTACTTTTTTATTTTTTTCACTATATAATTCGCTATCCTTAGGATAATCACTCGTATCAAATAAATCAGAATTATTTTTCATAAAAGTATAATAATCGTGAATTTTGAGTTCAAATATGTATGCGTCGGTGTCTACGTATAATAATTTTATATCAGTATCAAATTCATTCTTTAATATATTATAGTAAAAATCATACATTAGAGCTTTAGATAAATCTAGCACAGCCTGCCCAATATAAATAGGTTTATCAAATTTAACTGATGTTTTATAATTATGAACTGCAACCAAGTATTTACTAAAAATGGTTCTAGACTTAAAATTAGGTTTATTTATTGCTTTCTGGACTTTATTGTCATCACAGTATAATTTAATATTTTGTTGTTTTCTAACTGACTGCATAGATTTACCAAATACACTATTAGACATTAATTTCCGAAAATCTTTTTCAAAGTCATTTTTTGCTTTCTGTCGCTGTTCAGTATTAAATTTAATATATGGGGCAATAAAATCAGATTGAGTAAATTTAATTCCTCTGTGAATTTTTGTTATTTTCTTTCCCAATTCTGTATATAGTTTTAATATTTTATAGTGAACAACATAATTCTTTTTATCATAGAAGTGACATAGCAACTTTGGTACTTTACCACCTGGGGGTATTGCATTCTCGGGTGCAAGTGGAAGGTCATTGAACTTATTTTGAAGATCTTTTGGAAAAGATAAATCTACTTCTAATAGATAACCAGTTTTATCATCAGAATTTAAAATATGCGCAGCAGAGCGCCCAGTAGGGCTAGCACTTCGTGCGCTGCTTGTTAGTGACTTTTCTAAATTATTTAATTCTTCTTCAGTCATCCATTTAAAATTCTTTTGTGGTAATTTCTGTGATAATGAGTGACCATATAAATTATTCATATCATTATAGTGAATTTGTGTGTTCGTGTCTGCTTTAGAATATCTATTGGAGCACTGACTTATTCGACCTCTTATTCCTTTTTCGAAAAACAGATACATTTCATAATCAGTTAATTGTTCTAATTGAACCTTGGTATATTTAAGCATACAATCCCAAGCTAAAGCTGGTGTTGTATAGTACCAAACAGGATCTAACCCATATGAACTATTTAATCCTAAGTCTCTAAAATTTTCAAATACATCTGCTAATAATAAAACGTCTAATTTTAAATATAAATCATGCCATTCGCCTAAATCTTTAATTTTTAATTTATTCCATACTTTTTGAGCATGGTCATAGTCACTCCAAGAAATATTTTCTTTGGTTAAATTAGAATAAAATTTTTCAATTGCTGGTAATTTTGTATCATTAAACTTAGCGAAGCTGTCCATATATTCGTAAGCATAAATTCCTTTTCTTATAGTTCGATTATCTTGCTTCCTAAATATTATATTTAATTCTTCATTTGAAAAGTATTTTATTATTTCTCTTAGCTGTTCCGGTACTAAATTCGATGAGAGATTATCTAAACTGCTGGCTAAAAAATATAAAAGAATCAATAAATCTTAGTTCAATTAAACCTTCATTTGTCCTCAATACTTTACTAAACGAGATATATTTTTCTTCATTATTTGGAATTAGTTTTAGTTTTGATTTAGACGACCACCCAGCGTCCTTTGGACTTAGCCCTCCGGGGGCCTCCTCTCCCAGATTTTTTATAAACAGATGGCAATCATATGAGGACAAGTTATGAAATAAAATTGGAATAAAAAGTGGTTGTTTGTATTTTAAATTACAATTATTACAAGCAGCCCCTCTGTATTTTCCAGTATAATGATCATGATCTCTTACTTTTGGATTATCTTTGGTAAATTCATTATTACACAAATAACATACTGTAGCTGTTAAATGTTTAATTTTTATTTTGTTTGTGAATTTCATATCTTCATTTTTCTTTAATAATTTTTGTATTGTTATTGCATTTTCAGTTATCTTATTTATAAAGCATTTATCAGCAGTTTCACACTTATGTATGTGTAAAGGATTTTCTATGTTTCCGTAAACGCTTTTTACATAAAGTCCATAACTACAAGGAATATGAAGTTGTATCTTATTGGTATATGATTCACTAGGGTTTGGTTCACATGTCTGAATTGGCTTTAAGATTGATTCAAAATCACAGTAAATTACATATGGGTGTCTAAGCATTCTTTGAAAATTTTTAAATGATATTGTAGGTTTATTTTCTGTTCCATTTTCTATAATTTTAGATTTTGGCATAACAGGCAAGCAGGTTTCATTGTTATTACATATTACTTGATGTTTCTTAACAGCTTCTTCAGTTCTAGCACTATAATTTAAACATCTTCTGCAGAAATATTTTTATTATTATTAATTTTTAATTGGTTATTTAATAAACGACTTAAACTTTTTATCCAACAGTAATGGTTTTTGGTGCTGTTACCAAAATAAAGCAGGTCAATATTATTTTCAAACTCTTGTTTTTTATTATGATATAATGGGTATATGCTACCATTTTCATACCCAAATACAGTTACATTAATTTTATTCTTTGCTTCAAATTTAGGTATCTGATCAATAGTAACCGGATATTTTACACAATCAAAATCTAAGTTATGATTAATGTTTTTATATTTCGATGGCCTTTCTTTATTTTTTACTGGTTCCTATAAACAAGATAACACACTATATTTAAAGCACTCATTATCAACATTTTTAACATTAATACAAGCTTGCTTAGCTTCTATCAATTCAGGTAATTTTATATATGAACTTCCACTTAATGGTTTATATTTATTAATATTAATTCTTAAATTGTTTATTCTGCTTATAACCCAGCCTGAGCCTTTCGCTTCTAATTCATCACATCTGGCTATAAATAAATCTCTTTGTGTATCCCAGAAATTATTAAGTTCTTCCAACGATCTGATTATTACATTAGGTAGTTGAAACTTATGAACCATTTCATGTTCTAAATTTTTAAATCACATTCTAACTCTAAATTAATTTTAATATTTTTATGAATTTCTAAAGCATTTTTAATAAGATTATTCGCTTTATTCTTAATTGAGTCCATATAGTAAAACAAATCAGAATCTCCTTCTTTATTGTTATGTTGATAAGTTAATAACCTACCTTTAAAAGCAACTTCAACTAAAATAAAATCAGGTTCAGGATTATGTTTAGCTTTATGAAGCTGTAGCCTAGTTTCTTTAATATACTTACCACAAACATCACATTTTATTTGTTTTATTCTTTTTTCTTTGGAGGTGCTATTATGTCTTGATCAAATGGAAATAAATCATTATTTTTTTTGTTTTCTTTTTCTCTTTTCCTTCTTTCATATTGCCTGATTATCTGTATAATCAGATCAGCTTTTTTATATCTTGTAATATATTGTATTTTTAAAAGTTTTGCAATGTTATATAATTCTGGTAGTTTAAGTTTATTTAAACGTTCTTCCATTTTAAGACAACCAATTTATTATAAAAAAAATTATTCAATAAACACCTACCCCCTTATTATGCAATTTAGTTTTTAAGTGTCTTTTATAGTGTGTTTTGGTATAATATCTTCCACATTCACATAACAAACGTTCACAATTTGAAAGTATTTTGCATTGTTTATCTTCTATCAACATATTTACCGTTGTAAAATTCATCTGGATGTTTATATAGTAAACAAACAGAACAACGAAGCGCAGCGAGACTACTTGAAGGATCAAGGTTGTCCATTTATTTCGGAAAAGATATTTTCAATAAAACGCACCGAAGGTGCTATGCGGGCAGCCGCAGCTTGACCGCGCCTAATGTAGCTAAAGTTATTATTTTATTCTCGTGTTCTTTAAATTGTGCGTTCATATTTCTAATCATAATTCTTTCAAACTCATTGGTTGCAGAATCTTCTGATCTGTATAAACCTTTCACTCTTCTTTGAAATTCAGCGATCTGTGTTGTGTCAACTTGATTCATTTATTTATACCCAATATTTTTTCAATTTAGAAATTTATTGCAAATTAGGTTTACAAATAAAATTGTATTAAATACCTTGACATTTTGTTGTACAATTATTTATGTATGCTATAAAATAAACTTAGATAATAAGTAATATATGTAAATCTTAGAAATATCTCTTATTTTATTTTCCCATTGATAAGATTTTTTTATAAAAATCATTTAACTTTACCGTTAATTATATTTTTCCCTTCAGGAATATTAACTATTTGGATTTTTTCAATATCTTTAAATGTTGGACCTTTTTTACTAGTTTTCATTTCTAATAATTCTTTTTTAGAATATTCATTAATACCTTTCTTCTCAAATATAGGTTTAAAATCATCTTGAAACTTTATATCTTTTAAAGTTTTATTCATATATCTACTTATCTTCTTATTGTCTTTTGTTTCTATTATCATCGTACTAAACATTTTGTTCATTTCGTCTATATCACTTTCGTCATTGTGTTTAGATGCTTGTTTTGTTATAATTTTTTTATATTCCTGTTCTCGGGCTAATAATTTATCAATTATTTCTTGATTTCTAAAATTGGAGTATTTATATATTTCTTTAGTAATATGTGTGTTACTCAATGCTTTAAAAAATTTTATTATCATTTCTTTATATGAATCTGGAAGACCTTTTAGGTTTTTAACACCATTATTGATAGTTTGAATATTATAACCCGATTCTTCAATTAATTCTTGTAATTCAGGTACATTGGTTATTAAATTATCTAAACCTATTAATTCACTCTCACTGGGGGTAAATAATTTGATTTGTTTTTCCATTTATATATATATTTTATTTTAGAATATTTACCTTACCACATTTCTTTACCTTACTATATTACGGGATTTCTTTACCTTACTATATTACTGTATTACCTTACTATTTTGCAATACCATACCTTACAGTATTACTATACTACAATACTACAATATGATACTGAATTACACTACTTTACAATAATACCATACTTTAACAAATATAAAAAATAATATACATAAATAAAAGATGTCAAGACCGATTACTCCAGATGAATTTGTTAAACTTTTAAAATCTTATAATTTCTTAAATAATTCAATTAATTCTTTTTGCAACAAATATAAAGTTAATTCTAAAACTGTAGTAAAATATTTAAAAGCCAATAATATATCCTATAATCAAAAAGGAGTTGTTAATTTACCACCCCGAGATAATTATGGGCGTTTTATGTTAAATTTAAAGGTTAAATCACAAATTATAGTAAAACCTAAATCTAATACAAATAATGAAGCTGGGTTAAATAATGTAAAATGCAAGGAAGTTAGATTTCAAGAACCATTGAAAAAATGTCGATCAGTAAAAGACTTGAATAATCTTTAATTAGTTTAAATATTCAGTTTCATAATTACAATTTCTCATTTGTGTAATTTTTGAATTTCTTATACTAGCCAGAAAAAGGGAGAGGCTGTGATTTAGATGTGGTGTAGTGACATTTTGTTAAAATTTAAGATTCTAAATTTTAGACATGGTGCTATGGTTTTTGTCATTGCAATAACTTTTAGGTATCATATTTTAGATCGTAAGACTTTAGTTTTGGAGATAAATCCCCTTCTACCAGAGAAATTGATATCTCCATATTATACTGCCTGTTTTTCCTGAAGTAGTTTATAATTTTTTCTTTCTCAGGTCCAACCTAGGCAAGATGGGTTTTTTTGATGACGTAGTTGCCAACTACAAGAAAGACAACTTCAGGATTCTAGAGTTTCTACAGTCTAGACCACCGAGTACTCCACAAGAGGCTGTGGCCCCCATGAAGGACTTTAATGTGGTTCTTTTCCGTGACTGTGTCATTCACAATATTTTAGAGCAACGCCTGGAGCTAGAGCCTAGCACTACACAAAAGTTGATTGAATTTTTGAGAGGGGACTTCAATGACATCACCAAACGAATCACGCTTCAAGTGATGATACACTACACTAAGATGGATGTAGAACTCCAATATCGTAAATATCTTATTCGCGGTGACATGGATAAGTTACCAGAAGCTGAAAGATTAACAAAGGCCAACTTTTTTGATGAGTGTATAGAGTCATTTGTGACTCATGCAAATATGGATTGCGGAGTTGATGGAGTAGTGTGGTTATTGCCCGAATATACAAAGAAGGACATTCAGAATGCTCTCTGTAGCAAAGCAATGATAAGTGCATTTGAGGAAGCCATGAAAAAGCTGGGAGTGGTGTTATCATGTGAAAGAGGCCATGGAAGCATCACTTGGGTTTTAGCAGAAAGCTCATTTTAAATTGAGGAAAATTAGAATATGCTTTCCAAAAAATGTCGCTTTAAGTCTCCATATGTTGAAAGCAGATCACGTGTACTGCCACAATTCTAATTATCCACATTGGTATTATAGGTTGTGTAGGTACATGTTTTTATCTAATGTTTCAATTTTCCATGCATAAGTCCTTAGGGTACAAAAGTGCAGTTAAAAATATTTTAGTTAAAGGAAAGAATGAAGGTGATTGATGTGGCACCACTATGCCAGCCTTCTTTATATTCTTTCTTATGTATATATTACTTGAAAGTTTAAATGTTGTGTGCAAGGTGAATAACAGATACAATTGTTTAGAAAGAATTTTCACTTAACTGACAGGAAAGTTATAACATACTGTTGTACTAATGTATATTTAGAATATTTGTTGATTAGTGTTGCTGAGAATAATCCTTGAATTGTTTTAAAAGAAATTTGTACTCATGATAGTGTAAGGAAGTGCAGCTTTACAAGCATGAAACATTCATATTTAGGAAATTATCAGTAAACCAGCTAGAATGTGGATTTTATTCAGATCATTCTAGTGATATATGGAAGACTCACTGAGAAATTTTGTGAATTGTCTGAAATTTCAATTTTTGTGTCGAAGAATAGTGTGTGCACAGCATATTTACTTTCAGGTGCACAATGCAAGCATTTCAATTGACATGTCTGCAACAATATTTTTTGGAGACCTATAAGGGTATAGGGAAGGGGGGCATAAGTTGATATACCACTTGTATCACTGCTGTTAGTAAACAGTTTCATCTATTGTTTTGCCCTCCTATAGATAGGGATGGCTGGAAATGAGTAAAAAAGTCTTCTTGTAGTTTATGCTACCTTGTTTTGTCTTTTTTGGATTTAGCCTTGTTTGCCCAAGTAGGTGGTGACTCAAATCTAGCAAAACACTGTGATTTTTACTCTGACCAGTGTTCAGCATTTGCAAGCCAACAACGGTTTAAAGAAAATTTGGTTAACATATAGTTGACATGGGTCTGGGTCATTCCTATTGTCAGAGCATAGCTTTTCTTTGTTTATCTGTAATAGAAACTAGGTTGTGCAAGAATTCAAATTTTCTTCTTGCTTGCCTTGTTTCTACGTCTGTATATGTGATCACAACATTCTTTTGTTTACGGAAAAGTGAATCTGCTGTGCTACATTTTGATTCCTATTTAATGGCAAGCTTTAAGACAATATTATCTCAAGTTGCTGCATTTCGTCTTGGAAATTGGGCTCATTTGATATGGAATAATGAAAGTTCCAATAGAACTTAAAGTTGGCCATTTCATGTTGTGAACATGCTTAATGGAACAGTTTATTTCCTTTGGTCATGTGAACTATAATATTCCCATGGATTAATACTCAATTTACCTTCACAAATTATATATTTTGATTTGTTATTTCGGGAATCTAACTAAAGCTCATATTACATGAAATTAGCTTTATCTTGGTCACACCCATGGTTTAATTTATTGAAATTATCATTCAACGCAAAATTTCTATGTACCCACAACGTTACAGCATTGCCCTAGATTGAATTTTTGCATTGTACAAAATATGATGTAACTTTTAGGATCATGCTCCTAATGACATCCCCATTGATAAAATATGCAATTAGATTCACAAAACAATATGAAATGCCTGTGTTTTCCATGAAGTGCACATCTTTTTGCAAAATATTTGCCACATCTCACATGCACATAACATGGCAATTGAGGTTGTGTGTTTGCCTTGCATTTTTGCGTATCACTGTTGTCTGTTACATCCTTGCTTTAAAGAAATTCATGCAATCTATGTACACACACATTCTTCTGTTCTCATTTATCACACAGAACAGTCTGAAACATTTTTCCCACCACTGTTTTGTACCACAATTATAGCATTTTTAAATCTTATTTCTCAATAAAACATTGCCACCCCACACCCCCATCACCCTTACGTCCTTTCCATGACAACAGACTGTATAGGCTGGACCTCTTTCCATAACAAGCACATTATACAGAGATGAAATTCCGGTAGTTCTATGTAATGCCACAGCACACTAAGAAAGGAGGCTCTGGAACATGAAAACACAGCCAGTACATGGGATTTGTTTTCTGCATTGTATCCTTTCATCAGTTTTGTCTAATATCCCTATTGTTTCGGTGAGCCAAAACTGACAAATTTACTTTTAAATTCAAGTATACCAACAGAAATTAGTTACTGTCCTATGAAATGTTCCTTCTTGATCTGTAGCTGAACGAGCTGCTAATGCGTGGCAATACCATTTCAAAATGCCAAATTACATCCTTCCATGTGTCAATTTAAAATTTTGCAGACAACCTCGTGGAGGGAGTGGCATCAGTCTACTTCAGACAATACCTAGTTCCTTCTCTATTCCCTTGATTTCTGATGTACTAGGTTCGTTCAAGGTTGACCAGATTTCTATTGCGAGGGGAAATAATGGAAAGTCCTACAAGCACCATACTAAGCTGGTTTTTCAAGTATTTCCACAGAGCATCCAACCACAGTTGTCGTTCCCTGAATCCTTGGGCGTAGAAGGAAGTTGACTGCTGTCTTAACCACTGCAGGACATCTTTTGTGTCAGTGCCTCATCGTTCTTCAATTTCTACCCTCTTGTTTGCCTTTCCAAGGAGCTCAAGGAAAACTGATAATCTAATCACTGAGGGCTAAGTCCGGAGTGTACGAACATAACATCAAAACCTCCCAGTGCATTTCAGTGAGAGTTGTTGCATTCAAATTGACTGTGTGGGGCTGGGCATTGTCATGATGAAGAATGACATTTTCAGATAACATTCTCAGTATTTTTGTGAATTGAATTCCATATGTCATCCTTGATCAATGTGCAGTAGTACTGGGCATTAATTCTGACCCTTACTCCAAAAAAAATCCACATGAATAACATCTTGTTTGTACCAAACATGTCCATGTGGTTCATTCATCAGCAATTATCATTCTTTGCCAAACTACTGCAGTTCTTTTCCTTTTTACATTACTGATGCTATCTATATAGCAATCTTTGAATTTTTTAAAAAGTGTCTATTGAAACTCCAAATTAGCCCTCCTTTATAAGGAGAACCCATTTATTTCGGCAGGAAGTGAAGCAATTGCAACCATCCTCATTCATTTAGGATGTGATTTTTTATGTAAATTTTCACCCCCTTCCAAAATTGTGTTGATGTATGTGTGTGTTGTCAACAGTGTGGGCACTCAGATTTAAAGGAACACAAGCATATAAGTTCTCGGACGAAAGTAAGCAACCTGCTACGTAAAAGAAAAGTACTTTAGAAGATCTGATTCTTTAAATCGATCGCTCAAAATTTTTTAATTCAATTTTCAATACTATTAATTCTGAATTTAGTAGGAACTTAGGGCAGCAGCTTAATTGCTTATTTGCTGTTTTCCTTTAAGAACCTGAAGCCAAGAAGGTAGCAGCAGTGAATGACCCTTGTGGTGCTCAATTGGCTGTGTTAAGGCAGCAGCAACAACAGCAACAGCAGCAGCAACAACAACAGTCACAGTCACAAGGTGCAACAACGTCGCAACCAACGCAAAACCAACAGACACCACCACAGGCTGTGCAGGCTGCCCAACCTCGTGTACCGGGTGCAGCAGTTCCACATGCCGGCCTTGGTGGTGTCCAGTCAGAAGACATTCGGGTCCCGGACAAGATGGTTGGCTTGAGTGAGTATGCAAATGAATTTTTTTTTTAATCCTCTCCAATTTCAGGGTAGCTTTGCAATTTCTGCCTTGATTTTTTTTTTTTTTTTTGCAAAGAAAAGGACAAGTGATTAGTACCTGATAATTTGAGCACCGTTGTTTGTTGTCCAAATTTGTTAGCTCAAATCGTGGCTTCATAAATGGAATATATGCTGTTCTATACATAAGATTGGTTTGATTTACATGCTTGACAGATCTGTTAGTAGTTTTCCTCTTATTTTTGTTACTTTTGAATATGAAAAGTATTACTGCTGTTTAATTAGCTGCACAGGCTGTTTTTCTTTAACTCTGGATGAGCATATGAAGACCAAAATATTATAACTTCCAGCACACTTAAGAAATTCCCTGTTGAATTTCTTGTGAATATACAGAGCAGATGTTCCATTCATATACCATAAGCTCGTCAAACAAGAGGTAAATTTTGGTATTTCCTCAAACTGTCGATCTTAATGTGGCTTTTTCTACTTCTCATAGTGCTAAGAATGTTAACTCACTCATAAATACTAATATTTCAGTCGTGCTCGGGAGCTTATAATGAATATTGTACATCAACGGAGTAGAACGGAAGGTCCAGGAGGAGGTGGTGGCGGTGGCGGAGGAGGAGGAAGAATGTCTGATATGGGAGGAATGGGCAATCATGCTCAGGTAAGCACACTGGTAAGTTGTAGCATTCCTCTGGGATAAGATGTCTGCTGTATGTAATTTAATTTTAGTACGTAAGATAAGTGTTTGTCAAAGGGCGTCCCTTTTATGATTTCTTGCTGCTGTATGACCAATAATTTATGCATATGTTTTTGGTGATAATCATTAATACTATCATTACTCGGATATTTCTTGAAAATAGAGATGGGATGGATTGGCACTTTATCTCTCTTCTGTCATCGGTAACATTGCTAATAATTTTATCTGCCAGATATATCTTGTACATCGCCTATAACTGCGAAATTCTAATTTTAAAATTATTATGGATATAAAGGTTTTTGAAAGTAAAAGGGACAAACTTTGGCAAGCCTTTATAGATTATAGTTAGCACATTAAAAAAATATTACATTTATCCTTAATTCAGTACAAATAAGACCAGAAAAAAGTTTTCTCAGGTTTACCAGCAATCTTCAGTTTTCATCTATAATTGATATGACATGGAAAGTACACATCTAACCAGGATCAAATTATTTTCGAAAAGGCTACTCCTAGTGTGTCCCATTTGAGCTGCACGAAATTTGCTGTCCGCCATTGGATCAAGTTGCACCGAAAGGTCTGGGCAATTTTGAAAAGATATCCAAAAACCTGAAAGTCTTGGCAAAATGAGGGGGAACCTTGTTCATAAGCATAATTGAAACAGTAATACATTTAATTAAAACATTTTTTACTTGTTTTGTTGGAATTGAGAATTAGTGATATTATGAACAAATTTTGCCATCAATAAGAATTATCACATGCCTTTCAACATGGAGCCACAGTAGTCTAGTCAGTTGGAATTTCTCTGGCCTTGTCCCAGCAGAAAGTAGCTCTGTGGCTCACCCAGCCTCAATAAATGGGTACCCCGGGGGATGTAAAGGTGGTTGGAGCACTGTGCTGATCACCTCCAAAATCGCAAGAGGTCAATGTGTGGGGCCCTATTGCCACATCCGCTAAATGTTCCTTCATGGCACAGTACAATATGCACAGGCAACTTTGTACTACCTTTCAACATAATGAAGCTAATACTTATTCACGTGTGTACATGCTAGAGGACACACTCTCCGAATGCTGAATTTTTCATTATCTTGTTTTCTGTTTCCTGGTAGACCGAATAGCAGGTAGTGCCTAATAGTGTCTTCAAACCTGTAAGTACAGTTTCATGAGCTGAACGTACACATGTAACCTCTAAAAATATGAGAGGGTGTTTTATTTCACCTCATTTCTTGCTCAAAATTTTCTTTTACACTTCATGTATATCAACACTTTTTAATATGAATGTCCACATAACAGCATAAGATAATTTGAAAAGTATGAAAAACGTTTGTGCTTCAAAGTCTTTTGTCGTTTAACGTCCTCTTCTGTCCAATGTTTTGAACTTGTTTTCCACATTCTTCCTCAGGAGCCCCGGGTGTTATTGGGCTACTTTAATTCCTGGAACCTGGAAATAGGTCCAAATAAGTATGTATGTACATCCTTAGATTAGGTTTAGAATTCTGATGGACAGATTACATTAGGCACAGTTCATTACACTCTCGCAACAGAGAACAGGAACAATTATGAAGTCACCATCTTCCAAAGAATTTTTATTTAGCCATGAATCAAAAAGGATTTTAATTGTTTTGTCCTCACCCAGGTTGAAATTATGGTACCAGGACCCAAATTTGGACTGATAATTGGCAAAGGAGGTGAAACAATAAAGACTCTTCAAGAGAAGTCTGGTGCAAAAATGGTCGTGATCCAGGATGGTCCACAGCAAGAACAAGAGAAACCTCTGAGAATTAGTGGAGATCTTCAAAAAGTAGAGGTAAGGATACACCATGTGATTCTTTAATGATCGGTCTAGTATGGTTGACATATTTTAGCCTCGTTGTTCAACTGTGCATAAGCCGGTTTTCCCACTAACCTGCAATGTCAATTAAAGGCTGTACACTTATGGATATGGAACTTTTTACAAGTTGAACAGTGATTTGCGACTAAAGTGTTAAAAATATGCTTTATGTAGTAACTAGGGCTAATGTCATATTTCCACTTAACCTTTTGACGCCCAAGCCCTTTTTCAATAGTAAGCCTCGGTTGCCCAAGCCGATTTTGAGCAAAATGCAGAGTTTCAATTAAATGAGTGTAGTTCGGAAGCTAATTGCCCTAGAGAGATGAGTGATATACCGTTGTACGCGCAATGAACCAGAGATTCAGACTATATGAAATTTTTGCAAATTGGGCGTATATGTGGCGGGGGGGAGGTTGCTAACTCTCAAAACGACCTGGACACAGCATCTCGATCGAGACGCTTGGGCACCTAAAAGTTAAAGCTTATCACAGAATTATATGTGGGGGAAGGGGGTAGGATACATTGTCTTCAGCCTGTAAATTGTAACAATTCAAAATACTTAAAAATTTAATAAATTATCATTTTCTGGGGAAAGAAACTTGAGATAGCAAATTATTATACTGAAATGAAGTACACGCTTACCTGTGAAACTGTTGGAATTACATGATAGAAATCTACCAGCTTTGGTTGGGAATAGTCCTAGTTTCACATACTTCCAATGTATTACAAGTTCCATGTCTTCCCACAACGATGTTAGAAAAATAATGAAAAATATGAAATTTGCAGTTTCCATAACATTGACACACTATGGAAGTGTTGCAGGACATTTCTCTGGACCAAGATTCTCAGATTTGGGGAAAGTATTAGCCTATGTTGGTGTCACTTTCGGATCCTAATACTCGGCCTTCTAAAATTAAATTAAATTCTACATAGTTTTTCGGAATTAATTCTATGAAGTATTGTGTGGCATTTTTTTTTTAACTTGGAAAAGTGTTTACAGGTATCAGTGGTTAAATTTTAAGTAATACATCACCATTGGCTCAGACTTAATTTTAAATTTCTTCACCCCGGTCCCTTGAGAAACGTAAAATTAAGGTGTAAACAGAGTTGGGGTAAGTGAAAACACTACAGAATTATCTGGAAATTTGATATATCTAAGAAAATGTTTTTACATAAAAAGCAGGAACTCTGTTATAGTTGTTAAACTGATAGGATGTGTTAGATAAGTATTATAACTTGTACCAATAAAGCTGCAGGTCTACTTATAATAGCGCATTTTGTTTATCAGTTCTTGAGGTCTGAACCAATGAAAATTCTAATCAATGCTTATGACTAGGGCCCGGGACTTGGTTATAACATATTTTTTTATTTGGCATCAGATCGTGTACTGGGACGAGATCTTTACATATCTGATGAAAATCATCTGAAGTAGACCAACTTGATAAAGCATATTTTTACATATTTTACCAATTTTGCTTCTTTACAAATTTCTTCAATTTTCTCGTAATAAGACATATTTCTGTATAATTTCGTAATTATCTTGCATATACTGTTGTTTTATAATTTAATTTTTCTTCATATATTTAGCGCAACTGATAGTTCATATTATTGATGCTAGGATAAGGAAATGACGAATGAAGAATTTAAAAGCAGTTGCAGTCTTCTTTTACCAACTGAAAATAGAACAATAATACCCCCTTTTTTATCCCGCTGACAATTAATATTCATTGAAACATTATTGAGGGAAGATGTTATCTCATTGTTAGGGGCATGCATATTTCGTTTTTAATGAAAAAACTAAATTTGAAAAAAACATTGTAGTGTTAATTTTTCATGTTTTTGAAAGGTGTGAGATGCATTTTGTGACCATATTTTGTCACGAAATAATGCGAAATGAACTGCAAAAAGCGAAATTAACTCTTAAACACGAAATTCAGGGTTTATTCACCGACGCGACACCTTCTGAAATCTGAAATAAACTTAATACTCTGGTAACTACATAAATGTGATATTAGAAGTGAAATGTTAATTCTGTGGAATAAGTGTAGTTTTTAAATCAAATTTAGGATTATATTCACAATTTTAAAACCAATATGTCTTTTTATATACCACTTTTCATCCATTTTTTCACCGTTATAACACCGATATTTTATTTTATTTACTGCTTTTGAACCCGAAATTGACTCCGTTTTTGTACCGATATTTTGCTTTTTTATTTACCAAAAATATGTGCCTCTACTCATTGTTGTGCAGGATTCTGGCTTCATTTAATACTCCACCCCCAGCCTAGTCTATCTTCCCTGGAAGATACTGAATCCCATGTTATGAGAAATTCAAAAGTACTGTAGTGCATATTTTTGGATTTACTAGGAATATTTCTACCTTTTTCTGACATATTTTTCAATTTTTGACATAATTACATATATATTTTACAGTTTTATAGAACATAACGTTCCGGGCCCTACTTATGGCCGTACTCTTGCAAATGTTGCTTATGCCAACACTTCAGTATTATAGAAATATACGGTGAGTCACATAATTATTCGGACAGATAAGATTTCTGAATATTTACTGACGTAGTCGTGATATAATACGATGATAAATATATAATATTTATTTAACAAACAAAACACAATATGAGCACACTGTTAATTATCTTCAATTATGTTTAATATAATATATTAGTAAAATATTTTCATTAAACAAAACAAACATTGTTTGTGGGTTAAACAAAATTATTCGGACACATGGAAGGAGAGACAGGAAAACACGCTTGAAAAGCAACGAACAGAAATGTCAGTATCTGGTAGGCATCCCTTTCAATTTTAATACCTCGGATAAACGATTTGGCATACTTTCTACCAATTTTCTGGTGTACACTGGCGATATGTTGGCCCATTCATGTTGAAGTCTCTCCTTGAGGTCTGCCTTCGAGGTTATAGGTGTTTTCCTCACTTCTTTTTCCAACTTACACCAGAGGTGCTCAATGACGTTCAAGTCTGGAGACTGCGGTGGAGGATGGAGCACTTTTGGGCAGTTGTACAATAACCATTCTTGTACTACGCGGGAAGTGTGCTTCGGGTCATTATCTTGATAAAACATAAAGTTACAAAGAATGCCCATCATTTCAGCACTAGTCTTTAGATTTGACTTCAGAATGTCAAGGTAAAGGTCTGTTCGATGAAAGCCAATTTACCAACGCCTTGGGCCGACATGCAGCCCCAAACCATTACGTGACCACCCCCGTGCTTCACTGTTGCTTGCAAATTTTTCCCTCGGAGCTCCTCATTTGGTTTACGCCACACTGTTACCCTCCCATCTGACTCACAAATATTGAATTTACTCTCGTCAGTGAAAATTACCCGATTCCACCATGTCTGATCCTTTCCTAAGTGTTCCTTTGCGAACACCAGTCTTTTTGTCCTGTTTGGCTTACTTACAAATGGCTTTCTCCTGGCTACACGGCCATGATAGTTTGCCCTTCTGAGCACTCTTCGTATAGTTTCAGGATGACTATGCTTTCCACACTCCTCAGCTATCTCAGCACACACCAATGGAGCACTCATCTTTGTTGTTTTTTTTAATTTTCCTCAAGATTACTGTCTCTTCTCTGGGGGAAACATTTACTATGTGTCCGAATAACTTTGTGGCACTATTTTTGCAACGGTAGGGATTCATCCTTCGTTATATTGTTGCTGATGTTCGTTTTTTAACCTTTTATTGACCAATTTTGTGCTAAACATGACATTTTTTAAACGAAAATCAACTTCAACGCTGTACACAGATTTCACTCCCTTCCCGCTCATAAACGTTAGAAATTTACTGTGTGTCTGAATAATTATGTGACTCACTGTATACTTAACATGAAGAACATGAAATATTAAAATAAGAGTATTACTAGATGGTCAACTAATCCTGACTGAGCTTTGCTAATTTACATATTTCTTCTGTGCATTTGTGGGTGTAACATACATGTAGTGTTTGGAGAATGGGCTTAGTTTAGTGTTTTTTCCTGCATTTAATGCTAAACCTGGCCTTGCCTTGAATTACAAGAATTCATGAATAATTTTTGTTTTTATTTTTTCCTCTTCCAGTATGCAAAACAGCTTGTGTATGACCTGATAGCAGAGAAAGAAATGCAGGTAAATATTCACTTCAGCACTATTTATTTCGCCTTGTAATGTCTGATGAAAAAGGTATGACTTCTGTTAAAAGTTTTATGTATTGCTTGATTTACCAGCTAGGAATTTTACAGATTATAGAAGTTCGTCACCTATTTTTTTAGTCATTTTTTGTGCACTGCTTGCCTTTGGCATTTTTATGAAACATACTTATGATGTGACATTAAGAATGTATTTTAATGTTATTGAAAGAGCATAAAAAATCACTTGTATAGTAGATCCAGGCCTATTTGTCAATAAATGGATTAGTTCATATTGTTGAAAGGTGTGCCTGGAGGACGTGTATTTTGGGTGCTATGCAGTTATTCTTGTAGGGTAGTTGAAGTACACTTATTTTCACATCCAGATTGTTATAATTTGAATAGGTATAAAGGTTACTTGTATGTTAAGGAAATTTGTGGTTAAATTGTTGCTCTGAAGAATGTAGCTTTATTGCTTAATACTTGTATCATGTGCTATTTTTAAGAATGATGAATAACATGCTTACTTTGTCTATTTCGTTAGCTGCATAAGTAGGAGCAACTTGCATAATTTTTTAAAAAAATTAAGGTGTTGTCCCCAAGTGTGTTACATAGTGGGAACTGTAGTTATGGTTCCCAACTATCCCTTCTCCAATACCTGCATTGGATGTTGGGAGCATGGTTTGCTTTTGTCCTTTGATAGTTTCGTTTCTCATCAGGCCTTTACCCGTGGTCAACGTGGGCCAAACCAAGGATTCAGTGAATACGGAGGTGGTCCCGATTCAGCAGAGGTAGGGGTTATAAGTATTGTTCAGTAATTGCAGCCGTTTCATGTTTTACATTGTTTCTCGGTAATGCAAATCTCCTTACATGCCAGAGTTTCCCACAAGTTTTCTGATGCTGAAGGAAGTTTGTTTTTGTTTTGAAAATTGATTTCCTTCCCATTGAAATTGTGTATTAGCATGTTCAGGCATCTGAAGGAGTGTTGTCTGTGGTGCAGTTTAATGTTCTGGCATTCATTTTGTGCAACACTCCATTCTGCATGTTTATATTCTCTAATTGTATAATTTATTTATTATCTAAGGAAACCCGTGCATGTACATTCAGAAGTTTTTGACTTAGGATTATTATGTGACTATTGATAGGTGCGTGCATGAAGTTAAGGATGCAATGCAACATTCAATTGTTTGCCCATAAACCCTGACAGAGGTTTTTTTTACATATGTATGTATAGCATGTAGAGATGACCAAACACAAAATTTTGTGATAATTTTCTATCCCGAAATTTGATATTTTCATATTCAGATTATACAATTATCTGAAATACCTGAATGTATTGATTCTCTGGACAGTTTGTTATTTATCTGTTTTGGGGCTCTTCGCATATTGTCATATTAATTCTACTGTATAGATTCTCTCAAAGTCCTCTTCTAATCTATCTGTTTATTCATTTTATGGATTCTCAGCAGATTTTTTAAATGTTTACCTTTTTTTTATACTAAAACAAATCTATATCTACATTACTAAGGTCAGTGTAAATGCAGTTTTCCACCGTAACAAAAATGTAAAAGGGTTACAGTTAAGAATGTAACATTGTTTGATGTCCCGATCCTTTACATGGTAATTATTTTCTTAATTCCAGACCATTCTTCCCAGAATAACTTGCTGAACTTGAAAAAGTAAATAGCCATTTGCAGACACAGGTTATCTCAATACTTTGATATCGGGATATCTGATATCCAGATAGCTGTATTATCCAAATTATCTGTTGCATCCGAAATGGATATCAGATATTTTGAAATCTGGATTTTCTATAAACAAGAATCCTCTTGGATAATTTCTTAAGCTCAACAATTTTCAAATACAGTAGATTCTTGATCATATATTTTTAAATCACCTAGAAAACCTTCAAAACTTTTGAGGAAATCAACCTACGGGCGTAACAGCCAAGTCCGGATATATTGAAAATATACCCAGATGCCTGGAAACTTAAAAATCCAGTTGTTTTTGTTTTTTTGGCCAAGATTAAGAAATGGAAAGAAATTTGCACTTTTTCTTGAACCAGCTTCTTAATGGAAGATATTCTACACAAAAATGTTAAAACGTGGTTGAAATGCCACCAAAAGATCTGCAAGTCTAAAATTGTCTAAATTACCTGTAGAAACCCAGGAATTTAGTTTTGTCAAAATAAGTAGGAAACCCTGTTAAGACCTTAACATATGGAAGGTTTTGTTGTATTGACACCATTAGGGAGTAAGGGGAATGTAAAATGGAGAATCCATGTGAATATTTATTGAATGCAACAAATAAGCTATTTCACAACTTCCTCCTTTTTACTTGTTATATTAGTGATATCAGTTTATTTTAAGAAATAGTGTAAGATGTTTTATTTTAAGTGGAATGCTACTTTGCATAAAAGTAACCCTTCCCTCAACATGAAAATACAGTAAATACATGCATGTCATATCTGCAGTTTTATTAGTTCCCATTTTCATTTTGGACTTTTTTTTTGTCAGTCACATGGTCCGAGTGCAATAGTTCATTTAGAATGTGATTGTGAGATGTATGTTTGTACACACACACACTTAACATGCTGTATATGTAAACACGTTAACGGTGAAAAAAAGTTGAATGTACGTAAGAGTAGTTTTGTCATTTTGCATTGTTTTATGTATTCATATGGAGCTGCCTCTGGGGCAGTTCTGATCTGAGTATGCGAGTGCCCTCCGTAAATTTCATCTTAATCATTCATTCTCGTTATTCTAGTTAGCCAAAAGTTGCTTAAAAGCAATGCTAAACATGGCAGGAATGCACCTTGTACCCTTTGAACTCTCCAATAATAAACGTTTGGGTGTATTCTCACATTGTGTTTGTCAAAAACAAATGTGTGTCCCCAGAATGTTTTCGTGTATGTGCACATCTCGATGTACATCTGTGAGTTTACTCCTGAAGAACTGAAAGAGGCTCATTCATACCAGAGATTGGGATACCATGGTAGCTTGGGTACCAATTAGCCTGAGCATAAGTGGACTTCAAAGTAGGACTCCTGAAGGTGTTATGTCCCTAAAGTAAGCAATATTTCATAATGATACCTTTAAAATGGAGAAATCATGCCATCTTTGTCTTTGAAAGACATGCACCATTTAAAATATTTTGTTTGTATTTTTTTTAAATTTTACAAACAAATCTCAATGATTTGCAATTACAGTGGAAGACTGATTTTTCCAGATTTTAAATTTCTCCACATTGTTTTACTTTCAAGGTCCCAAAAAAAGGTGACATTTTAAAAAAAACTTCCTTATATATTACATGTTCCTACATGCTAAGTTCTTTAGTGTGTCCCCTGAAAAACACAAGGTTGCCCTGTAGTAGGATAGCAATTTGTACTTGTACATGTAAGATTTTTTTCTTTTCATTTAAAGATTAAGATTACTATTTTCAGATTTACATGTTTGTCTTGTTAGCAGTAGCATGTTAAAATGTGATATACAGTGGAACCTCAATTTTTAAGTTTTTCAAGGGACCAAGCTGGGAAATCAAAATGCAGGGAAATGTAAAATCAAGGAAAGTTTTAAAACATTTTGTTATGTTGGGGAGTGTGAAACCGGAAACGTAAAATTGGGGTTCCACTATATATATATACACATTGGAACTTTGAATTTATGTTCCCAGATTTTACATTTTCATGCATTATACATTCAACCTTGATGGTCCCAACATGCAAAATGTTATATAATTTTTCTGCATTTCAAGTTTTTCCACCCTGGTCCCCTGAAAAATGTAAAATCGATGTTCCACTCTATTAGGTATTGCTATTCTTCCAAATAATATGTGGTAGAGTACTCTACCAGATTATTATATTTTCTTGTTATGCAATTTTTAACTAACTAACTAACTAACTCTCTAGCCTTCTTAAACCCGAAGGTTCATGGCTGCAGCAACACAGGCCTTCCATCTTTCCCTATCTTGAGCAAGTTCTATATATTCTTTTCCATCCCTACCGATTTCCCTTAGGTCCATCTCAACGTTGTCCCTCCATCTTCGTCTTGGCCTTCCTACAGGTCTCTTACCATCAGGTTTCCCAACAAGAATCCTGTAAACTCCTCTTTCCTCTCCCATTCGTGCCACATGACCTGCCCACCTAAGTCTTCTTGATTTAATTATTCTGATAATATCTGGACATGAATACAAATTGTGTAGTTCTAAATTATGTAACCTTCTCCACTCACCTGTCTCCTCATCCCTTTTAGGTCCAAAGATTTTCCTAAGGATCTTATTTTCAAATACTCTCAATTTATGTTCTTCTTTCAATGTAAGGGACCAAGTTTCACACCCATATAATACTACAGGCAAAATTACGGTTTTGTATATTTTAACTTTTAATTTCTTAGATATTAAACGAGAAGACAAAAGTTTATGAAGAGAGAAGTAACATGCATTGCCTGAATTGAGCCTACTTTTTATTTCCTCATTAATATAATTTTCATTTGTTAATATTACTCCTAAGTATTTAAATTTGGAAACTGGTTCAAACGAGTTGTTATCAATAATTAGATTTTGATTATTACCTAACACTTGGTTTCGGCCTGTAAGCATATATTTAGTTTTCTCTTTGTTAACTTCCAAACCTATCTCTTTAGCAGTTTTGAAAAATATTTTAGCATTATTTTTAATTGTATTCACATCATCCCCCAGTAAGTCTACATCATCTGCATATGCTAACAACTGAGTCACACCATTTAATTTTAGTCCTTCGTTAGTTTCTTTTACCTTCCTAACAGCATATTCTAAGGCAAAATTAAAGAGCAATGGAGATAATGCATCTCCTTGTTTTAACCCATCATGAATTGTAAATTTGTCAGACATATTAATACCCACACGAATTTTACTTTCTGTTTCACTGGTGCATATTTTTATCATACTAACAAGCTTCTTAGGTATTCCAAACTCTACTAATATATTATATAATTTATCTCTCTTGACCGAATCATATGCTTTTTTGAAATCAATGAATAGCTGATGGACATTTTGATTATATTCCCACTTTTTTTCAAGTGTCTGTCTGATGTGAAAAATTTGATCTGTAGTTGATCTGTTACGTTTAAATCCACATTGATAATCACCTATAATTTCATTAGCATATGGGGTAAGTCTTGCTAAAAGAATGTTAGATAATATTTTATATGTTGTTGAGAGTAGAGAAATTCCACGGTAATTATTGCAGTTCATTTTATCACCTTTTTTAAACACAGGAACAATTATGGATTCTTTCCACTGTTGAGGGATTTCTTCTTTATTCCATATTAAACAAATTAATTTATGAATTTGACATATTAATGAATTTCCACCATATTTAATTAACTCAGCTGGTATTAAATCAATGCCAGGTGCTTTGTTATTCTTTAGCCTTTTAATTGCATCTTTAACTTCAGTCAAGTTAGGTTCTGGAACTAAAGGTTCTGCTGTGTGGACTTCATTTACTTCTGATTTATCTCCTACATGGACATTTAAAAGATCATTAAAGTAGTTCTTCCATCTATTTAGAATATCGCTTGGGTCAGCTAGAAAATCACCGTCTTTATCTTTTATCAAGTTTACTTTAGGTTGCCACCCCTTTCTAAACTCATTTACACCTTTATATAAATCTCTGATATTTTTATTTTTGCTGTTTGTTTCAATTTCGTTAATTTTGCTTTTCAAGTAATCTCTTTTTTTTACTTCTAAACGTGCGGTTAACTTCTCGCTTTATTCTATTATAATTGTTTAGATTTGTATCATCAGAGTTATTTAACCACCTAAGTCTAGCCTGATTTCTTATTTCTATTAGATTATGACATTCACTATCAAACCATTTCTTACTTTTTCTCGGTTTATGGTATCCTATACTTTCTTTAGCTGCTGATTCTATTGCATTACGTATGTGCTCCCAATTCTTATTTACGTCTGTTTCATTTATATTTTCATCATCATTTAAATCCTGCAAAACATCAAATCTATTTGACAGTTTAATTTGGTAATCTTTCTTAATTCTTTCATCAGTAAACTTTTCTGTGTCAAATTTTAGAACTTTTAGATTTTGTTGCTTATGATTTATCACTGAGAGTCTTTCTCTTAATTTAGCAATTACTAAATAATGGTCACTGGCACAGTCAGCACCTCTATGTGTACGAACGTCAATTATACTAGTATGCCTTCTCTTATCAATGAGAATATGATCTATCTGATTATGAGTTTTACCATCTGGAGAAGACGAGGTATATTTATGGATATCTTTATGTTTAAAAGTGGTACTTTTCACAATTAAATTCTTTGAGGTTGCAAAAGTAATCAATCTTATACCATTATCATTACTTAATTCATGAAGACTTTCTTTACCAATCGTGGGTTTAAATGTATCTTCTTTGCCAATCTGTGCATTACAGTCACCTAACAGAATTTTCATATCATACTGAGAAGATTTATCAAAGACCTGTTCTAACTCTGTATAAAAATCATCTTTAGTATTATCATCTTTATCTTCCGTTGGTGCATGTATGTTTATTAAAATAATTTTACACCACCTACCCTGTAAAACTGCATATGATATCCTATCATTAATAAATTCTACTGTTTTAAGAGCCGAGATAATTCTATTATTTATGAAAAAGCCTGTTCCAAAATTATGATTTTCAGTACCACCATAAAAAAAGTATAATTTTTAGTTTTACAATTCCCTTCTCCTGGCCACCTAACTTCCTGGACAGCTACTACATCTAATTTATACCTAACTATCTCATTAACTGTACACTGAAATGCCCCAGGCCGGTAAAGGCTCAGAACATTCCAGGTGCCTAATTTAATATCCTTATTCCTAACGTAGATCTTATTCTTAGTCCAGGGACCTCCCAAAGTAGTCCCCACCCGGAGATCCGAACGGGGGACTATTTTACCTCCGGAATATTTTACCTTGGGAACATCCATGGCCTTATAATGCTGATTCTTGACATGGCTTTTTACAGTGCAGAGTTGTCAGCTCTACGCCTAACCCCCAATATGAATGGAGGAACTACTACACAAGACAAATACAAACATATTAGACAGCACAATTACTACACAAGATGAACACAAACACATTAGACAGCACAACTAATACACAAAACATACACAAACACACACACACACACACACACACACACATACACACATACGTGTAAGGATGATATAGATGATGGTGATCATCCAAACTAAAGCATATTCAGTGGAATGTTTTTTGTAACGTTGATGCAACGTTATCACAACGTTGTTCCCCTACATACAACATTCATCATAAACTCAGTGGAGTTTGTCACATCATGTGACAAACTCCACTGAATTCATCAAGATGCTGCAGCAGATCAGAACATCATCAGATGACATCTTAGTCAGCTTTGACGTAGTGTCACTCTTCACCAAAGTGCCACTTCAAGAGTCACTGGAGTTACTAGAGAGAGGACAGATATAGAAATTGGCAGAACAGAAAAGAGGAGAGAGAGACAGAAACAGGCAGACAGAAAGATATAGAAAGGGATAGATGGGAAAGAAAGAGATAGAGAGAGAGAGAAAGCGACCAGGACAAACGAATACGGAGGGAGAGAGATAGAGATAGAAAAATAGAGGGAGAAAGACAGAGGAAAAGAGATAGAAAGGAACAGACAGAAAAGAGAGAGAGAGAGAGAGATAGAAAGATATAGAATGGGATAGAGAAAGGTCTTAAAGTACCGGACATCCGACAGTACCGGAATTTTGGTTAACTCACATTTTGAATTCATTATTGTAATAATAATTTGCTAATGCGTATAATTTAATTCATAAATATATTTTTTCTAAACATATAAATATCGTGGCTGTTCAATGGTTCTGGTATAAGGAAATAAAGGAAATTTGAAAAATATTTATAATTTGCGATACTCAGAACTATCCGAATACTTCTTAACAACATCGGTGGTTTGGTGCCAAAAATGGGAAATGGGAGGGGGCAATGACAGTTATTTTGTCATTGTAGACAAACATTAAGACACTATTGTACGGGGGCAAAAGTGAAACAAAATGGTCGCTGGAACCGCACTCAGGTCCTCTCAAATAGCCGACACTGTACGTATATATATATAGAGTATCTGCCCCCCCCCCCCCCAATAAACAAATCCTGGCTACGGGCCTGATTCCTATTTCAAACTCAGAGTAGGTATTACTAATTGGTATTGAGAGCTGTTGGACTTCTGAACTTATACAGGGTGTTTCTGTGACAGCGCCACAGACCTGCATTTATCACATTTTTAGATTTATTTTTTAAAATTTTTGTGGCCTTTTTCAGGCAGTACTTCCCCAGTGGAGACACAAGGCTGTACCTCCTTCCTAAATCCAAGCCTGACTACAGGGTAGAATTGAGAATGCAGAAGGTGACATTAGCATTGCTACAAGTTGACCATGCTGTGATTTTATTCCAATGTTGTTCTTGTTCAAGTTTTGTTATTAGCAAAGTTTTATACTTTAGTGTCATTACGAGAGTAATGCAAAACATTTAGGTGTTACGGCTGACAACTTAGTCTCCAAAACGTAATTTTAAAGCAAATTCTTGTGCCTTTCAGTCAACATAACATTTTGAAAACCTATGGATTACGTTTCAATGTTTGTATATGAGGAACACAAATTGATTGGTCCAGGCTAAGACATCATTTGTGGGTTTTCACTCATAAAATTCACTTACAATCATAGTCACAAATAAGCTAGCAAAGTATAAAGTCAATTTCTTACTCCCTCCCTATTCTGACGAAACAACTGCGAAGAATTCAGCCGAAAATATGCATTAAATTCATATCGGTTTGAATTGCGACATTTTGTGGAGGCGAGCTTCTCTATGTGGACATCAACGGCTTATTCCATGCTCGCCTTCGTTAAATTTTGAAAAATTAGGTTCCGTTTGCTGTTTTGGTATCAGCCCCTTCTTTGAAAAGTGTTGTTGCAGGTAATGATTTTAGATCCACAGGACCACCAGAAGAGAGATATTCTATTAAAGCATTGTTACTAAAAATGTAGAATTTGTGGACCAAAATATAAAAGCACCATAATTGTATGGCAACGTTCCACAAAAGGTGACAATGAGGTAGTACGTACAAATACAGAAAATTCTTTTTGGGATTTACATTTACAAAGTGTAAATTTTACATGTTCTACACAAAACATGAAATAATCTAGAAACGTAGATACTAAGATTGCAAATCTATTCATTACCCTAACGAAAAAATAAAATTGTTTGACATTTTTGGTTATATGGTGTTGGTTTGATTTGATTTTGTTTTTTAAGTCCACTTTATGTACAGTAAGGCTATTCGGGACTGGACCTACAGTATAAAGTGGGATCCGAACCACTTATGCCTCTACCGGGTATCGAATCCGGGAACCCTTGATTACAAGGCGAAGACGCTACCATTCCGCCATCGGAGAGGCTTACATGGTGTTGGGCACTTATGCTTTTGTTACCAATATGCATTAGTTAGAGAATATGGTCTAAAAACAGTTCTAAATTCCAGGATTAAATTCAGTCATCACGACAGAAATCAGTGTTTCCAATACAATATGTTACACATACGAGTACTAGGGGGGGGGGGGGGTCTTCCCGAAAAATTATTTCGAATATAATTTTGTCTCTCCGTTTCAGGTTTTATTACACCAATGTGCAAATAACAGAATTTTGTATATTTTTTAATTTTACTTCCCTTTCCATATTTTTAGGCTCATCGCGACACAAACGATAAAAAAATCGCATGCACGTTTTAATATTTGGCTGTTTACAAGTGACCAATCTCTTCACTAACGTTTGTTTGCTTAACACAAAGCATTTTCATGCATGTGCGCAAATGAACCATTGCAAATTAGAATTAATGCCACTCGTACAATCCTTTCCGCATACGACTACCTACAAATAAACATACACTAATGTGGTTTAGAAATCTTCCCAGCGCATACTGTGAGTAAAGCATTTTAGGGGATTGCAGATAATGCACTGCGGATGTGCACAGTAGGAAGGAAAGGATATACTTACGTTGCAACACCTAGCGATGGGCTGAGAGGAGTTAGGTCAAGGGTTATCATATTATCCCTCGCGATGCCCCTAAGATTGATAATGTACTGTGAAATGAAAACTACGGAAAGCACTTCATGGGACTGTGATCCACCCAAAACATGGCTGTTACGCCAATTAAAGAAAACAGCTATTGCGATTTATCCGTGATTAAACCAAGTATACGAATACCGGTGTTGAAGTTAAGAAGATTGCCTAATACCTGTCTGCTACTTTAACGTGCATTTCATTAGTTAGCACGCACCACGTGACCGTACACCACAAATTACACCGGTCCAGAAGGTAGTTTTAAATGTCAATTAATGCATACCCATGCCAAACAAAGTGCTTATGTGCAGAAAGATTTTTTTTTTTACTATAACATGTCTGCTATTTGCTCTGGTGATGGACAACAAAAAACCAGTTTCATCAAAACTTTAAAAATTATTATTATAGTGGTGTTTTGCTGGGCTTTTGTGTGTAGAGCACTTAAAATAGGTGGTGTAGCATTTCATTTGTCATAGTCTATTGATAGCACATTTTCTAATTAGTTCTTTTTTTGAGGTGAAATGTTTGGATCTCCTACAAAGTTCGTTCACAAAGGTCTGTTACTAACATTCCACTGACTGCTTCTGTAGTGCTTTTCAAAACACAGGCATCATTGGCATCTTGTAACACTGCATGATCTGTAGGAGACTGGACCACTGCTTTCATGCCACTGATCTGAAACTCATCATATCTCCCGAGTGCATGGTAATCCGAAACAAACTCTTTTAACACCACTGGAATTGCCCATCAGCATTATTTCTCTGCCTTGTGACTGTAGTTGGGCAAAAAGAGAAAAAGAGGGGCTTACAGAAACCCAAATCGGACACAAATAACCACCTATGGATCAAAAGAACCACTCATACTAAACTCCTTTTATATATATTTATACAGCACCATACTTACGTGTGTATAATGCGCACCCTGCTTTTGGATAGGGACCCTGCTTTTGGATAGGGAAAAGCAACAATTATCCCATATATAATGCGCAGTACAATTCAGGTTCAAGAATGGCTTCCTTAGTTTTAGGTTGTAAATCTGTTGCTATACCGATGAAGAGCAATGGACATCATACCTATTCAAGGAGTCACCTGTTTCTATGTGGACCAAGAGGAGAATATACTCTTGTGCATACAATGAGCCGCCAACTCATGCTCCCCCCCTCTCCCTCCACTGTGTTTAGCACCCCAAGACTCACTTCTGGAACCACATTGTTTATTGGGTAGTAGAAGAAAGAAAGATCAAAATTATGTTATGGATTTGCAACGGTCAGGAAGTTATTTTCTATTTGTCATTCAATAAATACCATTGTGATACACATCCTGCATGATGCGAGGTGCGTGCACAAAATCCGCCAAAATTGCACCGCTTTTCTCGGTGTTACAAAACATGGTCGTTACAATGTGAAAAATCATGGGAAATGGCCAGACTTGTATGGTTTTTAAAATTATAATTAATTGCTCAAGAAACCAAACCTGGTAATTTGTATTTGCACCTGTTAATATATACATGTTATATGCAGTGACATAGTGAAAACATGTGTAATTCCATGGGGCTGTCCAAATTCACAGTTTTTGGGCGCAAACATTTTGGAAATAAGTGCGCATTATACATGAGTAAATATGGTAAATAAATTTCCTTTTTTACCCTACCCCTTGCCCCTTTCATCATCCCTTAATATTTGGATTGTGGAAAGGGAATAACTAAAAAAAAAAGCATTCAGTAACAATTGGCTATTCCCTAACTAGTTTGCCCCACCTTACCCATAAATGAACATGCTTTGTTAAATAACATGAAAAGATGTTATCTGTATTAATAATGTGTTGCTTTTGTGTGATAAGGTTCCTGTCCCACGGGCAGCGGTGGGTGTTGTCATTGGAAAGGGTGGTGACATGATTAAGAAGATACAGACTGAGACAGGAGCGTGGGTGCAGTTCCAGCAAGATTGTGACAATGGCCCTGGGGACAGGAGGTGTCTCTTAACAAGGCAGCCAGACCAAATAGAACAGGCTAGGAGACGGATTGAAGACCTCATCGACAGTGTGTTGGTAAGCAGTTACACACCTCCTGCAACCATTGCGAATGAAAGCAGATGGTCTTCATTCTTGGGAGGGCAACAGTAGTGTCGGGGAGACCTTATTGTGTGTGCCACAAATTCAGAATTCACATGACAAAAAAGAAAAGGAAATAAAGTGAGACATGCTTGTTGCCTCGGATGACACGATGGCTTCGAAATTTTGCTTCATGCCCAAAAGTCAGTGGAATGTTTCAGAGCTTTTTCATTTTGTTTCGGTATTGTCATCTGGAATCCAGAATGTCTGCCAATGATTTTGGGAATGTGGTGAGGCAGTCCCTGAAATTTGATGTGGACGTACCTGGGGGAAGGGGGTAAACTTTTAGTTTGCCGCATTACCAGTTTCTTTTCGTCTTTCTCCCTCCTTGCACAAAGATGGTTGTCTTCAACTCCACAGTTTAAGTGGTGCTGATATTTCAGTCTGAAATGTGTAGCCAGAAACTAAGTGAAGAATGGATTTTGGATCATGCTTCTGGTAAAGTGCTTCTGAGAATGGAAGGTAAGACAGTGGCTACTACTTCATTCCTGTAAGCGTGCAAAACTGTTTTTGATCATTATCTTATAGTGTTAAAGCTAGAATTAGCACTATAGTTATATTCTCCTATAACAACATACGTTAAGTAATAGACAATTACTAAAGCAAGCAAGCATGTCGTTCGTTATTATTGAAATAGCACATGATAGAGAGGTCGTAAAATATCATATAAATGCTTATTCTGAAGATCCAGGTAATGGAATAGTGGCATAAGTCTGGATATTATATATAATAAACTGAAGCTCAAGTAGTGTGTGGGCGCATGCACATGCATGTGTATGGCACAGAGGGGTGCGATATAATATGTTGGGAGTAAATTGAGTAAATAGATATACACATTATGATGTATCTTAGTATACATGTTATAGATTTTTTTTTTAGTCCTTAAGTTAAAATAATGTAGGCTACTAATGTACCTGTGATTTATATCTAGTAAATAATTTTGCAGTGAAATACAGTGTTGAAGCAAAAGTAATCACATGGTAAATACATCATTACCACTATGTGATTATTTGATCAGCTTGGTTGTATTAAAGACTTCTTGAAACTGATGCATGCCAGCTTTCAGTATTAAAATAATAATTTATTAACTTAAGGAGATTACAATTGAAGCAAACTGTATAAATCAGGGATTTTTGTTTTCTTCATTATTGTTGTAACAATTACAAAGTTTTTCTGTTGTGTGCTGTACCACAAAGCTGTTTTTTTAACAATGGTTGCAAAAGTAGAGCTTTATCATTAATATACCGGTTGAAAATATAAAATGAAACAATTTAAAAAAAGTATGCACTAAACTGATTTCCTCTTTTTTATCTTTATACATGTGAAAAATGTGATTTAGGCAAGAATGCCTAACCTGTGAAAGCCTCTTGGTAAAAAATGAGTAATGATGTATGCAGTTCTAGCTTTCTTAAGAGATAATGTGACATAAGATCATGATTGCAACATTGTCTTTATCGCAATAAATGCATTTGCACAAACATTGAACACCACTTTTAAATTATCTTGGAAAAAATTCAGGTGGGCATTGTTTGTTGTATATGTATTTCTTCACAACCTTCTTAGGCCTTGGAGAGAAGCGGTGTGGAAGGACTAATTTCTTCATCTCCGGATCATAAAGATATGCCCAAATTTCATAAGGTCACCAGATCAGGAGAGAACTTTTCATGATTGGCTACAAGCTCGTCCAACAGATTAGAGCAGATATTCACTCTTATCCACTTTATTTTGGGTGTCGACTGGTACCAACTTTGCAAACACTTTACAATCTTCTGTCACCTTCTGCATCTCATTGAGACCACAGTCCAGTTGTGCACAAAGCTCTAGAATTCACATGACACTTATCTTCTCCCCTGGCTTATTCATGGCTTCCATTATCCTTCTGTTAATGTTTGTACAAAAACATCCTCTGCACCTTGTGAGATGCTGTACTAAACTTGTCTAGTCTGGTGTGCACTGTAATACTGGGTAAATTACAAGAGTGCTATTCGGAAATCAAACTTCCCGAGAGGCATGAAATAAGGAAAACATATATTTGTTATACATGAAAGTTGCACATGTGAACTATTTTACAACATAATTGCCATCTAAATTCATCAGGCATTTGTCAGTGAACGCACTTTCTTCTGTATACCCTCGTTGCCACCAGGGAATCTGCCATTCTCAAACACCATCCATCAGCTCCTAATTTTGGTACCCATCTTGCACAAAACTTGATAACCCAGCCTCACAGGCTGTCTCATAGAGGGGGTTGCCCAATTTCAGGAAATTCTTGACTCTTTGTGTACTGTATATTGTGAAGTGGCAGTATTCGTAAACCATGTTATCCACTCATTCAAGGTCATCCAGCACAACAGACTGTCTTCCTTGTCCTCCTTAATCACACACATGAGTTCTTCCCTCTTGAAATTTCCGGCACCATTTCCTGACACAACCTTCACTCATGACTTTCTCTCCATGCATGACACTCATTCTACAAATGATTTCAAGCTTCCAGCTGCGCTATGGGCTTGCACCTGCAAAACCATATTACATCATTAACCTCGCGGGAGCATCTATTGTACCAGCAATGGTTTTCTGCCCACTACACACCAAGCCTAAAAACACTGTGACCAACCACTTGACATGCCGTGAGTCAACACGTGACAGCTTATTTCTGTTCATGCACCTTCATCAGACATTTTTACAATATTATAACTGCAACATTCATGAAACTAAGAATAAATGTCTGATGGAGGAAGTATGTGTTCTTCCGAAAGGTTGTAAAATTTTGGGTTTATAACCTTGTACGAACCATAAACTACAGGAGAAATAATTCTACAATACAAGCAACAGCAATACGTATATGAACGTATTTTTCGGCCGATTTTCCTGGGAAAAGGGTCATTACTTGGAGAGGGTCGTTATATTTGGGGACGTAGAATCGAGACTTGACTGTAATTGACATTCATAGATTATCGGTTTTTTGTTTTTGCAGGATGACAGGAGTCCTAGAACTGCAAAGTTACTTTGATAATCTTTAGATACTTCTTAGAGAAAAAAAAACAATTAAAATCTTGCGTTGTTGCTTCGAAGGACATTTCCGAAATGAGTTTGTTGAATGTAGTAACAATATTTGACATTCCAGTATGTCATATCTTTATATGCATATAAATTAGGGATTGGACGGATTAATCGGTATGGGCCGATATAGGCATATCGGTGTATCAATTTATCGATAAATTACCGATTATTTTACCGATCCGATATATCGATTATTATCTGATAATTTAGTGCAAAATTTTGCCATTTTGTTGTAATTTTTATGGATAATATCCATGCCCTACTTTCCAAAAAAGTAAATGTCTAAATATGCAATTTATCTTGCACTGCAGTCACCTTGAAACACACACTTATCAAAGAGGTCAGTGAACCTTTCAGGTTCTTCAGGGACAATTTCTAATTTTATATCGGATCGGTAGAATATCGGTATCGGTAAATTTTATATCTGTACTTTACCGGTATCTGCCAAAATTTCATATCAACCCATCCCTAATATAAATAAACAAAAAAGAGAAAACTATTTGTATATTTGCCATGTGGTTCTTGTTTTGTTCCAAACCAGCCATCCTGAAATGGTTAAATTTGTTTGAATGTAACCCTGAACCTAAATAGAAATCACTCCATGGTCCTCTATGTTGGTGCCATTTTCTTGCTTCGGCATGGGGTCAAAAACACATGTAAAGTTGTCTGGCTGTTATCACAAATTGGATGTTTTTGTAAAATTTTCCCAGAGACATGTACAATATTTGCGAATTATGTTCACTAATAACTGTTAACGATATTCTTTCCAGCGCAGGGACAATGAGATGGGAAGAGGACGAGGTCGAGGTGGCCCTCCACCACCTTTTGATAGAATGGGTCGCGGAGGACCAGGGGGCGAGTATGGTCCCGGACCAGGAGGGCCCGGTGGTTGGGACAGAAGACCAGGAGGAATGCAGCCACCCAACCAAATGGGTGACAAGCAAGAAGTTACTTTCACTGAACCTGCAGCCAAGTGTGGAATAATAATTGGTAGAGGTGTGTAGATACAAATATTTAAAATATGCTGTTGCCTATTTCATACATGTTTGCAAAACATCAAAAAATACAGTATTTCAGAGAGGCTTATGATTGGTTCTGAACCTTTGGCCATTTTTGTGCATTCTTATGATTGGTTCTGAACCTTTGACCATTTTTGTGCATTAATGCCAATGTATAGAACTGAAAAAATTGTACTGTTATCATTTCTGGTCCCATTGAAAGGAAGGAGGGGGGGTTCGTGCGGCATTAGTTCTTTACTAACAATTCCAGCCATCCTCCATGAATGAAATGCATAGGAATATTGGGCATCACTTATGCTACAATTTGGTTATTGATTGGTAAGTCTGTAATGTATTGGTAAACCCATTGCTGTAATATATCTATAAATAGGCTATAATGTAGCACAAATTTGCCATTTAATTATTTTTATGAATAAAAGTATATTTAATATACCTGTTCTTGTAAGTACCGTATTTATAAGTTAATTACATGCAATTCCAGAAAAGTTCACATTGTACATGCACAAACACGGTTAATACTGAAAAAAAAAAGTTGTTCAGAGACTAAAATATAGTACCCTTACAGTGATCCACATATTTCTGATTTTGTTTTTTTGGCCAAATTTCACCAAAATTGTTGTTCTTAATGTGCATCATGAGATATTGAAAATTATTAAAAAATAGTTTTTCTTGTATGTATGCATTGCTTGGATTGTAGAATTATTTTCCTGTAGTTTACGGTTATTACAAGCATAAGAAAACAGTTTTTCGTTGTGACATTTCAGATGTGATCAAAATATTTTTTTTATCTGAAATAAAAATAAAACAGACTGCTTCTTTTCACAGTTAGGTTGCTATATTACAACAATGTAACATTGACAACATCCATTATATAACGGATTCTTTTTGTTGAAAAAATTGCTAACCATTGTTATAACTGTATCTTTAGTCAATATTAAAATAAATGATTAAGGGAGCGTGTGTTCTCCTGAGCAACTAAAAATTGTTTTCTTACGCTTGTAATGACCATAAACTACAGGAAAATAATTATTAAAAAATGTATTAGGATCATGCCAATAGGGGTGTTGGGTTGAAGCCCAATGTGAAAATGGGATAAATAAATATGCCCACATGCCAATAGGGGTGTTGGGTTGAAGCCAATGTGAAAATGAGATAAATAAATAATATGCCCACATTAGGGGATTATGGATTGTTACCAACAATGTTATTGGTCTTTGTGCAGCATCATGTAGACAATTAGAGAAATACTTGGAAAGAAGTAGCAGGCTCCAAATTAAAAATGAAAAGGGCACTTGGGAAGCCCTGGCCTTTAGGAGGCTACTACTGCATGGAGTTTCATTTTAGTTTAGTTTAAGTGTTTAGATGAAATTGTTGAACAAATATTGATGCAGAATCATAGTTAGATCAGTCAATAGTGGAGAGATCTATAATCTGTATGAAGAAAGTATCAAGCATTTCCACCTGTGACTTAGTCATCTAGTAGGACACTAGTAAGTGTCTTGCCTGCAGGAAGGCTATATCAGGGTACTGAACTTCTAAAGTTAGTCAACTAAATTTAAGAACTTTTCAGTTTCACTGAAATGTCACTACATTATATCCACAGTAAGACTGAAGCAGATTAATCAGGACAATATTGATCAGTCTTTATCAAAAATTTCTGTAATCTGAAACTTTCTCACATAAATGTGGTTTTATTTCTCCGGTATAAAACTAAAATTGGCCTACATTTTATGATTTTCTAAATAATGGATCTCATTTGTAGGACAAACTTCCACCAGAGTAAGTAATTACACATTTGAGTTAACTAATAATTGTGGATTGTATTTTGGTGTGTATATTATATTCTGCTTACTATTCCTCCATTAGGTGGTGAAACAATTAAGCAAATCAACCCACAAACAGGTGCACACTGTGAGCTGGACCGAAGGCCACCACCCAATCCTAACGAGAAAGTGTTTGTCATTCGAGGTGCTCCAGACCAGATAGAACATGCAAAGAGGCTCATTACAGAGAAGATAGGAATGGTAACTATTGAAATCTGTTGCATGCACACACAACATTCCCCCAATCTTGAAACTAGCACACTATTGGCTGAGAAAATGCCTTGGTATTTGTAAAGCGAGATAAATTATAAGTTCATGGTGTGGTGCAGTAATATCTTTCAGGATATTATATTAAAAATTGCTTTGGTTTTGAATGTTTTTTCTTATTCTTGTGATATAAATTTCAATCTCTGCTTTTGTTAACATAAATTATGGTCTAATCCATGTTGAGGAAGGCACCAAATCTAAATTAATGTTGCAAGAGTAAGAACAATATTTGTATTAAAATATATAGTCAAATGTAGCTGGAGTAGTTGTTTATGAGTAGTAAGTATAGTTACAATTCTAAAATAACAATTTCTTAATCATATTGTAGCAGTTGTTTGGATAACTTTCCAAACACACCAACATAAAGCTTTACATATTACGATCCATATTCCAGTTTCTTTGCACAGACTATTACATGATAACAGTTTTTTTTCCTTCCTCTAGAGCAGTTTCCTAATAGTTATTATTTTATATTATTTATTGTTTTATTCCTAGTGTAACAATTTTGAAATGTTTTGCATTATATTTTAATTATGGCTGAGCCTATATCCATAAAAATGCCAAAACTCTTAGATTCCTTCTGATACTGAGTCTTGAAAATGTAACAGATATTATTGTGTATATATTGCATTCCAATTATATGCATCAACTTGCTTTAAAATATTCAAGAAGTAGCATCAAAATATTAAAATACCCAGTATGTAAACAAAAAAAATGCATTTTTCTCCTCAATGTTGGTGCAAAATAAATGAAAGCTTCAAATTTTGCACAATTTCAAGGATAATAAGACTGAAAATGCTGTGCAGACATTGGAAAAGACACAAATGCCAGGCATCAGTATATAAGTTGCAACGGATACTTTCCTCCTCCTTACCTATGCACTGGCATTGATATTGGCTCATCCCCAACTGCTAATTCTTGTAAAGGCATAAACATCTATTCATATGTTCTCCATAATGTTTTGTGCTTATTGTAAGAAGAGAACTGATTTTGTAACCTTTTTTTTATTACACATATTTTTGTTTCACAAGATACTATGTCAAAACATAGTGAAGATGAATTTTGTCACTACTTTAATAACATGTGTAACGTGTAAAAATTACTTAAATTTTACTCATTATAAGAAGGTAAAATAGCCTTCAGCAATACTAAAGATTCCAGAGGTATGCCAATTATGTATTTGTTACCAGTTCCTATGGGAGCATGAACAGGCTGCTAAATTGAAGCAGAATGTGTATTTTCAGTCCCAGCCGGGGCCTGCCCCACCTCCGACGCAGTATCCTATTGGTCAGGGTCCTGGACCTGGTGGGTAAGTATCAAGACAGTCAATGTTGTTACTTTGAAATTTACGACAGAGACTGAAGTTTCACCACACTTTAAAAACCACAGCACATGGAAGTGGTGAATTGTTAGTTTTAATTAATTTTAATTAAAGGGGGGGGAGAGTGCTGTGGTTTTTTAAGTGTGGTGTAAGTTTAGTCTCTGTCAAGGTATGAACAGTATTGAAATAGAAATTTGTTGCCTCTTTTTTTTAAAGTGCATCCACGCTCGTCAGAAGGGGGTGATATTTTCTTTTGAGCAAGTTTTCCATGTCTTAACAACAGTAGAATATTGCCAGTGTTGTCATAATATTATGCCAGGGATCCTAGGTTGGCCGTGTGTTTGTGTCCTTTTATCAGTTAATTTCAAAACAACACCATTGTTAGGTTTTCTTTTACGAGAACTATCAATAGGATCCTCTTGTCATCGAAATTTTGAAAGGCATTGAAGTCTCTTTAAATATTTGATATTCAGCCAATATTCATTCATGCATTGGAAATCAATTTGTCACATCCTAAGGTACATGTCAAATACTTTACACAGTTTATACTTCCATAGTGAAGTCTAATGCAATGACAGTTTTAACAATAATATAGAATAGGATTGAACTGATCTTATTACAGAAGAACTTTCAGGCATTCTGAGCTTTCACGATCGCAAATGAGCTCTGTAACACTTCCATGGTGCCTAATTATTCTGGAAATCGTTGCTTTTTTTGTGTGTGTAAACACTGAATTTTGTGATTACATAGCATGTATTTTCCTATTCTGATGTAATTCTTGAATATTTTAAAACAAACCTCCCTGTAAATTGAGACACATAATTGGATTGGAATACTTGCACACTAATATCAATCAATATTTAAACAACTTTTTAAGTTTTACAATTTCTAAGTACAGTAAAACCTCGATTTTTACATTTTATATTTTTTTTTACATTTACTGAAAAAAAGGTGGGAAAATGTAAAATCGATGACAATTTTGTAACATTTTGTTATGTTGGGACCATCAAGATTCAATGTATAATGCGGGAAAATGTAAATTAAGGTTCAACTGTATCAGCAGGAATCTCTAAGAGTATTGACATTAGTTGAGAGTAGTATCGGATCAGCCGATAGAACCATTGATTCACTGATATTCCAAATGTACGCGCCATACTTAATTTGAAATAATTATTTTCTGTAGAGCGGTCAGCAGCCTGCGGCTGGTCAAGCTCCACAGCAACCTGTTGCTCCAGCCGCTGGACAACATCAAGGTCAGATGCCTGCTCAACCCTACCAGCCATATGGTTATGGTAGTTACTATGGTGGACAACCACCTCAGAATCAACCATACAATTATCCTGGTTACGGTGGCTACGCTCAGCCTCCACAGGGTCCGGAGAATCAATGAACTCGTCGCTCAAAGATCGACATTTGTATTGTAAGTAAATATAAAATATCTTATTGAGTTTTGCTAGTATAACACTAGATTGCTGGAATGGAGGTGTTATGTATTACTTTGGAAAATAGGCACCATTAATAGTAAGAATTTTGGAATCAACAAAGCAGACATTTTTTGAAATGTCATCACATGCATAGCAGCTACGAATCAACCCCCTCCCCCTTAAAAATCAGTTTGTGGTTTATTTTCATATATAAAATAAAACTTAGTTCGTTAGTTGATGGAAGAAGAGGTCTGTCTGTTGGCTCATTTAGGTAATACAAATGATTATCCCTCATTGATGACAAAATAGCATTGTTTTCACAACTTTTTTATAGAGGGACCACAAGGGAAAGAACCGTGGGGCAAAAGTCTCTCAATATAGTGAAGCTTGTAATTTTCTTATTCAGGACCATTTGTTCTCGACACTCAATACCTGTTTTATGGCTTTTGGAAAATTTGTGACTATCCCTTGGCAATTTTAAAGCCACTTGCTTAAATAGAATATGTTTACTGTTCAATAAATCTATTTTCACTACACACAGGAAAAACTCTGGGCAACATGCATGATGGGCTTCAAGAATATATATGTTGAGATTGGGTGTTTAGCTTATGGTGCTTTGCAATGTGTTCTGTCAAAACACTATTGGTTTGCCCCTTTCGACCATGCTATGAAACTGAAACTCTGCAAAACTTTTCAAGAAAATCCCCTGGGGAAATTATTCATCATTTGTTCTGAAGCAAGTAGGTAATTCTGTCAATGGGATCTAGAAAAATTTCTCCATCACAGATTTTCAGAAAGTCACAAAACTTGGTTCCTTGCAGTGAAAGAAAATGTCATTTACAAAATATCAAGTGTGCTGAGCAGATACAGACATGGAATCCAGTCATCGTAGAACCCTCAAAGAATGCCACATGACACTTTTCGCGGAGTGTAACCTGTCTGTTATGCAAAATGTACCCTCCCCCTCAGACAACATTGTCACAATGGTGAATTTCACAATTAAAAATTGTTTCAATTATTCTTTTAATGTATTTCTTTGAGGGATGGTCCAGTATGAAATTTTGGCTGATACCGATATTCTACCGATCCGATATAAAATTAGAAATGGTCCTTGAAGAACCTGAAAGGTTCATTGACCTCCTTAATAAATTGTTTCAAGGTGACTGCAGTGCAAAAGAAGTTTCATATTTAGACATTTACTTTTTTAGAAAGTAGAGCATGGAGATTATCCATAATTACAACAAAATGGCAGAATTTTGCACTAATATATCAGATATTTATACCAATACACCGATATACCTATATCTGTTGATACCGATAGAGTGCCAATTAATCGGTTCCATCTCTAATTTCTTTGAACATATTAACGCAAAAATCAGGTGGTTTGATGTGATGTGGTTACAATGGAATACTTAAAAATAAGTTGTTTTTTTTAAATACTGTCAACAAAACTTTTAATTACGTTATTCAAGCACTGATACAGTTATCTGTAGGAAATTTTAAAACTGCATTGCTTCAAAGTGGCATAGAATCAGCCCTAAAAATTGCCCTGTAAAAATGCTTGATATTCTTCCGAAAACCTTGTTTTGTGTAAACCATGCATTTGAAAGACATTAATTTTATTGGAAAGTTCCTGAAGATTTTTCCCAACTATCAAAGTGCAGCTTGTTGAAAAATCCCTGCAAATATAACATAACCATTTAGAACAGAGAAATGCTTTTGTCGTAATAGGAAATGCCAGTTACAAAGACAATTAATAGTTTGCTGGCCCCTGTGGTTAGCACATCCTGCTATGATGCCAGGGGTCCCAGGTTCGAATCTTGGCCAGGGCCTGGATGTTTGTGAGTGTCCATCATATCAACACTCATTCCCATCTTTGCAAATTAGCCAAAAGTGGCACAAAAGCTTAGTAAAAGAAAGCAAACCAATCAATCAATTTAATAGTTCACTGCATTACTGCATCTATATATAAGGAAATGAGAAACATATAAGCACTATCAGAGGTAAAAAGTGTGTTTCGTTCATTAGAACTGTTAACATTTGCACGATAATGCTCTGACATTCTGGACCCCCGGATGGATCTTTTTCACTTCGTAACTCGAAAGCCATTGATCTGCAGATGTGGTAATATGTTTGGTGATATTTTGAAGTAAGGAAACACTCGCCAGTCTAAGGAATTTTTTTTCCTATTTACTTTTCAATGTATCAAATTTGACCCCATGCTAAGCATGCATTTTGATAGCATATTTTTACTTCAGTATTCATACATTATCAGAATGTATATGAAAATACAGGTGTGCCAGCTTGTGGTGTGTATATATACACATGTCTTACAAGCAGGAACACCTTTATTATACATTTTTCATGGGTCTGTGGCTAAAAATTTTGTGGGAAATGAAAATTTCAGGAGGATTGTCTGAACTTGTAGCTTTATTGGCAGTAGGAGGTTAACATGGGGCTACGTAAAATTATTGGCAGTAGGTTAACATGGGGCTACGTAAAATGTGAGATTGTGTAACAACTATACTGTATTTTGTTCATGCGTGTATGCTCGTGCTTATGTATTATTGCTTTCCACATTCTTACTCTCTTGAAACTGAAATTAAGTGTATTTGTACAAATATTGCCATTGTGTATAGATGTAGGAGGGTGTGAGTGAGTTTAGATAATTCACATTGTGCTCACAGCTGTTCCATTTGGAATGTGCAAATGAACGTAATTACCAGAAGATTAAAATAATGGATGCTTCAGAGTTGGTAACTATGATTATTGCAGGAAAAGTTGTTCAGCTGGCATTAAGTATAACTCGAGAGAATGAACTGTTTACAATTTAAATTTTCATATTTGCATTATCAACAAAAGAATGCATTTGCCTTAGCTTTCTAATAGAGTTTTCTTAACTTGGTGTATATTGCCAAATGTCCAAAATGAGTTTGTGTAGATAATTTTGGCATGGATCAATTAGAAGAAGGTTTTCTTACTGTGATAATGCTAGTCTGGTTGCAAGTCTTTGTATTGTGGGAGTGTTAGTTGGTGTTTCGTTAATTTAATGCTACAGCCACAGCATTTGTGTAGACATGGATAAAAACAACTCTGAAATGCTGCTATGGAATTTTTTTTCACATCTTGCATAATGCTTAATGTGGTTGCTTCTAAACAGTTGTGCAGCAGGTGAGAATTGGTAAAGATTTTGTGGGCAACTTGGCAGTTGCGGAGATCTAGTGTCATTCATGTTACTCACATCTTAGGTAAATTTGGAACCTGGTTTATTCGTATTGATGCATACTCTCTTGACGGTAGGTTTGAAATTTCATGGATCGTGGGTCCTCATTTGCTGTCGGGATCTCGTTTTTTTAATATGACATTGGAAATGGTATGTTCAGTAATTGCACATGGTAAGGAGGAGAAGAAGCTAATGGAATACATTGTGCAACATTTCAGATTTGTAGATCTTTGTCATTTTTGTGATTTGAAACATTGATATAAACTATACTCCATTGCACTACTGTCCTTAAAGAGCCAAGGCTTCAGAGTTCTTTTTCATTTGGTGATACGTGGACACTGAATAGTTTCATTGCTGCTGTTTTTCTGACATTGGAAACTAGGGTTTCCCAATTTTTCTCTATAGCTTGTCAACACAAATCCTGGGTCCGTTTTTACTAGGTTGATAATTATTGTTCATATGTGCTATCACTATCATGTCTGGGTAGTAATAATGGGGTGGTTAGAACCCAGAAGTGTCTGTGACTGTAATCCATGGGTTTTCATTGCATTTTTAAAAATCCTTGACCCATGTGAATAAAAGTGCCATCTCCCTGCAATTGAGAGAACTAATTCAACCAAAGTAGATTGTCGCAGAGAGGCTACATTGTAACACACTGTAAACGTGAATATTGTGAGTTAGAGATGAAATATTCATCCATAATGTCCATTATGTTCTATCAATATATATATATATAATGTAGTGCTTGTGGTGAGCTCTTGCGTTAGGTTGCAGTAGGTGTCTGCATTCATGCTGAGTTTATGAGTAAGGCTAGGATTTTCATGACAGCATATTTTTTTTCTTTTTGGTAAGGGTGATGTGTTCCCTAAATATATAGAACTTCATATTGTGAAGAAACTATTTCAATTAAGGTGCTTTTTAAGGCCAAAATTTGGCATATTTGGCTATTTATATGTGATGGAGCATATTTTGATGGATTTTCGGTCATATTCAGCATATTTTAAATTGAACTAAAATTTTTTCGTATGTGAAAATATTTCAGCATATAGCCTATTAGATGTTGATGTTTGAAACAGTCATATTTTTCAAATTCTAGTGCATATTTTGTAAAATTTTAGGTCATAAAAATCCTAGCACTATTTATAAGTAAGGAAGTCACCCGTTTTTCATAGTTTATTTGTCCAAAGAGATTCTTTGAGCATGAAGAGACTTACCACATTGTTTTGTAAAATTTAGTGGCTATTGCTGGCATACTCCCTCAGGCCAACCTTTTCTTCTTCTTTCTTAGTACTTAACGAAAACTTACGTTAGAGGCAATTGTAGAATTTGATGTCTAGTAACAATATGACTCGAAAATCAGAGGAAAAGTTCACACTGCGAAACCAAAAGGTGCCAGATTCTGTTGTCAAGTTCTGAATGTTTTGAAAACTGCATTAAGATGATAGTGAAGATACACTGAATTTTGCAAAAGAGAATTGGAACAAAGTAACAATCATGAAAGATTAGAACATGAAGTTGTTACTTGGCACCTAAAGTTTTCACATTTAACTCTTGTATCAAGTTTAATACATTAACAGTACTTTGTAATCTATTTTTTTTAAGTAATATATGTAGTGTAAATTAATTTAATGTGTCCAGAGACCAATTCCTCAAGTAGCTATTCACCCTGCACAAATAAAAGTTGTCACTCCTGCTCAAGAAAAACTGCATTCATCTAAACAATTGTAATGTGTAGTGTAATATTGATGCTCTAAATTGGTTATTTTCTTTCATTTTTTGTGACTAGTTTATCTTACCGTAGTTCTAATAGTGAACTTTGCACAGGCTGGAACTGTGTACTTTCATTGCCTCCACTTCAAACACATTAAGTTAATATGAGCACACAGTTGTGAAATAACTGAATAAGTATTGAAAATTGTGCCTTGACTTGGAGTGCTCTACTAAGCTAACTCCCATGATTTGTGGCTCTGTTGATAAGAGCACATGTATGACTTTGATCCCTGGTTCTCTGTGTGATCTAGCAACAATTTTCAGAACAAAATAGTAGCTACCTCAAAAAATGATTCTATAAATTTCCTTTTCTACTTAATTTTGTAAACAGGTGTGCAATGGACTCTTGGTTATGTAATATTAGTGCATACTTGATGATCAAATGTCCCATAAATTTACTAAGACAAAAGGTTCTTCTGTCAAATTTTGAATTGATTGTTGTTCCTCATAAAATTTCAGCATTAGTTATATGTATTGCTCAGTTTTACTAACTCAACATACTTCAGCAAGAGACATGAAACCAAATTTGTATGTGCATACTCCCTATTGAATCTGACAAACCCTTTACTCTACTCAAATAGCAAGCAGAACAGTTTCATAAATTATTTGAATAAATTAATATACATGTTAGTTAAGGGTATTAGCAAGTGTAGTAAATAAATAATATAAAATGTGTATAACAGATCTCATTGTTTAAGTTCCCGAGTGCAACCTATGTACACTAAAACAAGATGATATAAAGGCTCCCACAGGTAAAATAAAATGCTTTGCAAAGTCCAGTATCAGTTTATCCGTAGGATCTTAAATATTGATGTCCTGGAAATATTACACTGCAATATGGAACATGGTGATATTTATATGTCTGTGTGGCATTGTGACATTTGACTTTATTCTTTCATTTATTCTTGAAAATAGATATATTCTGTGAATTTTTTGTTATACAAAATTGTATGTCATTTTGTGGACAGGGAAGAAATTCATACCTGCTCATAGACAAGTTCTTTTCACATCACGATGCTTACAGAACAATTGAGGTAGTGGCGAAATGATGTAAACTGATTACTATTTTGTTTGAAATATGAATATTGAAGGTATGTTTCTGTTGGAATAGTTACTTAGCCCTTTAACCAGGAATTTTATTATACAATATTTGTGAACTGTTTTCTGCACTGTTTCTGTGGTAGTGGTGCGAGGGGTGAACTATTTGCAGATATGTACATAGGTTTTTCCATTATGTTCTAATAAGTACAGTAAAGGTTGCGGGGGTAGGGATTATGTGAACTATATATTAATTCATAATTATTCGTTCTTACACATGGGGGTACATCATGTAATCTGATCATGATGCTGAAACAAGATTAAATATTCTCAGATGGAAACAAACAAAAAGGGTTTAGAATTACACTTATATGTTGGAAATATTTCTGTAATTTTCAAGGAATGAATAACCTGAATTTAAAGAAAGAAAAAAGGTTAATAGTTTGTTTTTTTCTGTAAAATGCACAAGCTTTTGCAGAAAAGTTCACATGAGCTGACAAAAAACATGCTAATTGACAAATGAGTCCATGATAATGTTGGTATGAACCTTTTGAAACTGTTTACTTCTATTTAAAACTTAATAATTTTGATATTACTTGCTCCTTGAAAAAACAAAAGAAACTGTTTGGAATGCACAGCTTAAACTTTGACGTGACATCACTCTGAAATTCAAAGCCTGGTCAGTGCATCAAGCTTCCACTGGGGATCAAGCTTGGGACTGCCTGAAATTATCATGTCTTAAATAGCTGTCATAGATAAACGTAACAATTGGTCACAAGTGAAAGGGAACTGGAATTTTTTTATTCAGAATTTTTTTGTCAGCTAGTATGAGCCACGGTAGCTCAATTGGTAGAGCTTCTTGACTACCAGTGGAAGACCTGGGTGTGAATCCCGTGACAGGTGATCTGGACCAGGAAATTTCCAAGTAATTTCTCTGTTTCTGCACAGCTCTGAGGCCCACCCAGCTTTGTAGAAATGTGTTCCTTGGGGGTTAAAGGTGGCTGGGCATTATGCTGATCACATCATCCAAATTATGGCTAAGATCAAGAATATGTGGAGCTGTACCTCCACATTTCCCCATGTCTTCATGGCATGTATGCATATACCTTTAAATAATTAAATTTAATTAAAACTTTCTTTTGGGATGTAAAGCTCATTCAGTTTCAAGCAACTTTTTTTTATTGCAGGTTTGCCAATTGAAAGAAATTAATTTATGTACCTGGAGATTCCTTATATGGGTGTTCATTAGATTTACGTTATATAAAAGCTGATGAAAATTATGTATTTTTACTTTAAAAGAAAAATATTGCTTACAGAGATTCCCTTTGGTAATCATGGGTCTCTGTGGAAACACATTGCACAGTGAAACTGTAGGTTGTTCTAATGAGTATAAAATGAATTTGCACACTTAGAGGAGAGATTATCATCTACACATCAAAAACTTAAGGAGAGAGAGATTAGCATCTACTCATATCAAAAACGTAAGGACCACACAGTTATTGCTGACACTTACACATTGTAGTGGTTTTAACCTTTTGCAGCCCAAAGCGTTTTTCACATGTAAGCCTCTATATTGCCAGAGTCGATTTTGAGTAAAATGCAGAGTTTCAATTAAATGAGTGTAGATCGGAGGCTAATTGCCCTAGAGAGATGAGTGATATACCGTTGTATGCGGAATGAACCAGAGATTCATACTATATGAATTTTTTGCAAATTCGGCATATATGTGGTGGGGGGAGGGGGCTAACTCTCAAAATTCCAAAATTTCGGGGGAAAAAATTGGTTCCCCCACCCACCCCCCCAAGAAAAAAAGTACATGACAGTGTCGACATGCACATGGAAATGATCGCTGACATGTAAGGAACACAAAAATATTTGCATTATCATCATATGACCAATGTAACTTGAGTTGTACCCCAAAAGGAATGGTCGGCATGCCACTGATTCAAGCTTCAAAATGTAGCGGTACCTTGAAATGACCATAGCTCAGAAACTAAATGCCCTAGAGATATGAAAGATATACCGTTGTACGCAGAATGAATCACAGATTTAGACGATGTATAATTTATGCACATTCGGCGTATATATGGAGGGGGAAAGGGGGGAAATCCCCTGAAAATACTGTTTTTTTTTTAAAAAAAATGGGCCCCCCCCCCCGAAAAAAGGGATATGAAAAGTTCAAAATTAACATAGAAATTATCGCTGGCATGTAAGAAACACAAAATATTTGCATCCTTGTCGTATGACCAATGTAACTTGTTGTATCCCCAAAAGGAATGGTCGGCACGCCACTGATTCAAGCTTCAAAATGCAGCGGTACATTGAAATGACTATAGCTCAGAAACTAAATGCCCTAGAGATATGAAAGATATACCGTTGTACGCAGAATGAATCGCAGATTCAGACGATATATAATTTATGCACATTCGGCGTACATATGGAGGGGGAAAGGGAGGAAATCCCCTCAAAAATACTTTTCTTAATAAAAAAAAATGTTTCCCCCGCCCCCCTTGCCCCGAAAAAAAATGTCAATGCACAAAATGCAAAATTTATGCAAATTTGGTGTGTATATATGGAGGGGGAAGGGAGGAAACCCCAAAAAATTATTTTAAAAAATTGACTTCACCTAAAAAAATGTCCTCTCACTTGGGCACAAAACGACACCTACGCACAACATTCACGGACAAAAAGCTAGAACGTAGTGAAAAATGAACGCCAATTCTTGCAGCTGCTTGACATTCTATTTTTAGACCATGCTTGGTGACCTTTGTTCAACATTGTGGAACACTTGTGCTCAAAAAAACAAAGGTTTCCTTCAGCGCGTTTCGATTTCCCATTCTCACAACGCAGATTCAACAACCAGTTTTCCCCCTGCTTCCGCCCTCACGGAAAACTTTCATTTTGACATCGGATACCTATAAACAAGCTTCCTTCGAATGCACTTAGCAGGAGGACGTGAAAAGCATTGCTTTAGAACAACAAAGCTGGTCTTCCTTTTGTCGGCAAAATTTGAGGTTGAAAAGAGCTGCAAAAGAGAAGTACCTTTTCAACTCCATTTTCATGAAGACAAAAAAAAATGCAAAAAACCATTTCTATTAAATACATGTGTTAGGAACAATATAAAAAAATAAAATCGAAATTCTAGCCAAAAGTAGAAAAGTTATAACGTAAAAGCTACGACCTTGACACAGCATCTCAATCGAGATGCTTGGTTCCGTGAGGGTTACTTTTGGGTATCTCGTTTGAGACACTTGGGCAGCAAAAGGTTAAGCCACCGGGTTAAGCATGGAATTTATATAACATTTTGGAGATTGAAGATATATTTTATGACGTTATTCCTGGGTTTCTTCAATTGTGTACCATTATTGGGGTCATCCTGAAAAGTTTGGTAGCTGGTTTCCACACCAAGAAATGCCCTGTCAAGAGGTTGGTCTTTTTATTCTTCTTGCCCCCCATAACTCAAGTTAATGCTTCTATGTTACTTTGTGCTTGCTGACACTGTTGTATGCCTTAATTGTAGAGTATATTCATTTCTTTTGTACATTAGGTTCATATTTTATTAAATATATATATATTTATGCTTGAGATTTTAATGACTATTCATGTAGCATATACCCTGTTCTGTCTTATTTTTTTTTTAATATGGTGTTTTCCTCATGTCCTAGGTTATTTTCATTAATTTCTTTTGCCTTCTCATTAGACGTAGAAACTGAATCTCCTGGGGTCTGTTCAAAGAAATTGGGAGATTCTGCATGCTGGTATACTTTGCCATTTTCTATATTGTTCTGTGCATTTCTAAATGGAACTTGTATATGGGTTTCATGGTGTGATTTCTTTCCTGTGACATTTTTTCATAATCCATGCTGGCTTCTGCTTATGTCTCACTATACATAATTCACCGAACCTACATGTCGATGTGTGCCTTGTGTATATAGATAACACTAGTGCAATTGACTGTAGATGCCTGGGCCTTTTTTCTCAGCAACCAGACACTCCATCCAGGGCAACTCACGTAACAGCTGCTAAACGATGACTTCACGTTGGTAGCGAGAGCAACTGTTATTAGCCCTAAACGACCAGGGGTCATTGATGGCTGGCATTTGTAGGAATCTATTTAAGCGGAGATCAAACTGCATCGATAGTTCCCATCTTAGTGGAATCTTCCGTTGGTATCGCAAAAAATAAGCATCATGCGGGTGAGTCCTATCCAGTGTGAATTTTTCTGTGCTAATGTGATATGAGGAGCACCAGAAATATGTAGGCTTTTCCATATTTGTTTGTATATACATATGTGTATGTATTTATACTTTTATCTTGCTCACCCAATAGAGGATGTATAGTGATCATGTAAGAAGGAATTTCAAGCTGATTTACAGTAATGTAAATTTAATGAATAGTAATGCAGTAATACACTTTTGAGTCTGACCACTAATTTGGCATGAATTCTATATACATTCATGGATTTGTTTATTTTGGAAGCTTAGGGGAAGTAACCTGTTATTTTTCGAATGTTTAAAGTTCTAGTTCTTTTAACTAATGCGTTCTTACATTCACGTATTTATAATAATGAGATAACGTCACATGCATATTCAGATATGAAGCAGTGTGGCTGGAAAAAGGGGCACTCCTTGTACGAAATAAATTACAGGAAAACATTAGTAAATAAGTTCTTATTTTTCTGTCATGAAGAAAGAAGTAATAAATTAAGGATAAAGCCATCAAATAAATATGTATGCAATGAAGGGGGGAAATCTGAAACTTGGAAGTTTGCGCTCAATGCCCAGCATCTGTATATAATTTCATTTTGTTTTTTTGTCGTTGTTTTGGTTCAATTTTCTGCATATGTTAAATTTGTACATCGTGCGAAATTGAATTAAGACGTGGTTCCTTTTTAAATTTGTAATTGCCGCTGTTTAATGTCAAATTTAAATTTCACCAGCTGTTGTATGTAAATACAAAGTGTTTTGAAGCCATTCTGGTAAGTCACATATTTACTGACTTGCATGGGAGCATGAATAATTTATATATTATACATATGCAACCTGAGAACATATTCCATTATTACTGAAGGACTACATTAATTAGTACTAATCCACAATCAAGTTCCCTATTATAGTTCATGTATGGCATTCTACCACTTAAATTTTAGATATTAAGGAAAAATGATGTAAATTGTTTGCATTTCTTGTATTCAGTTGTTGCAACTTTTTCTCTAGTGCTAGTGTTGAAAGTTGCAAAACTAAGAATCCTAGCTTTGAATGCCAAGTGAATCATTATTCATCCATAACTCAGTTACCCCAACCACACTCTCAGCTTAGAAAGATGTAATATTTTGCATCCGTGTGTGTCCCAAATATCAGCACAGAAATGAAAGTGGATAAACCTTTTGTAAAACATGCTTTTAATGGATTAAACTTCTCTTGTAAACATGAGATCATCCATTATGTATGTGGAATTTGTGAAAGTAAATTGGAAACATGGAAAAGAAATGTTTGATGCTTCTGTGGTACCAATATGTCAACAACATAGTTTTTCGTAAGCCCAAACTTACATCTGCAGCGTGACAAAGAATACATTGAACAAAATATGAAATTCATTGCCATTTCCTGGACTACATGTCACCTTTTACAGAGTAATTTGAATGATTGTTTAGTGGAAGATTATTTGCAGTACATTAATTAATGCACATGTACTAGATTTTATACTTGAATTAGTAACAAGTAGTCTAATATATCAATATCTACGTATCCAACTTTAAGAAATAATAATTGCGCTTGTTTTATAACACCCTTTTTTCTACAGTACTTCATCTTTAAAGACTGATATTTGTAAGCTTACATGTTTCATTAGAAAGATGTGTGTATATATGTACATGTGTAAGTTTCTGATGGGATGTTTATGGTGCCTGTATTCCAAGTGTAACATGAGGTCTGTCTTATATTTGGAGTTTTGCAATTGCTTGTGTTCTGTTGTGGTTCTTGCTGTGCCCTTATTTACTAGCTAGGTGGGTATCTTGGAAATGGAAAGCAATACAACTTCCTGTTGCCAAAATATCAACTGATCCTGTTGTTCACAGGGCAACAAACAAGATGGCTACCTAATCTGTATTAGGATGGCCTCTTGGTGAGTATAGAATGAGGTAAGTGTGAGTACCTTGTTTGAAATGTTATGCTCAAATGTATCTCCCTGTATATAAAATGCTCATTCTTCTTATTTCAGGATATCCCACCTTTTACTTGCAATTGAATATGCATAAATGCTGTGTTTTTATGTTCTTTTCAGATATTTCCCCACGGTTGATCCCAGATCCTCCATCATATGTGATTCTGCATTATGGCGTGTGCCCCCAAACAGAATGTATTGTTTGCAAGTTGATGTTCCCATTTGTTAGATTAAGATGTAATGCCACTGATCATTTCAAGGGAACAGTGATACTAGTACTAGTGTATCGGCAGATATGAAGGCATACCTAATCTATATTGTGCTTGTGTAAATTAAGAATTTTGTCATTGAACTGTGACGATGCATTTTTGCCAGCAGTGGTTATTTTTTTTGTTCACGAATTGTCTGTTCTTGCACTTCATAGGGAGGTCTGTACTACACTTTTAGAGCATTCGAAGGCAGGTGATGTCTTGGCTCTGTGCATATAATTTTTTTTTCCTTCTATTGAACAATTGTATAGAAATATAACCTTAGTACAAATCAAAAGAATGCAACCCAAGGGGAAGAAACTATGATTGGGGTGGTCGGGTTGGGGAATCTTATCTTGATAGCCCTTGAAAGGCACTGGGATATATATGTGTGTGTATATATTCTTGTTTTTTTGGAAGGTCATTTCGCTGTTATCTTACAGAGAAAATCCATGACTGGCACCAATTTTTATAGCCTTAGCATAAACTATTTACCTAGATAAAATAGAATGCCTCTTTAATTTTTCATCTGTGTGTTTTGGTTAGAGATTTCTGTTTTGTTGTATGTTTAATATTACTTGTGCTGACAGTAGTTTTGAGATGTTTTATAATGTGTTTTCGACATAAACATTCCTTTGATATACCATTTAGCATAATTCTGTGCATTGAAGTTTTTCATAAAGTGATTATTTATATTTATTTCAAAGTTGGTTGTTTTACTGTTCTGATCCTCATATTTCCAGTTCATAAAAAACAGCCAGCTCCAAACTAGAGAGGAACAACCCATTTTCTGATTCAATATTTGATGAACAAAATTTTTTTCTGCTTTGTTCTGTCTCTCTTTCTCTCTCCAATTTTTAAATGTTTTGTAGTGATTTGACTGATACATGTTTATTATCCTGTTTGCATCATGTCCGTGTTATTAAATACTGATATGCAATTGTTTCTTTAAATATATGTATAATGAATCTTCACTAGACTAACTTAATGCTCTAGCAATGTTTCCATTGCATGCCATGTGCTACGCGTTAAATCAATCCGTATGCCAAAAAACAGTTTCTCCTAGTTTTATTTTTTCAGGCATCTATCGAAGGGGGAGAGCGACTAGTTGTGGAGGCGACTGGTACACGGCAAAATTTCATGTTCTTTTTTATATTTGCAATGTTCTTTTTTAATATAAAAATATCCTTGTGTGCATATATCGATTTTCACATTTGCAAATGTTTTGATGCAGAGAATTAATACAACCCCATTACTACTTCAGTGACTTGTTTTGTTTTATTTAAATTGTCATAGAATGATTTAAATTTCTATTGCAACATGTTTGTTTCAGCAGAAACTGCATTTAAAATGGATTGCCAGTCATGGTTCGTTTCTCACTCGATACAGTGAAGATTGGATACCTCTTTGGCTCTTACAAATTTTTCATTGTTCTGTTACGTTAGTAATTTTTCTTAACAGGTGAGTTGTTTAGTTTTTTGCCTAAAAATTAGCCTTCTTTTTTTGTCCTACTTGTATTCTTGCTATGTCATACCTTATTGCATATGTCAAGGGCTGTTACGTTTGAATATTGGATGTGTTTGTGCTGCTGAATGTCATTCCAGGGCGAAAAGTTACAAAATAGGGGAGGGACGTGGGCCCAGAATGCAAGAAGAGGAACACCAGGAAGGTGGCAGCAGCGGAGAATTGGGTCATGTAAGGATACTTTGAGGAGACGGTCTCTTTGACGTGTCGTCCACAGATGTTCATGTATCTAATCTCAGCGCCCACCACCTCAGTGGCCTGAGTTGAGTGCATCCGTAATACAGAAAAAAGAAAGAAAAAACTAGTGTTGTGCAGTAATCACTACATTCCAAAAACCCTACCAGGATGGTGAAAAGTGACACTAATCAGGCAAAGGAGACAAGGGTGGGGGGGTAGGGAATGGGCTGAAACGTGACTATTCACACAGACAATGTAAGGACATATTTTACTGTAAACATTTTGTGTAGTATCTTGTCACATAATAAAAAAAAATATTAAATATTTTGTGTATTTTTTTTTTCAGATCAAACAATATATATCCTAGCCATGATAGAAGTAGAGAGCATTGGATTGTAGTGTAGTGTAGCAGAAGCAGGGAGCATGTTGGGAACAGCTGTTTCAACATTAAGGCTTAGCTGTATTTTTGGCCTGTGCCAGGCCAGCTTCTTCCTCTTTTCGAAAAACTGCTAGGATAAAAGAAAAATACATGTTTAGAATTCCTTCTAGAGCATTCACGAGAATTTTCAGGTGGTTTTCTTTCGCTGTTGCCTAGATATTATCAGTAGTGTCGTGATTATGTAAGTCTATTAAAGCATTGATAATATCTAGACAACCGAGAAAGCAAACCATACGAAAATTATCATGAATGCTCTAGAAGGAATTCTACACAGATAAAATTTTTCAGATTTTCGAATATCATACAGGTTTTTGCGAAAAGAAGGGAGGATGCCCTGGTATGGGCCAAAGGTCCAGCCTAGCATTAAGGTCAAGAAAGTGTTCCTTCATGTTCAGCTCAGGCCTCCTTCATTTCAGCAAAAACCTTTTCAAGAAAATTAACAAAGGCAAAAAATACTGAAAATGATCTAAAAGCCAAAAAGGGGTTGGCAAACACAAAAAAATGTTTCTGGTTCTATCTGAAGGAAAACTGGCAGATATCAGGTTTAGCATTGTTTTGAAGGCTCAGAAAGGATGATTATTCTTCTTCAACTTCCAAGCCCTAGTCGGCATGTTCATGGTTTGACCAAATACTCTGTTGGAATATGACAACAATTGACACTTTTCGATCCAAATTGATGAATGTTCCTATTGCTTTTTAAATAATAAAAATAATTAGGAGTAAATGGTAATAATAATCAAGGATATGTTGTGTGAATTAGTTACAAAATAATTGCAGACTTATCACATGTTTGAAGTAAATCTCATCTCTAAATTGTATACCTTACTGCCAGAAAAAAAAATCGCAAGAATAATTCTGAAATAAAATGTTTCAACTTAATTACTAAACTCCGTACTCAACATATCTGAATGTCGTACAAAAAAAAAACCATTCCAAGGGGAAAAAATAAATAAACACGAGATGCCAAATATGCTAAGTTTTTTGTCATTTAAATCTGACGTGAGTATTTTACCTATACTCGACAACGTCGCTGTTAAACTTACATTGAAATGTGTTGATTGCACAAGCTACCACTTTTCTATGCAACAAACATTTATTTTCATTCGTTGGACAGTACTTTGCAAGGTGGTGTTATATTTTAAGTGTATAAACTCTCGTAATTATACCCTTTTGTGTTCAAACTGGCCACAGATTTCCTCCAGGTGGACCACGAGCGAGTTCAGTTTCCAACCTCTCATGTTTCTCCGATTCCAATTTTAACATACCGAATCGTGAGTATTCTCTTAAATTATTCCTTAAATTAAATTATTATATTTAGCGGAAAAAGGCGCTTCTTTTCTTCTTTCTTCAGTCAGGACTAGTCAGAGGGATGCGATAATGCACACTTGCTGGTTTCGTTCTCGTTTGAACGCAGAAATACAAAACGCTCATTGTTATTTTAAGTCAATTTTCTGCTATTTGTGTTAAACATGACGATGAAGATGAATAATAAACTGGAAAAATTAATGATGGGACAAACACAATGACACACCATTGCCTCACCATGGTGTTCAAACCTAGGACCTCTTCTCCATCAATGTTGATTTGATTGATTGAGTTGGTGTTTTAAGTCCACTTTGTGCACAGTAAGGCTAATCGGGACTGGACCTACAGTTTAAATTGGGATCCGAACCACTATATGCCTCCACCGGGAATCGAACCCGGAACCCTTTGATTACACCCATACAGCACAACATGGTTTCAGATATGTTACGGATACGTAACTCTTGAAACATTGTAACATTGCAGCAACATTGCGAAACATTACTGTGATGTTTCAGGTATGTTTCAGCAATGTAAAAATGTCCGCGAATCTAACATAACATTCGTAATGTTACAGAAACATGTCAGTGCAACATTACAGAAACGTGTCAATGTAACATTGCAGAAACATGTCAGTGTAACATTACAGATACATTTCCGTACAGTTTTGTGATATTTCAGTTACATTACAGTGATATTATTTCACATTATTGTTATATTGAATGGAATCAGTACTGTATTCATAAATGGCATATTTGAGGGGGGTTTGGGGTTAAACCCCCTTCAAAAATTATTACAATATTTACTTGTAAATAATTTCCTGAAAATAGAATTGACAGTATTTCTTTTAAAATCAAGTATTGTGATGCTGTGAAAGTGCCAGAGGTCTTGGGTTTGAAACCTCATTAGGCATGATGATTAATATTTATTTTATCTTCCATCAATTGACCACATATCTCAATTAATCTAGTTAGGAGAAAAAGTGCATAAAATTGCCGATTATGCATTCGTTCATGTCAGACAAAGCTAGAGTTAAAAAAAACAACTTTAGACACCTCAAAAGAAAATATGAAACATTAAATTGGTAATCATCATTAATACCTTCAATTGTTTACAAAGGAATAGAGTTTTACATGCAATAACAAAGCTCTTTGTGGTTTGCTGTGCCACATCACAAGGAAGGTTGGATTGAGGGTGATGTTATCATCATCATGCTCCAGTCACTTTTCGCCCACTTTACCAATTGATGATAGACTGGAAGCATGTAAACATTTTACTAAATACTAAAATTTACTTTGTGCATTGTGTCACTTTACGATGAAAAATCTGGTACAATAAGGTATATTCTATATATTAATTACAAAAGAATGAACAGATAATTTGAGCATATCATCCCAAATAAAAATTCAAAATTAATGTAACAGTTAAACTGCAAACTTGCATGTTTGTAATTTACCACCACCTTGTACAGTGGAATCCATGAGTATTACCGTGCAAATTGTCCATGACTGTTTTCATTAATTTTTCCCTTGCATCCTGTGTGTTTTTAAGCGATGGATTCTTATGTATGCTGGTGCAGAAGTTGTCAACAGCTAGTTTTGAGTTTTGTTTCAATGATTGAAGTTCTTATTGGGTCAAATAAAGTGCACGAACATGGTGATGGACAATTTGCACGGTGATACTCTTAGATCCCACTGTACATAGCTATTGTGAATTATTTACACCATTTAGATTCTAATAATATTGGTTTTGAAACATGCATTATTCTGGTTGGCCGCGGTGGCTCAGTCAGTAACGCGTCTGACTACCATGCTAAAGGTCCCGGGTTCGATCCCCGGCCGGTTCAAATCCGGGAACTTTTCTAACGGTGAAAGCGGCCCCGGCGCCCACCCAGCGTCGAATAACATGGGTACCTGGGGGAAACCCTGGGGGGTAAAGGCGGTCAGGGGCGTGATGCTGATCACATCACCCCCACTCACGACCGGATCAAGAAAGTGTGGGGCGTTACCCCCACACCCCCTATACGCCTTCATGGCGTGGTGCTATGCACAGGGGAGCACTTTACCTTTTTTTTTTTTTTACATGCATTATTCTGGAAACATCTGAGATACCTTATTGGATACTTTCTGGAGATCATGCAGAGTGACCTACAAGTTACCTGAATTGGCAGTCTATACATTTGATAAGAATATCCTACATACTTACATAATTGGAGAAATTGACCACAAAGTTGGCAACCGTTAAGTATGCCGTGCCACCCCAAGGTCTGCGGAGCCATGGATTATTATTATTAAAAGAATCAGTAAAAAATAAAAACTTGGAAAACTATCAGTTCACAAGAAAAAAGAGCAAAATGGACACAAGCTAAACTTGGGCAATTTTTGGGAAGTAACAATATAAATAAGAATTGAACAATAACAGCAAATCAAAGTTTAAAAATTGATTAAATGTGTTTTGACATTCTCTATAATCTTGAAAATGTGCAGTATCAGAGGTTGTGCTTGCCAGTCAGAATTATCAATGCTATTACTGTTTCTTGTGAGAAATTTCCATTGTCTTGTTGCTTCAAAGATGTTCTACGATTTCCTACATTACCATTTCTTCATGAAAACAATTTTACATAGATTTCCTAACTTATACCAAAACATTTCAAAATGAGAACGTGCAAGACATGATTTTTGAATGATTTATATTATATCTTTCATTGACTTTCAAATGGTTGTGCTAGGCTAGGTTCGTCAGTTTCAGAATACACTGTGAGAAATATAAATAAGAACCTTGCAGTGAAGGGATCCCAAGTTCAATACCAGGTGAAGGCACATTGCACAGTGGTTGGAATCCCACTTTAAATTGCAGGTCTACTCCCGATTAGCCTATCTGCACATTAAGTGGACTTCAAACAACAATTCACACATGAAACAAATATAAAAGGATAAGTATTATCAAAGGAATATATATTTTTTCACAAAAGAGTCTTTATTTTTTTGTCTAAATACATTTTTTTGTTCAGTTGAAATTTCTGCAGACCACACTCAGACAGCCTCAGTGGAACAACATTCAGTTTTACCTGTAAAGAGAATAATGTCATGTAACATCAATTCTGAATTAGCATTCTGTGGGCAGAAATATCATTTAAAGAAACAAAATTTTGCATAAGGTCATTCCACATCAGACATCAGTTCAACCAGACCACGGTACCCATAATCTGAAATTTTCATGAAACTCGGCACATTTAATAATACTTTCATGGTGGTGAGAAACCATAGTTTTTCTGTCTAAGTTGTTCAGTAATTCCTCTTTCTTCCATTACCAAAGCCTCCAAGTGTGAGCTGCACTGTCCTGGAAGAAAAATTCTAGCTCCCTTACAAATTATTCAAACTTCTTTGAAATTTCACAACATTACCAAAATAATAGAAAGAAAATATGACAACGTATCACATTCACATTTTTGTACACCAATAAATTAGTAAAATATTACCAGATTTTAGGCCAAAAACAATGTTTACTACAATTTCGATTTTTCTTAGGTTTGATATATCATCTATCTAGCCCAGAAATAAAATAGATGGTGATTCATTCCTCCTCTGCTTTTTTTTAATGACTACCGGATTTTATACTTTTCACATTAACTCTTAAGAATCTAGATATCATTGAAGCACATTTTTTGGAGTATAAAATTTTAAATAGCGTTTTCATGGATGCCAGGAACGCAGGGCATGGAAGGAAAAGCCAAACTGGTGCCTTACTACTGGACCACCAGATCCACTTGGCAATTGGACAATATCTTCACTACTTGAGAAGCGGTTGGAAAACTATGAAGTGCTTTTTGTTGAAAATGGCTGGCTAGTGCATGCTAGTACCTTGGTATATCAGTAGCTATAATGTGCTCAAACACTACACAAAGTCTCATCCTAAACCGAGGGATCAAATCTACAAATTGTACTACAAGTTACATTCCTCGTTAATTTTATTCCATGTATTAAAAAGTTATAGTAGTATTCAACTACTTTTTAAGATGTGTCTTTGTCATAGTAAATGTAAATAAACTAATATTAGTAATTATAAAGGTAAGAACAAAACATTCATGTTTGACCACAGGATGTTTTCAGGTAGGGCCAGGCACTGATTTTTTTTTCAAAAGGGAGGGGGAGGCATATTTTCTCTATAATAGTGTCACTCCCTGAAAGAAACACCGTCAATTCAAAGTTATCATATTTCTGCAATATCCTTTTAATAATTCACTCAAATGACTGTGACTGAAATAAAATTATATGGGTGAAGTATGAAATTTTAAGGTGACACCTTCCTGGCATCCATGAAAACCTTATTTAAAATTGTATACTCCAAAAATGGATTCTGTGATATCTAGATTCTTAGAGATAATTTGAAAACTATAAAATGTGATATACTTTTTTAAAAAATCACAGAAGGAATGAAAACACCATCAATTTTATTTCTGTGTAAGTTAGATTATATATATGAAACTTTACTTTAAAAATATTTGAGTTGGTGTTGCAACTTTCCCTTTAAAAAAATCGAAATTCTAGTAAACCTTGCTTTTGGGCCAAAACCAGGTAATATTTTACTAATATACTGGAATATGAATGTCACATTTTTCTCTGAAATCTATATTCTTCGGTTAACGTTGTGAAATCTCAAAACACATTATACAATTTGAAGAGCGACAGAATTTTTTTCTTCTAGGACACTGCAGCTCGCACTGGAAAGTTTGGGAATGGAATAAAAAAAAAAGGAATAACTAAAAGTTGAAGGGGTCATAATTCAAGGTAAATACCAAAAAAATCATGTGGTTTCTCACCACAATGAAAGATGAAATGTGCTGAGTTTCATTAAAATTGAGGATCATAAGTTCTCAAACCCCTTTTGTTGGTAGAAACCCTCCAATGGTGGTTGTATGACCATTTTAGAAAAAAACAACCTTATTAGTACATGTTTCTAGATATCAGAAACAATGTTCAAAAATATTTATTGTGTTTATTTCTCCTGGAACATCCTTTTTCCAACATTACAAAGGTGTTTTTTTTCTCATGTAGCAAATTACGGAAACCTTAATATCTCAAAAATCAGTAAAGCTAGAGACCTAAAACAAAATTCATTCTGTAGTTAATGAATCATACTTTCTATGTTATTCAAGTATGTTTTGCTCAAAATTGCATCCTAAGAACAAAAATTAAGGTGGTAATTTGGGTAACAAGACAGTGCCCACGGTGGCTCAGTTGGTAACGCATCTGACTACCATGCTAAAGGTCCCGGGTTCGATCCCCGGCCGGTTCAAATCCGGGAACTTTTCTAACGGTGGAAGCGGCCCCGGCCCCCTCCCAGCGTCGAATAACGTGGGTACCGGGGGAAACCCCGGGGGGTAAAGGTGGTCAGGGGCGTGATGCTGATCACATCACCCCCACTCACGACCGGGTCAAGAAACATGGCCGTTTATGGAATTTTGAGAGTTTCGGTTTTAAATATCTCAGATGGGTCCTTTTGAAAAATTCTGAAATTTGGCATGGAGGAAGCCCTGCATGAACCTAACTCACAGTAAAAATCCCAACTTTTAGACTCAACTTGTTTGGTAAATATGACATAACATATGCGATCTAATTTGTGACATTGGTGTGTAATGTTAAGCCACATGTATACCTAGAATAATGAATGAAGCATTTCCTTTTTCTTTTTTAAAGTTGGGCTTAAAAAATCAGAAAATATAGTAACATAGGATTTTAATAGTTGACTTACCAGAAATTAAAATTACAAGGTATGACAATTGAAGATCTGTGAAATCCGTCAACTTCTACATGAGCAAAAAAAGTCACGGGCAATTGTTGGAAAAATGGCTGGCCCAGGAGAACTAAATACAATATTTTTTTGGGATATTGTTTTTAATATCTACAAACATGTACCAACATTTGTACTAAAAATGATTATTTTTTTTTCTAAAATGGTCATGCAACCAATTACTTGGTTGGTTTGACATGGAATGACCCAGAATTGACATGAAACTATCCTTGAGCAAAATAAAAGCAAGCCATATATTTGAACTTCTGCAACCCATATCTGTTCTACAGGGCTACAAAATATTTTTACATTTCAGTCTTAATAAATACATTGTGTGTTTGTTTGTTGCAGCCCACTGATAAGAGGACGTGATAGAAATATGAGCAAAAGCATTCTTATGCCTTGCTAGGGCTTCTAACCAAAGGCCACTTTTTATTAACCAAAAATACCTTTGTTCATCACAGTTTAAGACAGAATATCGCACAAATTTCCATGGAGTGGTTAGTACATTGCACTGCAATGATAGGGGTTCCAGGTTAGAATCCCAGCCTGGCCGTGGCTGAACTGCATCCATGAATAAAGAATTTCTAATAATAATAATAATCTTTACAATTAGCAAAAATGTGGCAGAAAAGTAAAGTAATATAAACCAAATCAATCAATCATCACCGGCGGTCGGTAGATAGGCCTCACGGGCTGTTGCGCCACGGGTTATTACTATTTGGAAAAGAAGTTTGCATTTCATTTCATTTTACGAAAAGAAAGAAAATAAGGTATGACTGAAGACGACCGGACCCCTCTCAGATTTTCTTCATATTTGGCATACTTACTAATTTGAGGCCTGCTAATGATGAATCTGAAGTTAAAATTTGTCGGAAACGCCTAGAAATTGCAAAATAATTGTGAATTATTGACGCTAGCCCCACAAACCATTGACGTGTGGTTAGGTTAGGCAAACATAGTTAAAATTTCATGTCGTGGTAGTATCAGGATCTAGCAATTGCAAAATAATTACGATCCATTGACATGTGGTTAGGTTAGTTTCAGTTAGGTTAGGCAAACATAGTTAAAATTTGGTGTCGTGGTAGTAACAGGAATATATATATTTTGCTTGTGAAACAAAAATTTTTGCAAAAATCGACGGTTACCAGCCCGAAAACTAATTCCTTATTTTAGCTTATTTTGCAATTCTAGACGTTTCCGACAACTTTTAACTTTAGATTCGTGATTTGGAGGCCTCAATTAGAGAGTATGCCAAATATGAAGAAAATCTGAGAGGGGTCCGGTCATCTTCAATCGTTCCGAAAATAACTACTGTGTTTACACTTGGCAAATATGGGTGGGGGGAGAGTTTTGCTAAGATTTCTTGCTATCTTTGACTTTACATGAATATTGTGGCTAGTGGCAGATATAAAAAAGGTGCTGATGCCATCACTGTACATTATGGAGTATATAATGGGAGATTACACTTTGAAACAAGCACAATAATGAATCCAGCAATGTGTAATTTCTACATGTTAATTTGGATCATCAACATAATGTTTTTTATGACTCCTTGAGCTAAAAAAATACAAATTAGCCCATCACAGAACGTTATTACTTACTTGTTTTCTCTGTCTAGCCAAGTTTGTCCTGCACAAGCCACAACATCAGACACCTCTTGCTCTTTAGTATTTGGCTGGTGTTGGCAAACAGTGCCTAGAAGAAAAAAATCATAAATTGTATAAGGAATAATTCATTTGTATGCAAACTGAAATGCAAAATTTTCCATAATTTGAACCCGTTGACTAAGCAAGTAGAAAATATTGCATTTCACATAAACTACTTATAAAATTACAGAACAGTAAAATAAAACATTCTAGAAGTCTGACAATACTTCCAGTGCCTGCATAAGATACCATACTGCTACGCCAACACAAAATATAAAATGAGTGAAACATGCTGCTTATCCATTGCTGATTAACATGTATCTCTCATAACTAATAAAGAAGTACTAAAAAAGGTTCTAGCTGAATCACCTGGCAAAGCTAGTCACTCTATTATAATATACACTGTGTCCAGTCATGGCATGTGTCACTTTCAGAGGATTGCAGTCATTTAAACCAGTACCACATCTACTTTGTTTACAATTGCACTTCAATGTACATGGGCTATTTATTATTGAAGGGTTTAGCCACCAAATGAGAACTGAACTAGTAAGAATTGAGTTTCAGAAGTAATTTAAAATTTGGCTGTAACTATTTTCACCAAGTCGTGAGAATACTCATGGAACTCTTTCACCAGGTTGTGAGAATAGCAGGAAGTACTGAAGACCAGAAATCACATTATAAGGTGTTGGAAGGGTAATGGTTCCGAATGTTTAATGATTTTTTTCAGTTTCATAGGAAGATTAAGTATTGCAAAATTGTAGAATTTATTGTTACAATAAATTTGAACCCTGGTGAAAGTAATTACCACTGTTTGGAATTTCAAAGTGCAACTCATTAGCAAATAAATAAAATCACGAAAAAAGTACCTTACGCAAGCATTTGTCGACAAGGCATTTTTCATTTGGAACACTTAGAGCTATAAATGGCCCACCCAACCTAACCACAAAAGCATTTAGAGGCGTTTTTTGAAAACTAAAGAGCCCTAAACCTTACTTGCCTAACTTTATTAAGAAACCCCTTTGCATCATGCACACATGGCAGTAGTAGTCCGTAATCAAGATGGTAGTAAACAAATGGCTGATTGCAATTGAGAAGTACATGTAAGTGAAACATTAATCTCAAAGCAAAAACACAGAAAGTGATTGCTATAACTCTGAAGTACATGTGTAAACAGACATTGAACCATGAAAAAAATGCCTGTGTACCATAATGAAATTGTAATTAAACAATTGGAACTAGGACCAAACCATTTATGAATGTAATATTATCTTCATCACGTGATACACTAGTCCATACACGATACATTTTTCCAACTGCATGGTGTGGAGGTAAAAAAGTAATGATCGCCTGCATGTAAACACACACCAATGTAATCTTTATACCCACCAATAACTAAAGAATGTGTGTGACAGTGTAACAGGCCAGGTCAGGTCAGAGATTATTCGCATGCACAGATTAAAACCTGGTGAAACAACTCTAAGCTAGCTTCACTAGTCACTGTGTCAAAATTTTACTTAGGTGGATGCTGTATATTCCATATTTAGATCAAATTCTGATTACATAAGTTTGCAATAATATGACAATTATATTTTGAAGCAATGTAATCACAGCGTTGGGAAAAGTATTTCTTGTGTGCATTGCTGATTTAAGGTAAATTATCGCAATCACAAACACAAAAATTAGTTAGCAAATAAATTTTAAAAAAAAAAAATGTTTCTGTTACTTGTTCTTTCACCCACTTCAAGCTGTGGTAATTGTAATGCAGCAACATTTCATTGCATCCTGTAAAATTAGAATCTGAATTATAGGAGCACCATGTAAATCATGCTGTGATCTTCAGTAGTAGCCTGTTCGCTAAGACTCGAGCTACAATCCACACAGCTAAAAAAAAATTCCACGTGACAATGCTGCAGCCTTCGATTAACGTATCGAAATCGCAGAATGAATTTGTAGAAACGTATTTCTTATTAGATAAAAACTACTAACGTAACAACGTACGTAGTTCAAAGTATTCTACGCTTCTTCACTATGCACAGGGAGGTGAGAAACTTTTTTAAGAGGGCAAGTTTTGTACAAAATGAGGAAGGTGGTAATTATAATGTAACCGAAAAATGATACATTTTCAGCAACAAGTACTTTCCGTCTCTTCCATTCAATCTATTTTCGGTATACTATAAATGTGCACTGCTTATAGGTAAGCACTTTATTCCCTGTTATTTTAGTTTCATGAGGTGCGAGAAGTTCCATGCTTCTTCACATCATGTATTTTCAATTAAACAAACAAGACGAAATACTTCTTTAAACACTGGTTTGATAACGCCTGCCTTGTTTCCACTCACGTTCTCACACACGTTACACAACAAACATTAAATATATAGCGTGCATAAGTATAACACAATTAAACACACTTTGGTATTAATAATATTCAACTTACCACTCAATAAACAACATTATTCTTCATAAGATGTGTACGACTCCCGCTTAGGATTCAACGTAAACACAACATGGCCGCCTCAGAAAATTTCCCGGATGGCCGATGATGACTGAATCCAACGTTGCAATGTCTCCGAGATGTTCCACAAACTAGACAATGAAACGATAACATTGCAATGTTTCAGAAACAAAACTGGGACTTCATGTGATGCTTTCTGTAACGTCAACGCGAAACCAGAATGTTAGAAACGTATATGAAAGATTGAAATATTTCTGAAATATGTCTGAAACTTGGTGTGCTGTATGGGCAAGGCGACGAGGCTACCACTGCGCCATCGGGGAGACACTCTATCTATCAATGTTGAAAAGATTCCCATTGCAAAAGACGAAAATTAATAATAGTACCCGCACTTAATTTTCTGGCTACACAAAAAAATATTTCCTCTGGTTGCACAAAAATTTATTTCCTCTGGTTACAAACACACAAAAAAAATCTGGTTACACAAAAATTTAATACAGTTCGTGTATACTTCAAGAACGTAACGTGTAACCTAGCTGACTATGACCGAGCATCTTTTGAAATGAAAAGTAATATTTTTGCTCATATCACTAAAACAGAGAGAAAATCGAGATTTGAATGATTTCTCTTCTACCTTTAATGAAGTGCAAGGGGTGCGGGACGAAAAATTTTTGGTTGGGAAGGAAACAGGGCGGGGTATTTTTAAAGTCCTGACGTTCAAAACGGGAAAAATAATGTTATTTCCCGACTAAATTGGGAGATCATAGGAGCGGAAAATATTCAACATTACCCGATACTAAAAAAAATGTTAATTATACACACAATTTTACCCTCGGGTGATGAATTACTTTGCATTTCTGGAATAAAAACTGCTAATAAATTTCGGACATTTAGTACAAAAAAAATGTAGGGAATAAACTACTTTTAAACTATCATTTTTTCCGAAGTCTGGATCGGAATGTCTTTTTTTTTTTTTTTTTTTTTTTAGGTCCCGACTTGTTGGGTTTTTGCACATCCGTTGTCATTACTGCGCAGCAGTGTTGCCACATGAAGGGAAATTTGGAGCTAATTTTAAGTGAAAAGGGAAAAGGAAAATTCGATGAAAAATAGCGAATTTTCAGGGAAATTTTAAGACAGACTAAACGTTAATTATATTAAACATTATAAAAGATTCCAGTTTTGAAAATGAGAACTTATTATTTTTTTTAATTTTGTCGTATACTTTGTTCTGAGAGGAAGGGTGGAATTTGGGTTGACACACATCTGGCTACCGTTTGGGGCCGGAGGTCTTTGGCCATTCACCCTTATGGGAGTGGGAGTCCGAGGGTATTGTTTATTTAAGCTTTCCCCGGTTCTCTGAATTTTGCCTCAAACACTACACGTGCAAACCATAAAGTAATCTTTGTCGCAAACCTATCTTTACTTCAAATGGACACTGTGTGGGTTATTCGTCGTGTGCGAGTGTTTGGTGGAAGACTGTGCCCGTCTTGGACGACAGGAGAACAAGGGAAGCAAAGCAAACTATCTGCAACTCCAGAATATATTAGAAAACGTTGTGGAGAACGGAAGATGAAAAAACACCATGGAAACAAGTTTAAAAATTCCGTGCAGAGTGGCAAGAAGTGACCAACAATGGATTAAATTTTAATAAAAAACTTGCTGTCTTTTAGAAGTTTCCACCTAAAATGTGAAATTTACCAGAATAGAACATTTGATCAGGTATGTACTATATATCTTTTTTGATAAAACGCGTATATCTATGCGCCGAACTTAACATTTTTATGGGGAGGCAAAAAAGTGATTTTCCACACTCTTCATATGTGCGCCTTACTAGAACAGCATTTTGTGTAGAACATTTTTAATTTTCTTCTTCCCTAAATCCAATCTCTGTTTGTTTGTTTTGCTTTTTACTGATGAAAATCTTCAGTTGCCAACTATAACATAGTTTTAGGTTTCATCTTAAAACAAAAAAATTAGCTTGGTTTAGAAATAAAATCTAAATCTTCCAAAAAACATTTACAAGTTATTGTTTATTGATTTGGTTTATTTTACTTCGCTTTTCTGCCACTTTTGGCTGATTGCAAATATGGGGATGAGTATTGATATGATGAAATTTATGAATGGACACTCACAAACAGCCATGCCCAGACCGGGATTCGAACCCGGTACTCCTGGCGTCGAAGCATTTACAAGTTAAATTGATTAACATTTTATACATACATATGAACATGGGTCAACGATAATATTTTATTATTATTATTATTATTAATAATAATAATAATTAATAATAATAATAATACTTCTTTAGATGAAGGGAAAAAATGGGCGAAAAAGGGAAATTTTACCCCTTGGAAAGGGAAATTGTGCTTACAGATTGTGGCAACACTGCTGCGCAGTCTACTCCTGCTGATGGTCTTCCAATTTTCACGCTTGACAGCTTGAATGCAATAATTTGGCGCCTAGATCTCGAGGAAATGGATGAAGAGAGATCCATGAAAGATTATTTAGCCCTGATCGTAGTTTACATCCTCCTTGTACACACTCATTCGTTCCTTTCATACATGACACAATCTCAGCTCCCTTTAGCGGCATGTTGTGAGCCTACGAACCGGAAGTTGTTGTGCTACAAATATGGCGTCCGCGCGAAGGCACTTCCTTCCGGTGGATAGCCCCTATTAAGTGCAGACAAAAATGTTATGGTTTCTTTTATCTTTTTTTCAAATATGGAATATATAATGATTAAATAACAAATATTTGCTCACGCTCGCTCTCGTTTTAGTAGTATTTCATTTAAATATACTAATAATTTAACGTCCAATAAAAAAACGGGTAAGCTAAACAGTCATAAATACGGATGTATTAATTTGGGAGTAGTATAGTAAATGTTACTACGAGCTCACCTAAAATTAAGGGACAATTTAATCCCAAAAACCATCAAAAACAATAACCCACCCACCAAATTTTTGCACATTTAACTAAAAATAATACCCTTAACCTTATAAAAAAAACACGAGCTCACCTAAATTTAAATAGCACCTTCTCACCCAAAAACCATCAAAAACAACCACCCATCCACCAAATTTTAACACATTTTACTAAAGAATACATCCCCTTAAACTGTCAATTTATTCCTGGCGCACCCCCAATTAAGAGCTAACAAAAAACAGTACCACGCCCCCAAAATTTAACACATGCTTTCAAATCCTACCGCATCGCTTTAAATTTCTAAAAAACATTAGGGCAATTCAATTAAGGGCACATTTATAACAAAAAAGATATGATTTTTAGGGTAAACTTTCCAAAACTACCTATTTTCAAGCCATACAAAAAGTTAGGAAATAATATAATAAAACAGAGACCCTTGTGAATTCCTTAAAATATATTGGTACTTTCTGATTTAGGGCTAAATTAAAAAAAAAACAAAAAAAAAACAGGTACCTATACAATTAATAAATTTTACCCTTTTTACTAGTCAAAATATAAAAAAATCATCCCTTTAGATTGATTTATTTAATTATTTGGGGCTACTTCCCCAAATGAGCATCTTAATCTATTTCCATGAATCTTTCTTACTTAATACACCTAACTTTAATATACTTGTAAATCTACAGAGTGATCACAAAGTCCCATTACCCCCTATGTATTACATACATGTTAGTGAGCACAAAGTCCCATTACCCCCTATGTATTACATAGATGTTAATGAATTGTTGTTTCTTATTGTTGCACGATCTACATCTAAATCATGGCTGATGAGTCCAAGTAGAGGAGAATTTGCCATCGTACATGGCGGAGAATCATACTCTGTTATGAAAATGATGGTGTACACACAGACACTAATGACTAAATCATAACGAATAGTCACACTACCTCCGAGTTGTCCTCTGCCATGATCTCACATTAATACAATGCAACCATCTATGATGATGTGGACACGCGATAGGGGGTAATGGGACTTTGTGATCACTCTGTATATTATTCACCAGTTTATCAACACCCAACGCCTTTTCCTCATGAATCACAAGCCTGATTAGATCAATTTGTGACAATACCATACAGCACTTCACTCAATTTTACATTATGGCTGCTGAGATTGTTACATTTAATGCAACTATTGAGGCATATATTACTGAATGTGTAAGAGTGGGGCAAGTGATACCTGTAGAAGAAAGTTCGTGGAAATTATCAAAACAAAAAGTGAAAAGTATTTACAAAAAACTTAAAACGGAAGACCAGAAGGAACGAGACCTAAGCAACAGCCTACGGGAATTATTGGAAAATTTAACCAAAGGATTGATGCAGTACCATAGTGATGTTTCAAACACCTATATAGTACCCGATAATCTACTGTTAAATGAAGCCATAGAAAATTGTCGCAGAGCCTCAAATGCATTTATTAAGGCCAACAGCAACTCAGCCCATCAAGCGTTTAATTTAGGATATATTCTCGATAATATTTTTAATCGCTTTAAAATTCTAAAGAGCGAACGAAAAGTGAAACACAGCTGGAAGCAGTGGTTTGAATTAAGAAACATTGGAATAAGTTTGAGACAAGTAAGAAAATTGAGAAAGTTTTTTCACGATGTACAATATTATCCAAAATTGTTACAGTGTGGCTTATCATTTAGTGATTTACATGCGAAACTACCATCTATATTTAATGCATTCGTTCTTTTCCCAGAACAAAAACAGAACTTTCGTTAAAAGTGGCACAGATATGCCACATGAACTTTGGGCTTGATGGTGATATGATTTGTAACTGTGTTATGAATCACAAGGAAAATTTTTATCCCAGCTCAAGTGTTTGCAAACGGCAAAACGCAGATAAGGCCGACACAACTTCAATCTCTCTCACCTCTGTGAGCAAATGTTTTTATAAACAAGGAAAATGTAACTAACCCGTGAATAAAACTGTATAATTTATACCTTCCCTTACCGTGTGAAATAAAATTCTATTCTGTACATTACTTAAATATTTATTTGTAACCTAAAAAACAACCACGATCATTTCTGACAGCGTAAACAAAAAGGCAGCCATCTTCTCCAAGCATAGTTGCCAACTGTCAAAACGATAAAAAACTAAAAATAACGAAAATCGAGTAAAACGAAAATAACGTAAAAACGATAACAACGATTATAACGTAAAACTTAAATTACGAAAATCGAAAAAAGCGATATTTCTTCAGAACGTTGTTTCAATAAAGAATAATTTCATTATGGCGCTTGCCGCTTGCATCAACGCTAAAATCCAATGTTGCCGTTTCGTTAATTTTGATGTTAGTTGCTATTACTTTTTAAATTTTTTAATTATTTCCGTAACATTCGTCTGTTTTTTAAAAATAAGGGAAGTTCTTATTAACACCATAATACAATATACAAAAGGTGAAAATTTAGATTTTGTGACAGAGTGGTAGGATTAGGATTTAATATTTTTGTGTGTTGGCAACACAGATCAGCTGTTTTCAGCATAGACATACTACCATAGAGGAGTTAAGGAGTAGAGGATTACCCCACATTTAAACCTCGCTGCGCTTTGAAATTGCATTTCCATCGGTGTCCAGTAGATGGCGCGGCCGTCTTCTTTTGCTGTTTCCAGCACAAATTGGGGGGAGAGCTCTTTCGGTGACAGTCACGTGGGTTTCAAACGTCCTTATTGGTCAGATCTCTTGTACCCGACGAAGCCGCGACTCCTGTGCACCCTACCCCCGCGAGAGGAGAGGGGGAGAGTGGAACATGCTTCCTTATGGCCCGAGGTGGAGGGAAGAAGGGAAGAAGGGAAAGCTGCGCGGGGACTTCCCGTCCCAAGGTTTTTTTCCTTGTGGTCGATCTATAGCTCTGGGTTTGGGTGTGCGAAGCGTGTCATCCACCACAAACTCTTCCGAATCTTTACGTGAAAATAAGGTTGCCTTTGCCTGTCCTGTGTAATTGATAATAGCTTCCCTGAGTGCTTATTTTAAGGCGAAATTGGTAATGTAAAATGTAGGGATTTTCAACTGGCGCCTGAATTTTCAAATTCAGTTCTCAATATATATGCATACACACACACACACACACACACACACACACACACACACATATATATATATATATATATATATATATATATATATATATATATATTTAATATTTCAAGTTCTCTTATGGAAATTTTCATTATCATTTTTAAAATATGGAGTGCAGCCATGGACGTCCACAGTATTTTTCCAGGGAGGGGCAAGGAAAGTAGTTTTTTCCAGGGGGTATGGCAAACAATGCACATTTTCCCCAATTATAGTGTTGCTCCCTCAAAAAATATTGTTTAAATTTGAATTTATCATATTCATGCAATAATTAACACATATTACTGCTGAAATGAAATTATATGTGAAAAATAGATAATTTTTTTTTTACTTTCATTTTCCAGGAAGGGGACACGGCCCCCCTTCCGGACGGCCATGAGTGCAGCATGTGTTTTCTGCAACACTTGTATCGTTAAATCAGAATAACAAACGTGCCATATAATTCTTGAAAGTTACTTGAAAGTAAGACTTCGACTATATTCCTAACAATAAACTCCATGATTTCAAGTGTATCGCCATTATTTCCATTTATCTGTCGTGGCGAAATTTGGAACATTTAACAATTTTTCTAAGGCACCCTTCTGTTTTTGAAGTTCTTAAAAAATAAGATCTACTATTGACGACATGCTATGAACAAACAATACCTCTAGTTTCTTCGATCACTATGAATTAAAAATTCACCATACTTCTAAAACTTGTAAGAGTTTGTTTTTATTTTCGAAGAGTGTCAGTAATGTAAATTCACCTCGTATGTGGAGTGAGTTGACCATATGTTCGGGGTCAGTTGACAATATTTGTAGTTCTACCCTTGATATGGTTTGGAATATTTTATTACAAACAATACACTGCCTTTAAAATTACAGATTACAAAAATGTTATCTAATGAACAGCATAATATGTAAAATAAATGTTTCAAACTAAAGAAAAAAAGATTATAGTCGGAAGAATATACTTATTTTTTTTACTCATTGTTTATTATTTTTATTTTTGCATCACAAAAGCAAATGCAATAGGTTGTCCTATAATTGTAATATACTATATTATTACAAACAATGTTGAGCTATTTTTAATGAAACAATTATTTGAAAAACAATTTTCGCAATAGGCCTAGAGAAGGCTAAATAATTACCTTCGCAATGAGTCGTCAGTCACAGTTTTTACAAAAAGAGATTTTTCTTCTTCCATTTGTTTTTCGTGATCTTTCATTTTGTTTATGTATCAACAGCAGTGGCGGCGATTAGGGGAACAGTTGCCCTCCCCTCACTTTTTGCCACTTTTACCCTAGCACTATACCAAACCTTACATACCATGGGAAAATAAACTGCTCTTGCCCTCCCCTCCCCCACTTTTTGCACCTTGCCCCCCTAGTTTTGGAACCCAATCACACACTGATCAACAGTTACATTTGCACATAACCTTTGCAATGTAAAATATAATTAGTATATATAGCCTACATGCGTGTGTGTTAAACATATGCATTATACATTATAATGATGTTATTTATTGTCAAACGGATAATATGTACAATCAGGGAAAAACATCTTTGGGGCAACAACCTGCGGACCGAAAACTTAAAAAGTAGAAGTTTACATTTTCCATTATAAAACTTCCATTGGGGCATTATTAGCCTCTATAAATCGTATCAGTATATTTCGAAGTAGGTCTAACAAGCATAAAAAATTAATATTTATGACGACGTTCAAAATCTAAAGAACGTTATACAGTATTCATTTTCTGTTCGTTAGTTCCTCATTCGAGTTTTGACAATTGCATGAGTGTTAGCGATGCTCCCTCATTGGTTTCATCGTTATATCTATTCTTTTCGCAGCAAATATTCGAGAGGGAGAAATACGATGTTAAGGAATCAAAGAGTACACAACTACCTAATTTTGAAATGCTAAGAATTCGAAATATTAAAATTGGGCTCCCAGCCCAGATAGTCTAGCGATAAAACGGTTATTTTGATATCGAGGTGTCCCGGTTTCTATCCCCTGTGGAGGTAACATTTCATGAAGTGGTTCGGATTCCACTGGAAGTTTTAACTCTTGTCCTGATTAGCCTCTAATAATAATAATCCGTGGTTCGACAGCCCTAGGCCTATCTCCCGAATGCAAGTCTCCCTCCCTCAATCCTACCCTAGGGGTCTGGAGTTTATTAACCGGTAATGGGATGACGTGGGGTCAGCACGTCGAATCCCCAGCCTTATAGGAGATTTCCGAGACCGGATTACGCTACTCACTCGTAGCTCCCCAATTTCCTCGCGATGGTGGGTTGCCACCGGTCCTATACACAGGCCGAGACAGGCCGAGAACCCAGGCGGACTCGAACCTATGCCGTCCCGCAGTCGGAGTTCAAAGCACGGCGACTTAGGCTGCACGGCCACGGAGGAGGACCTCTGTGCATATAGTGGACCGTAATACAAATCAAATCAACTAATCATTGCAATACGGTGCGAAAATCACGAGTTTGATTTGATTTGGTGTTTTAAGTCCACTTTATGCACAGTAAGGCTAATCGGGATTGGACCTACAGTTTAAAGTGGGATCCGAACCACTTGTGGCTCTACCGGGTATCGAACCCGGGACCCCTTGATTACAAGGCGACGACACAACCACTGTACCATCAGGGAGGCCCAGGTGCGAAAATCAATATGCTTGCTCGCAGTTACATGTTAATTAATTATCATTTGTAAGGTTAGAAAACAACTTCTGCAGTACCGTCAGAGTGGACAAATTAGATTCTGTGTAAGAAAATTAATTTTTGAAGCACATCTAAAACTACTGATTCAATTTTGATTAGTATTTATATGCATAATATATTCTGAAATAAAATTGTTACCTTCGAAATCGAATTGGCGATACTATGAGCCCTGTATCCCTGGTACAGTATCCGGGGTCAGGGACGGCGCTGCAGAGACCCTATTGTCCTTTCATTTTTTTGATTGATTTGGCTACGTCAACACTTGAGTTATTTGCACCCATCACATTATACGTGGCCCAGCCCCCTACCGTAACTAAACTCAGCACGTGTCTCTGCCAGGCCTTGGGTTCTGGCTACGGGACGCACGCTGATTTGATTAAGTTGGTTTTTTAAGTCCACTTTATGCTGTAAGTCTAATCGGGACTGCACCTACAGTTCTGGCTTGATATCAAGATAAAATCGCCACAAATCAAAAAAATATTTTTGAGCAACCAAATTGTACTGTCTTTTAGGCAATCGTTAGCACAGGAAAGCACACTATTTATTTTAATAAGCACACAAATATGAATAAAGATATTAATGAGTTTACTGTGGTTATTCTGGCTTGATATCGATAAAATCGCCACAAATAAAAAAAAATTGAGCAACTAAATTGTACTACGTTTAGGCATTCGTTAGCACACGAAAGCACACTATTTATTTTAATAAGCACATTATGTGTTTCGAAACTAATAATCTTTTGCAAAATTACAAGCTCACTCTAAGCTTTAAAATTAATTTGAAATATCAACTTACAAAAATAATGTACATGTTGATTTTTATTACTATTGATCATTTTAACAGTTCGTAGAAAACAATATTCGTATGGAAAAATTTAATACGAAATTATTACTTTGTAAAATTTATAAGTAATTGTTCAATATTTTAATATCATGTAGTGATACATTATTTATGCATCAAATTGGGTGTCTGTCGTGAAGATGTCTAGTGAGAGTATAGTCTCGCAGCACACACAATACTGTATACGTATATAGATAACAAAGGTGTTAACATGGAGGATGTGTTGTCCCTTAATTATTGCATAGGTTTTAGATAATATTTTAATTAATGGAATAGAAATGGTTTTATTCTTTGTAATGTATTGTTTGAAATTTATCCAATGATCTTTATCTATTGTAATGTCTTTTCAAGGTAACCTATTTGCTTTATTTTTGTATTATATGAGTTGAACATTATCTATGTGCTTTATCTGTGTGAAGTATTATTTGAAGCTTCTTTTAAAATGTTGTCTATGTGACAGTTTTCTTGCAATGTATTCCTTGTAGAATACCTACATGCTTCATCTCATCTAATTATTACTTTGTATATATCACCAATATATTTTATTTTGTCTAATGGATCACTTATAACTTTAACTAAAACATTTATTTTTTGTAATGTATTCCTTGAAGTTTAACTTCATGCTTTATCTTTAATAATGTATGCATCTTACCACACAGATCGTTATGGTATCTTACTGTCACGGGATAACGGTGATTTTAAGTTAGATCAGCCTCTAAGCAATTGGTTAAAGACTGTTGAAGCTTAACTGATAACATCACATCCACTATGGCAGAGACCGAGAATGTGTAGGATCCTACCTCTACACACCGTTTTAATGACACGGTACAGTTTACAGGCGATAACTTTACTTCTTTATTCTTTTCTGCTGTGTACTTGCCTACTTCCTTCCTCAAAATTATTCATCGATAATTGTGTCCTACCTGAAAAAGATCCTACGTGCGCCCGTAATGTAGGAAAATTTAAAGGATATATGACAAGAACCAACCAACACAAGTCAATTTCACTTTCGAATTCAACCCTCCCAAATCCATAAAGAACGCCTCTTGTGTTTGCGTCAGGAGGGTAGTTTTGCAAAAAGTGCCCTGAGTCGGTGAGCCCATGCATGGATACGCCTTTGGCCTACTTGCTGCATCCTTTATGTTTATTCTTCGAAAGCTCCCACGTGTCATATATTTAATTATTTGCAATGTAAGCATTCTTTGCATGAAGTGGCGTAAAAACATACCTATTTCGAGGCCCTGGATAAGATTATATCTTCTCAAATTATTAAAGAATGGCTACTTTCATTTCGGTAACAAAATGTGTGTAGAAAAGTGTTATTTGTCCATTTATTGTTTGTTATAAATGTTTTAATGTATTCTCTGAAGTTGAATTATGCTTTCATTCGTTGTCAAATGTCACTCAGAATTTTTGTACTTCAATCATATTTACCTAGGTAATATGTTACTTCCATAACTTTAAAAAAATGTGTGCCTATGATGGTTAAAATTAACATGAAAATGTAAGGTTTCGATATATTGAAATTTCATTGTGCATATTAAATCTGTTGCATAAACCGCAATGAAAGAATATATTAAATACCTAAAATATACTGCGTTTGTTTTTCTTCCTATTTAATAAAATTGAGAAACTCTTGTGCAGGCTTGATAAGTGGGATGAATAAGTATTACCCAGCAAATGTTGTCCATCACAATGTTTGTTCTACTTGTTTAATAGAATGCGAGCCTCATGTATTGTAAAAAATTCAAAACAAGCTGTGTTTTGTTCTTATCTTGATCTATGTGCCTATAGAGCAACATAAGTAGAAATTAAATTTTTAAAATCAAGTTGGATGCCACAGGAGAATTATGGAAATTTACATAGAAATACTTGTGTATCCTACTTTACTTAGCAAAAAAAAAGAAACGTACCCAATGTTATCGTGGCAACACTGTGGCTTAGTTATAAAAGGGTATCAGGTTTGTTGTCAGTTAAAAACTCACTGTAGGTGGGTTGTTTCCACTTTTAACTGCAGGTCCAGTGTCGATTAGCATATCCGAGTACCGTTGCATTAATTTAGATCAGTGTTCACCATACGTTATTTTTCCAGAATTGACGTGATTGGTAGATTTTATCAAATAGGTAAAATTTCTATATTTACAGTTTTGTTGCTTAAAGAAATTGATTTGCAGCAAATTTACCTTGATATCAAGTCAAAATCCTGAAGATTCAGTTATTAATGTCAAAGATGTTGAATACTAGTTGTGTTCTAATTTAAATAAATAGTGTGCTTTCGTGTGCTAACGAATGCCTAAAAGATAGTACAATTTGGTTGCTCAAAAATATTTTTTTGATTTGTGGCGATTTTATCTTGATATCAAGCCAGAATCGCCACAATAAACTCATTAATATCTTTATTAATATTTGTGTGGTTAATAAAATAAATAGTGTGCTTTCGTGTGCTAACGAATGCCTAAAACCTACAATTTGGTTGCTCAAAAATATTTTTTTGATTTGTGGCGATTTTATCTTGATATCAAGCCAGAATCGCCACAATAAACTCATTAATATCTTTATTAATATTTGTGTGCTTATTAAAATAAATAGTGTGCTTTCGTGTGCTAACGAATGCCTAAAACATAGTACAATTTGGTTGCTCAAAAATATTTTTTTTTGATTTGTGGCGATTTTATCTTGATATCAAGCCAGAATCGCCACAATAAACTCATTAATATCTTTATTAATATTTGTGTGCTTATTAAAATAAATAGTGTGCTTTCCTGTGCTAACGAATGCCTAAAAGATAGTACAATTTGGTTGCTCAAAAATATTTTTTTGATTTGTGACGATTTTATCTTGATATCAAGCCAGAATCGCCACAATAAACTAAGTAATGTCTTTATTAATATTTGTGTGCTTATTAAAATAAATAGTGTGTTTTCATGTGCTAACGATGTGCAAACGTCTGAGGTATAATTTTATAATTTATTAATATGTGGCGATTTCCACTTGACATACGTGCACGCTACTGGATGCGTCCCACCCACAAGAAAACCGACGTGGAGTTTCGGGGCTTGTTTAGAAAGAAATCTGACACCCGGCAAAGTATGCTCAAGGGATTCGTCTCACCCCCAACCCTCCCTCGCTCAGGAACAACTTGTCGTCCCTACATCACTAGAAGAAATCCCCCTCCCCTTTCTTCCCCGCGGGCAAGTATGGGCTTTTACTTTTGAGATCACTACCCCCAAACAAGTGTGTTTCTGTCAGAAACAAAAGTCGTTAACATTCCAAGAGAAAATAATAAATATACAAAAAATCAGAGGAAATGTAAGGTTTTGATGGTCTATACCTTCTTTTACAATTCAGACCATTCAAAAAAAGCTCTTTCCTTTCTTGCCTTAACCTCGATTTGGGGAGTTAAAAATAACAGCTCCGCCTGTTGCCAGTCGCTGCAAACACGTGTTGGGAAGAGGGAAGGGGGCGGGGAATGGCCAGGTAAAAGCGTGAATAGGCTTCCGTGGGGTCAAGTGGTTTATTATTTGTGTTTGCGGTTTTTCTCTTAGGATAATTCTTCTCCAAAAACAGGCATATTGTAAGCATTGGCGAATCTGACGGGAAGACCCAGGGGTGCCCATTCCCCCAAGGCCGTCGACGCATCCTCCCCAAAGTCGTTATATAATAATAATAATAATAATAAATTCTTTATTTCCGTAGACCCATATCCATGGGTGTGGAAAATGTCATACAATACTAAATATTACAAAAGGAGTAAGATTACAATAAAAAGAACAAAATGCAAACACAAAAATACAAATAACTCATATGGGTTAAACATAAACAGTTATAAGTGTCACATACTAAACTTGTAAAAGAGATAAAAACACACAAATAAATTTTGGATAAAAACGCAGTAATTGTTGAATGTCGATAATTTGATTTCATTTTTAAATTATTAAATTTTCGAAATACTTAAGCTTTATACAACAGTCAGTCGTAACACAGGAACACCACAAAGAAAACACCAGACCTATTGTTATAGGTCTCGCGCCACAAGTTGAGCTCTGGGGAGAAAGTGTTCGAGCTGACCGCGGAGGCAGTGACAACCCTCATAATGAGTTCTCCGCCCTTCAAAAGCAGTGTTTGTAACCGCACTAATTTCTTTCTATTCTTAATATATGTTACCAGAATGCCTGATAACCAAGAGCATTTCTTAGCAAAGCTGTATATACACTACGTTGTTTTAATTGGCAAAAAAGTATATCGATCTTCTAACCTATTACAGACATGTTTGCTTTCTACGCAATGCTGCGAGCTCCTCTCCCCCCATTTTCTTCTCTATCCTTTTCGTAATGAAAGCTATTGGGTTAAAACGTCTGTCCATCCCTCTGACATCATCAATGCGTATCAGGGTTGGCAAAATTTGTGTTGTTTTAAAAAGAACAAAACAAACTTTTTTTGTTTAAAACATTTTTTTGTTTTAAACATGAGTTAAAAAAACACGTTTTAAACAAAACAAAGTCAACCTTTTCCCAGTAAATTATAGTTAAAGTCGTTAAAGAGAAAATACTCATTTTTATGTAAGTAAAGCCCCTATCACACGGAACTAGATTTCTAGTAGGAATGCTCTAGTTGACGCTGGACTGGCTACCCATTTGCTAGTTTTCGCCTCACACGGTACTTGTTACACCGTACTTGTCGATAGTCTTTCGTTCCCATAATGGCGGCCGCGCGAGATGTAAACAACGTATCACTTCACACTTTTAAAATACGATAACTATTCAACCGAGAGGAATATGACGTCGTATTAAATAGTTTTAGGTAGAGAAGAATGGCGCTGATAAAATACATACTTTACAACGTTCACTATACACGTATGGAAGAATATTTTAGCTTTTTCAATTGTAAACACCGTGCACTCAGTCACCATAGATGGTACTCGACATGCCTTTCGTGCTGTATGCACTCGGAAACCACAGACAAAAAACGCTACTTTGCAAACTCACAGATTATCTTCACATGGCGAAACTTTGCTCTGATTGGCTGTTCCACAGAATCTAGTCGAAGAATTAGTAGCAATTAGAACATGTCTTAAGCCCCTATCAGACGGAACTGGATTTCTAGTTGGAATGCCCTAGTTGGCGATGAACTGACTGTCGAGGTAGAAAATATGGCCTGCTGGCTGACTGCTTGACTGGTTTTGAGGAATAGGACATGTTCTAATTGCTACTAACTTCTTCGACTAGATTCTGTGGAACAGCCAATCAGAGCAAAGTTTGGCCATGTGAAGATAATCTGTGAGTTTGCAAAGTAGCCTTTTTTGTCTGTGGTTTCCGAGTGCATACAGCACGAAAGGCATGTTTACAATTGAAAAAGCTAAAATATTCTTCCATACGTGTACAGTCAACGTTGTAAAGTATGTATTTTATCAGCGCCGTTCTTCTCTACCTAAAACCATTTAATACGAAGCGATATTCCTCTCCGTTGAATAGTTATCGTATTTTAAAAGTGTGAAGTGATACGTTGTTTACATCTCGCGCGGCCGCCATTATGTGAACGGAAGACTATCGACAAGTACGGTGTAACAAGTACCGTGTGAGGCGAAAACTAGCAAATGGGTAGCCAGTCCAGCGTCAACTAGAGCGTTCCTACTAGAAATCCAGTTCCGTGTGATAGGGGCTTTAAATATTCTTCCATACGTGTATAGTAAACGTTGTAAAGTATGTATTTTATCAGCGCCGTTCTTCTCTACCTAAAACCATTTAATGCGATGCGATATTCCTCTCGGTTGGATAGTTATCGTATTTTAAAAGTGTGAAGTGATACGTTGTTTACATCTCGCGCGGCCGCCATTATGGGAACGAAAGATTAACGACAAGTACGGTGTAACAAGTACCGTGTGAGGCGAAAACTAGCAAATGGGTAGCCAGTCCAGCGTCAACTAGAGCATTCCAACTAGAAATCCAGTTCCGTGTGATAGGGGCTTAAGTAAGTAAGTATTTATTGCTCATCTCATGTGCGAGCCATCGGCTGTGCGCACTGCATCTATTCGTATTACACAAGTATGATTTTTCTTACAGACAACACTTTCCATTACATTCCGTATAGGTGTTAAGTAGCAGTTCTGGTCGTTTTAACTGTTCTCACTTAAACTAACACTTATTCCTCTTCTTTATCCCGTCTCTGTGCAACACTTCTTTTCCCCCTAACTGTTTGTAAATATACACCCACTTTTTCCAATAGTTCCATGTTCCTTTGCACTACGATTGATTTGAACACAGTTTCCAAGCTGATGTTGCGTAGCTTCTCCTCCTGCAGAACGCGCGTGTCCTGACATAAAAATAAATGTTCTGTCCCATCATCACCATTACATAATACGCATTTATATATCCCTTCCTCATTTTTTACTGTGTTTTGTCTCCATCCCCCTAGCCTGATCCATGCCAACCCCTTTCTTGCCACCATGCTCACCTTCTTGATGTACGCTACTTGTCCCCATTCCCTCGGTCCCCTTCTTTGGAGTTCGAGCGATCTCTTGGTTTCACATTCCGCTATTAGTTCCTGCCTATCTATATCCTCTAATCTTCGTTTCACTAATTGCAATGTCCCCTGGTCGACGTGTCCCCCCCCCTCCCAGATCCATCCCAGTCCAATTTCGTATAGTTTAGCTCTGATCTCTTTCGCCCATGTTCCCATTTTTATGAGTACAGTGGCAACAAGGACAGTTTATTTCCCTTTGGAGATAAGGTTTACCATACTGCAGGGTAGGGGTGTGCGGGACAGAATTTTTTGGGTCGGAACTGGAAATTCTTTAAATCCCGACATTCGGGACGGGGAAAATTCTCAATTTTCCGAAAATGTCTGAAAATTTTCGGGAAGGGATTAGGGATGGCCTGATCCGGATCCTAGCGGATCCGAAATCCGGATCCGGTTGGTTCCGGATCCTTAGGATCCGGATCCTAAAATTTTTCGTATCCGGATCCGCGATTTTCAGATCCGGATCCAGAACTTTCGGATCTGGAACCAGAACTTTCGGATCTGGAACCAGAACTTTCGGATAAGGATCCAGAACTTTCGGACCCGGATCCAGTACTTTCGGATCCGGATCCAGTACTTTCGGATCCGGATTCGGAATTTTCGGTTCCGGATCCGTTTTGCCATCCCACATGCGCTTCCTTGGAAAGTAAGAATGTATTTATAACATATTGTTACCTGCTAATATACATATCTATATATATAATATACATACATACACACATATATATATATATAGTGTGTGTGCGCGCGTGCGCGATTTGTAATTAATTAATACACTTACAAAGGAGGTCTAAATCTCCCCCTCCGATTTCCAGGAAACTTGCCAGTCGTATAGAGGGGCCCAAAGGAAGAAATACGTGTTTTTGTGTTTCAGCTAAAAAAACTGTTTTAGGGGGCAAAACCCCCCTCAAAGGTCAAGATGAAGACAAATTGACGAGGGGATCTGACCCCTGTGTGGCACTCCGATTTTCCATGAAATTTGGCAGGTGTATGGTGGGGCCCAAAGGAAGAAGTACGTGTTTTTGTGTTTCAGCTAAAAAACTGTTTTAGGGGGCAACAGAATCGGTTAATGAGACTTCAGAATTTTCAGAGTATGGCAATTCATACAGTCGATTAGTGATCTGTGAGTGTCCATTGCTTGCTTTGTAAGATCTAGTGATTCGAAATTAAAAAGGACTGAATATCGTAAAGTAACGAAGTCTATTATTTTGTGTTCAAAGCTGAAGACATTGACGACAGCGGAAGTTCCGGAGCCTCAGTGTAGTGCATCTAGTTCAGGTCGAGAGCCGAAGAGATCGAAGGTCTCTCTCTCTAAAGTGAATATTTCAGCGGTTTATTAAAACAGAAATAAGCTTCACAGAGCAACTGAAAATCAAAGTTTTGAGTGATGATTTAGTTGTGCCCGAACAAAATTTCATGTATGCAGTCCGAGAATTTCATGGCATAAAAGAAATAATTTTGTTTAAGCCTACTGGGTTCGCACACATGACTACACGTAACTACCATGAAGGGACAGCCGAAAATTTTATGAATGTCGAGAAGAGAAAGCAAGAAGATGTTGCCTATGTAGTTATTTTAAGGGAAATTGCAGGCTCTACCAGGACCCGAATCAGGGCTCTGGCATACCATGCCATTGCTCTACCAACTGAACCACCGAGCCACCACTGACTTCGACTGAGTTTGCGCTAAAATGTATAGGCTACATAGTACATGTTCTGTGTATGTCAAATTGTAAGATTTTACCAGTTTTATTAACAAGCACAGAAAATAAAGGAGAAAGAAGAAATCTGAAGGGCATTCCCATCGGTTGAGGAGACATTTTTCTTCGGTGGTCAATGCGAGCTACCGCTTCGAGGTGACGATGACAGTGGCCTACTAAGGGAGATTTCACACCGTGTCGCCTGAGGATTTCACAAGTCGAACGTCGGTTTGTGAGGCCTTTTGTGTCGCTACGGTGTGAAACGTTTTTGTTGATTGGCTCGTTCCATACGTCATGTATCGCGTATTCCTTCGGTCTGAAATCTACTTAAGTCTTCAAGATCCAAGTCACAAGGATGTAAAATTAGGGCTTTGTTAAGGTTAGGTGCGAAGGCAGGCGAAAGCACCCTAAAGGATAATATCCAAACTTGCAGGAAGAACGCATTTTACCTAAGTCTCGAATACGAAATGATAAAAACTTCTGGTGATTTGATTTTAAAAAATGTGTCCGAGATAAAGAATGGCGTACCCAGGATTATCGGTAGGGAGACGGGTTACGAATACTATTTTGGTAGTCAGTCCTCATTTTGCCATCTTTTCCTGTCTTTGACGTTCCTTTTTTAAGGAATACTGGATCAAATGGGGTTATGACCCCACCAATCCTCTCTTGGGCACGTCACTAGAAATAAATAAGTAAGCATTTGATCATATTTCGAGACGAAACATTAGATGTGTTGGGAACTGAAGGGTTTTCAGAGGCCTGAATATGAACAATTTAGTGGGTTTCGGCTTTTATAAGAGCTGCAAACATGGGAGGACAAGACACAGTAGTGTTGTTCAGGCTCGAATCAGAGAAATATTCGAGAACTGTCTGCGTCCACCTCGTAGCCGACAGTTTGAATCTTGCGTTGTCGAGTGGATTGTCCATCCCGTGCATGTGTAACGGCTTCGTAAACACACTCCGACACCGTAGATGTGTTGATGCCTGATGAGAAGAAATGGACAAACACAAACACTAAGATGGTTCTGGCACACAATGTTAATGCATGGAAGCAGGGGAGTCGAGTGGTAAAAAACGTTCCGATTTCACGTTCTGATTAAAATGGCAGCCTTAAACAGTGGCAACCATTTAGGGGATAGTTGCTCCCCATTTTTTTGCCTCTTAATCCTAGGCCTTGTCTACCAAGAGAAAGTAAACTTTCCTTGCACCCCCCCCCCCCCCCGGTTTTGGAACCCAATCGCCACCACAGGCCTTAAACATACAATTGTGAGGTTCTATCTATACTACCCCTTAAAAATATGATGTTCAGCCCCGCCCCGAAAGGAATTCCTGGATACGTGCCTGTCTCGAGCCTTCTTAAACCCGAAGGTTCATGGCTGCAGCAACACAGGCCTTCCATCTGTCCCTATCCTGAACAAGATCTATATACTCTTTTCCATCCCTACCGATTTCCTATAGGTCCATCTCAACGTTGTCCCTCCATCTTCGTCTTGGCCTTCCTACAGGTCTCTTACCATCAGGTTTCCCAACAAGAATCCTGTAAACTTTTCTTTCCCCTTCCATTCGTGCTACACGGCCTGCCCATGTAATGCTTCTTCATTTAATTATTCTAATAATATCTGGACATGAATATAAATTATGTACTTCTAAATTATGTAACCTTCCCCACTCACCTGTCTCCTCATCCCTTTTAGCTCCAAATATTTTCCTAAGGATCTTATTTTCAAATACTCTCAATTTATGTTCCTGTTTCAATGTAAGGGACCAAGTTTCACACCCATATAATACTACAGGCAAAATTACTGGTTTGTATAGTTTAACTTTTAGTTTCTAAGATATTAAACAAGAAGACAAAAGTTTATGAAGAGAGAAGTAACATGCATTTCCTGAATTAAGCCTACTTTTTATTTCCTCTTTAATATAATTTTCATTTGTTAATATTACTCCTAAGTATTTGAATTTGGAAACTGGTTCAAACGAGTTGTTATCAATAATTAGATTTTGACTATTACCTAACACTTGGTTTCGGCCTGTAAGCATATATTTAGTTTTCTCTTTGTTAACTTCCAAACCTATCTCTCTAGCAGTTTTGAAAAATATTTTAGCATTATTCTTCATTGTATTCACATCATCCCCCAGTAAGTCTACATCATCTGCATATGCTAACAACTGAGTCACACTATTTCATTTTAGTCCTTCTTTAGTTTCTTTTACCTTCCTAACAGCATATTCTAAGGCAAAATTAAGAGCAATGGAGATAATGTATCTCCTTCTTTTAACCCATCATGAATTGTAAATTTGTCAGACACATTAATACCCACACGAATTTTATTTTCTGTTTCACTTGTGCATACTTTTATCATACTAACAAGCTTCTTAGGTATTCCAAACTCGACTAATATGTTATATAATTTATCTCTTTTGACCGAATCATATGCTTTTTTGAAATCAATGAATAGCTCTCGGACATTTTGATTAGATTCCCCCTTTTTTTCGTGAGTCACTGAGTGATTTCTTTTTTTTTTGGGGGGGGGGTACAAAATTGAATTTTGCGGTGGCGGTAGCTTACATGGATTCATATCGAAAGTTCTCAAACGACACTGTAAAGATTCGTGAGAAATCTCCAATACCGCTCTCAAAATCTACCATGCACATGTACAATAATTTACGTCTGGATTGCCTCGCTGTTCTTACCAACAAAATATTTCACAATAGTTAGGCTTATTGTCGTCCGATTTCTAAAATTCAAACGTGCTGTAGTAAACAATAGGGTGCCGGACTGGTTATTGCGTATTCTTGTCGGCCTAGCCTTTGTCTTTATTAGCCGATTACAATGGACCAAGAACTTTCTTTACTTGATGCTCATTATTCACAGGAAAAAAATACATGTTCGGTAAACATTGTTGCAGCAGAAGATACAAAACAAACTTTTTTCTCTTTTAATTCATAGTTGCCCTCATATTTTATTTTCAAAAATTCGTGATTACTTTCAAGGCATTCACTCTTAAATATACGGAATGCTGTGCTGTATGGGAATAATAATTCAAATGATTATTATTATTATTGTCGCAGATAATAATAAACTTGCCATTTTTACGACATAATTTTCCATTATCTTTTAAAAACTCAAGAGGGGGTTTAATGTCGGTACCCTCCCCTTGCGTACGCCACTGATGTTAATATTTCTATGCAGGGGTCCCGGGTTCGAATCCTGGCGTGGGCATGGATGTTTGTAAGTGTCCATTCATCAATTTCATCATATCATCACTCATCCTCATCTTCGCAAATTTAGCCAAAAGTGGCACAAGAAGCGAAGTAAAATAAAGCAATTCAATCAATCAATCAATCATTAATATTTCTATGCGCCACAGATCTTGTACGTGCTTCCACGTGAACAGTTCACACGATATCACAGGAAGGCAAGTTCTTGGAGCTTCGACGATGACGATGACGAATTTTCAGACCGCGAGGGTTAACAAAAGCCTTAGCGCCTTAGCCTTGCAAAAATGTGCTTTCTCAGGCAGAGAACAGGACGGAACTTGCCTGCGGGGAGAAGGGACGACTTCTTGCGAAGCATAGAGGAACCCCATGGGACCAGTCGTCCTTGAGCGAGGGAAAGTTGGGGGAGAGACGAATCCATTGACCATAGTGATGTCGTGCGTCAACGATTTCTTTAAAAACAACCCCCAAACTCCGTGTTGTCTTTTTCGGCGTGATGTAGGCTTTGTCTTGGTTGGGAGGGACGCATTCAATGGTGTGCCCAGGCAGTGGCGCAGGAACGTTTTTCATTTGGGGGGGGGTACAAAATTCAGCCTCCCATATATATTGTATAAACACACATGCTTCAGCACCTAGAAATACATTTCGGGGGTCCAACCAAGTGTTGCAATAATAACAATAAATAATTATAATTATTATATTTAATTAAATAAAAATATTAATTAAATATGTAAGTTAATTAATATTGTATTGTTGTTATTACATGAATAGGTAAGAGATAGTAAAATAATATAGATATAAAAGCATATATTCATTATCTAAGTTACATGTAGTTAAGATCGCCAAGATTTGTATAAAAAACAACTGCCCTGGCAAGGAATTTAATGTCAAATAGAAAAATAATTGAATATTTATTGAATAACAAACAGGGAGTTAGATCCAATTAACGAAAAGTAAAGTTTCTGATTAATATTTTATGGATATTATCATTAGTTGTGTGCATAAATCTTTTGGAACCCTTCAAAGCCGTATGAGCCAAATTCCTTGCCTTCCCATAAGTTCAGCGGAAATAACCACCGATTATATAACAAATGCTAAACAATTATATTTTGATTATTTACTTTTACTTCTTGGTAAGTCTTTCGGGGGAGTGTCCGGACCCCTCCTAAATATGTCTTTGATACTTAGGTATAATGTGAAGGCATGGGAAATATTCTATTTTAGAACAGCACACACGAATGTCCTGTTATTTAATGCAAAATTTGCATAACTATTTTTTCTTTGTTTTTCTTAGAATTTTTTTTAAACAGATTTTAAAACCAGATAACAATTCTGAAACATATAAAGCTCTGGACTTCGTTCTGGCCTTATTTGAATTTAACGGAACGGAAAATCAGAAGTTCGAAATGTGAATATTGCGAACAAAGATACATCTATTCATTTTAATGCAGGTTGAGATTAAACGGGGTGAGGAGGATCTTGAGCCACCCCAACCAGGAATAATCAGCTCCCACCCACTGAATATAGAAACCACATTATGAATACGAGGGTGGTTCAGCATGCTCCGCCCCTGACATAGAAGGAACCCTCGTAGGAAAACCAAATCACTGTCACTTTTCAACATAGTCCCCTGCAACATTAACACACTTTTCCAATCGGCCTTCCAGTGCTTCAATCCCAGTAGAAAAAGAATATTTTGGTTGGTCCTGCAACCAAGCATTCACAACATCCATAACCTCGGAATCACTGGCAAAATGTTTTCCACGAAGGTGTTTCTTCATGTTCGGGAACAGGTGGAAGTCACTAGGGGCCAGATCTGGAGAATAAGAGGCATGAGGGACAATTTCGAACCCTGCTGCATGAATTGCAGCCACCGCAACTTGGGAGGTGTAGGCGGGAGCATTGTCACAATGGAACAACAAACCACGGGCGAACATTCCGCGGCGTTTCTCCTTGATGGCAGTACGTAATTCTTCAATTAGGGTTACAGAATAAACACCTGTGATTGTCTTTCCCTGTTGGAGATGGATTCTTTCTGCATCCCAGAACACAGATGCCATCACTTTGCCCTTTGGTGGCTGAACCTTGAATTTCTTTGGGGGTGGAGAATGGGGGTGTTTCCATTGCATGCTTTGGCGTTTACTTTCGGGATCGAAGTGGTGAACCCACGTTTCATCCATTGTAACAAATCTCTTCAGAAACTTTGGCTTGTCAGCCTTTATTGTCCGCAACAGGCTCTGACTTTCACACGACGTGTCCTCTTTTGGTTGACCGTCAGCATTCTCGGGACCCAATTGCAGAGATTTTTTTCATTAACAAATGATGATGAATAATTGAATGCACACTGCCAGTTGAGATGCCACATGTGTCTGCTATATGGCGGACAGTCACTCGCCGGTCTGCCAAAATCATGTCATGCACTTTTGTAATCATTTCTGGTGTGGTCACCGTTGCAGATGAGCCACCACCATGCTCATCTTCACAGGTCTGCCGACCACATTTAAATTCACGGCACCATCTCTTCACTAGATCATATGAAAGGCTAGAGTCTCCAAGAGTTCCCACCATATTTGCATGGATGTCTTTCGGTGTTAGAATTTTCTTGAGTTAATATTTTATCACTGCTCGGACCTCAGATTTTTCCATTGTTTCACATGTGGCTACACTTCTTACTGATCATCAACGTGTAACGAAAAGAGAAATTGTTGTAAATTCTTGAAACTTCGTGAATATTAGTCTAAAGAATGAACAATGTTACATATAAAATTACAGGTCTCTACTATCACTGGAAATGGGTCAGGGGCGGAGCATGCTGAACCACCCTCGTATATCATACCTATAGAGTTCCACTTGAGTTCAGTCCATTCTAATTTTAAATTCCCATAGCTACGCATAAAAATATCTTTAAAGAATTTATGGCATATGTGTACCACATCCAATGTCTTTTAGAAGCCATGTATTTGGTATTTACTCAGACATCTGTAGGGCGTTGTATTAAAAAAAGAAATAAACTGAGTTGAGATGGTTCCCGACCAACTCGTAAGAAGTCTAACTTTAAAATATTGTGAAACATTTGACAAAGTATTTATTTGTTATATAATTAGCTGTACCTAATGACACTCTTCAAGCACTGAAAGTACTATCATTACATATGCAAAACCGAAATCCTTCAGATGTCAGAGGAAGCAAGGACAATCATACGCTCAAAATGTTTTGTTTTTTTTTTTAGTTTAAATCTTTGGTGGACAATATGAAGAACCGCCCAAGGTCTCTTTTCGTATGTAGTGGTATTAAATGCAGATGCGTGTTTTAGGGTGACATGTCAATTTCTCGTTTATGTGAAAAGGTAAACTTTAATGTAAGCAAAAGCATGTGCGCGTCAGAGTTAAAGATTTTCGCATCTACAAGGAAAATCCAAAACATTCCCACCTCTCCAGCCTCCGTGGCGGAGGGGTTGGCATAGCGCGCTTTGACGCCAGAGGTAGGGCATGTGAGTGTTCATCAATTTCATGATATCATCGCCCATCCTCATCTTTGCGATTAGCGAAAAGTGGCAGAAATGCGAAGTAAAATAAACCAAATAAATCAATCAAACATTCTCATCTCACTCAAAGACCTTGCGAATCAAATCCAAAATCTACCAATAGAACCTGCAGTGCGTTTCATTTATCTCGTGCATTCATCTGACTAATGTAATTTTCGTACAGATTGACTTTAGGGTTTAACTTAAAATGGCGTTGTGTTTGTGTGGCATTTGATACCAAAATTAGATTTTAAGCAATTAATGTCCAATTATAAGTATATCTAATACATAGGTAAAAATAATTCCCCCCTCTGATAATATCGCAAATTGCACCTTGTTTGAATGTCTGAGAAAAATTTCATTTTACCTAGGAATGATATCGCGATGAAATGAGTAGAAAATTGTCACAGCCTCATCTCGTCTCCTGTGTGGCGAGGTCCTTCTTGTTCTTGTTTGTGTTAATTTTTGTTTCGGTTTCCACCCGGAAGTCATTAAAACTTATTCTAGATTCACTTCATGCTCAGATAGGCTAATCGGGACTCTATTTTCAAAATCTCTTAATATATAGGTTTAAGTATAGTTTCCGAACACCCTCTTTCAAAGTTATCAAAAATATGGGTGAGTTACAGCAGTACATTGTACCCCCCAAGTTGGTCTGTAGTGTCTCGTCACGTTCGTGTAAGTATTTCGTTTTGGAAAATTCCATTTTAAATATTCAAAAGAAAATGGATCAGTCATATACCCTTCTGATGAAGATTTGTATCTTCGAAGATTTCTTTAGAAAATGTGCATTCGTCTGCAGCGTGATTTTCTGAGAGCAAATCTGATTCCATCGTTCCATTCACATTTTAAACAATTTTCATCTCCTTAAAGAGGTTCCCAAGAACTTAGGTCAATGAACTAACTAGTAGCAACCACAATGTATAGTGGAACCATAAGCAAAACAACCTGCGCACACCCGCGACTCCTGTACACCGTACTCCTGCGAGGAGGGGCGGGGGAGATGGACCATGCTTACTTATGGCCCGAGCTGAACGGAAGAAGAGAAAGCGGGGACTTTTCGTCCAGGGTTTTTTCCTTGTGATCGCACCATAGTAGAATAAGTTTAGAATGGTTTGAATTTCTGTGTTAAGGAAGATAACGTTTATTTGTTATAAACAATATACACTTTTTTATTGGGCGAACTGAAAATAGGTTCTTTTAACATGGGGGGTACAAGGGGTACAACTCGATTTACGGATTTAGGGGGTACAGTACCCCCCTTCAAAAATTTAGGGGGTACAATGTACCCCTGTACCCCCCCCCGTTCCTGCGCCACTGTGCCCAGGGTTTTCGAAAGGTGTTTCATCTTATTTTTTTAGTAGTTCTGCACTATATTTTGACATCCACCAACACCAAGCCCCCTTCCCCATCGAGCATGCGTCTGGAGCTGGACGCATCTCCTTCGGTCGTGGCAGGTGGTCACCCACCCAGAATCGTGAGGAAATTGAACGAACGAGTAGTGTAACCTGGTCATTAAAACCTACGATAATGACTGGGGTTGGTCGTGCTGACCACACGTCACCCCTTCTACGTAGTACACCCAATTGCCAACCTCACTTTCACGTAATATACCCTGGACCGCATTTTGCTGACCTACAGCCAGTATAAATCCTGTGTTGCCCTTTTTTGACTCAAGTAAGAATATTTTAGTCCTCTGACATTATAGTACTGTTATGTTAGTTATATTTTATATATGGTAAGGGGCTGGGCTTCGTATAATGTGATAGGTGCAAAATAACCTAAGTGCTGACGCACCCAAAATTACGATTTCAATTTCAATTCACACCTCACCCCGTAACTGGTTGGATGATATCCAACTTCTGGTGGGAGTGAGGCCAGCAGTCGGTTGGTAGGTACGGCACGGGTCAGGCTCGTACCCAAGATTTTTTGGAGGGAGGGGGCAGACCCATAGGTGGAATTTAAAAATTTTCTCTGGAGAAGGACATTATGTTCATTAATGTTGTAAATATATTAATCACTATGTAAGATAAAACGAAATGTATTTTCGGTTACCAAATATTGCAATAAGAATTCCCCCGAGTCCAGGTTTCGAACGCTTATAATAAATTTTCTGTGTTTCCAATGATCATCTCATTCCTAGCCTTGTTTTCCTGTCTTCTCCAGTTATCCAGGATTTTCAGGCCAGTGCGACCCCTGTAAATGAATTTTTCTGGCAGTGTGTGCGTTGGCATAATAACGTTTCATGGTGTATTTTCGCTTTTAGAATCTAATTCTACAGTAAAAATAAATGACAGTGGCAACCAAGAAGCTATTGAATGGGATTGCATGCATGGGGGATACAAAATGCCATTTTCAGAATTGTTTCACCTTCATATCCTCTACACGCTGTGAAAGTTGTCACTGTTGTACGGTCGCACCCCGTGTGTATTTATGATCAAGACAAGTACAAATAGAAATGAAGAAAAGTAGCAGTAAAATATATTCCGATTGACAGAATCTCTTTAATCATATTACACTTAATTTCTTGAGTGTTTTGGTGTGTAAGGGGTGACCTTCCACGTAGTACACCCAAATGTCAACCTCACTTCCACGTTAGTACACCCTGGACTGAAGACTAACGAGGCTCTGGCGACTGACCCCATGGCCAGTATAATGTTGTTTGTGTTGTCCTGTGTTTTGTCCTTATTTGTGCTGAGTGTTCCTTGCAGTCTCGGCTTTTAACGAAAGTCAGAACATTTTAATATTTTATGATTTTAATTAAGCAACGTTAGAGTTGTTATGTGAAACGGTAAGGGGCTGGACCCCGTATAGTGTGACGGGTGCAAAATAGCCTTAGTGCTGACGCACCCAAATTTTAAAATCAAAATAAAAAAAATCTTGATTGTTTTGGACAAATAACACTATCTGTTAAAAGTACTTCAGGCAATATTTTGGCAAAAGACCTAGCAACGATTCTGCTGTGAAGTGGATTCTCCTGTTTACAATTACAGGGTCCGGCAACCACTCGGCCACAGGGTCCGGCACTTGAAACTATGGGGTATAGCCTAAGACATTCATTAAGCCTGAGACATTGACTGGCTGGACCTACATCAGTTGCAGAAAAGCCCGATGTTGGAGAAAGAAATCAAAGTCTTTTTGTCCTTCTGCTCAGTGGTGGCGAAAAGGGACCAGATCTTGCGGTGCGGATGGAACGCTAAATGCCCCCCTTATATGGTTGGTTTCGTATTGCAGTCATTGAGGAATCTTGGTTTCATAATGTAAAGAATAGTGGCGTGCCTAGGATTTACTTAAGGGAGGGGTTACGTCAGGCCCGTATCCAGGATTTTTTAGGAGGTGGGCCAAGCCCGAAACTATGTATATTATAGGTATAGTCATGTAATACATCAATTATTAAATAATTAAATATTTATAAATAAATTAATTTCGTACATTTATTCATGTAAATCAGTAATATTATTTCTTTAGCAACTGGTTTAAAATGGCAAGAAATCAAACGATAGGTTAAATGTTTTTAATAAGAATTAGATTTTATTTAACTATTGCTTTCTATTAATATATAACAGAAAACAGCGGGGATGGGACTCGATGAGCTGACCACGCATCAGCGAATGAACAGAAGAACGCTCTGGCAGCCATAGCCCAAGCAGGACTGTTGATTGAGTTTGAGTAACTCCACTTTATACACAGGTAGGCTAATCGGGACTGGACCTACAGTTTAAAGATATATCCGAACCACTATGTTACTCCACCGGGTACAGGGCTGTTGCGTCGCGAAGTTTAGTTTACTTTTAAAGTTACGTTTAAGCGACGTATGCAGAATACAACATAACTGAACTCTCTCAACTCGTAGGCAACATCAAGGAGAACAACTTTTCCTGTAATGTTTTCTTTGTGAGTTGTTTTGATACGACAGCGAGGTATTATTTAATAACTGACACTATAATAATCAATGATGAGAATACTTCTTGTCTCGTAATAAATACAGCTATAGCAGGAAACAACTTCATAAAAATGATTACCAATTATTTCACAGTTTTGCCTTTGCAGAAAATGCTCATTCATTTAATTATAACTTCTAGTGTTTTCTATAAGTCAGTGTGTCCATTCATCAATTTCATCATGTCATCACTCATCTCCATCTTCGCAAATTAGCCAAAAGTGGCACAAAAAGCGAAGAAAAATAAAGCAAATCAAAAATGAAATCAATCAGTAGGTAGGGGGTGGGGGAGACTGGGGTGAGTTTCCAAATTGTGTCCTTTTCCTACCAGACGAGAATGGGCAACATTGCAGATTTCTGTGAATATGCGTCAAGACACTGGGTAAAAAATTGAGTAGTAATCGTTATTTTTTTTCTTTAGTTTGGAACAGGGTGTGAAATCACTGCAGATTGGTGGGGGGGAAGGAGCAGACAGACAAACAGACACACACACACAATATACTATATAATGTCATTAAATGTGTGTCAATTATTAAGTAATCAAATTATATTATAAAATATACTGTCTTTCATTCAAAATGTAATTGCAAATTGACGAACAATGATTTGCGTAAGGGAGGAAGGACAAGAATTAAGAGATATTAAGAAGATAATAGTTTCCTGTATAAAATTCACATATAAATGCTGTTACGTGTCTTATTAATATATCTATATACTTCGTGGTTGCTAACGAAAGACGATGAGAAATGGAGAAGAAGTAACAAGTCGGTCCAATTTCTGTGTTCTGGGGATTGCTGGGTTCAGTGTCCTTAGAGATAAGGCTCTTTGTTGTCAGTTCTTTTTGTATGTTCTCGATATTATTCCAGTCATGTATATTCGAATCTCAAACTAATTGGGGGAAATTTCAGGACAAGATCGTTGGTGGGGGAAATTCCCCTCCCCCCCGTCCTCCCGGATTTCGAACCCTGGTTTGGAACATTTATGCTGTTCATTAGATCACATTTTTGCAATCTGTAATTTTAAGGCATTTCAAAGGTAAGTTGACAAGTATTGTCAACCGACCCTGAACATATAGTCAACTCACTCCACATACAGGTTGAATTGACAATTGACACTCTTCAAGAAAATAAAATAAATAACATAAAATAAAAAAGCAATAATTTTACACGTTTTTAGGAGTATGGTGAATTAAAAATTTATAGTGGTCGAGGAAACTACAAGTATTGCTCATAGGATTTCATCAATAGTAGGTATATCGTAATTTTTAAAAGCTGCAAAAATTTAAACATAAAAACATGGTCAACTACGTTTTGATGTTGCTCTTAAAGTAGGGTTACCGTAATATTTTGACCCAAGAACGAGACATTCCAAGGCGGTCACTTTACCCCCTCCTGAAAAATTGGTTAGGACTAATTATAAAATTATTGTCATTAATTGTCATTAACGTATCATTATAATTATAATTTATTATAGTAGCCGCGGTAGCTCAGTCGGTATTCGCGGAGTGGTTAGCATAGCACGCACGAAGCCATGGGTCCCAGGTTCGAATCCCGGCTAGGACTTGCATGTTTGAGAGAAACCGAGAATTAAGGGAAAAACTGATATGTATGAATGTTGAGAAAAAGTGTGTGAATGACGAGGGAGACTACCGAATAGGGGTATTCCTTTATTATATACGCGTATAAAGAAGTCCGTATGGCGTCTGACTACCATGCGAGAGGCCCGGGGTCGATCCCCGGTGGGGGATAACCGGGACTTTTTCCACCTGTTCATGAGGCTCCGGCGATCACCCAGCGTTGTATAGAGTGGAAACCTGGAGGAAACTCTGGGGGGTAAAGGCGGCCAGGGGTGTGGTGCTGATCACATCACTCCAAGCTTCGGCCGAGATCAAGAAAGTGTGGGGCCCTAATTCCACACCCCCTATACGCATTCATGGCATGGTGCAAAGCACAGGGGAGCACTTTACCTTTTTTATTATTTATTATAGTATGTATCACATAAATGATACATCATGAACAATATATATGTAAAATATGAGCTCTCGTTGTCTAGAGCTATTAATTTTTATAATCCCGGTTTGACTACATAGTGTTTCTGGACTCTTCTGATCAACCTTTGATGTTAGTCCTACGCTGAAGTAGACGAGTGCCAGAAGTATTTGCAGAACTCCCTGAAAAAGTTGCATCACTTATCAATATCTAACACGAAACGCGGGATTTGTCTTTTGAATTTCTGTCAAGACACAGGAACTTGGTTTTCAAGCTAACTCCTTGACTTTTATAAAACGGGATAAATAGTGTTTTTTTTTTTTTATCGACGGGACAACTGGGACACGCCTATGAAACGGGACTGTCCCGGTCAAAACGAGACGAATGGTCACCCTATCTTAAAGAAATAATTTTATTTCGAGCAAAGTGAGACAAAAATTATGTGAATCACGTTATTCTTTTCATTTTCATTTCTTGTGCGGCGGAGGCGAGTAAAGATTGTTGCAGTCAATAAATGATTGTTCCGCCGGTGAAAGAGGTGGCCGCCACCAGTTTGTACTTCAGTTATGAGTTATCGTCATTTTTTCCTTTTGTTCAGTGCTGCTGAGGGCCTTCATCATTTGGAATTCCAGTGCAAATTACTTGGTTAGGAGAATGAAGTTTCCCGCAGACGGGGAAGGGGCATTTTGCCACATTTTACAACTATGCCAGAGTGCCAACAATTTTCGAATCATTCTTGTTTGAGACAGTAGTGTGTGCGAATGCGTAGAATCGGAATTATATGAAGAAATTAAATATCTAGGGAACGAAGGACATTTCGTAAATTTGAATCGGGATTCCGAAAGGCTAGAAGAAAAGGAAAAAATATACATGTTTTAAAAAGTCAGAAGGGTGTCTTCAAAAAACTGTTACTACCTTTAATAACGTTTCAGACTTCGCCACGACTGATAAATTAAAATAATGGCGATGCACTTTAAACCATGGTTGATTTGATTCATTTGTTTTAGTAGTGCATATTGATTGTTTCAACGCAATACTTGGTACGAGTGTTTTTGTAGCCTTTTTTTATCAATTGAAAATCAGTTTTTGACATATAATGACAATTTTTTGTCATGTTTTGTCGATGTTTTAGCGCTTAGCGATGTTTTAGCAAAATTTCCTATTTTTCTCTTTTTTTCGCACTCATACTTGGTACGAACGCCACGATTTTATGTGATATAACTTAACCTATTTATATTTTTTTTTACGTATAGGTGTACATGATGAATCCCCAAACAGATTTTTCCTAAGTTTTACGGTTTCCAAGATAATCCCACTTCCGGTTGCCATTTTTGGATTTCCGAGAATAGGTTTTATTCATATTTTACTTACATATAGGCGTACGTGACGAATCTGCAAACAGATTTTTTCTAAGTCTTGCTGTTTCCAAGATAACCCCACTTCCGGTCGCCATTTTGGATTTCCGAGGTAAAAGGTAAAGTGTTCCCCTGTGCATAGCACCACGCCATGAAGGCGTATAGGGGGTGTGGGGGTAACGCCCCACACTTTCTTGATCCGGTCGTGAGTGGGGGTGATGTGATCAGCATCACGCCCCTGACCGCCTTTACCCCCCAGGGTTTCCCCCAGGTACCCATGTTATTCGACGCTGGGTAGGCGCCGGGGCCGCTTCCACCGTTAGAAAAGTTCCCGGATTTGAACCGGCCGGGGATCGAACCCGGGACCTTGAGCATGGTAGTCAGACGCGTTACCGACTGAGCCACCGCGGCCAGGTTCTATTCATATTTTACTTACATATAGGCGTACATGACGAATCCGCAAACAGATTTTTTCTAAGTCTTACCGTTTCCAAGATAACCCCACTTCCGGTCGCCATTTTGGATTTCCGAGCATAGGTTTTATTCATATTTTACTTACATATAGGCGCACATGACGAATCCGCAAACAGATTTTTCCTAAGTTTTACGGTTTCCAAGATAACCCCACTTCCGGTCGCCATTTTGGATTTCCGAGAATAGGTTCTATTCATATTTTACTTACATATAGGCGTACATGACGAATCCGCAAACAGATTTTTTCTAAGTCTCACCGTTTCCAAGATAACTAGTAGACCCAAATGGAGAATTCAACGCCCGAAAGTGGAGCTCGGTGGAGCTCGCAGTGTTGCCAATCGCTTATTCGAAAAAATCACCAAGGTTTTTGGTCTAACCTAACCTAAAACAGCAAGGAGTTGGCAACTTTGCTTGAGAGTTCAGAAAACCGGAAGTGGGGCTCGGTGGGGCTCGCAGGAGCTCGCCACACACACACACTTATTTTCTCTCCACGTTCCGTGCCTTATTTATTGTGCTGACGATGTTTCACAGCGTAGAAAACAATACCAAAACATCAAAAACTCATTTTGATTATTTGGAACTTGCCAAAACCTCAAAAAACTTATTTTTATTAATTGAGGTTCACCAAAACCTCAAAAACTTCTATTTTCTCTCCATGTTCAGCGTTTTTATTTATTGCGCTGACACAACGTGATGAGTAAATAATGCAGTTTCTCATCCTTGAAGGTTGAATGCACCTTATTGTAATTTTCCAAGTCCCGGTCAAATGTTTGTAGATCATGACCTTTGTAAACCTACCTCTCGGGAACGATGTGCCACGCACACACACACTCATTTTCTCTCCATGTTCTGCGCCTTATTTATTGTGCCGACGATGTTTCACAGCGTAGAAAACAGCACCAAAACATCAAAAACTTATTTTGATTATTTGGAGCTCACCAAAACCTCAAAAACTCATTTTTTATTAATTGAGGTTCACCAAAACCTCAAAAACTCCCACTTTTTCTCCACGTTCAGCGCTTTTATTTATTGCGCTGACACAGCGTGATGAGTAAATAATGCAGTCTCACATCCTTGAAGGATGAATGCACCTTATCGTAATTTTCCAAGTCCCGGTCAAATGTTTGTATATCGTGACCTTTGTAAACCTCTCGGAACGATGTGATCTCTCTGCCACACACACACACGCCTCTCATTATTTCTGTATTGTGATGTGTTTATTTTGGTATGGGAGGACAGAGGACACCGAGACTCGACCGACACACTAAACCCAACCTCTCTACGCGTATTCTACGTCACCAAAAAAAAGGTTAAAGGTTCCAAATAACAATAGTTAAGAGTTTCGCCAATCTAGTAAAGTGGATTGGTTGAAATCTCCAAGGCGTATTTTTGCATTTTTTTCAAATATGAACACGTTAAAACTGAACTGTCTTGGATTTTTGAGTTTTGTATTCCCCCTGAGAAAATTCTATATAAAATAACATACCTGAAAATTATATTTGCAGTAGATTGATTTTTTTTTGAGTTTTGTAATCACCTCAAGAAATTCTATATAAAATAACATACCTGAAAATTGTATTCACAGTAGATTGAATTCTTGAGTTTTTTGTATTCGCACACAAGAAATTATATATAAATAACATACCCGAAATTCTATTTACAGTAGATTGAATTTTTGAGTTTTGTAATCACTCTAAGAAATTCTATATAAAATAACATACCTGAAAATTGTATCGCTAGACCTTTTTTGATTTCTGTGATTTTTTGGAGAAAGCATAATGGCATCCACCACCAGTTTCAATCGAAAAAATGATAAAACTGAATGTGTTACTTGCGAAAAATTAATATCTAAAACTAATATTAGCAAGCACAGGGCAAGATGTAGCGAAACAGATTCGAGAATTAATCGTTTGTTACCTTCTAAGTCTTGTGCTCGATGTGGAAAGATGATCAGCATTGCAAATTTAAGTAAACACCTCAAAATTTGCAAACTATCGATCGAACGAGGAACATTGAAAAGGAAAATCGATAATGCAGATACGGAAGCTTCCACTTCCAAGCAAATTAAATTATCTAATGAACGCAAACCAATTAGATCTGCATTCAACGACCAACTCCAGGATTTTTCAATTAGGTCAGAACCAGGCCGTGACATCCTTAGTTTCTTGGACGAAACGAAAACATCTGTACTAAATATTCTAAAAAATAAACTTGAAAACAACTCTATAAAAGTATATGTTGTTCTGTTTTCTGAATACGAGAAAGTTGATGGCACAACGAGTATTTTTTATCATTGTACAAAAAACCAGACTCTTCATTTGGCGGACGTCGAAAATTTGGACAACTTCTATTATAAAGTTACCAATGAGCTGGTTAAGAAACATGACGATTTCGAGGCTAAAGGGTCGGGATGGTCTCTGTGTGGAAGTCCTCACACGTTAACCGTTTACGTGAACCGATTCTCGCCTCTTCGCGCTTCCAGCTACGTTCCTCTTCCACCGAACATTCAACACAAGAGGGCTGTGTTAAATATACAGAACAGCGATAACAAGTGTTTTCTCTGGTGTATATTGGCTGCACTGCATCCTGTTCATTGGTTAAATCATCCAGAACAGGTTTCTCATTACAAGCAATACGAGTCCGAGTTTGAAAGTGTAATGTCTGGCATCGAATACCCGGTGACATTGTCGGATATAACAAAGTTCGAAAATCGTGCGGGAAAACGCATCGCTATTAATGTATATTCCTTCACGTCAGATAAATATCTCGTGCATCCCGTCAGGATAAGCGATATCGACGATGACGATGCTCGTGTGATTAATCTTCTTCTTATTTCAAACGAGGATGTTCATCATTACACGCTAATTCGTTCTCTATCACGTTTGGTCAGAAGTCAAACTACCAAGTATGCAAACAACATCGAAGTTTGCCCGAGATGCCTAACCACGTTCGACGATCGAAAACAACTCAATTATCGAAATTACACCGGACGTCAAATTGCTATCGAGAAACTTGCAGAACATAAAATTTATTGCGGCGACAACAGACCGGCTAGAATGTTGATGCCCGAAACGAACGAAGTCGAAGAATTCAAAATGCACAAGGCATTGTTGGAACATCCGGCCATCATCGTTGCTGATTTCGAGGCGTTCCTGAAACCACTCTCCTACTGCGAACCGGATCCTGAAATTTCCTCCACAACGCCGTACCAGCTTCATCAACCAAACAGTTTCGGCTATGTTGTTGTGCGACGTGATAAAATAAATGAGGCATATATATACCGCGGGCCAAATGTAATCGAACACTTCCTGGAAAAAATGGTGGAGGAGGTTGAGGTAATTGGTAGCGTACTGCTTACATCAAAACCGATGGCACCTTTAACTGAAAATGAACTTCAAAATTACAATTCCACTGAGGTGTGTCCGGTATGTGATCAAAGTTTCACTGATGAGAACAAAAAAGTATTCCACCACGATCATTTCAGCGGAAACTACATAGGTGGAATTTGCAATACGTGCAATCTTAAAATCCAGAAACCTAAATTCATCCCCATATTCTTTCACAACGGAAGCGGATATGATTTTCACCACCTGGTGAGACATCTTGGCTACGATCCGAAACGTATAGGTGTCTTGGCCGAGAATGAGGAACGCTACATTAGTCTCAGCAAGCAAGTGTCGATTCCGGGAACGAAAAATACAATCGAGATGCGCTTCCTGGATTCGTATAGATTTCTCTCTGCAAGTCTGGATGCTTTAGCGAACAAACTCACCGACGATCAATTCAAAATAACTAGAGCTAGTTTTCCCAACGTGGACATAGAACTCGTTAGACGTAAAGGGATTTATCCTTACGAATACGTCAGTGATGATTCTAAATTTAACGACGACGTTCTCCCACCTCCAAGGGAATTTTACAGCAGACTCAGAGAGAAAGGAATCACGGACGAAGAATACCAACACGCGCAACTCATGTGGGAGAAATTAGAATGTAGGACACTCGGAGACTACCACGACGCATACTTAAAATTAGACGTGACGATACTCGCGGATGTTTTTCAAGCGTTCAGGAAAACGGCAACGAATATTTATAAATTAGATCCAGCGTATTTCTACAGTCTACCGGGATTAGCGTGGTCGGCAATGTTATTCCAGACAAAGGTCAAGCTGGAACTGATATCGGACGTTGACATGTTGCTATTTATCGAAAGAGGGATACGAGGTGGAATGGTGCAATGCGTACAGAGACATGCGAAAGCTAATAACGTACACATGAAAGAAGATTACGATTCAAATCGAGCATCGAATTACATCTTCTACGCCGACGTTAATAATCTCTACGGACATGCCATGGTTCAGAAACTTCCTTACGGGGGATTCGAATGGTTAGATCCCTCTTCGATAGACATTATTCATTTCGACGATAGCGAGTGTGGTTTCTTCGCAGAGGTAGATCTCCAATTCTCCGACCACCTGCACGACACGTTTTCGGATTTGCCTCCGACTCCCGAAATCAAATGTCCACCCGACTCGGTTCAAGACAAGCTTTTGTTAACATTGAACCGTAAACAGAGATACGTCGTCCACTACAAGAATCTCCGGTTTTTGATTGGGAAGGGTGTTGAGATAGTAAATGTTAGAAGAATACTAAAGTTTAAACATTCCACGTGGTTAAGACCTTACATAGAAACTAACACACAACATAGAACAGCTGCCACTTCCGATTTAGACAAGGACTTCTTTAAATTAATGAACAATGCGGTGTACGGAAAGACCATGGAGAATGTTAGAAAGCACGTAGACGTGAAATTAATTTCCGATAAGAATAAATGTCGGAAGTGGATAGCCGATCCTAGATTCAAGTCGAGAAAAATTTACAACGAGAATTTGGCACTTTTCAATCTAGATATAAAATTGATGAAATTCAGAAAGCCAATTTACGTTGGCGCAACGGTTCTCGACTTGTCGAAACTTTACATGTTCGAATTTCATTACGACGTGATGAAGCCCTTCTACAATGATAAAATATCACTTTTGTACACGGACACCGACAGCTTCATTTACAGCATACAAACACCTAACCTATACGAAGACATAAAAAATCCTTCCATGCTCGAGTATTTCGATACGTCTGCGTATCCTCAACCCAACAGATTTGGAATTCCATCTCGTAACAAAAAAGTCCTAGGTAAACTGAAAGATGAATGTAACGGTGATGTTATTGTCGAGTTCGCGGGTTTGCGTTCGAAGATGTATGCCATGAGAACAGAGACTAGCGTCACGAAGAAAGCAAAAGGTGTGGGCAAGAATACGGTAGAGAACAAACTCACCTTCCACGATTACGTCGATTGCCTTTACTCACAATCGACGATACTAAGTATAGAACAAAGAATCCAAAGCGCAGACCACGTGATTACAACAAACGAAGTTAGGAAAGTAGCATTAGATCCGCATGACGATAAAAGATGTATTTTGTCTTGTGGAATCCACACGTTGCCTTGGGGGCACTATCGTTTAGAAATTAGTAAAAATTGTAGGCAATGCAATTGAAAAAAAAACTTAAAATAACTATAACTAAAATAAATAAAAAAAACTTTAACTGTCTCAAATTATCACATACACAATAAATAACTAGCAAGGACAATGAACCTCTTTGGTTTCCGAAAGCAAACAATGGAGACTGTACACCGCACGGCAGATCATGAATTTCTACCTTCCATGTTATCTAAACTCAACGGCCTGTTGATCAATCAATTTTCGGAACGCTGCTCTTCTTGCTGGAACAGTGACGATTTCGGATTCGCGACGATCGGCATGACGAGGAAACCCAACGACGAAAAATACAGAAACAAAATCAACGACTTTCTAAACGTTGCAACGTTGTGAGAAACGTTTCTCACAACGTTGCAACGTTTAGAAAGTCGTTGATTTTGTTTCTGTATTTTTCGTCGTTGGGTTTCCTCGTCATGCCGATCGTCGCGAATCCGAAATCGTCACTGTTCCAGCAAGAAGAGCAGCGTTCCGAAAATTGATTGATCAACAGGCCGTTGAGTTTAGATAACATGGAAGGTAGAAATTCATGATCTGCCGTGCGGTGTACAGTCTCCATTGTTTGCTTTCGGAAACCAAAGAGGTTCATTGTCCTTGCTAGTTATTTATTGTGTATGTGATAATTTGAGACAGTTAAAGTTTTTTTTATTTATTTTAGTTATAGTTATTTTAAGTTTTTTTTTCAATTGCATTGCCTACAATTTTTACTAATTTCTAAACGATAGTGCCCCCAAGGCAACGTGTGGATTCCACAAGACAAAATACATCTTTTATCGTCATGCGGATCTAATGCTACTTTCCTAACTTCGTTTGTTGTAATCACGTGGTCTGCGCTTTGGATTCTTTGTTCTATACTTAGTATCGTCGATTGTGAGTAAAGGCAATCGACGTAATCGTGGAAGGTGAGTTTGTTCTCTACCGTATTCTTGCCCACACCTTTTGCTTTCTTCGTGACGCTAGTCTCTGTTCTCATGGCATACATCTTCGAACGCAAACCCGCGAACTCGACAATAACATCACCGTTACATTCATCTTTCAGTTTACCTAGGACTTTTTTGTTACGAGATGGAATTCCAAATCTGTTGGGTTGAGGATACGCAGACGTATCGAAATACTCGAGCATGGAAGGATTTTTTATGTCTTCGTATAGGTTAGGTGTTTGTATGCTGTAAATGAAGCTGTCGGTGTCCGTGTACAAAAGTGATATTTTATCATTGTAGAAGGGCTTCATCACGTCGTAATGAAATTCGAACATGTAAAGTTTCGACAAGTCGAGAACCGTTGCGCCAACGTAAATTGGCTTTCTGAATTTCATCAATTTTATATCTAGATTGAAAAGTGCCAAATTCTCGTTGTAAATTTTTCTCGACTTGAATCTAGGATCGGCTATCCACTTCCGACATTTATTCTTATCGGAAATTAATTTCACGTCTACGTGCTTTCTAACATTCTCCATGGTCTTTCCGTACACCGCATTGTTCATTAATTTAAAGAAGTCCTTGTCTAAATCGGAAGTGGCAGCTGTTCTATGTTGTGTGTTAGTTTCTATGTAAGGTCTTAACCACGTGGAATGTTTAAACTTTAGTATTCTTCTAACATTTACTATCTCAACACCCTTCCCAATCAAAAACCGGAGATTCTTGTAGTGGACGACGTATCTCTGTTTACGGTTCAATGTTAACAAAAGCTTGTCTTGAACCGAGTCGGGTGGACATTTGATTTCGGGAGTCGGAGGCAAATCCGAAAACGTGTCGTGCAGGTGGTCGGAGAATTGGAGATCTACCTCTGCGAAGAAACCACACTCGCTATCGTCGAAATGAATAATGTCTATCGAAGAGGGATCTAACCATTCGAATCCCCCGTAAGGAAGTTTCTGAACCATGGCATGTCCGTAGAGATTATTAACGTCGGCGTAGAAGATGTAATTCGATGCTCGATTTGAATCGTAATCTTCTTTCATGTGTACGTTATTAGCTTTCGCATGTCTCTGTACGCATTGCACCATTCCACCTCGTATCCCTCTTTCGATAAATAGCAACATGTCAACGTCCGATATCAGTTCCAGCTTGACCTTTGTCTGGAATAACATTGCCGACCACGCTAATCCCGGTAGACTGTAGAAATACGCTGGATCTAATTTATAAATATTCGTTGCCGTTTTCCTGAACGCTTGAAAAACATCCGCGAGTATCGTCACGTCTAATTTTAAGTATGCGTCGTGGTAGTCTCCGAGTGTCCTACATTCTAATTTCTCCCACATGAGTTGCGCGTGTTGGTATTCTTCGTCCGTGATTCCTTTCTCTCTGAGTCTGCTGTAAAATTCCCTTGGAGGTGGGAGAACGTCGTCGTTAAATTTAGAATCATCACTGACGTATTCGTAAGGATAAATCCCTTTACGTCTAACGAGTTCTATGTCCACGTTGGGAAAACTAGCTCTAGTTATTTTGAATTGATCGTCGGTGAGTTTGTTCGCTAAAGCATCCAGACTTGCAGAGAGAAATCTATACGAATCCAGGAAGCGCATCTCGATTGTATTTTTCGTTCCCGGAATCGACACTTGCTTGCTGAGACTAATGTAGCGTTCCTCATTCTCGGCCAAGACACCTATACGTTTCGGATCGTAGCCAAGATGTCTCACCAGGTGGTGAAAATCATATCCGCTTCCGTTGTGAAAGAATATGGGGATGAATTTAGGTTTCTGGATTTTAAGATTGCACGTATTGCAAATTCCACCTATGTAGTTTCCGCTGAAATGATCGTGGTGGAATACTTTTTTGTTCTCATCAGTGAAACTTTGATCACATACCGGACACACCTCAGTGGAATTGTAATTTTGAAGTTCATTTTCAGTTAAAGGTGCCATCGGTTTTGATGTAAGCAGTACGCTACCAATTACCTCAACCTCCTCCACCATTTTTTCCAGGAAGTGTTCGATTACATTTGGCCCGCGGTATATATATGCCTCATTTATTTTATCACGTCGCACAACAACATAGCCGAAACTGTTTGGTTGATGAAGCTGGTACGGCGTTGTGGAGGAAATTTCAGGATCCGGTTCGCAGTAGGAGAGTGGTTTCAGGAACGCCTCGAAATCAGCAACGATGATGGCCGGATGTTCCAACAATGCCTTGTGCATTTTGAATTCTTCGACTTCGTTCGTTTCGGGCATCAACATTCTAGCCGGTCTGTTGTCGCCGCAATAAATTTTATGTTCTGCAAGTTTCTCGATAGCAATTTGACGTCCGGTGTAATTTCGATAATTGAGTTGTTTTCGATCGTCGAACGTGGTTAGGCATCTCGGGCAAACTTCGATGTTGTTTGCATACTTGGTAGTTTGACTTCTGACCAAACGTGATAGAGAACGAATTAGCGTGTAATGATGAACATCCTCGTTTGAAATAAGAAGAAGATTAATCACACGAGCATCGTCATCGTCGATATCGCTTATCCTGACGGGATGCACGAGATATTTATCTGACGTGAAGGAATATACATTAATAGCGATGCGTTTTCCCGCACGATTTTCGAACTTTGTTATATCCGACAATGTCACCGGGTATTCGATGCCAGACATTACACTTTCAAACTCGGACTCGTATTGCTTGTAATGAGAAACCTGTTCTGGATGATTTAACCAATGAACAGGATGCAGTGCAGCCAATATACACCAGAGAAAACACTTGTTATCGCTGTTCTGTATATTTAACACAGCCCTCTTGTGTTGAATGTTCGGTGGAAGAGGAACGTAGCTGGAAGCGCGAAGAGGCGAGAATCGGTTCACGTAAACGGTTAACGTGTGAGGACTTCCACACAGAGACCATCCCGACCCTTTAGCCTCGAAATCGTCATGTTTCTTAACCAGCTCATTGGTAACTTTATAATAGAAGTTGTCCAAATTTTCGACGTCCGCCAAATGAAGAGTCTGGTTTTTTGTACAATGATAAAAAATACTCGTTGTGCCATCAACTTTCTCGTATTCAGAAAACAGAACAACATATACTTTTATAGAGTTGTTTTCAAGTTTATTTTTTAGAATATTTAGTACAGATGTTTTCGTTTCGTCCAAGAAACTAAGGATGTCACGGCCTGGTTCTGACCTAATTGAAAAATCCTGGAGTTGGTCGTTGAATGCAGATCTAATTGGTTTGCGTTCATTAGATAATTTAATTTGCTTGGAAGTGGAAGCTTCCGTATCTGCATTATCGATTTTCCTTTTCAATGTTCCTCGTTCGATCGATAGTTTGCAAATTTTGAGGTGTTTACTTAAATTTGCAATGCTGATCATCTTTCCACATCGAGCACAAGACTTAGAAGGTAACAAACGATTAATTCTCGAATCTGTTTCGCTACATCTTGCCCTGTGCTTGCTAATATTAGTTTTAGATATTAATTTTTCGCAAGTAACACATTCAGTTTTATCATTTTTTCGATTGAAACTGGTGGTGGATGCCATTATGCTTTCTCCAAAAAATCACAGAAATCAAAAAAGGTCTAGCGATACAATTTTCAGGTATGTTATTTTATATAGAATTTCTTAGAGTGATTACAAAACTCAAAAATTCAATCTACTGTAAATAGAATTTCGGGTATGTTATTTATATATAATTTCTTGTGTGCGAATACAAAAAACTCAAGAATTCAATCTACTGTGAATACAATTTTCAGGTATGTTATTTTATATAGAATTTCTTGAGGTGATTACAAAACTCAAAAAAAAATCAATCTACTGCAAATATAATTTTCAGGTATGTTATTTTATATAGAATTTTCTCAGGGGGAATACAAAACTCAAAAATCCAAGACAGTTCAGTTTTAACGTGTTCATATTTGAAAAAAATGCAAAAATACGCCTTGGAGATTTCAACCAATCCACTTTACTAGATTGGCGAAACTCTTAACTATTGTTATTTGGAACCTTTAACCTTTTTTTTGGTGACGTAGAATACGCGTAGAGAGGTTGGGTTTAGTGTGTCGGTCGAGTCTCGGTGTCCTCTGTCCTCCCATACCAAAATAAACACATCACAATACAGAAATAATGAGAGGCGTGTGTGTGTGTGGCAGAGAGATCACATCGTTCCGAGAGGTTTACAAAGGTCACGATATACAAACATTTGACCGGGACTTGGAAAATTACGATAAGGTGCATTCATCCTTCAAGGATGTGAGACTGCATTATTTACTCATCACGCTGTGTCAGCGCAATAAATAAAAGCGCTGAACGTGGAGAAAAAGTGGGAGTTTTTGAGGTTTTGGTGAACCTCAATTAATAAAAAATGAGTTTTTGAGGTTTTGGTGAGCTCCAAATAATCAAAATAAGTTTTTGATGTTTTGGTGCTGTTTTCTACGCTGTGCAACATCGTCGGCACAATAAATAAGGCGCAGAACATGGAGAGAAAATGAGTGTGTGTGTGCGTGGCACATCGTTCCCGAGAGGTAGGTTTACAAAGGTCATGATCTACAAACATTTGACCGGGACTTGGAAAATTACAATAAGGTGCATTCAACCTTCAAGGATGAGAAACTGCATTATTTACTCATCACGTTGTGTCAGCGCAATAAATAAAAACGCTGAACATGGAGAGAAAATAGAAGTTTTTGAGGTTTTGGTGAACCTCAATTAATAAAAATAAGTTTTTTGAGGTTTTGGCAAGTTCCAAATAATCAAAATGAGTTTTTGATGTTTTGGTATTGTTTTCTACGCTGTGAAACATCGTCAGCACAATAAATAAGGCACGGAACGTGGAGAGAAAATAAGTGTGTGTGTGTGGCGAGCTCCTGCGAGCCCCACCGAGCCCCACTTCCGGTTTTCTGAACTCTCAAGCAAAGTTGCCAACTCCTTGCTGTTTTAGGTTAGGTTAGACCAAAAACCTTGGTGATTTTTTCGAATAAGCGATTGGCAACACTGCGAGCTCCACCGAGCTCCACTTTCGGGCGTTGAATTCTCCATTTGGGTCTACTAGTTATCTTGGAAACGGTGAGACTTAGAAAAAATCTGTTTGCGGATTCGTCATGTACGCCTATATGTAAGTAAAATATGAATAGAACCTATTCTCGGAAATCCAAAATGGCGACCGGAAGTGGGGTTATCTTGGAAACCGTAAAACTTAGGAAAAATCTGTTTGCGGATTCGTCATGTGCGCCTATATGTAAGTAAAATATGAATAAAACCTATGCTCGGAAATCCAAAATGGCGACCGGAAGTGGGGTTATCTTGGAAACGGTAAGACTTAGAAAAAATCTGTTTGCGGATTCGTCATGTACGCCTATATGTAAGTAAAATATGAATAGAACCTATGCTCGGAAATCCAAAATGGCGACCGGAAGTGGGGTTATCTTGGAAACAGCAAGACTTAGAAAAAATCTGTTTGCAGATTCGTCACGTACGCCTATATGTAAGTAAAATATGAATAAAACCTATTCTCGGAAATCCAAAAATGGCAACCGGAAGTGGGATTATCTTGGAAACCGTAAAACTTAGGAAAAATCTGTTTGGGGATTCATCATGTACACCTATACGTAAAAAAAAATATAAATAGGTTAAGTTATATCACATAAAATCGTGGCGTTCGTACCAAGTATGAGTGCGAAAAAAAGAGAAAAATAGGAAATTTTGCTAAAACATCGCTAAGCGCTAAAACATCGACAAAACATGACAAAAAATTGTCATTATATGTCAAAAACTGATTTTCAATTGATAAAAAAAAGGCTACAAAAACACTCGTACCAAGTATTGCGTTGAAACAATCAATATGCACTACTTGTTTTGTTTTTTAATTTTACTTCGCGTTTTGTGCCTCTTGGCTAATTTACGAAGATGGGGATGAGGGATAAAATTATGAAATTGATGAATGGACATTTACAAACAACCATGCCCGAGCGGGATTCGGACGCGGGACCCTTGGCGTCGCAGCGCGATGTGCTATTCATTTTCTTTTTTTAAAAAAAAGGAATGCCCCTAATCGGCAGTATCCCCCGTCATTCACACATTTTTCACAATCTTTTACACATGTCAAGTTTCACTGTATTCACATTGGTTCTCATTATTCGGACAAACACAAACATCCAAACCTGAGCGGGATTCGAACTCGGGACCCCTAGCATTGCAGCGCGATGAGATAACCACTTTTTTTTTTGAAGGAATATCCCTAAGCGGTAGTTTTCGCTGTTTTTCACTTTTATTCACTGTGTTTCATTTCTCATTTTAGCTCAATTTTCATTTCTTATTATCTGGACGGACACAAATACCCATGCCTTACCCGGGGCTCGAACCCGGAACCCCTGGTGTTGCAGCGCGCTCTGCTAACCACTCGGCCACAGGGTCCGACAACCACTCGGCCACAGGGTCTGGCAACCACTCGGCCACTGGGTCCGGCACTTGAAACCATGGGGTTTAGTGTTAGCGATATGGTCGAAGTCTTACTTTAAATTAATTGATTGATTTGGTGTTTTAAGTCCATTTTATGCACTGTAAGGCTAAGCGGGACAGGACCTACAGTTTAAAGTGGGACCCGAACCACTATGTGCCTCCACCGGGTATCGAACCCCGAACACCTTGATTACAAGGCGACGTTACCACTGCGCCATCGGGGAGGCCTCTTTCAAGTAAATCTGAAGAATTTATTGGTATGGTTGTTATTCTCATTTAATGATACACGATATACAAAAAAACACACACTGTACTCGTTATTTCAACAAGCGAAAATGATATATTTTTTGAGAACTGAATTTGAAAATTCAGGCGCCAGTTGAAAATGTCTACATTTTACATTCCCAATTTCGCCTTCAAATAAACACTCAAAGAATCTGTTAATTGCATAGGAAAGGCAACCTTACTTTCGAGTAAAAGATTCCGAAGAACTTTGCGGTGGCGGAAACGCAGGCATCACCCATCCCATCTCTTCACCCCACCCCTAACAGCGGTGCTTGGAAGGGAACCAGCGAAAAAGCCCTTGCCATTGGTAACAGCCTTGCTGGGATACAAGAGATCTGACCAATAAGGACGTTTGAAACCCACGTGACTGTCACCGAAAGAGCTCTCCCCCCAATTTGTGCTGGAAACAGCAAAAGAAGACGGCCGCGCCATCTACTGGACACCGATGGAAATGCAATTTCAAAGCGCAGCGAGGTTTAAATGTGGGGTAATCCTCTACTCCTTAACTCCTCTATGATACTACTACAAGATATTACAGCTGCGGGTTAAAAATGGTTGACAGTATGGCAGCACTGGAAGGTCGTTTCCTCGCGACCACCGACGGCAGCACCATCGGGGGAAAACAGATGACGAACGCTATGCGCAAGCACGCGCAGATTGCTCCAAACGACAAAACATTATCGTGTGCCGTACCATTCGCTATCCGAATGGTTTCTAACTGCGTTCAGGCGATTTGCGTGTATAATAAATTATACGTGCAAATTGACTGAACGTAGTTAGAAAGGGGCGGAAATTAATTATATGCAATGCTTTCGTTTCATTGCAAACTTTTCGCATTAAAATTGATTTCTATCACAAAAATAAAAGTATATGAAGATTATATGGAAAACGTTCTATTACCAAAACTTCCTGAAATTGCACTATTACTTTGAGCGGAAATATATAATTTCCTCTAAAGGAATTTTTAAAAACATTCTTCATCATACGAAAATGACCGTCTTAAAATAGGTGACTTTTTTTCTTGGTGGAGAAATGGAATGAAATAAGTATACAAGAATTCAGAACGATTTATGTCATGCTAATCCATATTTGCAAAAAAAAAAAAAAAAATCCTGGTTGATCTTTCGGCTATACAATATTGTATTGCAAGATTTTACACCAATCAATGAAAAATATTTTGTTTGCCACATATTAAAACGGAAACGGCTGTATGACTGCATACAGCAACTATGCTCCATTCGATAATAAAAATTTCAATACTGTCAGGGATCAGTTCACATACCTTATGGCCATGGACGTTCGGAAGGGGGGGCCTAGCCCCCCCCCCCCCGGGAAAATGAATGTCCGACAAAAGGTATATATATGTCGCACATAAATTCATTTCAGTCAGTAATTTATGTTAATTATTATAAGGGCGTTGAAGGAACATAATAATATCAGACTGAAGCAGTGTTTTTTGAAGGGACATCACTATTATGGGGGAAAATATGCCTCCTTTGCCCCCTGGAAAAAAATTGCCTTACTTGCCCCTCCCTGGAAAAAATCCTGCGGACGCCCATGCTTATGGCACTGATTAGAAATAGGTTAGTCTGCACAGAAAAAAATATAATAATTACCAAGAGAATGCTAGGAAGTTTTCTCAAAAATCAAATAAATAAAAAGTACTAGGTTGAATGCTATGAAAAGGTTCAGCCTTTAACACAAATTTACTGTCATGACACTGACCATTAAGTTGAAGTGAAATTTCATACCTTATTGTAGCAAGTGCAGCAGCACCTACTATACTATTTAAAAAAAACAAACAGAAAATATTAACAAAAATAATATCTACAATATCTCTTACATAAAACAGCTTATTTAAAAACCAAATACTCATCATTTACTAAATAGCTGAACATGAATGAAGAAATAAATGGTGATTTATTTCCCTCCACGATGAACTTTGTGCCAGCTGATACGAGACTTAAACAGAGAAGTGCTATTTTTATTACACTTCCCACGTCCAAGTCCCATACCGGACTTTGCATCTGTATCTCTTCTATCTTGATGTGTGCATAAAACATGCACACAGGTGGATAATTCCTAGAAATTAAATAAATGCTCTACAGTGATGTACAGTGGGATTAATTTTCTTGCATTTTCATGTTCAAATACTATTAAAAAAATGTAGTGGGAACTGCCCAATGGGTAACATAGTTTCCCTGGTGACACTAACTATTCAGTAGGAAACATGCTAGAGTGATCACCACATACGTAAATGAGAGTACACTTTGAAAAAATAAAGTTGATCGAAGCTATGGCAAACAAAAATAATGTACTTAATGTACTCAGAAATGAGTGACTTCATTATCAACTTTGGCTGATTTATCCTAAGGACATACGAGCACCATTACAAAAATTAAAAATTCATATTGGACCTTGCTACTCCATGCCTCCTTTCTGTAGTTATTACGCATAGTTTTAAAAACATGAGCAACTAGTATTTAATGAAGTACAGCATAAACAGTGTGCAGCAGAGACTACTTACTTTCATACATTTCACTGGACTTGATTAATCTGTTATATCAGTAACTACTGTACTGTGTGTACCATGATACATGCATGTTACTGAACACAAACTAACTAACTAACTAACTCTCTAGCCTTCTTAAACCCGAAGGTTCATGGCTGCAGCAACACAGGCCTTCCATGTTTCCCTATTTTGAGCAAGTTCTATATACTCTTTCCCATCCCTACCGATTTCCCTTAGGTCCATCTCAACGTTGTCCCTCCATCTTCGTCTTGGCCTTCCTACAGGTCTCTTACCATCAGGTTTCCCAACAAGAATCCTGTAAATTCCTCGTTCCTCTCCCATTCGTGCCACATGGCCTGCCCACCTAAGTCTTCTTGATTTAATTATTCTAATAATATCTGGACATGAATACAAATTATGTAGTTCTAAATTATGTAACCTTCTCCACTCACCTGTCTCCTCATCCCTTTTAGGTCCAAATATTTTCCTAAGGATCTTATTTTCAAATACTCTCAATTTATGTTCCTCTTTCAATGTAAGGGACCAAGTTTCACATCCATATAATACTACAGGCAAAATTACTGTTTTGTATATTTTAACTTTCAGTTTCTTTGATATTAAACGAGAAGACAAAAGTTTATGAAGAGAGAAGTAACATGCATTTCCTGAATTAAGCCTACTTTTTATTTCCTCTTTAATATAATTTTCATTTGTTAATATTACTCCTAAGTATTTGAATTTGGAAACTGGTTCAAACGAGTTGTTATCAATAATTAGATTTTGATTATTACCTAACACTTGGTTTCGGCCTGTAAGCATATATTTAGTTTTCTCTTTGTTAACTTCCAAACCTATCTCTTTAGCAGTTTTGAAAAATATTTTAGCATTATTCTTAATTGTATTCACATCATCCCCCAGTAAGTCTACATCATCTGCATATGCTAACAACTGAGTCACACCATTTAATTTCAGTCCTCCTTTAGTTTCTTTTACCTTCCTAACAGCATATTCTAAGGCAAAATTAAAGAGCAATGGAGATAATGCATCTCCTTGTTTTAACCCATCATGAATTGTAAATTTGTCAGACATATTAATACCCACACGAATTTTACTTTCTGTTTCACTGGTGCATACTTTTATCATACTAACAAGCTTCTTAGGTATTCCAAACTCAACTAATATATTATATAGTTTATCTCTTTTGACTGAATCATATGCTTTTTTGAAATCAATGAATAGCTGATGGACATTTTGATTATATTCCCACTTTTTTTCAAGTGTCTGTCTGATGTGAAAAATTTGATCTGTAGTTGATCTGTTACGTTTAAATCCACATTGATAATCACCTATAATTTCATTAGCATATGGGGTTAGTCTTGTTAAAAGAATGTTAGATAATATTTTATATGTTGTTGAGAGTAGAGAAATTCCACGGTAATTATTGCAGTTCATTTTATCACCTTTTTTAAACACAGGAACAATTATGGATTCTTTCCACTGTTGAGGGATTTCTTCTTTATTCCATATTAAACAGATTAATTTATGAATTTGATACATTAATGAATTTCCACCATATTTAATTAACTCAGCTGGTATTAAATCAATGCCAGGTGCTTTGTTATTCTTTAGCCTTTTAATAGCATCTTTAACTTCAGTCAAGTTGGGTTCTGGAACTAAAGGTTCTGCTGTGTGTACTTCATTCACTTCTGATTTATCTCCTACATGGACATTTAAAAGGTCATTAAAGTAGTTCTTCCATCTATTTAGAATATCACTTGGGTCAGCTAGAAAATCACCGTCTTTATCTTTTATCAAGTTTACTTTAGGTTGCCACCCCTTTCTAAATTCATTTACACCTTTATATAAATCTCTGATATTTTTATTTTTGCTGTTTGTTTCAATTTCGTTAATTTTGGTTTTCAAGTAATCTCTTTTTTTACTTCTAAACGTGTGGTTAACTTCTCGCTTTATTCTATTATAATTGTTTAGATTTGTATCATCAGAGTTATTTAACCACCTAAGTCTAGCCTGATTTCTTATTTCTATTAGATTATGACATTCTTTATCAAACCATGGCTTACTTTTTCTCGGTTTATGGTATCCTATACTTTCTTCAGCTGCTGATTCTATTGCATTACGTATGTGCTCCCAATTCTTATTTACGTCTGTTTCATTTATATTTTCATCATCATTTAAATCCTGCAAAACATCAAATCTATTTGACAGTTTAATTTGGTAATCTTTCTTAATTCTTTCATCAGTAAACTTTCCTGTATCAAATTTTAGAACTTTTAGATTTTGTTGCTTATGATTTATCACTGAGAGTCTTTCTCTTAATTTAGCAATTACTAAATAATGGTCACTAGCACAGTCAGCACTTCTATGTGTACGAACGTCAATTATACTAGTATGCCTTCTCTTATCAATGAGAATATGATCTATCTGATTGTGAGTTTTACCATCTGGAGAAGACCAGGTATATTTATGGATATCTTTATGTTTAAAAGTGGTACTTTTCACAATTAAATTCTTTGAGGTTGCAAAAGTAATCAATCTTATACCATTATCATTACTTAATTCATGAAGACTTTCTTTACCAATCGTGGGTTTAAATGTCTCTTCTTTGCCAATTTGTGCATTACAGTCACCTAACAGAATTTTCATATCATACTGAGAAAATTTATCAAAGACCTGTTCTAACTCTGCATAAAAATCATCTTTAGTATTATCATCTTTATCTTCCGTTGGTGCATGTATGTTTATTAAAATAATTTTACACCACCTACCCTGTAAAACTGCATATGATATCCTATCATTAATAAATTCTACTGTTTTAAGAGCCGATATAATTCTATTATTTATGAAAAAGCCTGTTCCAAAATTATGATTTTCAGTACCACCATAGAAAAAAGTATAATTTTTAGTTTTACAATTCCCTTCTCCTGGCCACCTAACTTCCTGGACAGCTACTACATCTAATTTATACTTAACTATCTCATTAACTGTACACTGAAATGCCCCAGGTCGGTAAAGGCTCAGAACATTCCAGGTGCCTAATTTAATATCCTTCTTCCTAACGTAGATCTTATCCTTAGTCCAGAGACCTCCCAAAGTAGTCCCCACCCGGAGATCCGAACGGGGGACTATTTTACCTCCGGAATATTTTACCTTGGGAACATCCATGGCCTTATATTGTTGTTTCTTGACATGTGTTTTTACAGTGCAGAGTTGTCAGCTCTACGCCTAACCCCCAATATGAATGGAGGAACTACTACACAAGACGAACACAAACACATTAGACAGCACAACTACTACACAAGACACACACAAACACATCACAACTACAACAAAATATAAACACAAACACACCACAACTACTACACAAGACAAACACAAACAAATTAGACAGCACTGGTCATCCTGGTCCACAATATACCCTCCCTCCCCTTTCACAAATGCAAACACCCAAGGTGCAGAACCTGCCCCGTTATCATTCATTACCTACCCTAATCTGCAGATTCACACTGCCACAGGCAAATTTATCCTCTAGCCAAAGGAACTAGCCGAACGTCAAACACATCTATATCCTTACCTGCAACATCTGCGGTGGTTTTCACCTGGGAGAAACTTTCGCAACCTTAGGATAAACAACCACCACTCCTTTGCCCAAAACCTGGACTTCACTATCACCGACCATACCAACAGTCACAATACCCTAACTTGAAATATCAATTGGATGGTGTAGGTGCCACAAAAAGTGTACATGTTGAAGTAGATTGCACACACACACGTAAACATAATGTTTTGAGTAGGTGTACCATGTAAACCACAGTAGGTACAATTTTACATGCAGGAAAATGTAAAATCGAGAAAAAATTTATAGCATTTTACTGTGTTGGGACCATCAAGATTGAATGTACAAAGCAGGAAAGTGTAAAATCCAGGAACGTAAAATCAGGGTTCGACTGTATTTCCATGTACCTTGTATGTTTATATGTTGTAATATCTCTTATACTATAGCTTATTTATATTTACGTGTGTACATGTATATGACAACATCCATACCCATGGTAAAATGGGTCAATGGATAAATAAAGATTATGATTATTGTAATTGTCAATCAAAAGTCACCTTGTAGCAATTTTTATAGACACCCTACATTTTGTCAGCACATAGGTTTTGGCCACTGTACTAATTATTGAATTGGTGTTTTAAGTCCACTTTAGGCACAGTAAGGCTAATCAGGACTGGACCTACAGTTCAAAGTGGAATCCAAACCACTATGTGCCTCCACTGGGTATCGAATCTGGGACCCCTTGATTGCAAGGTGACAATGCTACCACTGCACCATGGGGAAGACCCGTGACCACTGTGCTATTGTCTAGCATTCTGGACTAGATTCTGCCAAACCGAAAACAAAATCATGAGTTACCAGTTCGAATTAATCCTGGGACCACTTGACCCTAGAGATGAGTAATAATCACTGGGCTGCAACAGAAACATGTGCAATCTTTTGTTGTAAATGAATTTTAAAAGCAAGGATACAGATTGACTGATGACATTCAAACTTCATTTGTTCATAGAGAGTTATGCAAAGAACTATGTAATACATATCACGTACCTTCCACCTGAATGGTGACTGAAGCAGAGGAGGAACTATGCTGGTTTGAAGCTTCACATCTGTATGTCCCAGTATCACTTCCATTAGCTCTAACAAAAATGTTCATCTTAAAATAGATAAATTGTGGAAATGAAGTGTTTTTTTTTTTTCCACACAAAGGTTTCTCCGAACTGCAAAGTTATTCCCACAGTTGTTTGCAGTACTGAAAGCACCATTTCATTCTCTTGTATAGCTTCTAAAAAAAATCACACAATGGGAACCATGATTTTCAGTAATTATTCTCAAAATAAAAAAAAATGTGCAACTACATTCATGAGGTGTTGAGACTAGCAGAACAAGTTATTTTTACCAGTTTTTTTATTTTTTATTATGGTACCAGTTTCATACATCGGAGACACATTTCTTCATTTTTACAGAAGAAACTACTTACGGAAATGAGTTTGTCTAAGGTTTCCAACGTTAGTCGAGGTATTTTCTTTCATCGTGGTATCTATTTGACCAGGAAATCATGTCAGTGTTTCCAAACCCCCTTTTTTTAACTATGCTTGCCTAACCTAACCAAACCTAATCTTATCGGAATGGTTCGTGGGGCTGTCCGTCAGCTTCCCGTGCATAATGCACAATTTGCACACGTGACGAAACGATAGTAGGTATTTTTCGGTAAAGAAGGTTGGAAAACATGGATATTCGAAAACAAAAGAAGCGATATCGTTCAGAAAGGAAGCGATATCGCACCGTTACGTGCATTCAGTAGCACTTAGACAAATGCGTTTTTTCAGTAGAAAAGTGTTTGTTTTCATGTAAAAAGCATAATGGCACCTTGAACTATGTTCCGCAATACACAATTGGTAAGTACGAACCATGCAAAACACAAAATATCTGATTTTAATGTGTCTCCGATCTATGAAACTGGTACCACTGGTACCTTTATTATTAAGTACAGATGCTATTATATTTCACACATTGTCAATTTTTGCAAGTTAAATCACTCAACTAACCACAGAGCTTAACACAAATTAAAAATGCTGATTATTGATTATTATTACCACTTTTTAGAGAGAGCAGTGATATCACATGGTATAGATGATTATTTTTTGAGACATAGAACCTAACAAGCAATGCAAAACAAAATCTTACAAGAGAACATAAATGTTTTATAAAATAAAATAATTCCCACATTGTGAGGAATCATGAGTTTAGGTTTAGCACAAATAGGCAACGAGGTTGACCACTTGGTGAAAATAGGGTAATAGTAACTGAAAATATGCTGCTTTCAATACAAAGTTGCATTTACCTCAAATGATCCTTAAGCATTAGCTACATACAAATAAAAAGAGGCTGTGACTATTTTCACCAGGTGGTGAGAATAGCATGTAGAGCTATTTTCACTAACAAAATAATTACCGGAATCATAACATAAGTAGGTTAGGATCATTAGGTTTAATTATCTGATTATTTCCGCGCGCGTGTATAATTATAAAAGTAAGAGAACCAAACCTGGTCCACCTAAACCACTCAAGCAAGTAAATACGAGAGGAATTAAAAAATAAGTTATTGTAGAAGCATAACATCACAGATTAAGTTATACACACGGAACTTGGCCCTTACAGAACAGTATATAATATTATTACCATTTCATTAAAATTCCTGATTTTTTTTTATTTTATTTTAAACAACAAATGATACGCAATTACAATCAGGAAGTTCGATTTTGATACTGAATGCAAGCCTGTACTGATGTATGAAATGAACGGAATTTGGTTCGCGTTTGGCGATACTTCTTTATCACTATTTGAAAAAAAGCTTTGATACGTATTACGCAGTGATTTCATACAATGTTAAATTACGATTTCATTAACTACAATAGGCAACACTTACCGCATCCCCAAAATAATATTCTAATGACAAGAATTAAGCAGATTGGTCGGCCGGATGAAGCTACTTATCCAAATTAGAAACTAAATATTGTGTAAATGAAAGAGTTGTAGAATACGTACATTGCTGGTACTATTTGTAAATATTACACGTATTCTACTCACATTCTCGAAATAAAATTTAGTAGAAAAAAAGGTTCGTGAATATGGACACGAATTTGACTTCAGCCGGTTCGCGAGGAACAGTAGAAACACAGAATACTGGAGAGGCAATTGGATCCATAGAACACATGATGTTTGAATGCATCTTTCATCAACACGAAAGAGACATACTCATTGCAAGATTAACTCAACTGAAAATTCCAACACCCACGGAACTAAATACACTTATTTTTACACAAAACCCACACATACTAAACAGCATTAGTAAGTTTATAAAGAAATCCCAAATCACTATATAATAAGGAAAAAAAAACCCCAAAAAAAAAACACAACAACATGGACATCTAGGTAATAAAATGTAACCCTGTGTATATAATTTGTCTACATTTTTTGTTTTTTTATCCCTACCAGGGCACAAGATACCCAGTAAGAAGACTCCTCGGTGTGCCTCGAAGGAGTGAAGAATAGTAAATGTTTAACTATACTAACATACCCAAACTGTGTGATCGTCTAGAATCAACTAACAGAACTACCCAACACACAATTTAGATCTAAAAAAAAAGAAAGAAAGAAAGAAAACGTAATAAGAAAAGTGAGAGTCTGAACTTGGCCAAAAGTCACCAAAACAGGTGAGGGCCATTAATGAAACCAAGCAAGCAACACAGAATACTAACTACGGTCAACCAATCTCCCATAAGACTGAAACAGCCAGTTCACAGGCAGTGTTGCCAGGTCTACTGATTTCACAGGAGATTTCCTGATTTTCAAGACTGTCTACTGATCTCCTGATAAGTTTCAAGAATATATGGAAATCTCCTGATTTTCCCCTTTTTCCATGTCTAAGATGAACAGTTTTCTCAATCTTCGAAATAAAAAAAAAAACTAATTCTAATTTAAATCAAAAATGTTTAGCTGACGAAATGCATAGGTCGGTAATATTCCGCCCGCGGAGAGGATGGGTCATGGTTGAGGGGGAGGGAGAGAGAGGGGGTAGAATTCATGACACGTTCAACGACTTTTTGGAAAGAGGCGCGGCTTCTTCAGCCTTTTGTGTAATTGCTAACTGGAGGGTAGTGTCATATGGCTTTTCCTGGCGACTTCGTTTTTGTCAAGGAAGGGACAACCACATGCAAGTAGATACCAATGTTGCCATCTACGCTTACAAACAATTGCCATTCAAAGTATTGTGTTTAGTTTGAATGGATCGCAGTTTTTAACTCGACAATTTTTTCCCAACTTTATGTTGTGGTTATACGGCAAGATTATGCTTCATTGATTAATTAGATTTACTTTACTTCGCTTTTCTGCCACTTTTGGCTAAACGCGAGGATGTAGATATAATGGAAGTAACGAAGGGACACTCAGAGAACACCCATGCCCAGGACGGGATTCGAACCCGAGACACTCAGCGTCATAGCAAAAGCTGCCACTGAGGCTTCTGTTGTTAAAACTATATTATACATAGGTAAGGAAGAAATTCGAAGCCTTGTAATGGACTTGTATTTAATATAACTAAACACTAAATGCAAAACATGTACAGACATTACGACAAAAATAAGGTTCTGCTTCAGAATCAGGTAATTAATATTTTTGAAACAGTTTCATCAAATAGATGCATGTTGATAAAATATCGAGGAAAAGATGGTCATTTGCAGTGTTTGGAAATAACTAGTTACAAGTAAGAGATACTTTTTGGACGAATTCTAACTGTAAATAGCTACTTTTGTAGCTGTAATTGTAGGAGAGTTACGATTTTTCAATAGCTCCTCTCCCACGTTACAAGTTTTCAAGTTAACAACATTAAGTGTCGTACAGTAAATGTAAAACAGTTAAGTACTTTTACATTTACTGTACGACACTTAATGAGTGTTAACTTCAAATCTTGTAACGTGGAGGAGGAGCTAAATTTGGCAATTTTGTTTTCAATTGTCTTTCCTCAAGGCTTTGTTACACGCTAAATTTAGAAAATTCACATTTTATTGCAATTCGTCATTTCTAATTGTACATGAAGACTTCAGTATGGTGGACTTCAATGGGTGTATTGATGCACCCATTTGAAACGTAATAGTCGAGCTAGAAAGAAGAGCGAATGGAGTTAGTCTTTGCAGAGCTTGGAATAATAAAAGAGACACAGGTGCAAGTGGAATCGATGTCACCACATGCAAAGTGCCGTGGCCAGCATACCAATGATTTTTGAATTAAGATCATTCAGCCAAAGCTGACTCCTTGTCCAATCATTTCTATTTGTTTTTACTACAATTATTGGTCATTGATTATGTGTAATTTCTAGTTTCTTTCGGCTGTAAATCTTCTCACAGGTATTTTTCAACGAAGTATCAGTATCTGTAACTGAGTTCCCTTTTAATATGAGTAATTGTAACTCAGGTACTTTCCTGAACCAAGTAACTGCAACTAAGTTTCTTTTGAAAAGAAACTTTCCTAACACTGGTTATTCTGAGGCCATCAATTTTATTTTGTAGTTTGAATGGTTATTTCTATTTAAAGGACATAACAAGCTTTCAATAGCGTTCTTTAAAAAAGTCTATTGGGGGAGAGCAACATCTATAATTTCTCAATGCTCTTGAGCTAAAAAGATCTTTACTGCATTTGACATTATTTGTTAGGAACGCTGTTAGAAATGAAGTTATGTCACCACCGAGCCCTTGGGCACCTCACTGGTGTTTTCCTTATTTACGCCGCTTTTCTACATTTAAGGCTAATCGCGACGATAAGGATGACTTGTGATTCGACATTCATAAAATAATTTTCATGCTCACGCCAGGACTCGAACCTTATCGTCGGTGGTGAGGTTGTGATTCCAGCACTCAACGATCTTTTTCCTAGCAAAAAGGAAAACTCCTGAGCGGCAGTTTTCCCCCACACAACAATATCATATCAATTTCACTGAATTCTGAAAGTTTCACTCAGGACAAACAAACACAAACGTCCATGTATTAACTGGGATTCGAACAGGGACCCCTATAGCGCGCTGTGCTCACCACTCCGCCACGGGGTTCGACATTCGGCCACCGAAGCGATATATAGTAAGAAATATATGGGGTTGCAAGCATTGGTTTCTGAGGGGTGAAGAGAAGATCCTCCGAAGAAGCTTTTGTCGCTGCCGCCAAAGAGAATAGGACACTGCAAATTCGCAGTGGTTTTATGAGGGTGTGGGAAGCAAGATGGCAAGATCTCCGACCTAACAGTAAAAAGGGAGGTTATAGGAGGGGCTCTTTGAGTACATTGCCGCAACAGTGATATCGGTTATCGCCTGGAGGGAAATTTACAAGACATTTCTGACTAAGGGTAAAAAAGGGAATTTTCTCCAAAATGAAGGTTCTTTTTAATGGAAATACGTGGCCAACGCTTTTGCAAGATTAATCTCCATAATGACAGTTCTTTTTCGCCTTTTTTAGGTGATTTTCTGCTGGTTTCAGGATAATTTTTACTTACATCTCCTGCACGAGCGGATTAAAAACGAAACGGGAGATTTCGTAGGTTTTTTTTTAATACGTTGAAAATAATTTACACAATATATATTCTCCGTATTAGTAAATTTAGCAGCGGTGGTCTAGTCGGTAGCGCGTCTGACTAACACGCGGGAGACCCGGATTCGATTCCAGGGGTGGGTGATGTGAGGTTGGAGTTTTTCCGGCCTGGTCCACGGTTCCTGTGCTCACCCAGCCGAAAATACCTGGGATCAACCTTTGGGGGGTACAGCCGACCGGAGCGTGGTGCTGATTATATCACCTCCAAAATGACAGAGATCGAGTATATTTTGGACCCTACTTCCACATCCCCTAAATGTGCTTTCATGGAACGGTGCTATATACACGGGGAACTATAACTTTATCATATTACATTGATATTGGAACTATATTGAATACAGGATAGTTATTTTACCCACTTTCTCTTCTCCTCTAGACCTAATAAATGTACAGTCATGGACACTTCTGGTTGTAACAACCCCATATACTTTCATTGGGATTGCCACAACTTAGAAGTTTCCGGGACTGTAGCCTACAACAAAAAAAAACAACAAAAACATTAAGACTTAATAATATTCCATAGTGGTGCCAGCATTTCATTATAGTGTTAAAATATCGCGGTTTGTAATGCTTCTATCTTTGTACTCAACTACAAAGCACAAAGCATTTCGATGCTATGCACATGGAGAAAATTTGTAGAAATGGGAATTTCTCCCTTATGAGAGGGAATTTCTGTGAAAACGACGTTAACACAGCTGGGGTGGGTTCAACGGTTTTGGGTTTTTGACCATTTTTGACGCTAAAATTAGTTGCCGGACATGTGGTGTTAGTTGCTTGCATTTTCTCGCCATCGCTGTCTTTGTCGCTGTCCCGTGCGGGTTGTGCTTGTGACCGTTCTCTTGATAGTGGTTGTGTGTAGTGCGACTTGTGTTTTTTTTTCTTTCTTCGAAATGAGTGCTTCGACTTTGGACCGGAAAAAGGTGAAATACGAGCAGAACTACAAAGATGAGTGGGAATCATCTGAGAAGTTGCAAGGCTGGTTGCAGAAGAGCAGCAAGGGTAAGACTTTTGCGTATTGTGTGGCCTGTGGGGATCACATCTCCATTGCATCTGGCGGGAAAAGTGACGCGGAAAGGCATGCAGGAACTAAAAAACATCAGCAAAATTCGAAGAAAATTCAAGGCCAACGAAGCATTTTGTGTTACAGTAGTAAACCGACAAAATTAAACACGCAAGTGAAAGAAGGAGAGATTAGACTGGCGGCTTTTATAGCTGAGCATTACTTATCTTTTAATGTTATGGAACATTTGCCTAACCTGATCAAAAGCATTTGCCCAGATTCGGATATTGCAAAAAATATTAAATGTTCACGCACAAAAACCACGGCAATTATGAAAAACGTAACTGGAGCAGAGAGTAAGGAACAATTATGCAGCACTCTTCGCGATCAAAAGTTTTCCATCATAGTTGACGAATCTACAGATAAAAGCTGTGTGAAGCACTTGTGCATTGTGACGAGGGTGAATAATGGGGGAAACGTTGTAGATGCCTTTTTTGATCTTGTACCGGTCAGTGATGGGAGTGCTAATCAGTTGCACAAGCATCTTGTGGACTCTTTTGATTCGTGCGGTGTCCCGTATAATGAAAATTTAATTGGATTTGCCGCTGATGGAGCGAACGTCATGATGGGCAAAAATCATTCTTTGTGCACACTCTTGCAAGCAGAAATACCAAATTTGTATGTAATGAAGTGTATTTGCCACTCTTTCAATCTGTGTTCTTCTTATGCCTGCACTAAACTTCCTCGTGCTCCGGAAGATTTAGCACGTGATATATTCAATTATTTTCATGCAAGTTTCAAACGTGTCACCCAGCTGCAAGAATTTCAATATTTTGTCCATGTCAAACCGCATAAAATTCTTCATCCAGCTCAAACTCGTTGGCTTTCCCTGCATCAGGTTGTAGTTCGCCTTTTAGAGCAGTATGATGCTCTGCAATTGTATTTCACGGATGCTGTCATGACCGATAGGCTACTAGCCTCTGAAGCCATCCTCCAAAAACTCCAGGATCCCTTCAACAAACTTTATCTCGAATTTCTGGAATTCGTTTTGCCCATCTTTAATAATTTGAATAGGGAGATGCAAAGCGAACAACCCCAAATTCATCAATTGAGGGCGCATGTGTGTTCAGCCGTAAAAACAATTTTAGATTGTTACATGAAACCAAATTACATTAGATCAACGAAAATAGAAAACCTAGATTACAAAAATCCCAGAGAATATTTGCCTTTAGAAGATATGTATTTTGGAGCCAAAGTTTCCATCTCTTTGGGTAGGAACAGAAATCTTCCAGAAAGTGGTATTAAAAGTTTTAAATTGAGATGCCTCGACTTTTACATCGAGGCAGCTCATCAAATACTTCAAAGATTTTCTCTTCGCGATCCCGTAACAAAACAGCTTGAACATTTGAGTCCCTCAAGTGTGCTAGAAGGCAATGTACAATCAATTGCTCCCCTTGCAGCATATTTTCCGAACATTGTCAAGCCAGAGACAATTCAACAGCTGGACACAGAATGGAGATTATTGAAGAACACAGACTTACAGGTGGATCCTAAAATTTCCGTGCAAGACTTCTGGTCAATTGTGAAAAACCGAAAATACTCCGACAACAAACCAATGTTTCCAGCTTTGTCATGTTTCGTGTTATCCCTGTTGTGCCTCCCACACAAGCGCAGCTGTGGAAAGAGTGTTTTCATCTGCCGAAAACACTAAGCGCACTGCTTCATACCAAGAGATTAACAAGTAGGTCGTCTTGTTATGAGTTTCCAGTGAGCTGCAGCCTGACAAAGAGGATGTGCAATGATATGTACGAAAGCGAAGACGACTAACGTGAGGTGAGTGCAATTGTTATATTTATGAAGTTATATATCTGTGAATTCTAATTTTCTAGCGGTATGGATTTGGTTGTAGTCCTCACAGTGCATTTTCACATTTCTTTTTTACCTTAGAACATTTACAATATTCACGTAGTACCAGCGGCCTGCCCAGAATTTGCGAAAGGGTTAAATACATTTTTTTTAATGGTCAGCCCTCATTTTGCTATTTTTCCTGTCTTTCACTTTTAAAAAAAATAATATTGAGCGAAAGGGGTTATGAGCCCCACCAACACACTATTGGACACGCCATTACGAGGTACGTATTTATTGAATGAAAATTTCTAAGCCAACAACATTTCTCCTCCATCCCTCCCTTTAGGCATTATTGGTATTAGCATACTTTGAGTTTTTTAAAAATTATTTTAAGTCCACTTTATGCACACAGAAAGGCTAATCGGGACTGGACCTAAAGTTTAAAGTGGCATTCGAACAACTATGTGCCTCCACCGATTATCGAACCTGGGACCCCTTTACTATACTTTACTGTTGCGTTAAAAACAGGTATCGACTTCCCTACAACCTATCATCTTACACCGCTTTTAAACAAAAAATGCTAATCCATCGTGACTGACACTCTCTAAATCTTGCCAAGAAAAATGTAACGAAATGTTTTCAAAACTTCTCGATTTTGGATTGAAAACTCCGAATAGGCTTAATATTAATGAAATGTATGATACTCTGTGCAGACCATCCACGACATTTAATTATCGGCGCAATTAGCCAAAAGTGGCCAAAAGGCGACATAAAATAAACTAAATAAAGTGGAACAGTATGAAATTAGAATTAAATATATATTACACGAATTTTAGAAGTCCACACAATCCAGGGAAACATGCAAGAGGTTAATGAAGAATATCTTAGAATATCCATGTGCATTAACAGGGGTGCAAACATTTTTGTTTGATTTTAATTTTACTGCATTGTTATAGTTTCAAGGTCAATTTGATTGATTAACTTAGTACATAAACGTTTCTGAGAAATTATCAGAATTACTCCTCATGAGTTAATTAAGGTGGGGTGGGCATAATTTGTGGGGATTGGAGTCATCATACCCTTGTCCAAAATTTGTAATGAATTTTCTATTAACATTAATTATGCTATCTCTTGATACCCAGAAGTAACAATAAATATTCCACAAAGAAGACAGATTTGGAAAGTATTTCACTCCCCCCCCCCCCCTCCAGAACGTTATTTACGAGTTCTTAGATCTTCTGATTTTTCAGCAAATCTCCTGATTTTCCGAAGGAAAATCTCCTGGGTTTTTCAAATCCGACCTGGCAACACTGTTCACAGGTGAAGGCCATTAAAGAAACCAAGCAAGCAAGCAGCAACAGCTAGTTTGCTTTTTGCTTCACTGTTGTTGAGCTTAAAGTACTGTAAAATAGTAAGTTTGTTTATATTTCTTTTATCTGTTAACATTTTAGTGGTCTAAATTATTAAACTCATAAAGCGTATTGCGTATTAACTTAATAATTAATACATACTAACTTATAAGGGTAAAAATTGACGTTGTTTAGAGTAGGCTTACGAGTACCCCAGCTTTTTCAACACGTCTTTCGTTCAGTACCCAGATGTAGTCTTTTGCTATAGGAAAATAATGCTGACTTGGTAAAAATTTACTATCCTTCGGACACCTCTATTTTTTTGGTTTCGTCAATTTTTGACATTGATACTTACGTATCTGCTTCGCGGAACATTCCTGAAGGTGTATTAACGTTGTTTTGATGAAATTAATTGCAATTTTCCACATTACCAGAACGTCTTTCTGGTAGGTGTTTTTCCTTGCCTGAGACACAATATCGCGAGTACACCTTCCTACATAATTGCGCGTCCGGCTTCTCTTTTGCCAAATTTTTGACATTCGAACTTACGTATCTGCTTCGCGGAACATTCCTGAACGTGTATTGACGTTGTTTTGATGAAAGTAAGAGCAATTTTTCACCTTACGACTACTTCTTCCTCCTACATTTCCATTTGCCTCACACACAACATGGCGCGGACACCTTCGTAAATAATAACGCGTAGGAATGACGCATCGGCCTTGTTTTTTTTTAATTTTCAATTGTTATGCAGTGTTTCAACCTTCGGAACCCAAGAAATGCCCGTCGACAAACTTAATCAGATCTATTTCTTTTTAACTTTATTTTTCGCGTTCTGACACCAAATTTTAACTATGTATCCCAACCTAACTGAACTAACCTATCCACGCACCAATGGTTCGTGGGGCTAGCGCCAATGGTTCGTTGGACTATCCGAGAATGGTGTGTGGGGTTACGAATATGTTTTTCGAAACCAATTTTTAACTATTGAAACCTTTGCGTGGCCCTACTAACCTATCCACGCGCCAATGGTTCGTGGGGCTAGTGCCAATGGTTCGTGGGGCTATCTTTTTCACTATTGAAACCCTTGCATGGCCCTACTAACCTATCCACGTGCCAATGGTTTGTGGGGCTAGCGCCAATGGTTCGTGGGGCTATCTTTTTCACTATTGAAACCTTTGCGTGGCCCTACTAACCTATCCACGCGCCAATGGTTCGTGGGGCTAGCGCCAATGGTTTGTGGGGCTAGCGCCAATGGTTCATGGGGCTATCCTTTTTAACTATTGAAACCTTTGCGTGGCCCTACTAACCTATCCACGTGCCAATGGTTAGTGGGGCTATCTTTTTCACTATTGAAACCTTTGCGTGGCCCTACTAACCTATCCACGCGCCAATGGTTCGTGGCGCTATCTTTTTCACTATTGAAACCTTTGCGTGGCCCTACTAACCTATCCACGCGCCAATGGTTCGTGGGGCTAGCCCCAATGGTTTGTCCACACCCGGCACAAACTTTACAACACACCCACCACACGTCATTCTCCAAACCCTCGATCCACAGTTCTAACTCTCGTCGCAAACGCAGGCAGTTCGAAACACTGGATACCAACAAAACACAATCACGACACGTCATGATAGTCACGACGGTGTATGAAGGTGATGGTGTATGAAGGTGTACGAACTTCATGGTATACGCAGATGTACGTGCCAAACGCTATCTCCGTCGGAGAATTAATTTTCAACGAACAACATGAATTTCAGCTATGAAACATTGCAACATCACACAAAACACCTTCCCGATGTTCGACAATGCTACAGGAACTTATTACGGTAAGTAGTCTCTTCTGTACAAATAAATAAATGTGTCCGAAGGATAGTCAACTAGTACCAAATAGGTCTATATAGAAGGAGAGAGAACCACCCTTTCTTCTATAACTTCTGCTTTTGTGTAGTCTTCCAATACCAAAGCCAACATATTCGGGTCTTTGTTGACGGTCCATTGAAATAAATTAAAAGGTACCTTACAGAGGGTTACAGAGCAAGCAAAAAGAGCGTTTAAGTAAACAGTAGCCTAGCCCAGCATTTAAATATAGAAAAAAAATGACACTGATGCTTAGCCATTGTTTGGCTCTCCCCCTACAAAGCAAGCAACACAAAATGAACAAATTACTGTCAACAATATAGGTACCATACAGTACATCATATCATATGATATGATATGATTTATTTCATTCCTTTGACCATTGTACAGTGGTTGTTTTCCACACATGGTATGGAACATGTCAGCACATTACAGTTAATAATTATTTTCAAATAGGTACAAGTGTGAAGATATTATACATAACATTTAAAAAACATTGATTACATTATAATTGATTCTCCTTGTTCTTGCTGTTAGCTGCAAGGTTTACAGTAATTTACATACATATAATAGATAAGAAATCAATACATACATATACATGTCCTAGGAGTTCATTTAGGATGTTACAATTTGCAATTTATTGTCAGGTACTCTTTAACAGAATAAAAACAATGATCTAATAGGTATTTTTTTACATGCTTTTTATATGAGGTAGCTGATTGTATTATTTTTATGTCACTTGGAAGGTTATTGAAACAGTGAACAGCCATGTATTTAGGTCCTTTCTCAAATCACAAAACATTTTAGTGAGCTCGTGTCCAACATTATACTGTATTATAGCTATTATGTTAATTATTGTGATTCGCTCTAAGTACCAGCGCTTCATAATCATGTACCATTAGCATTGTCACTGACTTACTGTGGTACTAGCACATGTCCATGCGCCAGCGTATCTGTACTACCAGGAATTAGAGATCTTTTATCATCTTTCCAACTGAGTGACTTCTTATTTAACTCTTCTGTATAAATTTCATGTTTATGACTCCTAATAACATGCTGTTTATGCAAGCACTCTTTTTGATTGAATAAGCAATTTTTATAGTCCTCAAATTGGATTTCTTTCTTTAATACAGCTTTTTTAATTCCTTTCAATCGTTTGTCTACCTTATCATCAGTTCTATATGCATACATTTTACTCCTTAACCCAATAAATTCTAACATTGGTTTGCCATTTAATTCGTCTTTCATTTTTCCAATTACTTTTTTATTTTTTTCACTATATAATTCGCTATCCTTAGGATAATCACTCGTATCAAATAAATCAGAATTATTTTTCATAAAAGTATAATAATCGTGATTTTTGAGTTCAAATATGTATGCGTCGGTGTCTACGTATAATAATTTTATATCAGTATCAAATTCATTCTTTAATATATTATAGTAAAAATCATACATTAGAGCTTTAGATAAATCTAGCACAGCCTGCCCAATATAAATAGGTTTATCAAATTTAACTGATGTTTTATAATTATGAACTGCAACCAAGTATTTACTAAAAATGGTTCTAGACTTAAAATTAGGTTTATTTATTGCTTTCTGGACTTTATTGTCATCACAGTATAATTTAATATTTTGTTGTTTTCTAACTGACTGCATAGATTTACCAAATACACTATTAGACATTAATTTCCAAAAATCTTTTTCAAAGTCATTTTTTGCTTTCTGTCGCTGTTCAGTATTAAATTTAATATATGGGGCAATAAAATCAGATTGAGTAAATTTAATTCCTCTGTGAATTTTTGTTATTTTCATTCCCAATTCTGTATATAGTTTTAATATTTTATAGTGAACAACATAATTCTTTTTATCATAGAAGTGACATAGCAACTTTGGTACTTTACCACCTGGGGGTATTGCATTCTCGGGTGCAAGTGGAAGGTCATTGAACTTATTTTGAAGATCTTTTGGAAAAGATAAATCTACTTCTAATAGATAACCAGTTTTATCATCAGAATTTAAAATATGCGCAGCAGAGCGCCCAGTAGGGCTAGCACTTCGTGCGCTGCTTGTTAGTGACTTTTCTAAACTATTTAATTCTTCTTCAGTCCTCCATTTAAAATTGTTTTGTGGTAATTTCTGTGATAATGAGTGACCATATAAATTATTCATATCATTATAGTGAATTTGTGTGTTTGTGTCTGCTTTAGAATATCTATTGGAGCACTGACTTATTCCACCTCTTATTCCTTTTTCGAAAAACAGATACATTTCATAATCAGTTAATTGTTCTAATTGAACCTTGGTATATTTAAGCATACAATCCCAAGCTAAAGCTGGTGTTGTATAGTACCAAACAGGATCTAACTCATATGAACTATTTAATCCTAAGTCTCTAAAATTTTCAAATACATCTGCTAATAATAAAACGTCTAATTTTAAATATAAATCATGCCATTCACCTAAATCTTTAATTTTTAATTTATTCCATACTTTTTGAGCATGGTCATAGTCACTCCAAGAAATATTTTCTTTGGTTAAATTAGAATAAAATTTTTCAATTGCTGGTAATTTTGTATCATTAAACTTAGCGAAGCTGTCCATATATTCGTAAGCATAAATTCCTTTTCTTATAGTTCGATTATCTTGCTTCCTAAATATCATATTTAATTCTTCATTTGAAAAGTATTTTATTATTTCTCTTAGCTGTTCCGGTACTAAATTCGATGAGAGATTATCTAAACTGCTGGCTAAAAAATATAAAAGAATCAATAAATCTTAGTTCAGTTAAACCTTCATTTGTCCTCAATACTTTACTAAACGAGATATATTTTTCTTCATTATTTGGAATTAGTTTTAGTTTTGATTTAGACGACCACCCAGCGTCCTTTGGACTTAGCCCTCCGGGGGCCTCCTCTCCCAGATTTTTTATAAACAGATGGCAATCATATGAGGACAAGTTATGAAATAAAATTGGAATAAAAAGTGGTTGTTTGTATTTTAAATTACAATTATTACAATCAGCCCCTCTGTATTTTCCAGTATAATGATCATGATCTCTTACTTTTGGATTATCTTTGGTAAATTCATTATTACACAAATAACATACTGTAGCTGTTAAATGTTTAATTTTTATTTTGTTTGTGAATTTCATATCTTCATTTTTCTTTAATAATTTTTGTATTGTTATTGCATTTTCAGTTATCTTATTTATAAAGCATTTATCAGCAGTTTCACACTTATGTATGTGTAAAGGATTTTCTATGTTTCCGTAAACGCTTTTTACATATCCATAACTACAAGGAATATGAAGTTGTATCTTATTGGTATATGATTCACTAGGGTTTGGTTCACATGTCTGAATTGGCTTTAAGATTGATTCAAAATCACAGTAAATTACATATGGGTGTCTAAGCATTCTTTGAAAATTTTTAAATGATATTGTAGGTTTATTTTCTGTTCCATTTTCTATAATTCTAGATTTTGGCATAACAGGCAAGCAGGTTTCATTGTTATTACATATTACTTGATGTTTCTTAACAGCTTCTTCAGTTCTAGCACTATAATTTAAACATCTTCTGCAGAAATATTTTTTATTATTATTAATTTTTAATTGGTTATTTAATAAACGACTTAAACTTTTTATCCAACAGTAATGGTTTTTGGTGCTGTTACCAAAATAAAGCAGGTCAATATTATTTTCAAACTCTTGTTTTTTATTATGATATAATGGGTATATGCTACCATTTTCATACCCAAATACAGTTACATTAATTTTATTCTTTGCTTCAAATTTAGGTATCTGATCAATAGTAACCGGATATTTTACACAATCAAAATCTAAGTTATGATTAATGTTTTTATATTTCGATGGCCTTTCTTTATTTTTTACTGGTTCCTATAAACAAGATAACACACTATATTTAAAGCACTCATTATCAACATTTTTAACATTAATACAAGCTTGCTTAGCTTCTATCAATTCAGGTAATTTTATATATGAACTTCCACTTAATGGTTTATATTTATTAATATTAATTCTTAAATTGTTTATTCTGCTTATAACCCAGCCTGAGCCTTTCGCTTCTAATTCATCACATCTGGCTATAAATAAATCTCTTTGTGTATCCCAGAAATTATTAAGTTCTTCCAACGATCTGATTATTACATTAGGTAGTTGAAACTTATGAACCATTTCATGTTCTAAATTTTTAAAATCACATTCTAACTCTAAATTAATTTTAATATTTTTATGAATTTCTAAAGCATTTTTAATAAGATTATTCGCTTTATTCTTAATTGAGTCCATATAGTAAAACAAATCAGAATCTCCTTCTTTATTGTTATGTTGATAAGTTAATAACCTACCTTTAAAAGCAACTTCAACTAAAATAAAATCAGGTTCAGGATTATGTTTAGCTTTATGAAGCTGTAGCCTAGTTTCTTTAATATACTTACCACAAACATCACATTTTATTTGTTTTATTCTTTTTTCTTTGGAGGTGCTATTATGTCTTGATCAAATGGAAATAAATCATTAATTTTTTTTGTTTTCTTTTTCTCTTTTCCTTCTTTCATATTGCCTGATTATCTGTATAATCAGATCAGCTTTTTTATATCTTGTAATATATTGTATTTTTAAAAGTTTTGCAATGTTATATAATTCTGGTAGTTTAAGTTTATTTAAACGTTCTTCCATTTTAAGACAACCAATTTATTATAAAAAAAATTATTCAATAAACACCTACCCCCTTATTATGCAATTTAGTTTTTAAGTGTCTTTGATAGTGTGTTTTGGTATAATATCTTCCACATTCACATAACAAACGTTCACAATTTGAAAGTATTTTGCATTGTTTACATCTTCTATCAACATATTTACCGTTGTAAAATTCATCTGGATGTTTAAATAGTAAACAAACAGAACAACGAAGCGCAGCAAGACTACTTGAAGGATCAAGGTTGTCCATTTATTTCGGAAAAGATATTTTCAATAAAACGCACCGAAGGTGCTATGCGGGCAGCCGCAGCTTGACCGCGCCTAATGTAGCTAAAGTTATTATTTTATTCTCGTGTTCTTTAAATTGTGCGTTCATATTTCTAATCATAATTCTTTCAAACTCATTGGTTGCAGAATCTTCTGATCTGTATAAACCTTTCACTCTTCTTTGAAATTCAGCGATCTGTGTTGTGTCAACTTGATTCATTTATTTATACCCAATATTTTTTCAATTTAGAAATTTATTGCAAATTAGGTTTACAAATAAAATTGTATTAAATACCTTGACATTTTGTTGTACAATTTTTTATGTATGCTATAAAATAAACTTAGATAATAAGTAATATATGTAAATCTTAGAAATATCTCTTATTTTATTTTCCCATTGATAAGATTTTTTTATAAAAATAATTTAACTTTACCGTTAATTATATTTTTCCCTTCAGGAATATTAACTATTTGGATTTTTTCAATATCTTTAAATGTTGGACCTTTTTTACTAGTTTTCATTTCTAATAATTCTTTTTTAGAATATTCATTAATACCTTTCTTCTCAAATATAGGTTTAAAATCATCTTGAAACTTTATATCTTTTAAAGTTTTATTCATATATCTACTTATCTTCTTATTGTCTTTTGTTTCTATTATCATCGTACTAAACATTTTGTTCATTTCGTCTATACCACTTTCGTCATTGTGTTTAGATGCTTGTTTTGTTATAATTTTTTTATATTCCTGTTCTCAGGCTAATAATTTATCAATTATTTCTTGATTTCTAAAATTGGAGTATTTATATATTTCTTTAGTAATAATATGTTCAATGCTTTAAAAAATTTTCTTATCATTTCTTTATATGAATCTGGAAGACCTTTTAGGTTTTTAACACCATTATTGATAGTTTGAATATTATAACCCGATTCTTCAATTAATTCTCGTAATTCAGGTACATTGGTTATTAAATTATCTAAACCTATTAATTCACTCTCACTGGGGGTAAATAATTTGATTTGTTTTTCCATTTATATATATATATTTTATTTTAGAATATTTACCTTACCACATTTCTTTACCTTACTATATTATGGGATTTCTTTACCTTACTATATTACTGTATTACCTTACTATTTTGCAATACCATACCTTACAGTATTACTATACTATAATACTACAATACGATACTGAATTACACTACTTTACAATAATACCATACTTTAACAAATATAAAAAATAATATACATAAATAAAAGATGTCAAGACCGATTACTCCAGATGAATTTGTTAAACTTTTAAAATCTTATAATTTCTTAAATAATTCAATTAATTCTTTTTGCAACAAATATAAAGTTAATTCTAAAACTGTAGTAAAATATTTAAAAGCCAATAATATATCCTATAATCAAAAAGGAGTTGTTAATTTACCACCCCGAGATAATTATGGGCGTTTTATGTTAAATTTAAAGGTTAAATCACAAATTATAGTAAAACCTAAATCTAATACAAATAATGAAGCTGGGTTAAATAATGTAAAATGCAAGGAAGTTAGATTTCAAGAACCATTGAAAAAATGTCGATCAGTAAAAGACTTGAATAATCTTTAATTAGTTTAAATATTCAGTTTCATAATTACAATTTCTCATTTGTGTAATTTTTGAATTTCTTATACTAGCCAGAAAAAGGGAAAGGCTGTGATTTAGATGTGGTGTAGTGACATTTTGTTAAAATTTAAGATTCTAAATTTTAGACATGGTGCTATGGTTTTTGTCATTGCAATAACTTTTAGGTATCATATTTTAGATCGTAAGACTTTAGTTTTAGAGATAAATCCCCTTCTACCAGTGAAATTGATATCTCCATATTATACTGCCTGTTTTTCCTGAGGTAGTTTATAATTTTTTCTTTCTCAGGTCCAACCTAGGCAAGATGGGTTTTTTTGATGACGTAGTTGCCAACTACAAGAAAGACAACTTCAGGATTCTAGAGTTTCTACAGTCTAGACCACCGAGTACTCCACAAGAGGCTGTGGCCCCCATGAAGGACTTTAATGTGGTTCTTTTCCGTGACTGTGTCATTCACAATATTTTAGAGCAACGCCTGGAGCTAGAGCCTAGCACTACACAAAAGTTGATTGAATTTTTGAGAGGGGACTTCAATGACATCACCAAACGAATCACGCTTCAAGTGATGATACACTACACTAAGATGGATGTAGAACTCCAATATCGTAAATATCTTATTCGCGGTGACATGGATAAGTTACCAGAAGCTGAAAGATTAACAAAGGCCAACTTTTTTGATGAGTGTATAGAGTCATTTGTGACTCATGCAAGTATGGATTGCGGAGTTGATGGAGTAGTGTGGTTATTGCCCGAATATACAAAGAAGGACATTCAGAATGCTCTCTGTAGCAAAGCAATGATAAGTGCATTTGAGGAAGCCATGAAAAAGCTGGGCAGCACACCCATTCCAGATTTTGGCAAAGAAATTGCTAATCTGAAGATATACGGTGTTAAGAAGTTTGCTCCCTTGAGGAACTTGCGTGGAGCCTCCTTAGTAGATGGGATCCTGCTTTGCATCAACAATTTGGCGGGATATGAAGGAACTGCTATTAATAAGGCTGACATGATAACACTTTCCGCGCATGAATGTACCCATTTTTTAGGACGTCTTATGTTCAATGATTTTAACTTTTCAAGCCCAAGCAAATGTTTGAGTGATGATTGTCAAAAACGACTTGATCAAGTTCTTCCAGATACATCCTTAGAAATGGGACGGCATACAGAGCTACTTTTATTTGAAGGGGTCCAACCAAACTGGGATGCATCCACAGAAGAAGTCGCTACAATATTTAACACCCGTTTGCATACCTATACAACCTATCCAATTATTAGGTCAACTGAGCGGAAGACACTAGGCTTAAGAATCCGTACGCCTGCTTCTCCACCATTTGGAATCGATATTGAAGACAAAGACTACTTTTGCTAGTTTTATTGTTAAGTGGGACAACACAGATCCTGTAGGAGACTTTAATATTGTTTGAAACGAAAGCATTCAACAAGCGTTGCAAATCGCCAAGCAGTTTGATTAACGGTTTGCAAATAATGAGTATGTGTACATTAGGTATAAATGAAATATCTCTATGGGTTCTGGAATACAATATAATATGTACAAAATTATGAAACTCCTTGTGTGGGATTTGTGTGATCCTTGAAAAAGACTTCTGCACTTACATAATTAATATTTTTTGTAACCGGGTTTGTGTGTGCATAAATTCCTGATTGGGATTTGTCTTGAAAGATAGGGGTGGCAAACCCTACAATTTTTTTGGTTTTCTTGTATGTTGTGTTACGTTGAATGAAGGACCATTGCACCATGTTTCAGTACATTATATCATTTTGAAACTCATGTAATATATCTTCAAATGATTTGGTAGAGTAAACAGAACATTTGAGTTGGAAGAAGCTATTTGAAAATAATTATGAACTATGGAAGTGAAAGATATGGATGTATAAGATATTCCAAAAACACATTTCCAATGCATGGTATATCAGGAGCATTTTTTGTTGTTGTTTTGATGTCTACTTTCTTGATGATTCTAAATATAATATTGTTGAGCTAAGTTAGTCTGTTTATTCATTTTTGTACCTGACGAATTTGTAAATGGATTCTGGATGTACAGGTGGTAGACCAGCAACAGCTGAACCTCGCCCAGCAATAAAGTCAATTCAATTCAATTCAATTCATAGTAATTCTGAAAATTCAGCTCTTTTCATGTCCATTATAAGAATATTGCGATAAGCAAAGTATATAATTGCGATTTAGAGAAAGTCGAGACGAAGGGTGAGAAAAAAATATCCTGGCCAGCATGGGGGTCGAACCCACGACCTCCGCGTTATCAGCATTCAGCATGGCTCTAACAAACTGAGCTAACGCGCCTACTTGACGGCAACACTTGATTTTAGCATTGATGCAAGCGGCAAGCGCCATAATGAAATTAATCTTTATTGAAACAACGTTCTGAAGAAATATCGCTTTTTTCGATTTTCGTAATTTAAGTTTTACGTTATAATCGTTGTTATCGTTTTTACGTTATTTTCGTTTTACTCGATTTTCGTTATTTTTAGTTTTTTATCGTTTTGACAGTTGGCAACTATGCTTGGAGAAGATGGCTGCCTTTTTGTTTACGCTGTCAGAAATGATCGTGGTTGTTTTTTAGGTTACAAATAAATATTTAAGTAATGTGCAGAATAGAATTTTATTTCACAAGGTAAGGGAAGGTATCAATTATACAGTTTTATTCACGGGTTAGTTACATTTTCCTTGTTTATAAAAACATTTGCTCACAGAGGTGAGAGAGATTGAAGTTGTGTCGGCCTTATCTGCGTTTTGCCGTTTGCAAACACTTGAGCTGGGATAAAAATTTTCTTTGTGATTCATAACACAGTTACAAATCATATCACCATCAAGCCCAAAGTTCATGTGGCATATGTGTGCCACTTTTAACGAAAGTTCTGTTTTTGTTCTGGGAAAAGAACGAATGCATTAAATATAGATGGTAGTTTTGCAGGTAAATCACTAAATGATAAGCCACACTGTAACAATTTTGGATAATATTGTACATCGTGAAAAAACTTTCTCAATTTTCTTACTTGTCTCAAACTTATTCCAATGTTTCTTAATTCAAACCACTGCTTCCAGCTGTGTTTCACTTTTCGTTCGCTCTTTAGAATTTTAAAGCGATTAAAAATATTATCGAGAATATATCCTAAATTAAACGCTTGATGGGCTGAGTTGCTGTTGGCCTTAATAAATGCATTTGAGGCTCTGCGACAATTTTCTATGGCTTCATTTAACAGTAGATTATCGGGTACTATATAGGTGTTTGACTTACATCACGATCCTTCTTGAGAAACCCGACAAACGTTTCAAAATAATTTCGTACAGAAACTACTCATCGTTCGATATTGAGAGTTTTGAAACGGACGCTAAACATTTTCACTGGGACAATATTAAGCACTTGGAGAGTATTGACAAAAAAGTAAACTTTCTTAATAATGGTATTAAGACTATTTTCCATAAGCGTGCCCCTACACGTACTGCACGAATAGCCATGAAAAAAGTACCGTGGGTAACCGACAATACCAAACTATTAATGAAACTTAGAGATAATGCTCTCAGAAAATATAAACTGACGAACAATCCGTCACATTGGGATTATTATAAAGAACTGCGGAATTTCACCACGTCGGTTATAAGACAGGAGAAGAAAGCCTACCTCTCGTTCCACATCAATAGAAACGTTCATGATTCGAAATTAATGTGGAAAGAGATAAAGAAATGTGGCATTTACGGAAAGGTGGAGCCGAGTGTCCCACACTTTTTAAATGATCCGCATCTGTTAAACACCCACTTTATTGACAGCGCCAGTCCCTCTAACCAAGAAACCGATCTCATCCTCGAAGAGTGCGAACGCTTCCTTACAACTACATTTACTGAAAACGGCGACACCTTCTTCTTTCGACCCGTCAAAGAAGTAGAAATTGCACAACTCGTGTCCAAAATCCGTTCCAATTCCTGTGGCACAGACGGCATAAACCTAAAAATGATAAAGCTAATTCTTCCACACATTCTTTCACCTCTGACTCACTTGATAAATTTCTCGTTAGATAAGAACACCTTTCCCCTTGCATGGAAGGAGGCTAGAATCCTGCCCTTACCGAAGAAACGACACGTGACCGACATGAACGACTTACGACCAATTAGTATATTACCTGTCTTATCAAAAGTTATCGAGAAAGCAGTGTACAAGCAGATAGAAAGTTTTGTTACCAAAAATCAAATATTGCCTGCAGTACAGTCTGGTTTCCGACCTTCCCACAGCACCGCAACGGCGCTCATGAAAGTAACAGACGACATTTTACAAACACTAAACGAATGTAAGGCTGCAGTCTTGGTGTTGCTTGACTTGTCCAAGGCGTTTAATCTTGTATCTCATCAGCTACTCCTTTCAAAAATGAGTTACTACGGTTTATCGCCGGGAGCAATAAAATTGTTCCAGTCTTACCTTACTGGGCGAGTGCAATCGGTGACGCTTCCCTCAGGAGCTACATCGACTCCCCTTACGATACCCTCAGGGGTTGCGCAAGGAAGTATTCTAGGCCCTTTTCTATATTCCCTCTTCACCGCCGACCTACCCCTAAATGTACGACACAGTGTACCTCATTGTTATGCAGATGACACGCAGCTGATGATGCCAGTAGACCCCAAAAATGCAAAACCAGCAATTGGTCTCCTGAACCGTGACCTTCATGCTATTTACAAATGTTGTAAACTTAATGGTCTTGTAATCAACCCCTCTAAATGCTGCTTTACATTAATTGGTTCTAGCGCTGCCTTAAATAAAATTCAAATAAATGGGTTATCAATTAATATTAATGATGAGAGGGACCCACACTGCACAACTGTTAAGAACTTAGGTGTGATATTTAATGAGAAACTTGACTGGCAAAACCACGTAACGTCTCAGAGTTCAAAAGCTTATGGTATACTTAGATCACTATATAAATCATCGCACTTACTTTCGACTGATGTTAAATTGCGCCTTATGCAAGCTCTAGTTCTTCCAATTTTCGATTACTGTGACGTTGTTTACGGTGTTAATTTAACAAAAAAGAATGCTAAAATTGCACAAAAAGTACAGAATTCTTGTATACGTTTTGCATTTAGCTTGAAACGAAGGGATCACATACTGCCTTATTTAAATGACGTTAATTGGCTGAATATGACACGACACAGAAAACTACATCTGGCCTGCACAATATTCAAAATTCTGCAAACAAAAACACCCACATACTTATACGACAGACTCCAATTTAGACACGACATACACAACTACACGACTCGACACTCTAAGAAACTTAATCTGGACAGATTCTCAAAATCCATATTCCTGTCATCCTTCAAAGCTGCTTCTGCATATTGTTGGAATGCGCTGCCACCAGATGTTACCTCATGTGCGACATATAACAGCTTTAAAAGGGCAGTAACAAAAGTACTTCTACATGAGCAAGGACAAATCCTCAGTACACATGATTAGATTCAGCATGCTTACGTTGAAATCAAAACAAAAAATGATCAGATTCGAACCCAAGATGAACATTTTGATGTGTGTGAATGAGAAAAATTGTTTTTTATCTTTTTAGTGTGTTAATTACTGAAAAGTGAAAATGTAATGGAATTCGTATGTTATAGTAGTAATTGTATTTTGTTTGTTTTATTGTAGTAGATTTTGCGGGTTAAGTGGTAGAGCAGCCACAGGCTGAACTTCGCCCATGAATAAAGAAATTCTAAATTCTAAATTCTAAAAATACACTAAATAAGTCTTAACTTTGTATTTTGCTAATATGTTCTATTGAAGCAAGCTGTGTAATTGCATGTTGTTGCCCCCTTCTAGTTTTACATGTGTAACACTGTTGTACTTATAATATGAAAGCTATGTATGTAGTTTTTAAAGTTATCTAGTTGTATGGGGTAATCCTGTAAGTTTATTAACCCAATTTGAAAACTTAATAGCATGTTGAAGATTGAGGCATTGATGAGAAATACCAATATCTGTGAAATGAAGTTAGGAATAAATAAGGTTTAAAGGGCATTGTTAATGTGCATTGATTTCAAGTTTATTTGCTTGAATATTGTATATTATTTGGAATTTTGTCATTATTCATACCAATTTTGTGGATTCATGATAATGTGCATACATCTTTATTATTTTTCGCTGTGAACAAGGATGCTTATTTTTGTAATTGAGGCTTAATTTTCCCTGTTAATTTACTAATTTCTCTTATGCTGTATATCCATCCAGTTTTCTATGCTGACGATTTTCATTTATTCAAAAATATATTTACTAGCTGCTAATTTTGCTGAAATAACTAGAACTAGTCCAGAATTTCTGATATAGAGTTGGGCTAATCCATAATGTTTGAAGTAAGCTGCTTGGCTAGTTATGAGGATTAGGTTGAAGATGTCATTTGTACCTCCATACAGGATGTTTGTTTCTTGACAGTTACCTAGGTTTAGTGAAATATAGATTCCAAGAAATATTTTCCACAATGAAATAGATACGAACATAGTTCAAAATTAATTATTCTTTCATACAGGGTTTCTATAAATTACTTACACAAAAGTAACAGTTAATTGTGAAGAAAGTGTATTTGTAACGGGAATGTTTTATACATCAATGAATACAGCATATCTTCATATTTTCTCTACAAGTGTTCAATATGTGATCCTTTCATCACACTGCAAATGTCCCAGCGGTATTAGATTTCCTGCCAAACCTTTTGAAGCATGTCTGTGTCGATGGTCGCAGCTGCCTGTGTTATTCGGACCCATAGCTCATCGACGTTGCTGGGAAGATGGTGGGAACAAATACACTTTCTTTATGTAACCCCAGATAGATGAATCCATGGGGTCAAATCAGGCGAACAAGGTGGCCACGGAATCGTTCCTCGACCAATCCAAGTCTGTACTTCACGATTGAGGTAGGCGGTTACTTCTTTAAAAAATGCAAATCAGCACCCACATCTTCACGCAATTGTGACATTAGATAATTCTCAAGCATGTCCAGGTATGATATGCCTCTGACAGATAAGCAAAGGCTCACACCTCCAGTGGCAGCGTCTGAAACTAGCAACTGGAAGCAAATGACGTGCGACAATAAACTTGAAGGTATATTGTATTCATTGATGTATAAACCATTTCTGTTGCACATAAATTTCTTCACAATTAACGGTTACTTTTGTATAACTAATTTAGAGAGACCCTGTACATTGTGTATCGAAAAACCTGCAAAAGCTCTTCTCTCAAATATATTACGATAGAATTCTCCATTAAAATTCTAATGTTTGTGATTACTTGCATATTATGACCTGTAATTACCAAATGTCCCCATTTCTTATTCGTAAATACCCATGTCATGGACGTTTAAAATGTTATAGTCTCATTTGAGTTATGCATTAAAGTTGTTTCCCACTTTGGGAGTGGTGTTATCATGTGAAAGAGGCCATGGAAGCATCACTTGGGTTTTAGCAGAAAGCTCATTTTAAATTGAGGAAAATTAGAATATGCTTTCCAAAAAATGTCACTTTAAGTCTCCATATGTTGAAAGCAGATCACGTGTACTGCCACAATTCTAATTATCCACATTGGTATTATAGGTTGTGTAGGTACATGTTTTTATCTAATGTTTCAATTTTCCATGCATAAGTCCTTAGGGTACAAAAGTGCAGTTAAAAATATTTTAGTTAAAGGAAAGAATGAAGGTGATTGATGTGGCACCACTATGCCAGCCTTCTTTATATTCTTTCTTATGTATATATTACTTGAAAGTTTAAATGTTGTGTGCAAGGTGAATAACAGATACAATTGTTTAGAAAGAATTTTCACTTAACTGACAGGAAAGTTATAACATACTGTTGTACTAATGTATATTTAGAATATTTGTTGATTAGTGTTGCTGAGAATAATCCTTGAATTGTTTTAAAAGAAATTTGTACTCATGATAGTGTAAGGAAGTGCAGCTTTACAAGCATGAAACATTCATATTTAGGAAATTATCAGTAAACCAGCTAGAATGTGGATTTTATTCAGATCATTCTAGTGATATATGGAAGACTCACTGAGAAATTTTGTGAATTGTCTGAAATTTCAATTTTTGTGTCGAAGAATAGTGTGTGCACAGCATATTTACTTTCAGGTGCACAATGCAAGCATTTCAATTGACATGTCTGCAACAATATTTTTTGGAGACCTATAAGGGTATAGGGAAGGGGGGCATAAGTTGATATACCACTTGCATCACTGCTGTTAGTAAACAGTTTCATCTATTGTTTTGCCCTCCTATAGCTAGGGATGGCTGGAAATGAGTAAAAAGTCTTCTTGTAGTTTATGCTACCTTGTTTTGTCTTTTTTGGATTTAGCCTTGTTTGCCCAAGTAGGTGGTGACTCAAATCTAGCAAAACACTGTGATTTTTACTCTGACCAGTGTTCAGCATTTGCAAGCCAACAACGGTTTAAAGAAAATTTGGTTAACATATAGTTGACATGGGTCTGGGTCATTCCTATTGTCAGAGCATAGCTTTTCTTTGTTTATCTGTAATAGAAACTAGGTTGTGCAAGAATTCAAATTTTCTTCTTGCTTGCCTTGTTTCTACGTCTGTATATGTGATCACAACATTCTTTTGTTTACGGAAAAGTGAATCTGCTGTGCTACATTTTGATTCCTATTTAATGGCAAGCTTTAAGACAATATTATCTCAAGTTGCTGCATTTCGTCTTGGAAATTGGGCTCATTTGATATGGAATAATGAAAGTTCCAATAGAACTTAAAGTTGGCCATTTCATGTTGTGAACATGCTTAATGGAACAGTTTATTTCCTTTGGTCATGTGAACTATAATATTCCCATGGATTAATACTCAATTTACCTTCACAAATTATATATTTTTATTTGTTATTTCGGGAATCTAACTAAAGCTCATATTACATGAAATTAGCTTTATCTTGGTCACACCCATGGTTTAATTTATTGAAATTATCATTCAACGCAAAATTTCTTTGTACCCACAACGTTACAGCATTGCCCTAGATTGAATTTTTGCATTGTACAAAATATGATGTAACTTTTAGGATCATGCTCCTAATGACATCCCCATTGATAAAATATGCAATTAGATTCACAAAACAATATGAAATGCCTGTGTTTTCCATGAAGTGCACATCTTTTTGCAAAATATTTGCCACATCTCACATGCACATAACATGGCAATTGAGGTTGTGTGTTTGCCTTGCATTTTTGCGTATCACTGTTGTCTGTTACATCCTTGCTTTAAAGAAATTCATGCAAACTATGTACACACACATTCTTCTGTTCTCATTTATCACACAGAACAGTCTGAAACATTTTTCCCACCACTGTTTTGTACCACAATTATAGCATTTTTAAATCTTATTTCTCAATAAAACATTGCCACCCCACACCCCCATCACCCTTACGTCCTTTCCATGACAACAGACTGTATAGGCTGGACCTCTTTCCATAACAAGCACATTATACAGAGATGAAATTCCGGTAGTTCTATGTAATGCCACAGCACACTAAGAAAGGAGGCTCTGGAACATGAAAACACAGCCAGTACATGGGATTTGTTTTCTGCATTGTATCCTTTCATCAGTTTTGTCTAATATCCCTATTGTTTCGGTGAGCCAAAACTGACAAATTTACTTTTAAATTCAAGTATACCAACAGAAATTAGTTACTGTCCTATGAAATGTTCCTTCTTGATCTGTAGCTGAACGAGCTGCTAATGCGTGGCAATACCATTTCAAAATGCCAAATTACATCCTTCCGTGTGTCAGTTTAAAATTTTGCAGACAACCTCGTGGAGGGAGTGGCATCAGTCTACTTCAGACAATACCTAGTTCCTTCTCTATTCCCTTGATTTCTGATGTACTAGGTTCGTTCAAGGTTGACCAGATTTCTATTGCGAGGGGAAATAATGGAAAGTCCTACAAGCACCATACTAAGCTGGTTTTTCAAGTATTTCCACAGAGCATCCAACCACAGTTGTCGTTCCCTGAATCCTTGGGCGTAGAAGGAAGTTGACTGCTGTCTTAACCACTGCAGGACATCTTTTGTGTCAGTGCCTCATCGTTCTTCAATTTCTACCCTCTTGTTTGCCTTTCCAAGGAGCTCAAGGAAAACTGATAATCTAATCACTGAGGGCTAAGTCCGGAGTGTACGAACATAACATCAAAACCTCCCAGTGCATTTCAGTGAGAGTTGTTGCATTCAAATTGACTGTGTGGGGCTGGGCATTGTCATGATGAAGAATGACATTTTCAGATAACATTCTCAGTATTTTTGTGAATTGAATTCCATATGTCATCCTTGATCAATGTGCAGTAGTACTGGGCATTAATTCTGACCCTTACTCCAAAAAAAATCCACATGAATAACATCTTGTTTGTACCAAACATGTCCATGTGGTTCATTCATCAGCAATTATCATTCTTTGCCAAACTACTGCAGTTCTTTTCCTTTTTACATTACTGATGCTATCTATATAGCAATCTTTGAATTTTTTAAAAAGTGTCTATTGAAACTCCAAATTAGCCCTCCTTTATAAGGAGAACCCATTTATTTCGGCAGGAAGTGAAGCAATTGCAACCATCCTCATTCATTTAGGATGTGATTTTTTATGTAAATTTTCACCCCCTTCCAAAATTGTGTTGATGTATGTGTGTGTTGTCAACAGTGTGGGCACTCAGATTTAAAGGAACACAAGCATATAAGTTCTCGGACGAAAGTAAGCAACCTGCTACGTAAAAGAAAAGTACTTTAGAAGATCTGATTCTTTAAATCGATCGCTCAAAATTTTTTAATTCAATTTTCAATACTATTAATTCTGAATTTAGTAGGAACTTAGGGCAGCAGCTTAATTGCTTATTTGCTGTTTTCCTTTAAGAACCTGAAGCCAAGAAGGTAGCAGCAGTGAATGACCCTTGTGGTGCTCAATTGGCTGCGTTAAGGCAGCAGCAACAACAGCAACAGCAGCAGCAACAACAACAGTCACAGTCACAAGGTGCAACAACGCCGCAACCAACGCAAAACCAACAGACACCACCACAGGCTGTGCAGGCTGCCCAACCTCGTGTACCGGGTGCAGCAGTCCCACATGCCGGCCTTGGTGGTGTCCAGTCAGAAGACATTCGGGTCCCGGACAAGATGGTTGGCTTGAGTGAGTATGCAAATGAATTTTTTTTTAATCCTCTCCAATTTCAGGGTAGCTTTGCAATTTCTGCATTGTTTTTTTTTTTTTTTGCAAAGAAAAGGACAAGTGATTAGTACCTGATAATTTGAGCACCGTTGTTTGTTGTCCAAATTTGTTAGCTCAAATCGTGGCTTCATAAAAGGAATATATGCTGTTCTATACATAAGATTGGTTTGATTTACATGCTTGACAGATCTGTTAGTAGTTTTCCTCTTATTTTTGTTACTTTTGAATATGAAAAGTATTACTGCTGTTTAATTAGCTGCACAGGCTGTTTTTCTTTAACTCTGGATGAGCATATGAAGACCAAAATATTATAACTTCCAGCACACTTAAGAAATTCCCTGTTGAATTTCTTGTGAATATACAGAGCAGATGTTCCATTCATATACCATAAGCTCGTCGAACAAAAGGTAAATTTTGGTATTTCCTCAAACTGTCGATCTTAATGTGGCTTTTTCTACTTCTCATAGTGCTAAGAATGTTAACTCACTCATAAATACTAATATTTCAGTCGTGCTCGGGAGCTTATAATGAATATTGTACATCAACGGAGTAGAACGGAAGGTCCAGGAGGAGGTGGCGGCGGTGGCGGAGGAGGAGGAGGAGGAATGTCTGATATGGGAGGAATGGGCAATCATGCTCAGGTAATCACACTGGTAAGTTGTAGCATTCCTCTGGGATAAGATGTCTGCTGTATGTAATTTAATTTTAGTACGTAAGATAAGTGTTTGTCAAAGGGCGTCCCTTTTATGATTTCTTGCTGCTGTATGACCAATAATTTATGCATATGTTTTTGGTGATAATCATTAATACTATCATTACTCGGATATTTCTTGAAAATAGAGATGGGATGGATTGGCACTTTATCTCTCTTCTGTCATCGGTAACATTGCTAATAATTTTATCTGCCAGATATATCTTGTACATCGCCTATAACTGCGAAATTCTAATTTTAAAATTATTATGGATATAAAGGTTTTTGAAAGTAAAAGGGACAAACTTTGGCAAGCCTTTATAGATTATAGTTAGCACATTAAAAAAATATTACATTTATCCTTAATTCAGTACAAATAAGACCAGAAAAAAGTTTTCTCAGGTTTACCAGCAATCTTCAGTTTTCATCTATAATTGATATGACATGGAAAGTACACATCTAACCAGGATCAAATTATTTTCGAAAAGGCTACTCCTAGTGTGTCCCATTTGAGCTGCACGAAATTTGCTGTCCGCCATTGGATCAAGTTGCACCGAAAGGTCTGGGCAATTTTGAAAAGATATCCAAAAACCTGAAAGTCTTGGCAAAATGAGGGGGAACCTTGTTCATAAGCATAATTGAAACAGTAATACATTTAATTAAAACATTTTTTACTTGTTTTGTTGGAATTGAGAATTAGTGATATTATGAACAAATTTTGCCATCAATAAGAATTATCACATGCCTTTCAACATGGAGCCACAGTAGTCTAGTCAGTTGGAATTTCTCTGGCCTTGTCCCAGCAGAAAGTAGCTCTGTGGCTCACCCAGCCTCAATAAATGGGTACCCCGGGGGACGTAAAGGTGGTTGGAGCACTGTGCTGATCACCTCCAAAATCGCAAGAGGTCAATGTGTGGGGCCCTATTGCCACATCCGCTAAATGTTCCTTCATGGCACAGTACAATATGGACAGGCAACTTTGTACTACCTTTCAACATAATGAAGCTAATACTTATTCATGTGTGTACATGCTAGAGGACACACTCTCCGAATGCTGAATTTTTCATTATCTTGTTTTCTGTTTCCTGGTAGACCGAATAGCAGGTAGTGCCTAATAGTGTCTTCAAACCTGTAAGTACAGTTTCATGAGCTGAACGTACACATGTAACCTCTAAAAATATGAGAGGGTGTTTTATTTCACCTCATTTCTTGCTCAAAATTTTCTTTTACACTTCATGTATATCAACACTTTTTAATATGAATGTCCACATAACAGCATAAGATAATTTGAAAAGTATGAAAAACGTTTGTGCTTCAAAGTCTTTTGTCGTTTAACGTCCTCTTCTGTCCAATGTTTTGAACTTGTTTTCCACATTCTTCCTCAGGAGCCCCGGGTGTTATTGGGCTACTTTAATTCCTGGAACCTGGAAATAGGTCCAAATAAGTATGTATGTACATCCTTAGATTAGGTTTAGAATTCTGATGGACAGATTACATTAGGCACAGTTCATTACACTCTCGCAACAGAGAACAGGAACAATTATGAAGTCACCATCTTCCAAAGAACATCATTTTTTTTTTATTTAGCCATGAATCAAAAAGGATTTTAATTGTTTTGTCCTCACCCAGGTTGAAATTATGGTACCAGGACCCAAAGTTGGACTGATAATTGGCAAAGGAGGTGAAACAATAAAGACTCTTCAAGAGAAGTCTGGTGCAAAAATGGTCGTGATCCAGGATGGTCCACAGCAAGAACAAGAGAAACCTCTGAGAATTAGTGGAGATCTTCAAAAAGTAGAGGTAAGGATACACCATGTGATTCTTTAATGATCGGTCTAGTATGGTTGACATCATATTTTAGTCTCGTTGTTCAACTGTGCATAAGCCGGTTTTCCCACTAACCTGCAATGTCAATTAAAGGCTGTACACTTATGGATATGGAACTTTTTACAAGTTGAACAGTGATTTGCGACTAAAGTGTTAAAAATATGCTTTATGTAGTAACTAGGGCTAATGTCATATTTCCACTTAACCTTTTGACGCCCAAGCCCTTTTTCAATAGTAAGCCTCGGTTGCCCAAGCCGATTTTGAGCAAAATGCAGAGTTTCAATTAAATGAGTGTAGTTCGGAAGCTAATTGCCCTAGAGAGATGAGTGATATACCGTTGTACGCGCAATGAACCAGAGATTCAGACTATATGAAATTTTTGCAAATTCGGCGTATATGTGGCGGGGGGAGGGGGCTAACTCTCAAAACGACCTGGACACAGCGTCTCGATCGAGACGCTTGGGCACCTAAAAGTTAAAGCTTATCACAGAATTATATGTGGGGGAAGGGGGTAGGATACATTGTCTTCAGCCTGTAAATTGTAACAATTCAAAATACTTAAAAATTTAATAAATTATCATTTTCTGAGGAAAGAAACTTGAGATAGCAAATTATTATACTGAAATGAAGTACATGCTTACCTGTGAAACTGTTGGAATTACATGATAGAAATCTACCAGCTTTGGTTGGGAATAGTCCTAGTTTCACATACTTCCAATGTATTACAAGTTCCATGTCTTCCCACAACGATGTTAGAAAAATAATGAAAAATATGAAATTTGCAGTTTCCATAACATTGACACACTATTGAAGTGTTGCAGGACATTTCTCTGGACCAAGATTCTCAGATTTGGGGAAAGTATTAGCCTATGTTGGTGTCACTTTCAGATCCTAATACTCGGCCTTCTAAAATTAAATTAAATTCTACATCGTTTTTCGGAATTAATTCTATGAAGTATTGTGTGGCATTTTTTTTTAACTTGGAAAAGTGTTTACAGGTATCAGTGGTTAAATTTTAAGTAATACATCACCATTGGCTCAGACTTAATTTTAAATTTCTTCACCCCGGTCCCTTGAGAAACGTAAAATTAAGGTGTAAACAGAGTTGGGGTAAGTGAAAACACTACAGAATTATCTGGAAATTTGATATATCTAAGAAAATGTTTTTACATAAAAAGCAGGAACTCTGTTATAGTTGTTAAACTGATAGGATGTGTTAGATAAGTATTATAACTTGTACCAATAAAGCTGCAGGTCTACTTATAATAGCGCATTTTGTTTATCAGTTCTTGAGGTCTGAACCAATGCAAATTCTAATCAATGCTTATGACTAGGGCCCGGGACTTGGTTATAACATATTTTTTATTTGGCATCAGATCGTGTACTGGGACGAGATCTTTACATATCTGATGAAAATCATCTGAAGTAGACCAACTTGATAAAGCATATTTTAACATATTTTACCAATTTTGCTTCTTTACAAATTTCTTCAATTTTCTCGTAATAAGACATATTTCTGTATAATTTCGTAATTATCTTGCATATACTGTTGTTTTATAATTTAATTTTTCTTCATATATTTAGCGCAACTGATAGTTCATATTATTGATGCTAGGATAAGGAAATGACGAATGAAGAATTTAAAAGCAGTTGCAGTCTTCTTTTACCAACTGAAAATAGAACAATAATGCCCCCTTTTTTATCCCGCTGACAATTAATATTCATTGAAACATTATTGAGGGAAGATGTTATCTCATTGTTAGGGGCATGCATATTTCGTTTTTAATGAAAAAACTAAATTTAAAAAAAAAACATTGTAGTGTTAATTTTTCATGTTTTTGAAAGGTGTGAGATGCATTTTGTGACCATATTTTGTCACGAAATAATGCGAAATGAACTGCAAGAAGCGAAATTAACTCTTAAACACGAAATTCAGGGTTTATTCACCGACGCGACACCTTCTGAAGTCTGAAATAAACTTAATACTCTGGTAACTACATAAATGTGATATTAGAAGTGAAATGTTAATTCTGTGGAATAAGTGTAGTTTTTAAATCAAATTTAGGATTATATTCACAATTTTAAAACCAATATGTCTTTTTATATACCACTTTTCATCCATTTTTTCACCGCTATAACACCGATATTTTATTTTATTTACTGCTTTTGAACCCGAAATTGACTCCGTTTTTGTACCGTTATTTTGCTTTTTTATTTACCAAAAATATGTGCCTCTACTCATTGTTGTGCAGGATTCTGGCTTCATTTAATACTCCACCCCCAGCCTAGTCTATCTTCCCTGGAAGATACTGAATCCCATGTTATGAGAAATTCAAAAGTACTGTAGTGCATATTTTTGGATTTACTAGGAATATTTCTACCTTTTTCTGACATATTTTTCAATTTTTGACATAATTACATATATATTTTACAGTTTTATAGAACATAATGTTCCGGGCCCTACTTATGGCCGTACTCTTGCAGATGTTGCTTATGCCAACACTTCAGTATTATAGAAATATACGGTGAGTCACATAATTATTCGGACAGATAAGATTTCTGAATATTTACTGACGTAGTCGTGATATAATACGATGATAAATGTTTAATATTTATTTAACAAACAAAACACAATATGAGCACACTGTTAATTATCTTCAATTATGTTTAATATAATATATTAGTAAAATATTTTCATTAAACAAAACAAACATTGTTTGTGGGTTAAACAAAATTATTCGGACACATGGAAGGAGAGACAGGAAAACACGCTTGAAAAGCAACGAACAGAAATGTCAGTATCTGGTAGGCATCCCTTTCAATTTTAATACCTCGGATAAACGATTTGGCATACTATCTACCAATTTTCTGGTGTACACTGGCGATATGTTGGCCCATTCATGTTGAAGTCTCTCCTTGAGGTCTGCCTTCGAGGTTATAGGTGTTTTCCTCACTTCTTTTTCCAACTTACACCAGAGGTGCTCAATGACGTTCAAGTCTGGAGACTGCGGTGGAGGATGGAGCACTTTTGGGCAGTTGTACAATAACCATTCTTGTACTACGCGGGAAGTGTGCTTCGGGTCATTATCTTGATAAAACATAAAGTTACAAAGAATGCCCATCATTCCAGCACTAGTCTTTAGATTTGACTTCAGAATGTCAAGGTAAAGGTACCTGTCCATTGTCTGTTCGATGAAAGCCAATTTACCAACGCCTTGGGCCGACATGCAGCCCCAAACCATTACGTGACCACCCCCGTGCTTCACTGTTGCTTGCAAATTTTTCCCTCGGAGCTCCTCATTTGGTTTACGCCACACTGTTACCCTCCCATCTGACTCACAAATATTGAATTTACTCTCGTCAGTGAAAATTACCCGATTCCAACATGTCTGATCCTTTCCTAAGTGTTCCTTTGCGAACACCAGTCTTTTTGTCCTGTTTGGCTTACTTACAAATGGCTTTCTCCTGGCTACACGGCCATGATAGTTTGCCCTTCTGAGCACTCTTCGTATAGTTTTAGGATGACTATGCTTTCCACACTCCTCAGCTATCTCAGCACACACCAATGGAGCACTCATCTTTGTTTTTTCTTTAATTTTCCTCAAGATTACTGTCTCTTCTCTGGGGGAAAATATTCTTGGTCTCCCTGTATGACCGTGGGACTCGATCCTGTCTTCATCTTTAAATCGCTTAATAATATCTGCAACTGTACTTTTTTTCATTTTCAACATTGAGGCAATTGTACGGTAAGTTTTACCCTTAGCGTGGTGCCATATCACTAACTGATGTTGTTCAAATGAACTTTCCTTTCCTCTTCGCCCCATTTCTACATAGAAAATGTTCTTATATCACAACTTTGTTAAACAAAACGCGATCGTAATTGCTACAGAAACCTACAGGAAACCAGAGTTAATATATATGAACAGAGTATGAATCAATTCGTAAATCGAAATTGTCATTGTATCGCAAACTTACGTTAACATTTACTATGTGTCCGAATAATTTTGTGGCACTATTTTTGCAACGGTAGGGATTCATCCTTCGTTATATTGTTGCTGATGTTCGTTTTTTAACCTTTTATCGACCAACATGACATTTTTTAAACGAAAATCAACTTCAACGCTGTACACAGATTTCACTCCCTTCCCGCTCATAAACGTTAGAAATTTACTGTGTGTCCGAATAATTATGTGACTCACTGTATACTTAACATGAAGAACATGAAATATTAAAATAAGAGTATTACTAGATGGTCAACTAATCCTGACTGAGCTTTGCTAATTTACATATTTCTTCTGTGCATTTGTGGGTGTAACATACATGTAGTGTTTGCAGAATGGGCTTAGTTTAGTGTTTTTTCCTGCATTTAATGCTAAACCTGGCCTTGCCTTGAATTACCAGAATTCATGAATAATTTTTGTTTTTATTTTTTCCTCTTCCAGTATGCAAAACAGCTTGTGTATGACCTGATAGCAGAGAAAGAAATGCAGGTAAATATTCACTTCAGCACTATTTATTTCGCCTTGTAATGTCTGATGAAAAAGGTATGACTTCTGTTAAAAGTTTTATGTATTGCTTGATTTACCAGCTAGGAATTTTACAGATTATAGAAGTTCGTCACCTATTTTTTTAGTCATTTTTTGTGCACTGCTTGCCTTTGGCATTTTTATGAAACATACTTATGATGTGACATTAAGAATGTATTTTAATGTTATTGAAAGAGCATAAAAAATCACTTGTATAGTAGATCCAGGCCTATTTGTCAATAAATGGATTAGTTCATATTGTTGAAAGGTGTGCCTGGAGGACGTGTATTTTGGGTGCTATGCAGTTATTCTTGTAGGGTAGTTGAAGTACACTTATTTTCACATCCAGATTGTTATAATTTGAATAGGTATAAAGGTTACTTGTATGCTAAGGAAATTTGTGGTTAAATTGTTGCTCTGAAGAATGTAGCTTTATTGCTTAATACTTGTATCATGTGCTATTTTTAAGAATGATGAATAACATGCTTGCTTTGTCTATTTGGTTAGCTGCATAAGTAGGAGCAACTTGCATAATTTTTTAAAAAAATTAGGGTGTTGTCCCCAAGTGTGTTACGTAGTGGGAACTGTAGTTATGGTTCCCAACTATCCCTTCTCCAATACCTGCATTGGATGTTGGGAGCATGGTTTGCTTTTGTCCTTTGATAGTTTCGTTTCTCATCAGGCCTTTACCCGTGGTCAACGTGGGCCAAACCAAGGATTCAGTGAATACGGAGGTGGTCCCGATTCAGCAGAGGTAGGGGTTATAAGTATTGTTCAGTAATTGCAGCCGTTTCATGTTTTACATTGTTTCTCGGTAATGCAAATCTCCTTACATGCCAGAGATTCGCACAAGTTTTCTGATGCTGAAGGAAGTTTGTTTTTGTTTTGAAAATTGATTTCCTTCCCATTGAAATTGTGTATTAGCATGTTCAGGCATCTGAAGGAGTGTTGTCTGTGGTGCAGTTTAATGTTCTGGCATTCATTTTGTGCAACACTCCATTCTGCATGTTTATATTCTCTAATTGTATAATTTATTTATTATCTAAGGAAACCCGTGCATGTACATTCAGAAGTTTTTGACTTAGGATTATTATGTGACTATTGATAGGTGCGTGCATGAAGTTAAGGATGCAATGCAACATTCAATTGATTGCCCGTAAACCCTGACAGAGGTTTTTTTTACATATGTATGTATAGCATGTAGAGATGACCAAACACAAAATTTTGTGATAATTTTCTATCCCGAAATTTGATATTTTCATATTCAGATTATACAATTATCTGAAATACCTGAATGTATTGATTCTCTGGACAGTTTGTTATTTATCTGTTTTGGGGCTCTTCGCATATTGTCATATTAATTCTACTGTATAGATTCTCTCAAAGTCCTCTTCTAATCTATCTGTTTATTCATTTTATGGATTCTCAGCAGATTTTTTAAATGTTTACCTTTTTTTTTTAAACTAAAACAGATCTATATCTACATTACTAAGGTCAGTGTAAATGCAGTTTTCCACCGTAACAAAAATGTAAAAGGGTTACAGTTAAGAATGTAACATTGTTTGATGTCCTGATCCTTTACATGGTAATTATTTTCTTAATTCCAGACCATTCTTCCCAGAATAACTTGCTGAACTTGAAAAAGTAAATAGCCATTTGCAGACACAGGTTATCTCAATACTTTGATATCAGGATATCTGATATCCAGATAGCTGTATTATCCAAATTATCTGTTGCATCCGAAATGGATATCAGATATTTTGAAATCTGGATTTTCTATAAACAAGAATCCTCTTGGATAATTTCTTAAGCTCAACAATTTTCAAATACAGTAGATTCTTGATCATATATTTTTAAATCACCTAGAAAACCTTCAAAACTTTTGAGGAAATCAACCTATGGGCGTAACAGCCAAGTCAGGATATATTGAAAATATACCCAGATGCCTGGAAACTTAAAAATCCAGTTGTTTTTGTTTTTTTTGGCCAAGATTAAGAAATGGAAAGAAATTTGCACTTTTTCTTGAACCAGCTTCTTAATGGAAGATATTCTACACAAAAATGTTAAAACGTGGTTGAAATGCCACCAAAAGATCTGCAAGTCTAAAATTGTCTAAATTACCTGTAGAAACCCAGGAATTTAGTTTTGTCAAAATAAGTAGGAAACCCTGTTAAGACCTTAACATATGGAAGGTTTTGTTGTATTGACACCATTAGGGAGTAAGGGGAATGTAAAATGGAGAATCCATGTGAATATTTATTGAATGCAACAAATAAGCTATTTCACAACTTCCTCCTTTTTACTTGTTATATTAGTGATATCAGTTTATTTTAAGAAATAGTGTAAGATGTTTTATTTTAAGTGGAATGCTACTTTGCATAAAAGTAACCCTTCCCTCAACATGAAAATACAGTAAATACATGCATGTCATAACTGCAGTTTTATTAGTTCCCATTTTCATTTTGGACTTTTTTTTTGTCAGTCACATGGTCCGAGTGCAATAGTTCATTTAGAATGTGATTGTGAGATGTACGTTTGTACACACACACACACTTAACATGCTGTATATGTAAACACGTTAACGGTGAATAAAAGTTGAATGTACGTAAGAGTAGTTTTGTCATTTTGCATTGTTTTATGTATTCATATGGAGCTGCCTCTGGGGCAGTTCTGATCTGAGTATGCGAGTGCCCTCCGTAAATTTCATCTTAATCATTCATTCTCGTTATTCTAGTTAGCCAAAAGTTGCTTAAAAGCAATGCTAAACATGGCAGGAATGCACCTTGTACCCTTTGAACTCTCCAATAATAAACGTTTGGGTGTATTCTCACATTGTGTTTGTCAAAAACAAATGTGTGTCCCCAGAATGTTTTCGTGTATGTGCACATCTCGATGTACATCTGTGAGTTTACTCCTGAAGAACTGAAAGAGGCTCATTCATACCAGAGATTGGGATACCATGGTAGCTTGGGTACCAATTAGCCTGAGCATAAGTGGACTTCAAAGTAGGACTCCTGAAGGTGTTATGTCCCTAAAGTAAGCAATATTTCATAATGATACCTTTAAAATGGAGAAATCATGCCATCTTTGTCTTTGAAAGACATGCACCATTTAAAATATTTTGTTTGTATTTTTTTTAAATTTTACAAACAAATCTCAATGATTTGCAATTACAGTGGAAGACTGATTTTTCCAGATTTTAAATTTCTCCACATTGTTTTACTTTCAAGGTCCCAAAAAAAGGTGACATTTTAAAAAAACTTCCTTATATATTACATGTTCCTACTTTCTAAGTTCTTTAGTGTGTCCCCTGAAAAACACAAGGTTGCCCTGTAGTAGGATAGCAATTTGTACTTGTACATGTAAGATTTTTTTTTTTTTTCATTTAAAGATTAAGATTACTATTTTCAGATTTACATGTTTGTCTTGTTAGCAGTAGCATGTTAAAATGTGATATACAGTGGAACCTCAATTTTTAAGTTTTTCAAGGGACCAAGCTGGGAAATCAAAATGCAGAGAAATGTAAAATCAAGGAAAGTTTTAAAACATTTTGTTATGTTGGGGAGTGTGAAACCGGAAACGTAAAATTGGGGTTCCACTATATATATATACACATTGGAACTTTGAATTTATGTTCCCAGATTTTACATTTTCATGCATTATACATTCAACCTTGATGGTCCCAACATGCAAAATGTTATATAATTTTTCTGCATTTCAAGTTTTTCCACCCTGGTCCCCTGAAAAATGTAAAATCGATGTTCCACTCTATTAGGTATTGCTATTCTTCCAAATAATATGTGGTAGAGTACTCTACCAGATTATTATATTTTCTTGTTATGCAATTTTTAAATGTCAACTAATGCATATCCATGCCAAACAAAGTGCTTATGTGCAGAAACATTTTTTTTTTACTATAACATGTCTGCTATTTGCTCTGGTGATGGACAACAAAAAACCAGTTTCATCAAAACTTCAAAAATTATTATTATAGTGGTGTTTTGCTGGGCTTTTGTGTGTAGAGCACTTAAAATAGGTGGTGTAGCATTTCATTTGTCATAGTCTATTGATAGCACATTTTCTAATTAGTTCTTTTTTTGAGGTGAAATGTTTGGATCTCCTACAAAGTTCGTTCACAAAGGTCTGTTACTAACATTCCACTGACTGCTTCTGTAGTGCTTTTCAAAACACAGGCATCATTGGCATCTTGTAACACTGCATGATCTGTAGGAGACTGGACCACTGCTTTCATGCCACTGATCTGAAACTCATATCTCCCGAGTGCATTGTAATCCGAAACAAACTCTTTTAACACCACTGGAATTGCCCATCAGCATTATTTCTCTGCCTTGTGACTGTAGTTGGGCAAAAAGAGAAAAAGAGGGGCTTACAGAAACCCAAATCGGACACAAATAACCACCTATGGATCAAAAGAACCACTCATACTAAACTCCTTTTATATATATTTATACAGCACCATACTTACGTGTGTATAATGCGCACCCTGCTTTTGGATAGGGACCCTGCTTTTGGATAGGGAAAAGCAACAATTATCCCATATATAATGCGCAGTATTCAAGAATGGCTTCCTTAGTTTTAGGTTGTAAATCTGTTGCTATACCGATGAAGAGCAATAGACATCATACCTATTCAAGGAGTCACCTGTTTCTATGTGGACCAAGAGGAGAATATACTCTTGTGCATACAATCAGCCGCCAACTCATGCTCCCCCATCTGTCCCTCCACTGTGTTTAGCACCCCAAGACTCACTTCTGGAACCACATTGCTTATTGGGTAGTAGAAGAAAGAAAGATCAAAATTATGTTATGGATTTGCAACGGTCAGGAAGTTATTTTCTATTTGTCATCCAATAAATACCATTGTGATACACATCCTGCATGACGCGAGGTGCGTGCACAAAATCCGCCAAAATTGCACCGCTTTTCTCGGTGTTACAAAACATGGTCGTTACAATGTGAAAAATCATGGGAAATGGCCAGACTTGTATGGTTTTTAAAATTATAATTAATTGCTCAAGAAACCAAACCTGGTAATTTGTATTTGCACCTGTTAATATATACATGTTATATGCAGTGACATAGTGAAAACATGTGTAATTCCATGGGGCTGTCCAAATTCACAGTTTTTGGGCGCAAACATTTTGGAAATAAGTGCGCATTATACATGAGTAAATATGGTAAATAAATTTCCTTTTTTACCCTACACCTTGCCCCTTTCATCATCCCTTAATATTTGGATTGTGGAAAGGGAATAACTAAAAAAAAGCATTCAGTAACAATTGGCTATTCCCTAACTAGTTTGCCCCACCTTACCCATAAATGAACATGCTTTGTTAAATAACATGAAAAGATGTTATCTGTATTAATAATGTGTTGCTTTTGTGTGATAAGGTTCCTGTCCCACGGGCAGCAGTGGGTGTTGTCATTGGAAAGGGTGGTGACATGATTAAGAAGATACAGACTGAGCCTGGGGCGTGGGTGCAGTTCCAGCAATATTGTGACGATGGCCCTGGGGACAGGAGGTGTCTCTTAACAGGGCAGCCAGACCAAATAGAACAGGCTAGGAGACGGATTGAAGACCTCATCGACAGTGTGTTGGTAAGCAGTTACACACCTCCTGTAACCATTGCGAATGAAAGCAGATGGTCTTCATTCTTGGGAGGGCAACAGTAGTGTCGGGGAGACCTTATTGTGTGTGCCACAAATTCAGAATTCGCATGACAAAAAAGAAAAGGAAATAAAGTGAGACATGCTTGTTGCCTCGGATGACACGATGGCCTCGAAATTTTGCTTCATGCCCAAAAGTCAGTGGAATGTTTCAGAGCTTTTTCATTTTGTTTCGGTATTGTCATCTGGAATCCAGAATGTCTGCCAATGATTATGGGAATGTGGTGAGGCAGTCCCTGAAATTTGATGTGGACGTACCTGGGGGAAGGGGGTAAACTTTTAGTTTGCCACATTACCAGTTTCTTTTCGTCTTTCTCCCTCCTTGCACAAAGATGGTTGTCTTCAACTCCACAGTTTAAGTGGTGCTGATATTTCAGTCTGAAATGTGTAGCCAGAAACAAAGTGAAGAATGGATTTTGGATCATGCTTCTGGTAAAGTGCTTCTGAGAATGGAAGGTAAGACAGTGGCTACTACTTCATTCCTGTAAGCGTGCAAAACTGTTTTTGATCATTATCTTATAGTGTTAAAGCTAGAATTAGCACTATAGTTATATTCTCCTATAACAACATACGTTAAGTAATAGACAATTACTAAAGCAAGCAAGCATGTCGTTCGTTATTATTGAAATAGCACATGATAGAGAGGTCGTAAAATATCATATAAATGCTTATTCTGAAGATCCAGGTAATGGAATAGTGGCATAAGTCTGTGATATTATATATAATAAACTCTAGTTATAGAAACTGAAGCTCTAGTAGTGTGTGGGCGCATGCACATGCATGTGTATGGCACAGAGGGGTGCGATATAATATGTTGGGAGTAAATTGAGTAAATAGATATACACATTATGATGTATCTTAGTATACATGTTATAGATTTTTTTTTTAGTCCTTAAGTTAAAATAATGTAGGCTACTAATGTACCTGTGATTTATATCTAGTAAATAATTTTGCAGTGAAATACAGTGTTGCAGCAAAAGTAATCACATGGTAAATACATCATTACCACTATGTGATTATTTGATCAGCTTGGTTGTATTAAAGACTTCTTGAAACTGATGCATGCCAGCTTTCAGTATTAAAATAATAATTTATTAACTTAAGGAGATTACAATTGAAGCAAACTGTATAAATCAGGGATTTTTGTTTTCTTCATTATTGTTGTAACAATTACAAAGTTTTTCTGTTGTGTGCTGTACCACAAAGCTGTTTTTTTAACAATGGTTGCAAAAGTAGAGCTTTATCATTAATATACCGGTTGAAAATATAAAATGAAACAATTTAAAAAAAGTATGCACTAAACTGATTTCCTCTTTTTTATCTTTATACATGTGAAAAATGTGATTTAGGCAAGAATGCCTAACCTGTGAAAGCCTCTTGGTAAAAAATGAGTAATGATGTATGCAGTTCTAGCTTTCTTAAGAGATAATGTGACATAAGATCATGATTGCAACATTGTCTTTATCGCAATAAATGCATTTGCACAAACATTGAACACAACTTTTAAATTATCTTGGAAAAAATTCAGGTGGGCATTGTTTGTTGTATATGTATTTCTTCACAACCTTCTTAGGCCTTGGAGAGAAGCGGTGTGGAAGGACTAATTTCTTCATCTCCGGATCATAAAGATATGCCCAAATTTCATAAGGTCACCAGATCAGGAGAGAACTTTTCATGATTGGCTACAAGCTCGTCCAACAGATTAGAGCAGATATTCACTCTTATCCACTTTATTTTGGGTGTCGACTGGTACCAACTTTGCAAACACTTTACAATCTTCTGTCACCTTCTGCATCTCATTGAGACCACAGTCCAGTTGTGCACAAAGCTCTAGAATTCACATGACACTTATCTTCTCCCCTGGCTTATTCATGGCTTCCATTATCCTTCTGTTAATGTTTGTACAAAAACATCCTCTGCACCTTGTGAGATGCTGTACTAAACTTGTCTAGTCTGGTGTGCACTGTAATACTGGGTAAATTACAAGAGTGCTATTCGAAAATCAAACTTCCCGAGAGGCATGAAATAAGGAAAACATATATTTGTTATACATGAAAGTTGCACATGTGAACTATTTTACAACATAATTGCCATCTAAATTCATCAGGCATTTGTCAGTGAACGCACTTTCTTCTGTATACCCTCGTTGCCACCAGGGAATCTGCCATTCTCAAACACCATCCATCAGCTCCTAATTTTGGTACCCATCTTGCACAAAACTTGATAACCCAGCCTCACAGGCTGTCTCATAGAGGGGGTTGCCCAATTTCAGGAAATTCTTGACTCTTTGTGTACTGTATATTGTGAAGTGGCAGTATTCGTAAACCATGTTATCCACTCATTCAAGGTCATCCAGCACAACAGACTGTCTTCCTTGTCCTTAATCACACACATGAGTTCTTCCCTCTTGAAATTTCCGGCACCATTTCCTGACACAACCTTCACTCATGACTTTCTCTCCATGCATGACACTCATTCTACAAATGATTTCAAGCTTCCAGCTGCGCTATGGGCTTGCACCTGCAAAATCATATTACATCATTAACCTCGCGGGAGCATCTATTGTACCAGCAATGGTTTTCTGCCCACTACACACCAAGCCTAAAAACACTGTGACCAACCACTTGACATGCCGTGAGTCAACACGTGACAGCTTATTTCTGTTCATGCACCTTCATCAGACATTTTTACAATATTATAACTGCAACATTCATGAAACTAAGAATAAATGTCTGATGGAGGAAGTATGTGTTCTTCCGAAAGGTTGTAAAATTTTGGGTTTATAACCTTGTACGAACCATAAACTACAGGAGAAATAATTCTACAATACAAGCAACAGCAATACGTATATGAACGTATTTTTCGGCCGATTTTCCTGGGAAAAGGGTCATTACTTGGAGAGGGTCGTTATATTTGGGGACGTAGAATCGAGACTTGACTGTAATTGACATTCATAGATTATCGGTTTTTTGTTTTTGCAGGATGACAGGAGTCCTAGAACTGCAAAGTTACTTTGATAATCTTTAGATACTTCTTAGAGAAAAAAAAAACAATTAAAATCTTGCGTTGTTGCTTCGAAGGACATTTCCGAAATGAGTTTGTTGAATGTAGTAACAATATTTGACATTCCAGTATGTCATATCTTTATATGCATATAAATTAGGGATTGGACGGATTAATCGGTATGGGCCGATATAGGCATATCGGTGTATCAATTTATCGATAAATTACCGATTATTTTACCGATCCGATATATCGATTATTATCTGATAATTTAGTGCAAAATTTTGCCATTTTGTTGTAATTTTTATGGATAATATCCATGCCCTACTTTCCAAAAAAGTAAATGTCTAAATATGCAATTTATCTTGCACTGCAGTCACCTTGAAACACACACTTATTAAAGAGGTCAGTGAACCTTTCAGGTTCTTCAGGGACAATTTCTAATTTTATATCGGATCGGTAGAATATCGGTATCGGTAAATTTTATATCTGTACTTTACCGGTATCTGCCAAAATTTCATATCGACCCATCCCTAATATAAATAAACAAAAAAGAGAAAACTATTTGTATATTTGCCATGTGGTTCTTGTTTTGTTCCAAACCAGCCATCCTGAAATGGTTAAATTTGTTTGAATGTAACCCTGAACCTAAATAGAAATCACTCCATGGTCCTCTATGTTGGTGCCATTTTCTTGCTTCGGCATGGGGTCAAAAACACATGTAAAGTTGTCTGGCTGTTATCACAAATTGGATGTTTTTGTAAAATTTTCCCAGAGACATGTACAATATTTGTGAATTATGTTCACTAATAACTGTTAACGATATTCTTTCCAGCGCAGGGACAATGAGATGGGAAGAGGACGAGGTCGAGGTGGCCCTCCACCACCTTTTGATAGAATGGGTCGCGGAGGACCAGGGGGCGAGTATGGTCCCGGACCAGGAGGGCCCGGTGGTTGGGACAGAAGACCAGGAGGAATGCAGCCACCCAACCAAATGGGTGACAAGCAAGAAGTTACTTTCACTGAACCTGCAGCCAAGTGTGGAATAATAATTGGTAGAGGTGTGTAGATACAAATATTTAAAATATGCGGTTGCCTATTTCATACATGTTTGCAAAACATCAAAAAATACAGTATTTCAGAGAGGCTTATGATTGGTTCTGAACCTTTGGCCATTTTTGTGCATTCTTATGATTGGTTCTGAACCTTTGACCATTTTTGTGCATTAATGCCAATGTATGGAACTGAAAAATTTGTACTGTTATCATTTCTGGTCCCATTGAAAGGAAGGAGGGGGGGGTTCGTGCGGCATTAGTTCTTTACTAACAATTCCAGCCATCCTCCATGAATGAAATGCATAGGAATATTGGGCATCACTTATGCTACAATTTGGTTATTGATTGGTAAGTCTGTAATGTATTGGTAAACCCATTGCTGTAATATATCTATAAATAGGCTATAATGTAGCACAAATTTGCCATTTAATTATTTTTATGAATAAAAGTATATTTAATATACCTGTTCTTGTAAGTACCGTATTTATAAGTTAATTACATGCAATTCCAGAAAAGTTCACATTGTACATGCACAAACACGGTTAATACTGAAAAAAAAAAGTTGTTCAGAGACTAAAATATAGTACCCTTACAGTGATCCACATATTTCTGATTTTGTTTTTTTGGCCAAATTTCACCAAAATTGTTGTTCTTAATGTGCATCATGAGATATTAAAAATTATTAAAAAATAGTTTTTCTTGTATGTATGCATTGCTTGGATTGTAGAATTATTTTCCTGTAGTTTACAGTTATTACAAGCATAAGAAAACAGTTTTTCGTTGTGACATTTCAGATGTGATCAAAATATTTTTTTTATCTGAAATAAAAATAAAACAGACTGCTTCTTTTCACAGTTAGGTTGCTATATTACAACAATGTAACATTGACAACATCCATTATATAACGGATTCTTTTTGTTGAAAAAATTGCTAACCATTGTTATAACTGTATCTTTAGTCAATATTAAAATAAATGATTAAGGGAGCGTGTGTTCTCCTGAGCAACTAAAAATTGTTTTCTTACGCTTGTGTCAGATTAGCATTTTAAGCTCAAATGATGATGGTTTTTGTTGGATATCGCCATCCGACTAACATTGAACTTCGACAAAATATCTCACTACAACATCGACAAAAATCACATGCATGACACTCTTATGAAATTGATTGTTTTTGGATGTCTTCAGACTTCAACATCTGACGAAAATGAGCCTTGTACATCAGTTTGTCTGCTGTTCTACCACATTTCATTGAACAAACGTTTTGGCTCTGTTTAAGCATGCAATTTTTGTCGAACGTAGCAGTTTGATATTTGTCATTCTGCGACATCCAACAAGAATTGCATGCATTGCGCTCTTACGAAACAGATGTTTCTTGGATGTTCCAGTATTGCTTTTGTTATCGTTTACGACGTTTTCAGATGGAACATCCAACAAAAATCACATGCATAAACTGAGCCTTAGTCTGCTGCTGGAATTTTATTACTCTTCTGGCTAATTTAACCTAATTTAATGTAGCAATCCCTACAAAGGTTTTTTTTCCCCTTGTCTTAATACTGGTTTTGCACAAGTTACAATGCGTTTACAATGACATTGAACTATTCTTTGATATCAAGATGAATCCAACAAATCAAGATATATATATGTTGAATAGTATCACAAATAGGTGAAACAAAAATCTGCATTGGTAAACGTTATAAAAATTTGACAAGTGCATGTTTTCTGCAACATTCATATTACAATTAACACCCCCCCCCCCCTCTGTCCTGTCTGTTTAAACTCATGAGAGATGGATATTAATCTGTCACTGAGTCAAGGTAATGTGCAATGTTATGAAATAAAATACTAACAATAAATATGTAAAATTTTAATATTATAATTACACAAATCAGTGTTAACTGCATATCACTTTCTTCAGTAATTGAAATTTCTCTGCCAGCCCTGCTAAATTGTCACATTTCATCTACTGATTTATACAAGGGACATGCATAAAGTAAGTTCCAATTAGCAGGTACATTGCTTGATTTTTTGCAAACGTGATAAAAGTGTAAAATGTTAATTGCTGCGAAGTAGTGTTTATGAATGTGCAGAGATGTCTGGACACATTTTCCACCCATTCAAAATAGTGAAATAATGTGAATATGGCATAAAATGTGAATTGTTGGCATTCTTCACCAATTTTAAAAACTACTTAACGAAAAAATATCTTGAAATGTAACGTTCTTTTATTATTTTAGGCTTATAGAAACAAAATGTGCCATATTTGTGTGTATAGAACGTGCAAGATTTCCAACATTTTTATCCAATAAAATACCATAATTCATGTTATACATTGAAGAATACCTATATACACATTAAATCTCATATTTCCCACGATTTTTTTAACTTCTATCAGAACAATTTGCTCCACAGAGCAAAGTATCGGGGTTCTGACAGGAGATCAAGTGCGTATCTACAGTCACAGGGGAGTCGTAACACCGGCATGTGTAGAGCGAGAAATAATGGTAAATATCTTTGTTAAAAACTGTCGCGAAGATATGTAGACAATGTGACCTACAAAATAAAATGATTGTTTAAAAGCACAATGGAAGTGTACGTTTTGCTATGTTTGCAGGAAAATGTTTTAAAATAAACACAAATTTTGGTAAATATAAAACTAAAAAAAAAACGAAGATAATGCTAATTTTTGGTGCCGTAATATATCGGTATGTCATGTAAGATTGATTTCTTTAAAATTGTGGGTGTGTTGCTACATATGGTCATTTTGCACCCTTCATTATATATCGAGGAAAATCCGCTTATCTAAAACCCTTAGCTTAAAATTTAAAAGGGGTATGGAAAATAACTTTCCCAAAATAACCCAAGGTATCAAACTCTCACAAAGAGGCATAGGTTATGTGACCTACAATTTGAAACAGTACTTTGAAAACACCATGAAAGTATGAATTTAGGTATATGCCAGAAATGCACTAAATTGAAAATGTAAATGGGAAACGGGGGGGGGGGGAGAATGGCACAAATTTAGAAAAAATAAAGATCCCTACCGATTAGGCATAAATAAAACAAGAATATCAGTAGTTATTTATTTTACTTAGTTGATTTAGTTTATAATTCTCAGGGGAAAATTTAATTTTTGTCCTGGAAGAGTCTGGGAATTTCATTTCTGCTTGTTTGTAGCCACCCTAATAGATAATTATGCAATTGATTTCATTCAGTGTGTGGAACCTTTTACTGGCATGATATTATTTTTGGGATAGAAAATATCATTTATTGTGTTCCCATTAATGCATAAAGTTTACAAACCCCTTTCATGAAATTTTTTTCATGGTTTTGGTATCAGTACAATTCAAATAAGACACAATATACGATACATTTTCATTTTTACACTGTATGTAAGAGATACAGTGCGTCCGGTAAATCGGACACTGTGCACTACAATCACTTCCGTGTGTCCATTAAATCGGACACTGTGCACAATGACCACTTTCATGTTTTGTCTATAAATAGCTGTCCCAAGGAAAAAGTATTGCTGTGCAAAATATGTAACCAAAAGAAAATAAAACACTTAAGATCAGTCATGTGCAGTGGCGGATATTGGGTTCCAAAACCGGGGGGGCAGAGGGGGCAAGGTGCCAAATGTAGGGGGGCAAAGACAGTATATTTCCCTTTGCAGATTAGGTTTATAATAGTGCAGGTGCAAAAGTGACGAAAAATGGGGGGCAACTACCCCCCTATTCGTCACCACTGGTCATGTGTATGTTTGCATAAATACATACACATATTTCGAAGAAACAATACAAATGGAAACATTTGCAATAGAAATCAACAAATATACACAGAATTGTTATTATTACAGTATAGAACACAGTGGTCCGATATCAGATTGTATCTGTGCACAACTGGAAATCTATCATGTAACCACTACTAGAGCTTTTTTGCCCAGTTCTTGAACCCAAACTGGATCAACTTTCCTCTAATGAACTGTTTTGCGTAGTGCCTCCCGTAGTAAGGAATCATACTCTCGTCGATGGAAAGTATTTCGTCCACACCCCAATGCTGTTCGAAAGATGAGGAAGAAAAGTTTCTCGAAATATGGCCGTATCTTGTACAGACGATCGGACTCATCTATTTGTGAATTGTCATTCAAATTAATATTATGCAGAATAGTCTCAAGCCGACCACAAGGAATGATTTCAGAAAGTATCGAAGGAGTATATTTTTCTTTTGACCAAAACATACGTCTGTTTGAATATGTTGTAAAACCTGACAACAAGAGACCACCAAGAACAACAAGAAGTTCTTCTTTCGTCAAATCAAGACAATATTTTTCTGCGAAGCATACAATTTGGATTGATTTGTTATAAGATTTAGCATGTCCTCATCAAAAAATAAATTATAAAAGTCAAATGGTGATTCACAGTTTCGTGCTTCTTCAGATGGTTCAATAGAGCAGCACTCAGTTTGTAATTAGATTGAAGGTAGACTTTTCTTCCACAAGGGTCTTGATTTTGTCTGAAGACGTATTCTACTTTTTTTTGAAGCACCAGTGTTATGTGTAGTGGTAGATGTAGATGCTACATTACTGGATGAACCTTCACAATAAACACAACTTCATATCTTAGTTTGCACCTCACAAACACTCATTAGCATATTTCGCCAAAAATTGTTTAGTTTGGCCGCATGCTCATCATCAGATTTATCACTGTCTTCGTCTGTATCCTTGCCATCCACTGGTGGTGTAACATAAATGAGTTGTTCCTCCTCCTCCTCCATATCTTCATTCTCCATAGTAGTCAAAATTTGATAACACACACCACTAAAGCACAAACACGCACACTAATGCACAAACACACACACATTCACAAACTAATGCATAAACACGCACACATTCACACACTAATGCATAAACATGCACACATACATGCATATATACATACACACACTAATGCACACACACACACACATAAACATACACACACTAATGCACAAACACACACACACACACACACATACACACATATAAACATTGACAATGTCTAAACATCAAAGGTATCGAAAATTTTACAGGAAATGGAAAATCTGCATAAAGTGCTCAATGAGCACAGAGTCCGATATATCGGACACTATATTTTCTCTCGCAATAGCAGCTCAGGGATAAAACTAATGCACAAATTAGTGTTAACATTTTTTATTACTAATGTCTCTTACGCATATTTGTCAAAACACATCTCGGATAAATGTCAACTACTACATATGAATTGAAATTAGCTTTCCCGTTACGCAGAAACGTATTACAGCTCACTCTCCATGCTTCAATCCCCTACAATTTGGCGGGAAATTTTCAATGTTGCCAAACCCGTGGGGTGACATATGCATCACAGAGGTACCAAAGAACTAGATTTGATAAATATAACCAATTAAAGTGAAACAGTGTTACAGAAAATGCAAATATGTCAGTGTCCGATTAATCGGACACCATGCATTAATGGGTTAAATGAAACAAATTTTCAACTACATTGCATCCGTAATAAAAGAAACTTGTCATGTGAAACTCAATTTGTATAGATAATATTCTGGATTTCCTGTACTATACAATCAGTTTTCATCATTAAAAATATGTATTTATTTTGTTTTGTAGCCAGCAGCCACCTCCACAGCATTATGCACCTCAAGGTTGGGGAAATGCATACCAGCATTGGCAGAATCAAGGACATCCTAATGATCCAAGTAAGAATCTTTTTACCCTTAAGATTTATTTTTGATGAACAGGTAAATAAGTGAACAAGTAAAAATATATGCAAACAAAGAAGCGTATCACTGCCGTATTGAAAATGTTGAACTTGAAGTTAATGCTTCACCAAGTTCAGTTATTGTGTGCAACTAATCATGGATATTTTAGAAAAGTGTCTGAAATTTTACTTCGGGCACCTTTCATTTCTTGGCCGAAACAGGTAGAGAAGGCACTCGGCCAACAAAACACTTTTTTGGCAAATTTTATTGCATCTGCACGGGTGGGAAACATATGAAGCGGGAAATGGGAGTTACGACATTTGTAAGAACGAGATTAAATTTTTGCATAAACCTATATGACAAAGCATTAAGCAGGTTGACGATCTTTAGTTGGCCTATGTGACATTGATTATCTGTACAATTTCCCTTGTCAAGGTCAAGTTAAAAAACATCCAAGCTCTCTCCACATTCAATCTTCTCTTGTTGACTTATGCAGGTGTCTACTTCGAATTAAGCGAAACCAGTTTTTCCAAAGTGTCTTCTTGTAAACAACTTATTAAAAATTATCCGTATTTTGATTTATCTATACCCAAATACATTAAAAATCCTATCTTATGGGGTGGGGAATGGGAAACACTTTGGATTAAAGGTCATTATCATCATCCTTCGCAGTTTCCTGCCTCTTGCTGGTGGTAGAGTACTGCGATTAAAGAAGGGCTAATTTGAAGCAGCCAAGCTTCTTCCTTCAGTTACAACTGGCGGAAAGAATCCAAGTTTTTTTTTTCCATATAACTTTCTTAAGTAGCTATCAGACTGAAGTTTCATATGGCATGGGGAGGTTCACACTAAAATGACAAACGACACTACCTACCACAAACCGCTTACAAATGGGATATGTATTTTCCCCTGCAGTATGTATAAAGCATTCACTGAGAATGGTCCAGTTTTAGTGACAGGCAAGCAGGAAGAGACAGCAGGAGCTTATTACTCTGGTATGAAGGGTTGCATTTATTTATGAATATTCGTTTTGAAAGTGGCAAGTATTGCTTGTTGTTTGCCACTTGTCACTTGGGTCTGAAAGCTACCTTAGAAGAGGGGCAAAATGTGGGAATCTGCTGTTTTTTTCTTGGGGGGGGGAGGACAAAGTAGGGAGATATAGACTTTCATTGTATGTGGATAAAACCAAATATTTTTGTAATGATATATAATGCCTATATATCACATTGTTTCTTGGTAGTTGTAAAGATTTACAGTTTAATGTGTCCTGTAAATGTAATATGTAAGGAACTTTTTTCTTAATAGATGCTGGTGGACAGGTTCAGATCAACCCACAAACAGGACAGCCTGATTACAGTTCGCAGTGGGCTGAGTATTACCGGTCATTAGGAATGCATAAAGAGGCTGAAATGATAGAACAGCAAGCAAAAGCTAACAAGGTAAGACACCAGTTCAGTAAAGTCTGTAGGTTAAGGCTCTGCGGGACCTTTGATCACCGCCAGGGCAATTTTTCAAAATTTTTCTCCTTTCGAAAAACCACTTATCACATTCCAAAATTTGAAAAATTACGTAAGCTTAGAATTTCTTCTAGAGCATTAACATGAAGTTCCGTGTGGTTTGCTTTTGCTGTTATCTAGATATTATCAATAGTTTTGTGATTACATAAGTCTATTAATCTATGAGAATATTTTGATAATAGCGAAAGCAAAACATCCAAAAATTCATATCAATGGTTCGGAAGAAATTGTAAGCTGATGTAACTTTTCAGATTTTGGAATGTGATGGTGGTTTTTCATAAGATGAAAATTTTAAAACATCTGCCCTGGTGGTGGCCAAAGGTCTAGCCGAGCCTTGTTGAAACTTTTCAGTTTTAACAAGTGTGATTTGTAGCATGCACAAGAATTCCTTTTTAAGAATGTTTTCCAGTATTTAATCATGATTTACATGGGTGATAAAATTAGATTCTGATCTGATAGGGTCACATTCATATTTCATGTTAAACAGAAACACCTATCGGATTAACAATTCTGGATTCTAGAACTTGGACTTCCAATTTAAAAATAAACCAGTAAACAGCACAAAAATTAATCAAAATTTAGTTTATTCAATTTTTTTCATGTGAGATTTCAATTTTTTATTATAAGAAAAGAAAGTGCAGGTATTTTTATTTTCCAAATGGCCACTCTCTTTGAAATTCTACAAATAAAATACTTGTGGTCTTTTTAAATACAATTCTTAATTTTCAGATTATCAAAAGGTTCTTCTTAACAATTTTGTGAAACAACTTTTTCCTGGGGTAGTCCTACAAATATGATGTGATGATGTCCTTTAAACTGTGGATGCAGAATTGAATAAGCTAAATTTTGATGTAACTTGTTCTTACATAGGCCTACTGGTTAGTTTTTAATTTGAGCTCAAACTAGAGTTTAATTTTTAATCCGATGGTAGTTTCACGAGTATGGTAGAAGCATGTACTTCCTGCTTTTTAAAATAAAAAAAAGAACATTTCTGTGATCATCAGTCCAGATGTGCATGTGTTTTAACCTCTCTTTATTTTGTTACCCTGATGATGGGGAGGGAATCTTTCCAAATGTTGATAGCATTGTGGCTTTTTATTTTTCACCCTTTTTCTTGTTTAACTCATAATATTCTACATGAGGAATCTTCTCACTTTTGGGGTTTTGTTTAAAGTGTGATCCGAACCACTGTGAGTATATTCTCATATTTGAAGCAATGTATGACTACGTTTGTAGTCTATATGGTAGAAAATTGTGCTTTGAAGTACATTTGCATTTGGAAATAATGTGCTTTTAAAGTAATTCACTTGAATTGAAAAGTACATTATTCATAGTTGAGTTCTGTTGCATTGTTCTCCTTCAGAGTATGCAACCACAGCAGCCTCAGCAACAAATGCCACAACCAGGCCCTCAGCCAGCTGCCACAAAGAACGGCCAACCAGATTACAGTGCTCAGTGGGCCGAGTATTACAGGTCAATTGGCAAAATAAAAGAGGCAGAAGCAATCGAAGCGCAGATGAAGGCTGGAAAGGTAAGTACATGTCTCAGGTGGAATCCCATCTTGTGAAACCGCAATGATATATTGTGTGTTTACAAAAAGAAGCATGTGCTAACTCTTACCACGACAGAGACTGAAGTTTCACCACACTTTAAAAACCACAGCACATGGAAGTGGTGAATTGTTAGTTTTAATTAACTTTAATTAAAGGGTAGGGGAGAGTGCTGTGGTTTTTTAAGTGTGGTTTAAGTTTAGTCTCTGTCAAGGTATGAACAGTATTGAAATAGAAATTCGTTGCCTCTTTTTTTTAAAGTGCATCCACGCTCGTCAGAAGGGGGTGATATTTTCTTTTGAGCAAGTTTTCCATGTCTTAACAACAGTAGAATATTGCCAGTGTTGTCATAATATTATGCCAGGGATCCTAGGTTGGCCGTGTGTTTGTGTCCTTTTATCAGTTAATTTCAAAACAACACCATTGTTAGGTTTTCTTTTACGAGAACTATCAATAGGATCCTCTTGTCATCGAAATTTTGAAAGGCATTGAAGTCTCTTTAAATATTTGATATTCAGCCAATATTCATTCATGCATTGGAAATCAATTTGTCACATCCTAAGGTACATGTCAAATACTTTACACAGTTTATACTTCCATAGTGAAGTCTAATGCAATGACAGTTTTAACAATAATATAGAATAGGATTGAACTGATCTTATTACAGAAGAACTTTCAGGCATTCTGAGCTTTCACGATCGCAAATGAGCTCTGTAACACTTCCATGGTGCCTAATTATTCTGGAAATCGTTGCTTTTTTTGTGTGTGTAAACACTGAATTTTGTGATTACATAGCATGTATTTTCCTATTCTGATGTAATTCTTGAATATTTTAAAACAAACCTCCCTGTAAATTGAGACACATAATTGGATTGGAATACTTGCACACTAATATCAATCAATATTTAAACAACTTTTTAAGTTTTACAATTTCTAAGTACAGTAAAACCTCGATTTTTACATTTTATATTTTTTTTTACATTTACTGAAAAAAAGGTGGGAAAATGTAAAATCGATGACAATTTTGTAACATTTTGTTATGTTGGGACCATCAAGATTCAATGTATAATGCGGGAAAATGTAAATTAAGGTTCAACTGTATCAGCAGGAATCTCTAAGAGTATTGACATTAGTTGAGAGTAGTATCGGATCAGCCGATAGAACCATTGATTCACTGATATTCCAAATGTACGCGCCATACTTAATTTGAAATAATTATTTTCTGTAGAGCGGTCAGCAGCCTGCGGCTGGTCAAGCTCCACAGCAACCTGTTGCTCCAGCCGCTGGACAACATCAAGGTCAGATGCCTGCTCAACCCTACCAGCCATATGGTTATGGTGGTTACTATGGTGGACAACCACCTCAGAATCAACCATACAATTATCCTGGTTACGGTGGCTATGCTCAGCCTCCACAGGGTCCGGAGAATCAATGAAATCGTCGCTCAAAGATCGACATTTGTATTGTAAGTAAATATAAAATATCTTATTGAGTTTTGCTAGTATAACACTAGATTGCTGGAATGGAGGTGTTATGTATTACTTTGGAAAATAGGCACCATTAATAGTAAGAATTTTGGAATCAACAAAGCAGACATTTTTTGAAATGTCATCACATGCATAGCAGCTACGAATCAACCCCCTCCCCCTTAAAAATCAGTTTGTGGTTTATTTTCATATATAAAATAAAACTTAGTTCGTTAGTTGATGGAAGAAGAGGTCTGTCTGTTGGCTCATTTAGGTAATACAAATGATTATCCCTCATTGATGACAAAATAGCATTGTTTTCACAACTTTTTTATAGAGGGACCACAAGGGAAAGAACCGTGGGGCAAAAGTCTCTCAATATAGTGAAGCTTGTAATTTTCTTATTCAGGACCATTTGTTCTCGACACTCAATACCTGTTTTATGGCTTTTGGAAAATTTGTGACTATCCCTTGGCAATTTTAAAGCCACTTGCTTAAATAGAATATGTTTACTGTTCAATAAATCTATTTTCACTACACACAGGAAAAACTCTGGGCAACATGCATGATGGGCTTCAAGAATATATATGTTGAGATTGGGTGTTTAGCTTATGGTGCTTTGCAATGTGTTCTGTCAAAACACTATTGGTTTGCCCCTTTCGACCATGCTATGAAACTGAAACTCTGCAAGACTTTTCAAGAATCCCCTGGGGAAATTATTCATCATTTGTTCTGAAGCAAGTAGGTAATTCTGTCAATGGGATCTAGAAAAATTTCTCCATCACAGATTTTCAGAAAGCCACAAAACTTGGTTCCTTGCAGTGAAAGGAAATGTCATTTACAAAATATCAAGTGTGCTGAGCAGATACAGACATGGAATCCAGTCATCGTAGAACCCTCAAAGAATGCCACATGACACTTTTCGCGGAGTGTAACCTGTCTGTTATGCAAAATGTACCCTCCCCCTCAGACAACATTGTCACAATGGTGAATTTCACAATTAAAAATTGTTTCAATTATTCTTTTAATGTATTTCTTTGAGGGATGGGCCAGTATGAAATTTTGGCTGATACCGATATTCTACCGATCCGATATAAAATTAGAAATGGTCCTTGAAGAACCTGAAAGGTTCATTGACCTCCTTAATAAATTGTTTCAACGTGACTGCAGTGCAAAAGAAGTTGCATATTTAGACATTTACTTTTTTAGAAAGTAGAGCATGGAGATTATCCATAATTACAACAAAATGGCAGAATTTTGCACTAATATATCAGATATTTATACCAATACACCGATATACCTATATCTGTTGATACCGATAGAGTGCCAATTAATCGGTTCCATCTCTAATTTCTTTGAACATATTAACGCAAAAATCAGGTGGTTTGATGTGATGTGGTTACAATGGAATACTTAAAAATAAGTTGTTTTTTTTAAATACTGTCAACAAAACTTTTAATTACGTTATTCAAGCACTGATACAGTTATCTGTAGGAAATTTTAAAACTGCATTGCTTCAAAGTGGCATAGAATCAGCCCTAAAAATTGCCCTGTAAAAATGCTTGATATTCTTCCGAAAACCTTGTTTTGTGTAAACCATGCATTTGAAAGACATTAATTTTATTGGAAAGTTCCTGAAGATTTTTCCCAACTATCAAAGTGCAGCTTGTTGAAAAATCCCTGCAAATATAACATAACCATTTAGAACAGAGAAATGCTTTTGTCGTAATAGGAAATGCCAGTTACAAAGACAATTAATAGTTTGCCGGCCCCTGTGGTTAGCACATCCTGCTATGATGCCAGGGGTCCCAGGTTCGAATCTTGGCCAGGGCCTGGATGTTTGTGAGTGTCCATCATATCAACACTCATTCCCATCTTTGCAAATTAGCCAAAAGTGGCACAAAAGCGTAGTAAAAGAAAGCAAACCAATCAATCAATTTAATAGTTCACTGCATTACTGCATCTATATATAAGGAAATGAGAAACATATAAGCACTATCAGAGGTAAAAAGTGTGTTTCGTTCATTAGAACTGTTAACATTTGCACGATAATGCTCTGACATTCTTGACCCCCGGATGGATCTTTTTCACTTCGTAACTCGAAAGCCATTGATCTGCAGATGTGGTAATATGTTTGGTGATATTTTGAAGTAAGGAAACACTCGCCAGTCTAAGGAATTTTTTTTCCTATTTACTTTTCAATGTATCAAATTTGACCCCATGCTAAGCATGCATTTTGATAGCATATTTTTACTTCAGTATTCATATATTATCAGAATGTATATGAAAATACAGGTGTGCCAGCTTGTGGTGTGTATATATACACATGTCTTACAAGCAGGAACACCTTTATTATACATTTTTCATGGGTCTGTGGCTAAAAATTTTGTGGGAAATGAAAATTTCAGGAGGATTGTCTGAACTTGTAGCTTTATTGGCAGTAGGAGGTTAACATGCGGCTACGTAAAATTATTGGCAGTAGGTTAACATGGGGCTACGTAAAATGTGAGATTGTGTAACAACTATACTGTATTTTGTTCATGCGTGTATGCTCGTGCTTATGTATTATTGCTTTCCACATTCTTACGCTCTTGAAACTGAAATTAAGTGTATTTGTACAAATATTGCCATTGTGTATAGATGTAGGAGGGTGTGAGTGAGTTTAGATAATTCACATTGTGCTCACAGCTGTTCCATTTGGAATGTGCAAATGAACGTAATTACCAGAAGATTAAAATAATGGATGCTTCAGAGTTGGTAACTATGATTATTGCAGGAAAAGTTGTTCAGCTGGCATTAAGTATAACTCGAGAGAATGAACTGTTTACAATTTAAATTTTCATATTTGCATTATCAACAAAAGAATGCATTTGCCTTAGCTTTCTAATAGAGTTTTCTTAACTTGGTGTATATTGCCAAATGTCCAAAATGAGTTTGTGTAGATAATTTTGGCATGGATCAATTAGAAGAAGGTTTTCTTACTGTGATAATGCTAGTCTGGTTGCAAGTCTTTGTATTGTGGGAGTGTTAGTTGGTGTTTCGTTAATTTAATGCTACAGCCACAGCATTTGTGTAGACATGGATAAAAACAACTCTGAAATGCTGCTATGGAATTTTTTTTCACATCTTGCATAATGCTTAAAGTGGTTGCTTCTAAACAGTTGTGCAGCAGGTGAGAATTGGTAAAGATTTTGTGGGCAACTTGGCAGTTGCGGAGATCTAGTGTCATTCATGTTACTCACATCTTAGGTAAATTTGGAACCTGGTTTATTCGTATTGATGCATACTCTCTTGACGGTAGGTTTGAAATTTCATGGATCGTGGGTCCTCATTTGCTGTCGGGATCTCGTTTTTTTAATATGACATTGGAAATGGTATGTTCAGTAATTGCACATGGTAAGGAGGAGAAGAAGCTAATGGAATACATTGTGCAACATTTCAGATTTGTAGATCTTTGTCATTTTTGTGATTTGAAACATTGATATAAACTATACTCCATTGCACTACTGTCCTTAAAGAGCCAAGGCTTCAGAGTTCTTTTTCATTTGGTGATACGTGGACACTGAATAGTTTCATTGCTGCTGTTTTTCTGACATTGGAAACTAGGGTTTCCCAATTTTTCTCTATAGCTTGTCAACACAAATCCTGGGTCCGTTTTTACTAGGTTGATAATTATTGTTCATATGTGCTATCACTATCATGTCTGGGTAGTAATAATGGGGTGGTTAGAACCCAGAAGTGTCTGTGACTGTAATCCATGGGTTTTCATTGCATTTTTAAAAATCCTTGACCCATGTGAATAAAAGTGCCATCTCCCTGCAATTGAGAGAACTAATTCAACCAAAGTAGATTGTCGCAGAGAGGCTACATTGTAACACACTGTAAACGTGAATATTGTGAGTTAGAGATGAAATATTCATCCATAATGTCCATTATGTTCTATCAATATATATATATATATAATGTAGTGCTTGTGGTGAGCTCTTGCGTTAGGTTGCAGTAGGTGTCTGCATTCATGCTGAGTTTATGAGTAAGGCTAGGATTTTCATGACAGCATATTTTTTTTCTTTTTGGTAAGGGTGATGTGTTCCCTAAATATATAGAACTTCATATTGTGAAGAAACTAATTCAATTAAGGTGCTTTTTAAGGCCAAAATTTGGCATATTTGGCTATTTATATGTGATGGAGCATATTTTGATGGATTTTCGGTCATATTCAGCATATTTTAAATTGAACTAAAATTTTTTCGTATGTGAAAATATTTCAGCATATAGCCTATTAGATGTTGATGTTTGAAACAGTCATATTTTTCAAATTCTAGTGCATATTTTGTAAAATTTTAGGTCATAAAAATCCTAGCACTATTTATAAGTAAGGAAGTCACCCGTTTTTCATAGTTTATTTGTCCAAAGAGATTCTTTGAGCATGAAGAGACTTACCACATTGTTTTGTAAAATTTAGTGGCTATTGCTGGCATACTCCCTCAGGCCAACCTTTTCTTCTTCTTTCTTAGTACTTAACGAAAACTTACGTTAGAGGCAATTGTAGAATTTGATGTCTAGTAACAATATGACTCGAAAATCAGAGGAAAAGTTCACACTGCGAAACCAAAAGGTGCCAGATTCTGTTGTCAAGTTCTGAATGTTTTGAAAACTGCATTAAGATGATAGTGAAGATACACTGAATTTTGCAAAAGAGAATTGGAACAAAGTAACAATCATGAAAGATTAGAACATGAAGTTGTTACTTGGCACCTAAAGTTTTCACATTTAACTCTTGTATCAAGTTTAATACATTAACAGTACTTTGTAATCTATTTTTTTTAAGTAATATATGTAGTGTAAATTAATTTAATGTGTCCAGAGACCAATTCCTCAAGTAGCTATTCACCCTGCACAAATAAAAGTTGTCACTCCTGCTCAAGAAAAACTGCATTCATCTAAACAATTGTAATGTGTAGTGTAATATTGATGCTCTAAATTGGTTATTTTCTTTCATTTTTTGTGACTAGTTTATCTTACCGTAGTTCTAATAGTGAACTTTGCACAGGCTGGAACTGTGTACTTTCATTGCCTCCACTTCAAACACATTAAGTTAATATGAGCACACAGTTGTGAAATAACTGAATAAGTATTGAAAATTGTGCCTTGACTTGGAGTGCTCTACTAAGCTAACTCCCATGATTTGTGGCTCTGTTGATAAGAGCACATGTATGACTTTGATCCCTGGTTCTCTGTGTGATCTAGCAACAATTTTCAGAACAAAATAGTAGCTACCTCAAAAAATGATTCTATAAATTTCCTTTTCTACTTAATTTTGTAAACAGGTGTGCAATGGACTCTTGGTTATGTAATATTAGTGCATACTTGATGATCAAATGTCCCATAAATTTACTAAGACAAAAGGTTCTTCTGTCAAATTTTGAATTGATTGTTGTTCCTCATAAAATTTCAGCATTAGTTATATGTATTGCTCAGTTTTACTAACTCAACATACTTCAGCAAGAGACATGAAACCAAATTTGTATGTGCATACTCCCTATTGAATCTGACAAACCCTTTACTCTACTCAAATAGCAAGCAGAACAGTTTCATAAATTATTTGAATAAATTAATATACATGTTAGTTAAGGGTATTAGCAAGTGTAGTAAATAAATAATATAAAATGTGTATAACAGATCTCATTGTTTAAGTTCCCGAGTGCAACCTATGTACACTAAAACAAGATGATATAAAGGCTCCCACAGGTAAAATAAAATGCTTTGCAAAGTCCAGTATCAGTTTATCCGTAGGATCTTAAATATTGATGTCCTGGAAATATTACACTGCAATATGGAACATGGTGATATTTATATGTCTGTGTGGCATTGTGACATTTGACTTTATTCTTTCATTTATTCTTGAAAATAGATATATTCTGTGAATTTTTTGTTATACAAAATTGTATGTCATTTTGTGGACAGGGAAGAAATTCATACCTGCTCATAGACAAGTTCTTTTCACATCACGATGCTTACAGAACAATTGAGGTAGTGGCGAAATGATGTAAACTGATTACTATTTTGTTTGAAATATGAATATTGAAGGTATGTTTCTGTTGGAATAGTTACTTAGCCCTTTAACCAGGAATTTTATTATACAATATTTGTGAACTGTTTTCTGCACTGTTTCTGTGGTAGTGGTGCGAGGGGTGAACTATTTGCAGATATGTACATAGGTTTTTCCATTATGTTCTAATAAGTACAGTAAAGGTTGCGGGGGTAGGGATTATGTGAACTATATATTAATTCATAATTATTCGTTCTTACACATGGGGGTACATCATGTAATCTGATCATGATGCTGAAACAAGATTAAATATTCTCAGATGGAAACAAACAAAAAGGGTTTAGAATTACACTTATATGTTGGAAATATTTCTGTAATTTTCAAGGAATGAATAACCTGAATTTAAAGAAAGAAAAAAGGTTAATAGTTTGTTTTTTTCTGTAAAATGCACAAGCTTTTGCAGAAAAGTTCACATGAGCTGACAAAAAACATGCTAATTGACAAATGAGTCCATGATAATGTTGGTATGAACCTTTTGAAACTGTTTACTTCTATTTAAAACTTAATAATTTTGATATTACTTGCTCCTTGAAAAAACAAAAGAAACTGTTTGGAATGCACAGCTTAAACTTTGACGTGACATCACTCTGAAATTCAAAGCCTGGTCAGTGCATCAAGCTTCCACTGGGGATCAAGCTTGGGACTGCCTGAAATTATCATGTCTTAAATAGCTGTCATAGATAAACGTAACAATTGGTCACAAGTGAAAGGGAACTGGAATTTTTTTATTCAGAATTTTTTTGTCAGCTAGTATGAGCCACGGTAGCTCAATTGGTAGAGCTTCTTGACTACCAGTGGAAGACCTGGGTGTGAATCCCGTGACAGGTGATCTGGACCAGGAAATTTCCAAGTAATTTCTCTGTTTCTGCACAGCTCTGAGGCCCACCCAGCTTTGTAGAAATGTGTTCCTTGGGGGTTAAAGGTGGCTGGGCATTATGTTGATCACATCATCCGAATTATGGCTAAGATCAAGAATATGTGGAGCTGTACCTCCACATTTCCCCATGTCTTCATGGCATGTATGCATATACCTTTAAATAATTAAATTTAATTAAAACTTTCTTTTGGGATGTAAAGCTCATTCAGTTTCAAGCAACTTTTTTTTATTGCAGGTTTGCCAATTGAAAGAAATTAATTTATGTACCTGGAGATTCGTTATATGGGTGTTCATTAGATTTACGTTATATAAAAGCTGATAAAAATTATGTATTTTTACTTTAAAAGAAAAATATTGCTTACAGAGATTCCCTTTGGTAATCATGGGTCTCTCTGGAAACACATTGCACAGTGAAACTGTAGGTTGTTCTAATGAGTATAAAATGAATTTGCACACTTAGAGGAGAGATTATCATCTACACATCAAAAACTTAAGGAGAGAGAGATTAGCATCTACTCATATCAAAAACATAAGGACCACACAGTTATTGCTGACACTTACACATTGTAGTGGTTTTAACCTTTTGCAGCCCAAAGCGTTTTTCACATGTAAGCCTCTATATTGCCAGTGTCGATTTTGAGTAAAATGCAGAGTTTCAATTAAATGAGTGTAGATCGGAGGCTAATTGCCCTAGAGAGATGAGTGATATACCGTTGTATGCGGAATGAACCAGAGATTCATACTATATGAATTTTTTGCAAATTCGGCATATATGTGGTGGGGGGAGGGGGCTAACTCTCAAAATTCCAAAATTTCGGGGGAAAAAAATTGGTTCCCCCACCCACCCCCCCAAGAAAAAAAGTACATGACAGTGTCGACATGCATATGGAAATGATCGCTGACATGTAAGGAACACAAAAATATTTGCATTATCATCATATGACCAATGTAACTTGAGTTGTACCCCAAAAGGAATGGTCGGCATGCCACTGATTCAAGCTTCAAAATGTAGCGGTACCTTGAAATGACCATAGCTCAGAAACTAAATGCCCTAGAGATATGAAAGATATACCGTTGTACGCAGAATGAATCACAGATTTAGACGATGTATAATTTATGCACATTCGGCGTATATATGGAGGGGGAAAGGGGGGAAATCCCCTGAAAATACTGTTTTTTTTTTTAAAAAATGGGGTCCCCCCCCCCGAAAAAAGGGATATGAAAAGTTCAAAATTAACATAGAAATTATCGCTGGCATGTAAGAAACACAAAATATTTGCATCCTTGTCGTATGACCAATGTAACTTGTTGTATCCCCAAAAGGAATGGTCGGCACGCCACTGATTCAAGCTTCAAAATGCAGCGGTACATTGAAATGACTATAGCTCAGAAACTAAATGCCCTAGAGATATGAAAGATATACCGTTGTACGCAGAATGAATCGCAGATTCAGACGATATATAATTTATGCACATTCGGCGTACATATGGAGGGGGAAAGGGAGGAAATCCCCTCAAAAATACTTTTCTTAATAAAAAAAATGTTTCCCCCGCCCCCCTTGCCCCGAAAAAAAATGTCAATGCACAAAATGCAAAATTTATGCAAATTTGGTGTGTATATATGGAGGGGGAAGGGAGGAAACCCCAAAAAATTATTTTAAAAAATTGACTTCACCTAAAAAAATGTCCTCTCACTTGGGCACAAAACGACACCTACGCACAACATTCACGGACAAAAAGCTAGAACGTAGTGAAAAATGAACGCCAATTCTTGCAGCTGCTTGACATTCTATTTTTAGACCATGCTTGGTGACCTTTGTTCAACATTGTGGAACACTTGTGCTCAAAAAAACAAAGGTTTCCTTCAGCGCGTTTCGATTTCCCATTCTCACAACGCAGATTCAACAACCAGTTTTCCCCCTGCTTCCGCCCTCACGGAAAACTTTCATTTTGACATCGGATACTTATAAACAAGCTTCCTTCGAATGCACTTAGCAGGAGGACGTGAAAAGCATTGCTTTAGAACAACAAAGCTGGTCTTCCTTTTGTCGGCAAAATTTGAGGTTGAAAAGAGCTGCAAAAGAGAAGTACCTTTTCAACTCCATTTTCATGAAGACAAAAAAAAATGAAAAAAACCATTTCTGTTAAATACATGTGTTAGGAACAATATAAAAAAATAAAATCGAAATTCTAGCCAAAAGTAGAAAAGTTATAACGTAAAAGCTACGACCTTGACACAGGATCTCAATCGAGATGCTTGGTTCCGTGAGGGTTACTTTTGGGTATCTCGTTTGAGACACTTGGGCAGCAAAAGGTTAAGCCACTGGGTTAAGCATGGAATTTATATAACATTTTGGAGATTGAAGATATATTTTATGACGTTATTCCTGGGTTTCTTCAATTGTGTACCATTATTGGGGTCATCCTGAAAAGTTTGGTAGCTGGTTTCCACACCAAGAAATGCCCTGTCAAGAGGTTGGTCTTTTTATTCTTCTTGCCCCCCATAACTCAAGTTAATGCTTCTATGTTACTTTGTGCTTGCTGACACTGTTGTATGCCTTAATTGTAGAGTATATTCATTTCTTTTGTACATTAGGTTCATATTTTATTAAATATATATATATTTATGCTTGAGATTTTAATGACTATTCATGTAGCATATACCCTGTTCTGTCTTATTTTTTTTTTAATATGGTGTTTTCCTCATGTCCTAGGTTATTTTCATTAATTTCTTTTGCCTTCTCATTAGACGTAGAAACTGAATCTCCTGGGGTCTGTTCAAAGAAATTGGGAGATTCTGCATGCTGGTATACTTTGCCATTTTCTATATTGTTCTGTGCATTTCTAAATGGAACTTGTATATGGGTTTCATGGTGTGATTTCTTTCCTGTGACATTTTTTCATAATCCATGCTGGCTTCTGCTTATGTCTCACTATACATAATTCACCGAACCTACATGTCGATGTGTGCCTTGTGTATATAGATAACACTAGTGCAATTGACTGTAGATGCCTGGGCCTTTTTTCTCAGCAACCAGACACTCCATCCAGGGCAACTCACGTAACAGCTGCTAAACGATGACTTCACGTTGGTAGCGAGAGCAACTGTTATTAGCCCTAAACGACCAGGGGTCATTGATGGCTGGCATTTGTAGGAATCTATTTAAGCGGAGATCAAACTGCATCGATAGTTCCCATCTTAGTGGAATCTTCCGTTGGTATCGCAAGAAATAAGCATCATGCGGGTGAGTCCTATCCAGTGTGAATTTTTCTGTGCTAATGTGATATGAGGAGCACCAGAAATATGTAGGCTTTTCCATATTTGTTTGTATATACATATGTGTATATATTTATACTTTTATCTTGCTCACCCAATAGAGGATGTATAGTGATCATGTAAGAAGGAATTTCAAGCTGATTTACAGTAATGTAAATTTAATGAATAGTAATGCAGTAATACACTTTTGAGTCTGACCACTAATTTGGCATGAATTCTATATACATTCATGGATTTGTTTATTTTGGAAGCTTAGGGGAAGTAACCTGTTATTTTTCGAATGTTTAAAGTTCTAGTTCTTTTAACTAATGCGTTCTTACATTCACGTATTTATAATAATGAGATAACGTCACATGCATATTCAGATATGAAGCAGTGTGGCTGGAAAAAGGGGCACTCCTTGTACGAAATAAATTACAGGAAAACATTAGTAAATAAGTTCTTATTTTTCTGTCATGAAGAAAGAAGTAATAAATTAAGGATAAAGCCATCAAATAAATATGTATGCAATGAAGGGGGGAAATCTGAAACTTGGAAGTTTGCGCTCAATGCCCAGCATCTGTATATAATTTCATTTTGTTTTTTTGTCGTTGTTTTGGTTCAATTTTCTGCATATGTTAAATTTGTACATCGTGCGAAATTGAATTAAGACGTGGTTCCTTTTTAAATTTGTAATTGCCGCTGTTTAATGTCAAATTTAAATTTCACCAGCTGTTGTATGTAAATACAAAGTGTTTTGAAGCCATTCTGGTAAGTCACATATTTACTGACTTGCATGGGAGCATGAATAATTTATATATTATACATATGCAACCTGAGTTTATATTCCATTATTACTGAAGGACTACATTAATTAGTACTAATCCACAATCAAGTTCCCTATTATAGTTCATGTATGGCATTCTACCAGTTAAATTTTAGATATTAAGGAAAAATGATGTAAATTGTTTGCATTTCTTGTATTCAGTTGTTGCAACTTTTTCTCTAGTGCTAGTGTTGAAAGTTGCAAAACTAAGAATCCTAGCTTTGAATGCCAAGTGAATCATTATTCATCCATAACTCAGTTACCCCAACCACACTCTCAGCTTAGAAAGATGTAATATTTTGCATCCGTGTGTGTCCCAAATATCAGCACAGAAATGAAAGTGGATAAACCTTTTGTAAAACATGCTTTTAATGGATTAAACTTCTCTTGTAAACATGAGATCATCCATTATGTATGTGGAATTTGTGAAAGTAAATTGGAAACATGGAAAAGAAATGTTTGATGCTTCTGTGGTACCAATATGTCAACAACATAGTTTTTCGTAAGCCCAAACTTACATCTGCAGCGTGACAAAGAATACATTGAACAAAATATGAAATTCATTGCCATTTCCTGGACTACATGTCACCTTTTACAGAGTAATTTGAATGATTGTTTAGTGGAAGATTATTTGCAGTACATTAATTAATGCACATGTACTAGATTTTATACTTGAATTAGTAACAAGTAGTCTAATATATCAATATCTACGTATCCAACTTTAAGAAATAATAATTGCGCTTGTTTTATAACACCCTTTTTTCTACAGTACTTCATCTTTAAAGACTGATATTTGTAAGCTTACATGTTTCATTAGAAAGATGTGTGTATATATGTACATGTGTAAGTTTCTGATGGGATGTTTATGGTGCCTGTATTCCAAGTGTAACATGAGGTCTGTCTTATATTTGGAGTTTTGCAATTGCTTGTGTTCTGTTGTGGTTCTTGCTGTGCCCTTATTTACTAGCTAGGTGGGTATCTTGGAAATGGAAAGCAATACAACTTCCTGTTGCCAAAATATCAACTGATCCTGTTGTTCACAGGGCAACAAACAAGATGGCTACCTAATCTGTATTAGGATGGCCTCTTGGTGAGTATAGAATGAGGTAAGTGTGAGTACCTTGTTTGAAATGTTATGCTCAAATGTATCTCCCTGTATATAAAATGCTCATTCTTCTTATTTCAGGATATCCCACCTTTTACTTGCAATTGAATATGCATAAATGCTGTGTTTTTATGTTCTTTTCAGATATTTCCCCACGGTTGATCCCAGATCCTCCATCATATGTGATTCTGCATTATGGCGTGTGCCCCCAAACAGAATGTATTGTTTGCAAGTTGATGTTCCCATTTGTTAGATTAAGATGGAATGCCACTGATCATTTCAAGGGAACAGTGATACTAGTACTAGTGTATCGGCAGATATGAAGGCATACCTAATCTATATTGTGCTTGTGTAAATTAAGAATTTTGTCATTGAACTGTGACGATGCATTTTTGCCAGCAGTGGTTATTTTTTTTGTTCACGAATTGTCTGTTCTTGCACTTCATAGGGAGGTCTGTACTACACTTTTAGAGCATTCGAAGGCAGGTGATGTCTTGGCTCTGTGCATATAATTTTTTTTTCCTTCTATTGAACAATTGTATAGAAATATAACCTTAGTACAAATCAAAAGAATGCAACCCAAGGGGAAGAAACTATGATTGGGGTGGTCGGGTTGGGGAATCTTATCTTGATAGCCCTTGAAAGGCACTGGGATATATATGTGTGTGTATATATTCTTGTTTTTTTGGAAGGTCATTTCGCTGTTATCTTACAGAGAAAATCCATGACTGGCACCAATTTTTATAGCCTTAGCATAAACTATTTACCTAGATAAAATAGAATGCCTCTTTAATTTTTCATCTGTGTGTTTTGGTTAGAGATTTCTGTTTTGTTGTATGTTTAATATTACTTGTGCTGACAGTAGTTTTGAGATGTTTTATAATGTGTTTTCGACATAAACATTCCTTTGATATACCATTTAGCATAATTCTGTGCATTGAAGTTTTTCATAAAGTGATTATTTATATTTATTTCAAAGTTGGTTGTTTTACTGTTCTGATCCTCATATTTCCAGTTCATAAAAAACAGCCAGCTCCAAACTAGAGAGGAACAACCCATTTTCTGATTCAATATTTGATGAACAAAATTTTTTTCTGCTTTGTTCTGTCTCTCTTTCTCTCTCCAATTTTTAAATGTTTTGTAGTGATTTGACTGATACACGTTTATTATCCTGTTTGCATCATGTCCGTGTTATTAAATACTGATATGCAACTGTTTCTTTAAATATATGTATAATGAATCTTCACTAGACTAACTTAATGCTCTAGCAATGTTTCCATTGCATGCCATGTGCTACGCGTTAAATCAATCCGTATGCCAAAAAACAGTTTCTCCTAGTTTTATTTTTTCAGGCATCTATCGAAGGGGGAGAGCGACTAGTTGTGGAGGCGACTGGTACACGGCAAAATTTCATGTTCTTTTTTATATTTGCAATGTTCTTTTTTAATATAAAAATATCCTTGTGTGCATATATCGATTTTCGCATTTGCAAATGTTTTGATGCAGAGAATTAATACAACCCCATTACTACTTCAGTGACTTGTTTTGTTTTATTTAAATTGTCATAGAATGATTTAAATTTCTATTGCAACATGTTTGTTTCAGCAGAAACTGCATTTAAAATGGATTGCCAGTCATGGTTCGTTTCTCACTCGATACAGTGAAGATTGGATACCTCTTTGGCTCTTACAAATTTTTCATTGTTCTGTTACGTTAGTAATTTTTCTTAACAGGTGAGTTGTTTAGTTTTTTGCCTAAAAATTAGCCTTCTTTTTTTGTCCTACTTGTATTCTTGCTATGTCATACCTTATTGCATATGTCAAGGGCTGTTACGTTTGAATATTGGATGTGTTTGTGCTGCTGAATGTCATTCCAGGGCGAAAAGTTACAAAATAGGGGAGGGACGTGGGCCCAGAATGCAAGAAGTGGAACACCAGGAAGGTGGCAGCAGCGGAGAATTGGGTCATGTAAGGATACTTTGAGGAGACGGTCTCTTTGACGTGTCGTCCACAGATGTTCATGTATCTAATCTCAGCGCCCACCACCTCAGTGGCCTGAGTTGAGTGCATCCGTAATACAGAAAAAAGAAAGAAAAAACTAGTGTTGTGCAGTAATCACTACATTCCAAAAACCCTACCAGGATGGTGAAAAGTGACACTAATCAGGCAAAGGAGACAAGGGTAAGGGGGGGGGGTAGGGAATGGGCTGAAACGTGACTATTCACACAGACAATGTAAGGACATATTACAATGTAAGGACATATTTTACTGTAAACATTTTGTGTAGTATCTTGTCACATAATAAAAAAAATATTAAATATTTTGTGTATTTTTTTTTTCAGATCAAACAATATATATCCTAGCCATGATAGAAGTAGAGAGCATTGGATTGTAGTGTAGTGTAGCAGAAGCAGGGAGCATGTTGGGAACAGCTGTTTCAACATTAAGGCTTAGCTGTATTTTTGGCCTGTGCCAGGCCAGCTTCTTCCTCTTTTCGAAAAACTGCTAGGATAAAAGAAAAATACATGTTTAGAATTCCTTCTAGAGCATTCACGAGAATTTTCAGGTGGTTTTCTTTCGCTGTTGCCTAGATATTATCAGTAGTGTCGTGATTATGTAAGTCTATTAAAGCATTGATAATATCTAGACAACAGAGAAAGCAAACCATACGAAAATTATCATGAATGCTCTAGAAGGAATTCTACACAGATAAAATTTTTCAGATTTTCGAATATCATACAGGTTTTTGCGAAAAGAAGGGAGGATGCCCTGGTATGGGCCAAAGGTCCAGCCTAGCATTAAGGTCAAGAAAGTGTTCCTTCATGTTCAGCTCAGGCCTCCTTCATTTCAGCAAAAACCTTTTCAAGAAAATTAACAAAGGCAAAAAATACTGAAAATGATCTAAAAGCCAAAAAGGGGTTGGCAAACACAAAAAAATGTTTCTGGTTCTATCTGAAGGAAAACTGGGAGATATCAGGTTTAGCATTGTTTTGAAGGCTCAGAAAGGATGATTATTCTTCTTCAACTTCCAAGCCCTAGTCGGCATGTTCATGGTTTGACCAAATACTCTGTTGGAATATGACAACAATTGACACTTTTCGATCCAAATTGATGAATGTTCCTATTGCTTTTTAAATAATAAAAATAATTAGGAGTAAATGGTAATAATAATCAAGGATATGTTGTGTGAATTAGTTACAAAATAATTGCAGACTTATCACATGTTTGAAGTAAATCTCATCTCTAAATTGTATACCTTACTGCCAGAAAAAAAATCGCAAGAATAATTCTGAAATAAAATGTTTCAACTTAATTACTAAACTCCGTACTCAACATATCTGAATGTCGTACAAAAAAAAAACCATTCCAAGGGGAAATATAATTAAACACGAGATGCCAAATATGCTAAGTTTTTTGTCATTTAAATCTGACGTGAGTATTTTACCTATACTCGACAACGTCGCTGTTAAACTTACATTGAAACGTGTTGATTGCACAAGCTACCACTTTTCTATGCAACAAACATTTATTTTCATTCGTTGGACAGTACTTTGCAAGGTGGTGTTATATTTTAAGTGTATAAACTCTCGTAATTATACCCTTTTGTGTTCAAACTGGCCACAGATTTCCTCCAGGTGGACCACGAGCGAGTTCAGTTTCCAACCTCTCATGTTTCTCCGATTCCAATTTTAACATACCGAATCGTGAGTATTCTCTTAAATTATTCCTTAAATTAAATTATTATATTTAGCGGAAAAAGGCGCTTCTTTTCTTCTTTCTTCAGTCAGGACTAGTCAGAGGGATGCGATAATGCACACTTGCTGGTTTCGTTCTCGTTTGAACGCAGAAATACAAAACGCTCATTGTTATTTTAAGTCAATTTTCTGCTATTTGTGTTAAACATGACGATGAAGATGAATAATAAACTGGAAAAATTAATGATGGGACAAACACAATGACACACCATTGCCTCACCATGGTGTTCAAACCTAGGACCTCTTCTCCATCAATGTTGATTTGATTGATTGAGTTGGTGTTTTAAGTCCACTTTGTGCACAGTAAGGCTAATCGGGACTGGACCTACAGTTTAAATTGGGATCCGAACCACTATATGCCTCCACCGGGAATCGAACCCGGAACCCTTTGATTACAAGGTGACGAGGCTACCACTGCGCCATCGGGGAGACACTCTATCTATCAATGTTGAAAAGATTCCCATTGCAAAAGACGAAAATTAATAATAGTACCCGCACTTAATTTTCTGGCTACACAAAAAAATATTTCCTCTGGTTGCACAAAAATTTATTTCCTCTGGTTACAAACACACAAAAAAAATCTGGTTACACAAAAATTTAATACAGTTCGTGTATACTTCAAGAACGTAACGTGTAACCTAGCTGACTATGACCGAGCATCTTTTGAAATGAAAAGTAATATTTTTGCTCATATCACTAAAACAGAGAGAAAATCGAGATTTGAATGATTTCTCTTCTACCTTTAATGAAGTGCAAGGGGTGCGGGACGAAAAATTTTTGGTTGGGAAGGAAACAGGGCGGGGTATTTTTAAAGTCCTGACGTTCAAAACGGGAAAAATAATGTTATTTCCCGACTAAATTGGGAGATCATAGGAGCGGAAAATATTCAACATTACCCGATACTAAAAAAAATGTTAATTATACACACAATTTTACCCTCGGGTGATGAATTACTTTGCATTTCTGGAATAAAAACTGCTAATAAATTTCGGACATTTAGTACAAAAAAAATGTAGGGAATAAACTACTTTTAAACTATCATTTTTTCCGAAGTCTGGATCGGAATGTCTTTTTTTTTTTTTTTTTTTTAGGTCCCGACTTGTTGGGTTTTTGCACATCCGTTGTCATTACTGCGCAGCAGTGTTGCCACATGAAGGGAAATTTGGAGCTAATTTTAAGTGAAAAGGGAAAAGGGAAATTCGATGAAAAATAGCGAATTTTCAGGGAAATTTTAAGACAGACTAAACGTTAATTATATTAAACATTATAAAAGATTCCAGTTTTGAAAATGAGAACTTATTATTTTTTTTATTTTGTTGTATACTTTGTTCTGAGAGGAAGGGTGGAATTTGGGTTGACACACATCTGGCTACCGTTTGGGGCCGGAGGTCTTTGGCCATTCACCCTTATGGGAGTGGGAGTCCGAGGGTATTGTTTATTTAAGCTTTCCCCGGTTCTCTGAATTTTGCCTCAAACACTACACGTGCAAACCATAAAGTAATCTTTGTCGCAAACCTATCTTTACTTCAAATGGACACTGTGTGGGTTATTCGTCGTGTGCGAGTGTTTGGTGGAAGACTGTGCCCGTCTTGGACGACGGGAGAACAAGGGAAGCAAAGCAAACTATCTGCAACTCCAGAATATATTAGAAAACGTTGTGGAGAACGGAAGATGAAAAAACACCACGGAAACAAGTTTAAAAATTCCGTGCAGAGTGGCAAGAAGTGACCAACAATGGATTAAATTTTAATAAAAAACTTGCTGTCTTTTAGAAGTTTCCACCTAAAATGTGAAATTTACCAGAATAGAACATTTGATCAGGTATGTACTATATATCTTTTTTGATAAAACGCGTATATCTATGCGCCGAACTTAACATTTTTATGGGGAGGCAAAAAAGTGATTTTCCACACAAACTCTTCATATGTGCGCCTTACTAGAACAGCATTTTGTGTAGAACATTTTTAATTTTCTTCTTCCCTAAATCCAATCTCTGTTTGTTTGTTTTGCTTTTTACTGATGAAAATCTTCAGTTGCCAACTATAACATAGTTTTAGGTTTCATCTTAAAACAAAAAAATTAGCTTGGTTTAGAAATAAAATCTAAATCTTCCAAAAAACATTTACAAGTTATTGTTTATTGATTTGGTTTATTTTACTTCGCTTTTCTGCCACTTTTGGCTGATTGCAAATATGGGGATGAGTATTGATATGATGAAATTTATGAATGGACACTCACAAACAGCCATGCCCAGACCGGGATTCGAACCCGGTACTCCTGGCGTCGAAGCATTTACAAGTTAAATTGATTAACATTTTATACATACATATGAACATGGGTCAACGATAATATTTTATTATTATTATTAATAATAATAATAATTAATAATAATAATAATACTTCTTTAGATGAAGGGAAAAAATGGGCGAAAAAGGGAAATTTTACCCCTTGGAAAGGGAAATTGTGCTTACAGATTGTGGCAACACTGCTGCGCAGTCTACTCCTGCTGATGGTCTTCCAATTTTCACGCTTGACAGCTTGAATGCAATAATTTGGCGCCTAGATCTCGAGGAAATGGATGAAGAGAGATCCATGAAAGATTATTTAGCCCTGATCGTAGTTTACATCCTCCTTGTACACACTCATTCGTTCCTTTCATACATGACACAATCTCAGCTCCCTTTAGCGGCAGCGAAATTTCTTTTTCCACATATCCCAGGACCCGCACCGGAAGTGATAATGAAATCCAGATTCCGGGGCCTCACAAAATCAGAGATGCCAACCCAGAAAAAGAAATAGCTTTAGAAAGAAGCTACGGACATATGCGAATATGCAGTTTTCTTTAAACAAAAATGAGAGTTGTTAGTTAGCAACATTGCGACTGAAAGGCACAAGCAGATTAGGCGGATTAGGGGCACAAGCAAACACAAATACAAACTTCGTGGCAAAGATGTCGCATTTGCTTCTGGAAATTTTTCTCTGCGACATTTGTGCAAAAAACCTACAAATAAATATAAAGAGTCATTGAATGCACATGCCAAATGAGCTCATAAATGTACAACAAATTAAGGTAATATTACATGTCAGTGGATTGCTGCAGCTTGAAATGACACCAGTATAAAGTGCTTGGAAATTTGGAGGAAGTTATTCACGTAAGAAAGATTTGGTGAATTCGATTCTTTGGAAGGGAAATTGTTTCATGAAACTCACGATCTTGTTGCCGAAAGTCTGGGCTTCGAACCCTAGCCAAGGCAAGGGCAGTTTTACCGTTCTATGCTTAGAGAAACTCATTTCCGTAAGTAGTTTCGGTACTACTTTACTATACCTGAGACACCTGGGAATAATTTCTTTCGCACTTTTTTACATTGCTAATGTACTATTCTGCATTGCGGAACACTTATTTAGGTGAAATAATTGCATTTGTTAGGAAAGTAGTGTATATTTCTTACATTTACGAGTACTTACTGTTCTTGTTTATTTCCACACACAACATTGCGATAGCTTACCGTTGATCGTTCCTTGAGCCAGAAAAACCATTGACGTCAGCCCAAAAATTCACGATAGCCCCACAAACCATCACGGGGACGAGGTATGCGTACTAGGTTAGGTTAGGCCTGTTAGGTTTTGTTCCATTAGCACTCCTTTCGTTCAATTTAGCATATACGGACAATACGAGAGCGTATTGTGCTCTCATGCAGGAAGCAAATGGCGGCAGCTGCAATAGCGCGTCGGAAATAGATTTTCGTACAAAACCACATGCATTCGCATTAAAATGAATCAAAATTACATTCCCGAACATCAACAACGCTACAGAAAATGATTTGAGTAAGTACTTTCTCCTGTAAATTTGAAGAAATCTGTCTCAGGTATAGTAAAGTGTTACCGTAGTTTCTTCTGTAAAAATGAAGAAATGTGTCTCCGATGTATGAAACTGTGTTTCGGTAAATGTATGTTATATCGGAGACACATTAAAATCGGATATTTTGTGTTTCGGATGGTTCGTACTTACCAATTATGTATTGGGGAACATAGTTAAAGGTGCCATTATGCTTTTTACACAAAAATAACAGATTTTTCACATTGCGAGTAATTCTTTTGGTTCCTTTCTTCCGTTGCGGAACATACAATGTGCCACGCACAGCTGTGGATCATTGCGCGTCGTGCTTGTGTTTTGTCAATTTGGAGTGGGTATGCAGTGTTTCAACCTTCTTAACCGAAAAATGCCTACTTTCGTGTTCATTATGTCATCCAAACCATTGACGGATAGCCCCACAAACCATTGCCGGATAGCCCCAAAAATCGTTCATGATAGCCCCACGAACCATTGACGGATAGCCCCAAAAACCATTCACGATAGCCCCACAGACCATTTCCGGCAAGGTTAGGTTAGGTAAGCATAGTTAAAAAAAATTCTCATAAAAAAAGGCACCTTTGGAAACACTGGCGAGACCGCGTGACTTTCGACGCTTGCGCCATCTGCAGGTACATAATGGAAACAACAGCATAATGTTGTCGCTTTGCACAAAATGCAAGTTTATTATATCAAAAGTGCTTGTTTCTTGTTGTGCAGCATTCTACGGTGAGAAAATACCTCCATGAACTTTCCAAATGGTACAGAAACTCATTTCCGTAAGTAGTTTCTTCTGTAAAAATGAAGAAATGTGTCTCCGATATAACAGACATTTACCAAATTTTCTTTGAAAGAAACGAGAAATTCGTATCCAGGTTGGGGGAAAAAGTGACATGGTGGCACACATTTCTGCACAAATCTAGTTAAAGCAAAAAGTGCCTACGTTGATAGGTAGTTAGGGTTAGTTCTCTTAGCCCAAAGAATAATTTTTCATTGTATTTATGCTAATGGAACCTAACCTTGCAAGCATTCCTCGTCTGACATTGGAAGACAAGGTAGCAAAACTCTTGTGCGGAGAGGAAGACCCCAAAACAAATGACAGCAACTGTGTGTAAACAATATGGACATGAACAAATGGAGAAATGCATTGCTTTTAGTAGTAGGAAAAAACTTTTTTTATGCGTAGTAATATAATAGTAATCGGAAAAGTACCACCGGAAAATGGATGTAGAAGGTACGTACTTTCAGGGGATATAAATTTTGTTCGTCTATTTAGAGGAAAAAAGCAGCCCATGTACTGCAGTGAGACCGTTCTATTTCATCTCATCGTTTCAATATCCTCTACAGCAAGGAAAAAAATATAAAAAAGATGAAAATCATTCAAAATTTAAATGTATTTAAAATTAACAAAATTTAACAGTATTAAATGTGTGTGTTGTAAAACTAGTTTTTCTATGTATCTTCTAAAACATTTCTTGAGGTGTTAATTGACTGCTACTGACATCATCCTCTACTACACACTTGACTACTAAAACAATTTTGATGATACAGATATATACATTATACAAAATGAATGCACAATATTCAATCATAGTGCCTACCATGTATTCCAGCCCTTCCTTCCCAAAACCTGTGAGCTGTTGACCTTTGACGCAGATGTGGAAGGAATGTGGATTATGACATCAAGGTCAAATTCACAGATTTCTGTCTAAACGGGAGGCTGCAACAGGGGCAGTGAAGGCACAGATAAAGTAGCTCCCCTATGAAAGAAATTTCTAAAATCTAGAGATGGAGAAAGTGATGCCCATAACTAGATACAGAGTGGCCAAAAGTGGGAAAACATGTCATCAAAAATTTAAAATGTTTTCATCTTTTGGGAATTATGTATAGAATAAATTTGACCATATGACAAGATTCACAAAACTTCAAACTATACATTTCAAATCTTCCAAAATCAATGTCAATTTTTTTATGATACAAAATTACATCTACAGTACAAAAATGTCTTAAGGTGACCATAACCGTTGCCGGAAAGAGTTTACAATACCGGACCACTCTCCAATTTCTATGAAATGTTGCCTACTCACTAATTGTGAACTCCTAAACACGAATCTGCATGTAATAATTGGCGGTCAAGTATGGAAATCGAGGAAAAAACTAAATAAACTATGTTTTCTTAACGTAACGTAACCCTACCATAAGAACAATAGCTCCACGGAAGATGCCATTTTCCCAACATGAAGAAATCAACAGGCAAGACAAGGTATAGTTCTCGTAGTTAAAATATTAATTTTTCTTTGTATTTATGCTAATGGAACCTAACCTAACCTCATAGGCATTCCTCGTTACGTCAGCAAGATTGTTGTGCATAAAGGAACACCATGAATGAAATGCGAAAGAAAGATAGTTCCGAATTGCTGTGTAGGGACAATCACCGTGGTAAATCGCAATGTTATTTTACAATTTCTAGACATAAATGTACAATATTAACAAGTGACTGCCAAATATGAACTACAGTTACGTCATCAGGACACCGAAATTAGTAAGTAGGCGAAATTTTATAGAAATTGGAGAGTGGTCCGGTATTGTAAACTCATGCCCCGGTGCCTCCACCCTAATCACTTTCTTATAAATGAACACACAACATTTCAAATGACCATGCTTATTATTCGTTAATATTGTTTCATGCGTACATGTGTGTATGTGATCAGTGGGTCTGGAACTCCATCCCCCCCAAATTTGGAAAATACTATGGTTGATTCATAATACTTCCCGATGAGACACGATGTAGCAGGTATAGAAGAATTCTTTCTGTGTGCATGGTTTGTGGATTCTGAGAAGAATATCCACTAAAAGTTTACAAGTTTCACACTGGGTGGTGATATGTCAGCTGAAAATCTGACATCAGTTCTTTTTAACAATGTCACAAACTTGGTCTTGACATGGAAAAAAATCACAGGTCAAGGTTATGATGTGAGTGGCAGGTGTGTTCAATCGTGAATAAATCAACAATACCCAAAAGGCATGTGTGCCCACTGTGCCAGTCATACTGTAAATGTATCCCTATCTTCAGCCATGTCGAACTCCACCGTGAGTAACTGTTCTGGAACAGTAAGTAAAGTTGTTTTTTTTTCCGTCAGAATAATACATGCAGTGGTGAATTCCTAAAAACAATATATTGCATTACTACCAGGCAGTAAGAAACACTATTTAAATACGGAGAAACTAATACTCACTTTATCCGCAAAACTGTTTTTTCTTCTTCGTTCTATTAAACACTATTTGTTAGTGTGTGAAACATGATTTTAAGCAAAACATGATTCACTTCGTATGTAGTAAATTTTATTATTAATAATAATAATAGATACGCTGTCATCATTAAATACTTGATGTAGGGTGGGGGGGGGGGCATGCCATTGGGAATGGGCACCCCTGGCTGGATCCCCCCTAAGATTCTATTTCTGGATATGCCCCTGTATATGATTATAGACATTCGCATACACTTGAAAAATTACAAAGCCTTCAATAACAGAAGGTAAATATCCACAAGTAGAGATGAAGCAAACACTGTCTGGTACTGTGGGGAATAGTTGTTGTGCAATGATAAATTAATCAGATTGGGTGTACTGTGATTAAGTCCATTAAGATGAGACTGAGGGAGATTTCCAAGCCATAGCACCATTGCAGGCTACATTTCATTGGTGAAATCATCAAGTTACAAGTGTCTCCCATCACTTGTCAGTTTGGTGTCACTTCGAAATGATGAAATGGTGTGAATTCTCCCTAAGATCTCTCAAAAATGTGGATTATTATTCAGAACAAACTCAAGGGAATCTATGTTATCATTTTAACACAATAACTTTATGTGGATACACTGTCTGAGAAACGAATTTAAGAGTCTTGAAGGATGCAAATCTCTCGCAGAATGTATTAGTTTTATTGCTACATGAATTTAAACCATGTGTATGGACCCACTAAGTTAAAATGCATATTAGTAAAAACAATTAAAACAAATATTCGTGATGAGGCCATGTTCGATTTGATGGTAAACAGTATTACAGAATAATACAAGGTCTCCAAATTTTTGTTTTCAGGCCTCTTTGGATCTGAACCACTGAGTAATGTATCTCCATTGCAAATTGAATGTGGGATCCTTTAACATGTTGACTGTCAAGCTCCTGAGCTAATGATATTGCTTGGGGCCAAACTACTTCCTGATATTTGCTTATATGATCAAAAGGCTTGTATCTAACATCGACAATACCCACTAAGAGTTTGAGTTTAAGCCCACTTTATTCACAGTAAGGCTAATCGCGACTGAATCTACTGTTTAATGTGAAATTTGAACCAGTATGTACATCCACTGGGTATCAAACCTGGGACACCTTGATTACAAGATGGTTACCACTACACCATCAGGGAGGCCCTGCCAATATGATAAATATGCATGTAGTGAAGGCCAGAAAAAATTGTTGGCAATGAAGCCTGCAGGTGTAACTTGCAGTTTGATGTAATATTTGCATTAAACTAGCACCTGAAGTTGAAAATTGTATCTGGGGCAGGGTGTCTATCAGTTAGGAATGTGAAGGAAGTCAAGCAAGTAGGCCAAGAAAGTCAAGAAAAAGTCACAAAATTATGCTTGTGGTCAAGAATTGTTGCTATTTTTTTTTTTTACAGTATAGTGAATGTACATTGTACTGGGATTTGATAAATTGTATTGAGTTGTGGTAAAGATTTGTTCACTCTGTTTCTCAAGAATTACATTCTTCTATGTGTGAAGTTTTGTAAAACTAACTATTAAAGTAATGTGGCCATTCCCCATCCCGGATGAAGTCTGAAGCATTAAGTTTTACATGTATTAATAATTAAAGCAAGTCTAAATCTCTTTTTAAAGTAGAGCTTCAATTTTCATCTTAACTGGCCTTGCGGTAGGGGTTTTTCATTGAATAAAAATATATATTTTCTTTACTACACCTAATTAGAGGACAATTAAATAAATGTTAAGAAAAAAATGAGGGTCAAGAAAATGTAAAGTCATGGAAAAGTCAAGAATTTTGGATGTTATTGTGGTAAACACCCTGTGGGAGATGCTCTTATGGTTTGACATGGTGACAATGGGACTGTTGAAGGATGCTTGGGGAAAATTTTGCTAGCTGGGGGATACCATGTTTACTACTGAAGTCAATAATGATTGGCACTGTGCCTAACAAGAAAAGATACACATTGTTTTCCAAACCTAGTGGATTCACAAACAATGGAGGAAGCTCAAAACAAAGAAATCAAGGACACAAACTGAATAATCAATCACATCATTTGTTCATTCCACAAAACTTCTGGTCAAGCAATAGAGGATCGGTCAAGAATGATGGTGTCGATACTTGTAATTAAATAAATTCTTCCAATCAGCTAGTTTACTTCTGCATAGCAAATAGAAACCTGTCTAAATAGAAACCAGACATCATCCATCAGTACTCGTCCCATTCCTGCTGCAGCCTCCGACGAGGTATGGTTCGGTTTGTTTTGGATTAGTGTTCTGTTTTTACTGTCAGATTATGAACTCGCTACACTCATCCTTTTGCCAGATACAGCATTTAAAGAAATCAATATATATTTTATTTGCATTTACTAATGAAAAGTTAGACACTGTCTCCCATCTCTATTGACACTCCACTACTGCAAGTATTTATTATCTGATGTGATGGTTCTTCTATTACCATGAGATTTTAATGCACTGATTACATTTCTTACAACTGCAAGCATGTACAATTCTTGTAGAATTTTTGAAGTGGAAACAGGAACTGAATAGAACCAAGTATTTCAACAGATCGGGACAAAAAACATTTCAGGATGGATGCATAAAACAGTGGTATGTTCGTCAACTAGCAATCGAACGTGTAAACTGTCCAGCAAGAATTGAAGCCACAGTAAATGAAGAAACTGGGCACATAACTGTATTTTATCATCATACTCATGTTGTTCATGCAAAGAACCACAAACCCTTCGTAAGCATGGCTATTTCAACTGAATTTCAACAAAATTTTAGTGTTCCCCCTTCGTTATATGGAAAATAGGAATTATGGTTGTGCATAAATAAGTCTAAGGATTGGGTTTAGAAAGTTGAGAAGATATTGTGACAGAAGTCTACTTACAGTGCATGAGTCATCTAAAGAAAGATGGTAGTTGTCGTCCTCAGAAGAATGTCTTGACACAAAATTTTAGATTGAGTATACCAAAAAAATACTCGTACCAGGTGTTGTTAAACAGCTTCTTTGCACAGAATTTTAGTATAATACCTTTGAAACATTAAAAATAGCAAAAAATATTTTGCCTCCTGTAACGTTCTTTAATGAGATTCGACTATTTCTTTGCAGGGTCAATCTGAAGAGTGTGAGTGTGTGTCACACTCACACACACATGTGTGTGTGTGGCATCTGGTTAATTATGGGATCGAGTCATGCCGGGACGTAGCTCAATTAAATAAACATAAGATTTCAGTTTGGGTCACCCTTGACCACCTCTACCCTGAATGGTGTGGACTAAGGATGTTGGGAGCCTTAGTCGGTTGAATGATACTCACCACTTGCGTGATGATTTGGCCCTCGGCTATTGGCGTCGGCGACAGTTGGGCAGAGATGGGTGCACTGGAGATGGCGGGAGATGCTGGAGACTGCTGGCTTAGATGTTGACAGCGATAGGAGGCGGCAGGAGTTTTGGTGGCTTATCGCTGGACCGCTACTTCTCCGGACTTGGGCTGGCTTCTTGGCTTCTGGCTCTCTGTAGTCCAGACTGCTGCAATCGTACCGCACGCTTGTTGCGACCTCGTGATGAAGTGATCTTGTCAATCAGCGTCGATGGTGTCTATTTACCATCTCCAGGTTTATTTTTATACTTCAGAATTCCTTTGAGATGTGGTGGACTTTGCACCTGAAGATATTCACCAGGGGTATCCCTTGATGCTGGTGGAAAGTTATAGTGGAGGTGCAATCACTGCTGGTAAGGGCCATTGCCTTGCTGACTGTGCAGAGCCGAGTGGAAATTTCTTATTACTAGACTCTGCATCCGGTAGAAATTGGGGTGAATGAGCTTTCAACCAATGAGTTTCAGAGCTATGCTTTAACAAATGGAGATTTCAATTTTAATGCTCCCAATTCCTTCATCTCTCTCTCTCTCTCTCTCACCACACACACACACAGAGAGAGAGAGAGAGAGAGAGATGTATACACGTATGTATAAATGAAACAAGATGAAGAACTCCAAATAAAAAAGATGTGATATTATACCCAATTCATAACATGAAGAACTGTTCGAAAGAGAAAATATTATTGGCATGTGTTACTTTCTTCTCATTACACATTGAGTGTTTGGGAAGGTGTTGAAAACAGAATGTTATAATACGGTGGCACTTAATTGAACCTAATGACATGGAGAAAAATCTGACATGATGGGAAGAAATTTGTCATATCCTCCATCAGCATTCAAAATACTTCCAGAATAGCCTATTGGTTTGTAAACAACCGAAATTTCCCATGTTTAAATTTAGTTTATTGCAGTCTGTAATAAGTGTAATGGAATGGTGAATGTGAGAATTTTAATTGTGAAATTTTGAAAAATCCTGACATGGGGGAAAAAAATGGATGCCATTTCTGTGATCTGCACTCAAAATACTATTATACTTTCAGAATCGCCTACTGATCTGAAACCATCCAAATTTTTCCCCCAAAATGGAGGGCTGTGTGATTATATAATTGCAGCAGTTTAAAATAAGAAAGTCTAGTTACTGAGTTATGACAACTCATCACATCACATTAAATAACTCGTAAATTGTTCTCATGTAGCATTATAGCACTTTAAAATGTCTTGTGACATTTTATGTGAACTTCTTTCTAGACACACAGGATGCAAAAAGAAGAAGTTTTTGAAAGTTTGCAAGCCTTTCTAAAGTGTTGCAGTGGATTATTATGAGCGTCCCTACTTCAATTTGATGTAATCAAGATTCTTGTTGTTTGGGTTAACCTGGAGAGGGAGGAAAATGGCATAGAAATATATACAAATATGGAAAAATAATAATGCTAATTTGACTAGCTCTGTTTGTGCCCCTGCTGCCCATTCTTTTCTGTCATATGCAACAAAAACAAGTCGCTGCAGTCAGTCAGCAGTCCCACAAAAGACTTACACAGAAGGGTAGGAATCCACAACCCTCCCTCCACACAGTGACATTCATTCCTTTCCCAAGAACTCGGGAATCGACCCAGCATGATGATAATGGTGGTTTTGAAAATCTCCACGTTCTTACCCAAGAGTTTGCAAGCAAGAATTGGCAATGGATGATTTGTTTCATTTTTCCACATAGCACTGACCACTAGGCAGTTACATGCCTTCGATGTCACATTTAGGTGCAGCACATCAGTTCTGCCTTGGTTCTTGTCATCTGCTTTCCAAAAGGGTACAGCATTTCTCGAAAATCTATGTGGAACTTCTTGTGTTGGACCCCCAAGTCACAAAGGTGAATGAACCTTTGAAAATGACATATCTTGACTAAAGAGTTGTTTCTCTTGGCTGCTCGTCTAGTCACTCAAGATCATTGACAACAGTGGAGAAAATTCAAAAGATACTTATCGATACCAACATGGCTCCGTCCTACTGTTTTTATGAATTCTTGTTCAGATTTCTGGCCTCCCCGATGGCATTGTCACCTTGTAATCAAGAGGTCCCAGGTTCGATACCCGGTGGAGGCACATAGTGGTTCGGATCCCACTTTAAGCTGCAGGTCCAGTCCCAATTAGCCTTAATATGCATAAAGTGGACTTAAAACACCAACTCAATCAAATTGTTCAGATTTCTGTACAGCAATCGCAACAATTTGTTCACAAGAATAGAGTGGTTTAAGGAGTAAAAAACTCTGGAGATACATTTATTTGAATTTGAACTTAAAATTTTGGGTGCGTCAGCACCTAGGCTATTTTGCACCTGTCACGTTATACAGGATCCAGCCCTTACCATAACTAAAATAGCATAATTGCAATGTTGTTTTACTAAACTATTAAAATATTCTGACTTGTTAAAAGCTAAGATATGAGAAAATACCATGTAATTCAAGTGGTGACATTTTATGATAAATACTACTCCCTCTGTCCCATAATTATAGTCCGGTATACCAAAATGGTAGTACAGGAATGACAGCCGAACAGGCAGATGAAAAGTACAATTTGTACTGATCCTTGAGTAGTAAAGTTGTATGACTCATTCCCTTGTTTCATGTTCTTCTGCCTACATCAATGTCACAGTTTTAATATCGGGCAATTATTACGAGACAACAAACAAAGTTGTACCGGACAATAATTATGGGACAGAGGGAGTAATATTTTTTTGTGACTTGCAAACTGTAAGTTATAGCAATTATTGCCATGTCGAACAAAGTAAGGAAAGAACATTTGACTGCCATAACTAGGGGTGTCCAAGGATAAAAATTTGTGATGAGAACATGTGTAAAATTCAAGATTTTCACCATGTTCACAAATTTTGCAAGTTCCCCATCCCGAAACTGGTCCAGAAATGGCAAATTTTATCAGTTCCGTATGATAGGATTTCCCTCCCCAATCATGTTTTGGGAAACTTACAAAATTTGTGAACTGTAGGAGCTGGAGTCATTGGCTGCGAGTATGCGACTATTTTCGCTACAATTGGCACACATGTCTATTTGATTAACGATAAAGAGAAAATCCTCCCCCATCTTGACGAAGAGATCTCATGGTGAAAATCTTGAATTCTACACACTATCCCCCTCCCTCTTAAGTGATCGTTTTTGCATTTCTGGAATAAAAAAACATTAATTTCAAAAAATTTAGACACTTTTAGCAGAAAAAATACCAAGAAATAACCATTTCCCAACACAATCCTTTGGAATTTCTTGATTTGTCGGGATCTCGAAAAGTCGAAAATCATTTCCCGAAGTTGGCAATTCACATGCTGTCACTTTGAATTACTTTTCTTTTATACAGTAACCTTTGATGCATAAAAACATTGATCATTGGTGCTACGATGGAGAGCAGATTAAGTGCTCTCTGCTTGATATCAATGCATCATGAAAAATTTCAAAATGATAAAGAATTGTTCATCATCAAAGTGATAGATATTTATGGAAAGGAAGCAAGGCGAATCCAAATTCTTTTTAAATAGTGGACTCGAGTTGGAATTTGTCAACAGCGCCAAGGTATTTTCACTCAATTTCAATTTTATAATTTGTAAAATAATAATAACAAGAAAAGGTAACAACTTCTGTAACTGAGGGTCAAGATATGAAATCTTACTTTGAGTCTCCCTGAGAAAAAATCCTGCGGACACCTTTGTACCACATTACAATCGTTAAGTTTGGATTGAACTCCATCCCTTACCACAAACCTCTATTTTACTTCTTTTGTATTGACCTGTGTTATCTCCCATGGCTCAATACTGTTGTCTTCATTACATTTAGCCATTGCATCATTCACCATAACATGCTTTTCCTTGTTCTTTGTTGTCTGACAAAAAATGTTTGCAAAGAACCACTATTGAATTTTCTGGGTGCCTTTGGATAATTCTATTCCTGTGTTGTTCCTAAATAGTATTCATTATTTGTTTAGTTGACCTCTGTGGCAGCGGGTGACCACAGTGTGCTAAGATGGCGGGTGTCCCAGGTTTCGAATCCCAGTCTGGATATGGGTGTTCTTTATGACTGTCTCTTCACCATATCATCACTCATTCTCTTCATCATGAATAGACAAAAGTGACAGAAAAGTGATACTAAACAAAAATACATTTGTTTTTTTGTTTAAGTGATCTTGCAGGATGGCAACTTTAGGACCATGGTAATATTCAAGTATAATTCCCAGTTTTAAAGGCGAATTTTCCAAAAATTCAAGGGTACATGCAGATAGATGTTCTCTCTCTTTCAATCCTAGATATTAGTACCGTCTCTCTCCACCCACACACAGATATAGTAACAATATAAAGGGTCTGAGTCATTCCAATGGATCCAAAAATTCTAATTCAATTAAATGGTGTACATACTTAAAAAAATATTTAATTTATGGTGCAGAGTTTACGTTTGCCATTTAACATACTAAGACTCGAAATGCATCTACAAACATAAATCGCAAATGTTACGGCATATACTAATCTACGAAAGATTGCTAATTGTATAAAAATTTCAAACTCAATTTAACATCAACTTCGAGATATTTTATCTTGCAATAATCTTCCATCTGTCAGATAGATTGTTCTGCAAAGGATACTAACAAAGTAAACAGATTGAGAGAATTCTGTTCTATTTTCCACGCAGCTTTCTTTTCCTTCTTTGATAAAAATAAAGCTGAACTGTGAAAAACGTGCCTCAGTGAATTTATAGACATGTATAAATTCAATGGAATTTTGATTCACAAAAGTTGCTATTTTCACGTGCACAGTGAAAAATCCATGCAGAATTAGAATTGGAAATGGTCGGGGAAAAAATGGCTTTCTGCAGCTTTCTTCACAAAAGTGTGTCAAATTAATGAAAATACAGGAGTAGGCAGTATTTTTCCTGTTTCGTTGTTTTTCGTTTAGCTCCCTACTGTAAAGTGGACACTCATTTCATAATATAAAATACAATTTACAATATGAAATTCGTAGATAGACATAAACATTGTTGAAAAGGTTCCTACCGAGTGTTATCTTCATATTTTGGTTGGCTTATTAAATAAATCTATGTAGTATAAACATATTCATGTAATTAGAGTAGTTTTGTATGTTTTTTTTTTTTAATATAACCTAATAGTATGATCAGTAAGATACTATTTACAATGTTTGAATTTGTTATACGAACACGTACATGAAGCAAAAAAGAAAATACTGCTCTACCTTTAGAAAGTCTAGTATCAAATCTCTTTACATTAAATTTTGTGTTCAGTAAAATATGTATATTTGTATTCTGGTTTTCCAGTACATCATGCATAATTTGGATAAATGGCTGCTAAACCTGGTCACAGAGCAACTAGTGGTGTATTTTCGCTGCTTGTTGTAAAATTCTCAATATTTGTGAGACCTCAGCCCAGTAAATTTATTTCTTACAAGTCGATGCCCTGATCCCAACAATTTCACTGATAAATACATTTCTGATCTTTAAAGTTTATATGGAAATTAATATGCACCCTTAATTAATATTTATATATCAACTCTGGCATAATCATGGTTCAATTATGTATAGACTTGCTGTAAAATATAAAATTAGATTTAAATTTGTTGTCAATCCCTGGGTGCAATGGATTTTTGCGGCCCAGCAGTTGAAAAACACTGGCACTAAAACTGAAGCAGAAGCAAATAAGACTGGTCGCAAATGTCAAGCAAAAAAATCCTATTTTACAACTCTGGACTGGACCTACAGATTGAAATGAGATACGAGGCACTCTGACCACTGAGGTTCGATCTTCTTGTTACAAGGCAACATTAATAATTTATTTCACTCCAGAGGCCCATTCGTGATTATAAAAGGAAACTTCTATCAAAAAGCCGGCCTTTTTACAACAATAGTACTAGCAATTTGTTCTCTGTGATTTACAGGCTAAATTAAATCTTAATGTCTGATGATGTAGCTAACAATCTTGTTAAGTTTAGAGAATATTCAGACCAAAGCAACACATGACAGTGGGGGGCCATGACAACTGACATGGGCCCCTTCAGTCTGTAAGCAAACATCCACCATGCATGCACAAGCAAGACCGAGGTGAAATGATGTGCGCCATTGAAGGAGATTTCAGACTGAAGTCACAGATGACGAGCGACACAGTCTCATTCAGTATAAAGCAAAACATTCACCGTGCATACCATTGAGAAAACAGTGTAGTCCAAGCAACATGCAAGTGACATGTTTAGGTCGTTGTCACACTTTGTTTTAAAAGGTTGAATGGTTTACTGAGAGTCTGCTTCCAAGTGACTGACACATGTCACTTGTTGCTTTGGTCTGAAAGTTCCCTGAGAAAATAGTACAGGCCAAGTAACAAGTGACACTTGCTTCGGGGTCATTGGATGTCAATTCATCCAGGTCATGTCACCCACCATCCCCAATTTTGACTAAATTCAGTATACTTATACAATTTTTAATGCTGATTACAAAAACAATATTTTTTAGATTGGTCTAGGGGTTCAGAAGTTAACGCACTTTCTAAAATCTCCGTGTACGCCACTTGCAGATCCACTTTGAATGACACGCATTAGGTTATAAATGATGGTATCTTCCCTCAGGTTTGTCGTAGAAACTTCAAGTTTCTTTTCTTTTCTTAAAAATGGTGTAAGCTTTCATTCAAATAAGGTTTCAGATGAATGTATTAATAACCATGTATTTTTATGTATAGTTCCATGTAATTTTTAGAAGACTAAATTACTTACTTCAATAGCGAATTTCGTGCAATACCCCCCCCCCCCCTTCAATTTCCCACCAATTTTATATGTGGGTAGCTCGGAGTATGTACTAATGCCTGATGGAAGAATTGGAATGGGCGGTTCAGAGACAGGGTGATAAAAAACCTGAGGGAAAATACCATCATTTATAACCTATTGTGTGTTATTCAAGGTGGAGCCGCAAGTGGCGTACACAGAGATTTTAAAGAGCACGCCAAGTTACAGGCTTGGTCACATGACAAGTGGAGTTGTTGTTCATTTGTTAGAAAGCCAGCAAGTTGTTTGTTGCAGTTCTTCAAATGTGTGGAAATGTATGTATAAGAACATTTGCTATGTGATTTCTGTGGTGAAACACAAGTGTTTAAAATGTGGAAAAGCAACGTGTTCTCGGTTATATCTACTGATCGTATTTGGCACTGCAGTCGAAGTGCAGTTTGAAAGATTTACACTTCCAGTCAACACCTTCAAGACCACACTGCAAGATTATTCTCGAAGTATACTCGCTTCAAGTATGGTCTTGCATCTTTTGGACACGGCCTGATACTCTCTTTGAATATTCCATATTCATACATTAATAATGTATTAATGTTAAATTTCAAGGGTACATATTAATTAATGTTTAAAGTTGAAAAAATAGGATGATATCTGCGAGAAAAATTGATGGGATCGGAGCATCAACTTTGAAAATACGACAGTTTCCAGTGATTCTTCCATTTCTAGTACATTCAGCCACATGTGATAGATATTGAAATAATCTAATGTGTGTCTATTCAGCCGACATCAGTGTTACTATTAATACCATGTTCCTGGGTGGATCACAGTTGTAACTTTATGCACACAAAATATGCCTGTTATGGCATGCAAGACCTTTTAACACATATTTTGACTTTGTATTTGCTAAACAAGCTGTGATTGATCAATAGTTCCAAAGTTATTGAACCTTGCAGTTAGCTACAATACTTATTGATCAAATATGGGTCACAATTTTTGTTGTGCACCACCTTCTTCCACAGCCTATAGCTTTAGAACTATTTCTCAGAGAAACCTAATATCCAAGACTTTCTGAAATTGGTCTGACAAGGAATGACCCATATAATTTCTTTACTGATATTTAAATGTAGTTGCGGTAGCTCAGTCATTAAGGCGTCTGACTACCATGTGAGAGATCCAGGTTCGATCACCGGCGGGGGAGAACCAGGAATTTTTCCACCTGTTCAAGCAGCTCCGGTACCCACCCAGCATCGTATAAAGTTGGTACCTAGAGAAAACTCAGGGGAGGGGGTAAAGGCAGCCAGGGGCATGGTGTTGATCACATCACCTCCACCTTCGGCTGTGATCAAGAAATTGTGGGGACCTAACCTCACACCCCCTATATGCCATCATGGCATGGTGCATAACACAGGGGAGCACTTTACTTTACTGATATTTAAAAACTGTTTAAGCTATGTATATGATGCATCATATCTGGTTGAAAATATAGGCTATGTAACTTTTTGAATTTGGTATTGCCTAGCCTTTTTATATAAATAAAGTTTACTATAAGTTGTCTTACTTCTGTGTACATGGACATCTCCAGGATCTTTTCGAGGGGGGTGGGCAGGAATATTTTTACCCCTCAAAAAACACTATTTCAGTCTGAAATTATCATGTTTCTTCAATGAATTTATAATAAATAACATGAATTACCGTGACTGAAATGAAATTATGTGTGAAATATGTAGTTTTTAAGTGGACAGTCATTTTCCTTGGCTCCTTTCGGATGTCCATATCTGTGTATGTAAATTACAGTGGCACATTCTCCAATTACCACGATTACAGCTAGTAAACCAACTTTTTTCATATTGTATTTCATTTAAAGTATGGTTTATTGCTCATTATATATTCTGCAAGCTACAAAAACAAGCTTCTAAACCAGAATTTAAGTAAATTATTTACAAAAACTTAAAAACTGGTCTCCATCACACCCTTCTGATGACCAGGTTTCCTCCCAGATTGTAGGTAAGGGAGACGAAAAGAAAGTAGGAGAGTGGTTATTTAAAAACATGAGGCTTCAGGGTGCTTGGCAGAGACAATGTTGTTATGTGAAGGGAAATTTATCTTGCTACAGGGAAACCTATGTCCAATTGTAGGTAAAGATTGAATTTTATGAAAAATTTTAAAAAAAGCAGAAAATTTGAAGTTGTTGGATTTCCATTTTCTTTTATTTACTTGCATGCCTTCATTAGTGTTTTTCTTCTATTACATATATTACATCTATTACATAGGCCTATATCTGGTACACTAGATCAAATTTTCAGAAACCTGTGCGTTACTGTATAAAAAGCAGGGTACCAGTTAGATATAGTGAAAACACATTTAACTCCGAATAATTTACATTTGTACTTACATTTGTACATAGCGGAACATTTTTCAACTTGGGATTATGTTTTTTTTTCACTGAAAAAAGTGTAATTTTTCAGATTACAAGTATTTATTGGTCGTTGCTAATTCGCTTTCGTTACACACAATATGGCGGGCAAATCTTGACTCACGTTGTCTATCGTCAGCTGATATGCAGTGTTTCCAAACTTATGAACCGAAAAATGCCGCACAAACTATTCACAAAAGGTTTTTAAGCGAAAATTGATCCACAAACCATTCATGGAAGGTTAAGTTAGGTTAGGCAAAAATAGAATATTAAATTGGGGGAAAAAACCGCTCACACGTCATCTTGTAAAACTACAGTGTGGTTGCTACACTAACACTTATTAACCGAAAAAAGATAGTTTTTAGGCTAACACTGATCCACAAACCATTCACAGAAGGTTGGGTTAGGTTCAGTTCGGTTAGGCAAAAATAGAAAATTAAATTGGAAAAAAAAAACTCGCTCATACGTCATCTTGTAAAACGACTGCGTGGTTGCTACACTGACAGGGGGTTACATATTCGAATGCACGGAACATTTGATTCACGTAGTCGACGGTAATGGTGGCACGAGCTATCATGCAACGGAGATACATTAATGTCGAAAATGACATTATTTACCGGTCGAATAAGTTGCACGAATTGAAAGAACACTATTCCCAGCTTCCAAAAGTCCACAGGAACTCAATTCCGTAAGTACTTTCCCATCATTTCTCCTGTAAATTTGAAGAATTCTGTTTTCACTATATCTAACTGTTACCAAAAGCAGAATTTATACTAGCATTAACATGAACTCATTTCCTAAGGTATATATTTTGGTCCTTTTCATCATGGACGTAATGGCATTTTAACTTTGTGTTCTGTAATTTATCATCAAATTCTAAACAGGGTCATTCCATGTGAAAATGCTTAAAGAACTAAACCTGACCCACCTAACTACGAAAGTATGAGTGCAAAATGTGCAATTTTTTCAACACCTTTAAATTGCAGTATTTTGGCAATCATGGCACCTGTAGAAGCTTATTGAACAAAAATTTCTCGTATCGGACAAACGGATTTCTTCAAATTTACAGGAGAAATTACTTACCGAATGCAGTTTCTTTAGACTTGTGGAAGTTCGGGGAAGTGTTTTCTCGCATCGTTCATTGAATTTTGCCGGTAAATCATCTATTTTTCGATATAAATGTGTGACCGATGCACGAAAGCTCTTGCATCCATTTACTTCCAGGTGAATGTAGCCTGTGTCTGATGACGTAATCCCGGTCAGTGTTTCCAAACACGTGTTTTTGTAACTGAAGAAGGTACGTTTCCGCAAATGGTTTGTGGGGCTATGTGTCAATGGTTCATGGGGCTATGTGTCAATGGTTCGTGGGGCTATGCGTCAATGGTTCGTGGGGCTATGCGAGAATGGTGTGTGGGGCTATGCATATTTTTTTCGAAACCAATTTTTAACTATTGTAACCTATAGTGACCCTACCTAACCTAACCTTCCCGGAAATGGTTCGTGGGGCTATGTATGAATGGTTCGTGGGGCTATGCGTCAATGGTTTGTGGGGCTACGTAGGTATTGTTGGGTGCAGTGGGGTGGAAACACTGCATGCCGAGTACAGTATTGAAGCTGTGACCGCCATTTTGCGTGTTACCGAAGGCAAAAAGAAACGAAGAAAACTTACTCGATATGTCGCAAATAGAGATTATTTCTGTGAAATAAGCGAAATGCCACCTTCAGCAATGTTTCTCAATGCAGAATACGTAAGTACGAATATTCAAATTAAACGAACTAACAAATGTCAGCCGTTTGTCCGATATGAGAAATTTACCAAATCTTCAAACATTTTGATACACGAATGACTGGTGTCAAGCACATGGGGTCGTTTACCCACCATACCCCTCCTGAATTACATTGACATTTATATTAATCGACAGATTTTGATGTTTTGCATAATATAAAATTAGTTGCAGCGTGCGGAAAACACAAATAACTGAGATATTCGATCATAAAGTATGACCAGCAAAAGCAAAAACCTGCCATTTTGGAGTGCTTCCGCTGCTTGTTATTATTAAAACCCTTTGTATGCACACTTAAATAGCAAAAGAACAAGTCGATAATAACTATTGGTACCAAACCTAACCTAACTATGTAAAATTATACTTGCTGTTGTAGAATGTCGTTTTGGGTGCTAGATTCAATTGCGCAAAACTTTCAGGCTCTTATTGGTAAAGAAACACTTTATTTCACAGTGGCACATTTTCGCGAGCTAAAATCAACTGAAAACGTTCACAAACAACAAAATATTCATATGCCATGCAAAACCTTTCACATTCTATAGAGGGTGTACACAGGGTCAAGGGTGCCAAACTCCACAGTATGTGTTAACAGACGTAAATCGAAAACGAACCATGTAAAAATTACGTACGTAGCATGATGAAATCGCAATAAAACAAAAGGAACTTGGGCCCCAAAATCACTATAAATTGGGTATTTATGAAAAAATGTGGGGGTTATACGGATATATCACTGCCTCACATAACACACTCATATCAACATGTTTCAAGAAGCTTGCACTAAAATATCATTAACTATTTAATGTAAAAAAAAACAGTGCATTAATTACAACCCCTCACAGAAGAGGTTTATTGAGAAATATTAATCTGGCTAGTTCTAACATTGCATTTAGAGGGGTGTAGGGGTAAATTTACAGCCAAAGTAACTGTAAATTGGGCATTTGTGAAAAAATGTGGGGTTTGTGCTGATAAATCACTGCCTCGCAGTACATACCCATATTAACATGTTGCATATTGCTGGAATCTTGCACTAAACGATCATTACGCCAATGCTAAGGTTTCTCTTACAGACATTTCTTTCGTCACAGCTCCTCTTCCATTTTTCAGTATCATAATTTTATACTCTAGTTATTGCATTATTGATTCAACTGTCTTGTCTACTCACTTTCGGCGAGTTTGTATCTTGCAGTTTTCAATATAATTTTATACTCCAGTTATTGCATTATTATCATTATTGATTCAACTGTCTACTAACTTTCGGGAGTTTGTAAAAGGATTTCACCTGAAAATGATATCAATCCGACAAATTATTCACACACTTCTTTATAATTAACATATATTCAATTGATATACAGAATAAGACAACAAACAACACGCTTCGTTATCTGATCTTCATTTGTTTACATGACGATTGCGCGAGGCCCCTTAATTAGGATTTCATCATCACTTCCGGTGCTAGTCCTGTCCTATGTGGAAAAAGAAATTTCGCTTAGCGGCATGTTGTGAGCCTACGAACCGGAAGTTGTTGTGCTACAAATATGGCGTCCGCGCGAAGGCACTTCCTTCCGGTGGATAGCCCCTATTAAGTGCAGACAAAAATGTTATGGTTTCTTTTATCTTTTTTTCAAATATGGAATATATAATGATTAAATAACAAATATTTGCTCACGCTCGCTCTCGTTTTAGTAGTATTTCATTTAAATATACTAATAATTTAACGTCCAATAAAAAAACGGGTAAGCTAAACAGTCATAAATACGGATGTATTAATTTGGGAGTAGTATAGTAAATGTTACTACGAGCTCACCTAAAATTAAGGGACAATTTAATCCCAAAAACCATCAAAAACAATAACCCACCCACCAAATTTTTGCACATTTAACTAAAAATAATACCCTTAACCTTATAAAAAAAACACGAGCTCACCTAAATTTAAATAGCACCTTCTCACCCAAAAACCATCAAAAACAACCACCCATCCACCAAATTTTAACACATTTTACTAAAGAATACATCCCCTTAAACTGTCAATTTATTCCTGGCGCACCCCCAATTAAGAGCTAACAAAAAACAGTACCACGCCCCCAAAATTTAACACATGCTTTCAAATCCTACCGCATCGCTTTAAATTTCTAAAAAACATTAGGGCAATTCAATTAAGGGCACATTTATAACAAAAAAGATATGATTTTTAGGGTAAACTTTCCAAAACTACCTATTTTCAAGCCATACAAAAAGTTAGGAAATAATATAATAAAACAGAGACCCTTGTGAATTCCTTAAAATATATTGGTACTTTCTGATTTAGGGCTAAATTAAAAAAACAAACAAAAAAAAAACAGGTACCTATACAATTAATAAATTTTACCCTTTTTACTAGTCAAAATATAAAAAAATCATCCCTTTAGATTGATTTATTTAATTATTTGGGGCTACTTCCCCAAATGAGCATCTTAATCTATTTCCATGAATCTTTCTTACTTAATACACCTAACTTTAATATACTTGTAAATCTACAGAGTGATCACAAAGTCCCATTACCCCCTATGTATTACATACATGTTAGTGAGCACAAAGTCCCATTACCCCCTATGTATTACATAGATGTTAATGAATTGTTGTTTCTTATTGTTGCACGATCTACATCTAAATCATGGCTGATGAGTCCAAGTAGAGGAGAATTTGCCATCGTACATGGCGGAGAATCATACTCTGTTATGAAAATGATGGTGTACACACAGACACTAATGACTAAATCATAACGAATAGTCACACTACCTCCGAGTTGTCCTCTGCCATGATCTCACATTAATACAATGCAACCATCTATGATGATGTGAACACGCGATAGGGGGTAATGGGACTTTGTGATCACTCTGTATATTATTCACCAGTTTATCAACACCCAACGCCTTTTCCTCATGAATCACAAGCCTGATTAGATCAATTTGTGACAATACCATACAGCACTTCACTCAATTTTACATTATGGCTGCTGAGATTGTTACATTTAATGCAACTATTGAGGCATATATTACTGAATGTGTAAGAGTGGGGCAAGTGATACCTGTAGAAGAAAGTTCGTGGAAATTATCAAAACAAAAAGTGAAAAGTATTTACAAAAAACTTAAAACGGAAGACCAGAAGGAACGAGACCTAAGCAACAGCCTACGGGAATTATTGGAAAATTTAACCAAAGGATTGATGCAGTACCATAGTGATGTTTCAAACACCTATATAGTACCCGATAATCTACTGTTAAATGAAGCCATAGAAAATTGTCGCAGAGCCTCAAATGCATTTATTAAGGCCAACAGCAACTCAGCCCATCAAGCGTTTAATTTAGGATATATTCTCGATAATATTTTTAATCGCTTTAAAATTCTAAAGAGCGAACGAAAAGTGAAACACAGCTGGAAGCAGTGGTTTGATTTAAGAAACATTGGAATAAGTTTGAGACAAGTAAGAAAATTGAGAAAGTTTTTTCACGATGTACAATATTATCCAAAATTGTTACAGTGTGGCTTATCATTTAGTGATTTACATGCGAAACTACCATCTATATTTAATGCATTCGTTCTTTTCCCAGAACAAAAACAGAACTTTCGTTAAAAGTGGCACACATATGCCACATGAACTTTGGGCTTGATGGTGATATGATTTGTAACTGTGTTATGAATCACAAGGAAAATTTTTATCCCAGCTCAAGTGTTTGCAAACGGCAAAACGCAGATAAGGCCGACACAACTTCAATCTCTCTCACCTCTGTGAGCAAATGTTTTTATAAACAAGGAAAATGTAACTAACCCGTGAATAAAACTGTATAATTTATACCTTCCCTTACCGTGTGAAATAAAATTCTATTCTGTACATTACTTAAATATTTATTTGTAACCTAAAAAACAACCACGATCATTTCTGACAGCGTAAACAAAAAGGCAGCCATCTTCTCCAAGCATAGTTGCCAACTGTCAAAACGATAAAAAACTAAAAATAACGAAAATCGAGTAAAACGAAAATAACGTAAAAACGATAACAACGATTATAACACAAAACTTAAATTACGAAAATCGAAAAAAGCGATATTTCTTCAGAACGTTGTTTCAATAAAGAATAATTTCATTATGGCGCTTGCCGCTTGCATCAACGCTAAAATCCAATGTTGCCGTTTCGTTAATTTTGATGTTAGTTGCTATTACTTTTTAAATTTTTTAATTATTTCCGTAACATTCGTCTGTTTTTTAAAAATAAGGGAAGTTCTTATTAACACCATAATACAATATACAAAAGGTGAAAATTTAGATTTTGTGACAGAGTGGTAGGATTAGGATTTAATATTTTTGTGTGTTGGCATCACAGATCAGCTGTTTTCAGCATAGACATACTACTACAAGATATTACAGCTGCGGGTTAAAAATGGTTGACAGTATGGCAGCACTGGAAGGTCGTTTCCTCGCGACCACCGACGGCAGCACCATCGGGGGAAAACAGATGACGAACGCTATGCGCAAGCACGCGCAGATTGCTCCAAACGACAAAACATTATCGTGTGCCGTACCATTCGCTATCCGAATGGTTTCTAACTGCGTTCAGGCGATTTGCGTGTATAATAAATTATACGTGCAAATTGACTGAACGTAGTTAGAAAGGGGCGGAAATTAATTATATGCAATGCTTTCGTTTCATTGCAAACTTTTCGCATTAAAATTTATTTCTATCACAAAAATAAAAGTATATGAAGATTATATGGAAAACGTTCTATTACCAAAACTTCCTGAAATTGCACTATTACTTTGAGCGGAAATATATAATTTCCTCTAAAGGAATTTTTAAAAACATTCTTCATCATACGAAAATGACCGTCTTAAAATAGGTGACTTTTTTTCTTGGTGGAGAAATGGAATGAAATAAGTATACAAGAATTCAGAACGATTTATGTCATGCTAATCCATATTTGCAAAAAAAAAAAAAAAATCCTGGTTGATCCTTCGGCTATACAATATTGTATTGCAAGATTTTACACCAATCAATGAAAAATATTTTGTTTGCCACATATTAAAACGGAAACAGCTGTATGACTGCATACAGCAACTATGCTCCATTCGATAATAAAAATTTCAATACTGTCAGGGATCAGTTCACATACCTTATGGCCATGGACGTTCGGAAGGGGGGGCCTCGCCCCCCCCCCCGGGAAAATGAATGTCCGACAAAAGGTATATATATGTCGCACATAAATTCATTTCAGTCAGTAATTTATGTTAATTATTATAAGGGCGTTGAAGGAACATAATAATATCAGACTGAAGCAGTGTTTTTTGAAGGGACATCACTATTATGGGGGAAAATATGCCTCCTTTGCCCCCTGGAAAAAAATTGCCTTACTTGCCCCTCCCTGGAAAAAATCCTGCGGACGCCCATGCTTATGGCACTGATTAGAAATAGGTTAGTCTGCACAGAAAAAAATATAATAATTACCAAGAGAATGCTAGGAAGTTTTCTCAAAAATCAAATAAATAAAAAGTACTAGGTTGAATGCTATGAAAAGGTTCAGCCTTTAACACAAATTTACTGTCATGACACTGACCATTAAGTTGAAGTGAAATTTCATACCTTATTGTAGCAAGTGCAGCAGCACCTACTATACTATTTAAAAAAAACAAACAGAAAATATTAACAAAAATAATATCTACAATATCTCTTACATAAAACAGCTTATTTAAAAACCAAATACTCATCATTTACTAAATAGCTGAACATGAATGAAGAAATAAATGGTGATTTATTTCCCTCCACGATGAACTTTGTGCCAGCTGATACGAGACTTAAACAGAGAAGTGCTATTTTTATTACACTTCCCACGTCCAAGTCCCATACCGGACTTTGCATCTGTATCTCTTCTATCTTGATGTGTGCATAAAACATGCACACAGGTGGATAATTCCTAGAAATTAAATAAATGCTCTACAGTGATGTACAGTGGGATTAATTTTCTTGCATTTTCATGTTCAAATACTATTAAAAAAATGTAGTGGGAACTGCCCAATGGGTAACATAGTTTCCCTGGTGACACTAACTATTCAGTAGGAAACATGCTAGAGTGATCACCACATACGTAAATGAGAGTACACTTTGAAAAAATAAAGTTGATCGAAGCTATGGCAAACAAAAATAATGTACTTAATGTACTCAGAAATGAGTGACTTCATTATCAACTTTGGCTGATTTATCCTAAGGACATACGAGCACCATTACAAAAATTAAAAATTCATATTGGACCTTGCTACTCCATGCCTCCTTTCTGTAGTTATTACGCATAGTTTTAAAAACATGAGCAACTAGTATTTAATGAAGTACAGCATAAACAGTGTGCAGCAGAGACTACTTACTTTCATACATTTCACTGGACTTGATTAATCTGTTATATCAGTAACTACTGTACTGTGTGTACCATGATACATGCATGTTACTGAACACAAAAGTGTTCATCTTAAAATAGATAAATTGTGGAAATGAAGTGTTTTTTTTTTTTCCACACAAAGGTTTCTCCGAACTGCAAAGTTATTCCCACAGTTGTTTGCAGTACTGAAAGCACCATTTCATTCTCTTGTATAGCTTCTAAAAAAAATCACACAATGGGAACCATGATTTTCAGTAATTATTCTCAAAATAAAAAAAAATGTGCAACTACATTCATGAGGTGTTGAGACTAGCAGAACAAGTTATTTTTACCAGTTTTTTTATTTTTTATTATGGTACCAGTTTCATACATCGGAGACACATTTCTTCATTTTTACAGAAGAAACTACTTACGGAAATGAGTTTGTCTAAGGTTTCCAACGTTAGTCGAGGTATTTTCTTTCATCGTGGTATCTATTTGACCAGGAAATCATGTCAGTGTTTCCAAACCCCCTTTTTTTAACTATGCTTGCCTAACCTAACCAAACCTAATCTTATCGGAATGGTTCGTGGGGCTGTCCGTCAGCTTCCCGTGCATAATGCACAATTTGCACACGTGACGAAACGATAGTAGGTATTTTTCGGTAAAGAAGGTTGGAAAACATGGATATTCGAAAACAAAAGAAGCGATATCGTTCAGAAAGGAAGCGATATCGCACCGTTACGTGCATTCAGTAGCACTTAGACAAATGCGTTTTTTCAGTAGAAAAGTGTTTGTTTTCATGTAAAAAGCATAATGGCACCTTGAACTATGTTCCGCAATACACAATTGGTAAGTACGAACCATGCAAAACACAAAATATCTGATTTTAATGTGTCTCCGATCTATGAAACTGGTACCACTGGTACCTTTATTATTAAGTACAGATGCTATTATATTTCACACATTGTCAATTTTTGCAAGTTAAATCACTCAACTAACCACAGAGCTTAACACAAATTAAAAATGCTGATTATTGATTATTATTACCACTTTTTAGAGAGACCAGTGATATCACATGGTATAGATGATTATTTTTTGAGACATAGAACCTAACAAGCAATGCAAAACAAAATCTTACAAGAGAACATAAATGTTTTATAAAATAAAATAATTCCCACATTGTGAGGAATCATGAGTTTAGGTTTAGCACAAATAGGCAACGAGGTTGACCACTTGGTGAAAATAGGGTAATAGTAACTGAAAATATGCTGCTTTCAATACAAAGTTGCATTTACCTCAAATGATCCTTAAGCATTAGCTACATACAAATAAAAAGAGGCTGTGACTATTTTCACCAGGTGGTGAGAATAGCATGTAGAGCTATTTTCACTAACAAAATAATTACCGGAATCATAACATAAGTAGGTTAGGATCATTAGGTTTAATTATCTGATTATTTCCGCGCGTGTGTATAATTATAAAAGTAAGAGAACCAAACCTGGTCCACCTAAACCACTCAAGCAAGTAAATACGAGAGGAATTAAAAAATAAGTTATTGTAGAAGCATAACATCACAGATTAAGTTATACACACGGAACTTGGCCCTTACAGAACAGTATATAATATTATTACCATTTCATTAAAATTCCTGATTTTTTTATTTTATTTTAAACAACAAATGATACGCAATTACAATCAGGAAGTTCGATTTTGATACTGAATGCAAGCCTGTACTGATGTATGAAATGAACGGAATTTGGTTCGCGTTTGGCGATACTTCTTTATCACTATTTGAAAAAAAGCTTTGATACGTATTACGCAGTGATTTCATACAATGTTAAATTACGATTTCATTAACTACAATAGGCAACACTTACCGCATCCCCAAAATAATATTCTAATGACAAGAATTAAGCAGATTGGTCGGCCGGATGAAGCTACTTATCCAAATTAGAAACTAAATATTGTGTAAATGAAAGAGTTGTAGAATACGTACATTGCTGGTACTATTTGTAAATATTACACGTATTCTACTCACATTCTCGAAATAAAATTTAGTAGAAAAAAAGGTTCGTGAATATGGACACGAATTTGACTTCAGCCGGTTCGCGAGGAACAGTAGAAACACAGAATACTGGAGAGGCAATTGGATCCATAGAACACATGATGTTTGAATGCATCTTTCATCAACACGAAAGAGACATACTCATTGCAAGATTAACTCAACTGAAAATTCCAACACCCACGGAACTAAATACACTTATTTTTACACAAAACCCACACATACTAAACAACATTAGTAAGTTTATAAAGAAATCCCAAATCACTATATAATAAGGAAAAAAAAAAAAAAAAAAAAAAAACATGGACATCTAGGTAATAAAATGTAACCCTGTGTATATAATTTGTCTACATTTTTTTTTTATCCCTAACAGGGCACAAGATACCCAGTAAGAAGACTCCTCGGTGTGCCTCGAAGGAGTGAAGAATAGTAAATGTTTAACTATACTAACATTCCCAAACTGTGTGATCGTCTAGAATCAACTAACAGAACTACCCAACACACAATTTAGATCGAAAAAAAAAGAAAGAAAGAAAAAAAACATAATAAGAAAAGTGAGAGTCTGAACTTGGCCAAAAGTCACCAAAACAGGTGAGGGCCATTAATGAAACCAAGCAAGCAAGCAAGCAACACAGAATACTAACTACGGTCAACCAATCTCCCATAAGACTGAAACAGCCAGTTCACAGGTGAAGGCCATTAAAGAAACCAAGCAAGCAAGCAGCAACAGCCAGTTCAGCTAGTTAAAGTTAAAGTACTGTAAAATAGTAAGTTTGTTTTTATTTCTTTTATCTGTTAACATTTTAGTGGTCTAAATTATTAAACTCATAAAGCGTATTGCGTATTAACTTAATAATTAATACATACTAACTTATAAGGGTAAAAATTGACGTTGTTTAGAGTAGGCTTACGAGTACCCCAGCTTTTTCAACACGTCTTTCGTTCAGTACCCAGATGTAGTCTTTTGCTATAGGAAAATAATGCTGACTTGGTAAAAATTTACTATCCTTCGGACACCTCTATTTTTTTGGTTTCGTCAATTTTTGACATTGATACTTACGTATCTGCTTTGCGGAACATTCCTGAAGGTGTATTAACGTTGTTTTGATGAAATTAATTGCAATTTTTCACATTACCAGAACGTCTTTCTGGTAGGTGTTTTTCCTTGCCTGAGACACAATATCGCGAGTACACCTTCCTACATAATTGCGCGTCCGGCTTCTCTTTTGCCAAATTTTTGACATTCGAACTTACGTATCTGCTTCGCGGAACATTCCTGAACGTGTATTGACGTTGTTTTGATGAAAGTAAGAGCAATTTTTCACCTTACGACTACTTCTTCCTCCTACATTTCCATTTGCCTCACACACAACATGGCGCGGACACCTTCGTAAATAATAACGCGTAGGAATGACGCATCGGCCTTGTTTTTTCTTGATTTTCAATTGTTATGCAGTGTTTTAACCTTCGGAACCCAAGAAATGCCCGTCGACAAACTTAATCAGATCTATTTCTTTTTAACTTTATTTTTCGCGTTCTGACACCAAATTTTAACTATGTATCCCAACCTAACTGAACTAACCTATCCACGCACCAATGGTTCGTGGGGCTAGCGCCAATGGTTCGTTGGACTATCCGAGAATGGCGTGTGGGGTTACGAATATGTTTTTCGAAACCAATTTTTAACTATTGAAACCTTTGCGTGGCCCTACTAACCTATCCACGCGCCAATGGTTCGTGGGGCTAGTGCCAATGGTTCGTGGGGCTATCTTTTTCACTATTGAAACCCTTGCATGGCCCTACTAACCTATCCACGCGCCAATGGTTTGTGGGGCTAGCGCCAATGGTTCGTGGGGCTATCTTTTTCACTATTGAAACCTTTGCGTGGCCCTACTAACCTATCCACGCGCCAATGGTTCGTGGGGCTAGCGCCAATGGTTTGTGGGGCTAGCGCCAATGGTTCATGGGGCTATCTTTTTAACTATTGAAACCTTTGCGTGGCCCTACTAACCTATCCACGTGCCAATGGTTAGTGGGGCTATCTTTTTCACTATTGAAACCTTTGCGTGGCCCTACTAACCTATCCACGCGCCAATGGTTCGTGGCGCTATCTTTTTCACTATTGAAACCTTTGCGTGGCCCTACTAACCTATCCACGCGCCAATGGTTCGTGGGGCTAGCCCCAATGGTTTGTCCACACCCGGCACAAACTTTACAACACACCCACCACACGTCATTCTCCAAACCCTCGATCCACAGTTCTAACTCTCGTCGCAAACGCAGGCAGTTCGAAACACTGGATACCAACAAAACACAATCACGACACGTCATGATAGTCACGACGGTGTATGAAGGTGATGGTGTATGAAGGTGTACGAACTTCATGGTATACGCAGATGTACGCGCCAAACGCTATCTCCGTCGGAGAATTAATTTTCAACGAACAACATGAATTTCAGCTATGAAACATTGCAACATCACACAAAACACCTTCCCGATGTTCGACAATGCTACAGGAACTTATTACGGTAAGTAGTCTCTTCTGTACAAATAAATAAATGTGTCCGAAGGATAGTCAACTAGTACCAAATAGGTCTATATAGAAGGAGAGAGAACCACCCTTTCTTCTATAACTTCTGCTTTTGTGTAGTCTTCCAATACCAAAGCCAACATATTCGGGTCTTTGTTGACGGTCCATTGAAATAAATTAAAAGGTACCTTACAGAGGGTTACAGAGCAAGCAAAAAGAGCGTTTAAGTAAACAGTAGCCTAGCCCAGCATTTAAATATAGAAAAAAATGACACTGATGCTTAGCCATTGTTTGGCTCTCCCCCTACAAAGCAAGCAACACAAAATGAACAAATTACTGTCAACAATATAGGTACCATACAGTACATCATATGATATGATATGATTTATTTCATTCCTTTGACCATTGTACAGTGGTTGTTTTCCACACATGGTATGGAACATGTCAGCACATTACAGTTAATAATTATTTTCAAATAGGTACAAGTGTGAAGATATTATACATAACATTTAAAAAACATTGATTACATTATAATTGATTCTCCTTGTTCTTGCTGTTAGCTGCAAGGTTTACAGTAATTTACATACATATAATAGATAAGAAATCAATACATACATATACATGTCCTAGGAGTTCATTTAGGATGTTACAATTTGCAATTTATTGTCGGGTACTCTTTAACAGAATAAAAACAATGATCTAATAGGTATTTTCTTTACATGCTTTTTATATGAGATAGCTGATTGTATTATTTTTATGTCACTTGGAAGGTTATTGAAACAGTGAACAGCCATGTATTTAGGTCCTTTCTCAAATCACAAAACATTTTAGTGAGCTCGTGTCCAACATTATACTGTATTATAGCTATTATGTTAATTATTGTGATTCGCTCTAAGTACCAGCGCTTCATAATCATGTACCATTAGCATTGTCATTGACTTACTGTGGTACTAGCACATGTCCATGCGCCAGCGTATCTGTACTACCAGGAATTAGATATCTTTTATCATCTTTCCAACTGAGTGACTTCTTATTTAACTCTTCTGTATAAATTTCATGTTTATGACTCCTAATAACATGCTGTTTATGCAAGCACTCTTTTTGATTGAATAAGCAATTTTTATAGTCCTCAAATTGGATTTCTTTCTTTAATACAGCTTTTTTAATTCCTTTCAATCGTTTGTCTACCTTATCGTCAGTTCTATATGCATACATTTTACTCCTTAACCCAATAAATTCTAACATTGGTTTGCCATTTAATTCGTCTTTCATTTTTCCAATTACTTTTTTATTTTTTTCACTATATAATTCGCTATCCTTAGGATAATCACTCGTATCAAATAAATCAGAATTATTTTTCATAAAAGTATAATAATCGTGATTTTTGAGTTCAAATATGTATGCGTCGGTGTCTACGTATAATAATTTTATATCAGTATCAAATTCATTCTTTAATATATTATAGTAAAAATCATACATTAGAGCTTTAGATAAATCTAGCACAGCCTGCCCAATATAAATAGGTTTATCAAATTTAACTGATGTTTTATAATTATGAACTGCAACCAAGTATTTACTAAAAATGGTTCTAGACTTAAAATTAGGTTTATTTATTGCTTTCTGGACTTTATTGTCATCACAGTATAATTTAATATTTTGTTGTTTTCTAACTGACTGCATAGATTTACCAAATACACTATTAGACATTAATTTCCAAAAATCTTTTTCAAAGTCATTTTTTGCTTTCTGTCGCTGTTCAGTATTAAATTTAATATATGGGGCAATAAAATCAGATTGAGTAAATTTAATTCCTCTGTGAATTTTTGTTATTTTCATTCCCAATTCTGTATATAGTTTTAATATTTTATAGTGAACAACATAATTCTTTTTATCATAGAAGTGACATAGCAACTTTGGTACTTTACCACCTGGGAGTATTGCATTCTCGGGTGCAAGTGGAAGGTCATTGAACTTATTTTGAAGATCTTTTGGAAAAGATAAATCTACTTCTAATAGATAACCAGTTTTATCATCAGAATTTAAAATATGTGCAGCAGAGCGCCCAGTAGGGCTAGCACTTCGTGCGCTGCTTGTTAGTGACTTTTCTAAATTATTTAATTCTTCTTCAGTCATCCATTTAAAATTCTTTTGTGGTAATTTCTGTGATAATGAGTGACCATATAAATTATTCATATCATTATAGTGAATTTGTGTGTTTGTGTCTGCTTTAGAATATCTATTGGAGCACTGACTTATTCCACCTCTTATTCCTTTTTCGAAAAACAGATACATTTCATAATCAGTTAATTGTTCTAATTGAACCTTGGTATATTTAAGCATACAATCCCAAGCTAAAGCTGGTGTTGTATAGTACCAAACAGGATCTAACTCATATGAACTATTTAATCCTAAGTCTCTAAAATTTTCAAATACATCTGCTAATAATAAAACGTCTAATTTTAAATATAAATCATGCCATTCACCTAAATCTTTAATTTTTAATTTATTCCATACTTTTTGAGCATGGTCATAGTCACTCCAAGAAATATTTTCTTTGGTTAAATTAGAATAAAATTTTTCAATTGCTGGTAATTTTGTATCATTAAACTTAGCGAAGCTGTCCATATATTCGTAAGCATAAATTCCTTTTCTTATAGTTCGATTATATTTTAAATTACAATTATTACAAGCAGCCCCTCTGTATTTTCCAGTATAATGATCATGATCTCTTACTTTTGGATTATCTTTGGTAAATTCATTATTACACAAATAACATACTGTAGCTGTTAAATGTTTAATTTTTATTTTGTTTGTGAATTTCATATCTTCATTTTTCTTTAATAATTTTTGTATTGTTATTGCATTTTCAGTTATCTTATTTATAAAGCATTTATCAGCAGTTTCACACTTATGTATGTGTAAAGGATTTTCTATGTTTCCGTAAACGCTTTTTACATAAAGTCCATAACTACAAGGAATATGAAGTTGTATCTTATTGGTATATGATTCACTAGGGTTTGGTTCACATGTCTGAATTGGCTTTAAGATTGATTCAAAATCACAGTAAATTACATATGGGTGTCTAAGCATTCTTTGAAAATTTTTAAATGATATTGTAGGTTTATTTTCTGTTCCATTTTCTATAATTCTAGATTTTGGCATAACAGGCAAGCAGGTTTCATTGTTATTACATATTACTTGATGTTTCTTAACAGCTTCTTCAGTTCTAGCACTATAATTTAAACATCTTCTGCAGAAATATTTTTTATTATTATTAATTTTTAATTGGTTATTTAATAAACGACTTAAACTTTTTATCCAACAGTAATGGTTTTTGGTGCTGTTACCAAAATAAAGCAGGTCAATATTATTTTCAAACTCTTGTTTTTTATTATGATATAATGGGTATATGCTACCATTTTCATACCCAAATACAGTTACATTAATTTTATTCTTTGCTTCAAATTTAGGTATCTGATCAATAGTAACCGGATATTTTACACAATCAAAATCTAAGTTATGATTAATGTTTTTATATTTCGATGGCCTTTCTTTATTTTTTACTGGTTCCTATAAACAAGATAACACACTATATTTAAAGCACTCATTATCAACATTTTTAACATTAATACAAGCTTGCTTAGCTTCTATCAATTCAGGTAATTTTATATATGAACTTCCACTTAATGGTTTATATTTATTAATATTAATTCTTAAATTGTTTATTCTGCTTATAACCCAGCCTGAGCCTTTCGCTTCTAATTCATCACATCTGGCTATAAATAAATCTCTTTGTGTATCCCAGAAATTATTAAGTTCTTCCAACGATCTGATTATTACATTAGGTAGTTGAAACTTATGAACCATTTCATGTTCTAAATTTTTAAAATCACATTCTAACTCTAAATTAATTTTAATATTTTTATGAATTTCTAAAGCATTTTTAATAAGATTATTCGCTTTATTCTTAATTGAGTCCATATAGTAAAACAAATCAGAATCTCCTTCTTTATTGTTATGTTGATAAGTTAATAACCTACCTTTAAAAGCAACTTCAACTAAAATAAAATCAGGTTCAGGATTATGTTTAGCTTTATGAAGCTGTAGCCTAGTTTCTTTAATATACTTACCACAAACATCACATTTTATTTGTTTTATTCTTTTTTCTTTGGGGGTGCTCTTATGTCTTGATCAAATGGAAATAAATCATTAATTTTTTTTGTTTTCTTTTTCTCTTTTCCTTCTTTCATATTGCCTGATTATCTGTATAATCAGATCAGCTTTTTTATATCTTGTAATATATTGTATTTTTAAAAGTTTTGCAATGTTATATAATTCTGGTAGTTTAAGTTTATTTAAACGTTCTTCCATTTTAAGACAACCAATTTATTATAAAAAAAATTATTCAATAAACACCTACCCCCTTATTATGCAATTTAGTTTTTAAGTGTCTTTGATAGTGTGTTTTGGTATAATATCTTCCACATTCACATAACAAACGTTCACAATTTGAAAGTATTTTGCATTGTTTACATCTTCTATCAACATATTTACCGTTGTAAAATTCATCTGGATGTTTAAATAGTAAACAAACAGAACAACGAAGCGCAGCAAGACTACTTGAAGGATCAAGGTTGTCCATTTATTTCGGAAAAGATATTTTCAATAAAACGCACCGAAGGTGCTATGCGGGCAGCCGCAGCTTGACCGCGCCTAATGTAGCTAAAGTTATTATTTTATTCTCGTGTTCTTTAAATTGTGCGTTCATATTTCTAATCATAATTCTTTCAAACTCATTGGTTGCAGAATCTTCTGATCTGTATAAACCTTTCACTCTTCTTTGAAATTCAGCGATCTGTGTTGTGTCAACTTGATTCATTTATTTATACCCAATATTTTTTCAATTTAGAAATTTATTGCAAATTAGGTTTACAAATAAAATTGTATTAAATACCTTGACATTTTGTTGTACAATTTTTTATGTATGCTATAAAATAAACTTAGATAATAAGTAATATATGTAAATCTTAGAAATATCTCTTATTTTATTTTCCCATTGATAAGATTTTTTTATAAAAATCATTTAACTTTACCGTTAATTATATTTTTCCCTTCAGGAATATTAACTATTTGGATTTTTTCAATATCTTTAAATGTTGGACCTTTTTTACTAGTTTTCATTTCTAATAATTCTTTTTTAGAATATTCATTAATACCTTTCTTCTCAAATATAGGTTTAAAATCATCTTGAAACTTTATATCTTTTAAAGTTTTATTCATATATCTACTTATCTTCTTATTGTCTTTTGTTTCTATTATCATCGTACTAAACATTTTGTTCATTTCGTCTATACCACTTTCGTCATTGTGTTTAGATGCTTGTTTTGTTATAATTTTTTTTATATTCCTGTTCTCAGGCTAATAATTTATCAATTATTTCTTGATTTCTAAAATTGGAGTATTTATATATTTCTTTAGTAATAATATGTTCAATGCTTTAAAAAATTTTCTTATCATTTCTTTATATGAATCTGGAAGACGTTTTAGGTTTTTAACACCATTATTGATAGTTTGAATATTATAACCCGATTCTTCAATTAATTCTCGTAATTCAGGTACATTGGTTATTAAATTATCTAAACCTATTAATTCACTCTCACTGGGGGTAAATAATTTGATTTGTTTTTCCATTTATATATATATTTTATTTTAGAATATTTACCTTACCACATTTCTTTACCTTACTATATTACGGGATTTCTTTACCTTACTATATTACTGTATTACCTTACTATTTTGCAATACCATACCTTACAGTATTACTATACTATAATACTACAATACGATACTGAATTACACTACTTTACAATAATACCATACTTTAACAAATATAAAAAATAATATACATAAATAAAAGATGTCAAGACCGATTACTCCAGATGAATTTGTTAAACTTTTAAAATCTTATAATTTCTTAAATAATTCAATTAATTCTTTTTGCAACAAATATAAAGTTAATTCTAAAACTGTAGTAAAATATTTAAAAGCCAATAATATATCCTATAATCAAAAAGGAGTTGTTAATTTACCACCCCGAGATAATTATGGGCGTTTTATGTTAAATTTAAAGGTTAAATCACAAATTATAGTAAAACCTAAATCTAATACAAATAATGAAGCTGGGTTAAATAATGTAAAATGCAAGGAAGTTAGATTTCAAGAACCATTGAAAAAATGTCGATCAGTAAAAGACTTGAATAATCTTTAATTAGTTTAAATATTCAGTTTCATAATTACAATTTCTCATTTGTGTAATTTTTGAATTTCTTATACTAGCCAGAAAAAAGGAAAGGCTGTGATTTAGATGTGGTGTAGTGACATTTTGTTAAAATTTAAGATTCTAAATTTTAGACATGGTGCTATGGTTTTTGTCATTGCAATAACTTTTAGGTATCATATTTTAGATCGTAAGACTTTAGTTTTAGAGATAAATCCCCTTCTAACAGTGAAATTGATATCTCCATATTATACTGCCTGTTTTTCCTGAGGTAGTTTATAATTTTTTCTTTCTCAGGTCCAACCTAGGCAAGATGGGTCTTTTTGATGACGTAGTTGCCAACTACAAGAAAGACAACTTCAGGATTCTAGAGTTTCTACAGTCTAGACCACCGAGTACTCCACAAGAGGCTGTGGCCCCCATGAAGGACTTTAATGTGGTTCTTTTCCGTGACTGTGTCATTCACAATATTTTAGAGCAACGCCTGGAGCTAGAGCCTAGCACTACACAAAAGTTGATTGAATTTTTGAGAGGGGACTTCAATGACATCACCAAACGAATCACGCTTCAAGTGATGATACACTACACTAAGATGGATGTAGAACTCCAATATCGTAAATATCTTATTCGCGGTGACATGGATAAGTTACCAGAAGCTGAAAGATTAACAAAGGCCAACTTTTTTGATGAGTGTATAGAGTCATTTGTGACTCATGCAAGTATGGATTGCGGAGTTGATGGAGTAGTGTGGTTATTGCCCGAATATACAAAGAAGGACATTCAGAATGCTCTCTGTAGCAAAGCAATGATAAGTGCATTTGAGGAAGCCATGAAAAAGCTGGGCAGCACACCCATTCCAGATTTTGGCAAAGAAATTGCTAATCTGAAGATATACGGTGTTAAGAAGTTTGCTCCCTTGAGGAACTTGCGTGGAGCCTCCTTAGTAGATGGGATCCTGCTTTGCATCAACAATTTGGCGGGATATGAAGGAACTGCTATTAATAAGGCTGACATGATAACACTTTCCGCGCATGAATGTACCCATTTTTTAGGACGTCTTATGTTCAATGATTTTAACTTTTCAAGCCCAAGCAAATGTTTGAGTGATGATTGTCAAAAACGACTTGATCAAGTTCTTCCAGATACATCCTTAGAAATGGGACGGCATACAGAGCTACTTTTATTTGAAGGGGTCCAACCAAACTGGGATGCATCCACAGAAGAAGTCGCTACAATATTTAACACCCGTTTGCATACCTATACAACCTATCCAATTATTAGGTCAACTGAGCGGAAGACACTAGGCTTAAGAATCCGTACGCCTGCTTCTCCACCATTTGGAATCGATATTGAAGACAAAGACTACTTTTGCTAGTTTTATTGTTAAGTGGGACAACACAGCTCCTGTTGGAGACTTTAATATTGTTTGAAACGAAAGCATTCAACAAGCGTTGCAAATCGCCAAGCAGTTTGATTAACGGTTTGCAAATAATGAGTATGTGTACATTAGGTATAAATGAAATATCTCTATGGGTTCTGGAATACAATACTATATGTACAAAATTATGAAACTCCTTGTGTGGGATTTGTGTGATCCTTGAAAAAGACTTCTGCACTTACATAATTAATATTTTTTGTAACCGGGTTTGTGTGTGCATAAATTCCTGATTGGGATTTGTCTTGAAAGATAGGGGTGGCAAACCCTACAATTTTTTTGGTTTTCTTGTATGTTGTGTTACGTTGAATGAAGGACCATTGCACCATGTTTCAGTACATTATATCATTTTGAAACTCATGTAATATATCTTCAAATGATTTGGTAGAGTAAACAGAACATTTGAGTTGGAAGAAGCTATTTGAAAATAATTATGAACTATGGAAGTGAAAGATATGGATGTATAAGATATTCCAAAAACACATTTCCAATGCATGGTATATCCGGAGCATTTTTTGTTGTTGTTTTGATGTCTACTTTCTTGATGATTCTAAATATAATATTGTTGAGCTAAGTTAGTCTGTTTATTCATTTTTGTACCTGACGAATTTGTAAATGGATTCTGGATGTACAGGTGGTAGACCAGCAACAGCTGAACCTCGCCCAGCAATAAAGTCAATTCAATTCAATTCAATTCATAGTAATTCTGAAAATTCAGCTCTTTTCATGTCCATTATAAGAATATTGCGATAAGCAAAGTATATAATTGCGATTTAGAGAAAGTCGAGACGAAGGGTGAGAAAAAAATATCCTGGCCAGCATGGGGGTCGAACCCACGACCTCCGCGTTATCAGCATTCAGCATGGCTCTAACAAACTGAGCTAACGCGCCTACTTGACGGCAACACTTGATTTTAGCATTGATGCAAGCGGCAAGCGCCATAATGAAATTAATCTTTATTGAAACAACGTTCTGAAGAAATATCGCTTTTTTCGATTTTCGTAATTTAAGTTTTACGTTATAATCGTTGTTATCGTTTTTACGTTATTTTCGTTTTACTCGATTTTCGTTATTTTTAGTTTTTTATCGTTTTGACAGTTGGCAACTATGCTTGGAGAAGATGGCTGCCTTTTTGTTTACGCTGTCAGAAATGATCGTGGTTTTTTAGGTTACAAATAAATATTTAAGTAATGTGCAGAATAGAATTTTATTTCACAAGGTAAGGGAAGGTATCAATTATACAGTTTTATTCACGGGTTAGTTACATTTTCCTTGTTTATAAAAACATTTGCTCACAGAGGTGAGAGAGATTGAAGTTGTGTCGGCCTTATCTGCGTTTTGCCGTTTGCAAACACTTGAGCTGGGATAAAAATTTTCTTTGTGATTCATAACACAGTTACAAATCATATCACCATCAAGCCCAAAGTTCATGTGGCATATGTGTGCCACTTTTAACGAAAGTTCTGTTTTTGTTCTGGGAAAAGAACGAATGCATTAAATATAGATGGTAGTTTTGCATGTAAATCACTAAATGATAAGCCACACTGTAACAATTTTGGATAATATTGTACATCGTGAAAAAACTTTCTCAATTTTCTTACTTGTCTCAAACTTATTCCAATGTTTCTTAATTCAAACCACTGCTTCCAGCTGTGTTTCACTTTTCGTTCGCTCTTTAGAATTTTAAAGCGATTAAAAATATTATCGAGAATATATCCTAAATTAAACGCTTGATGGGCTGAGTTGCTGTTGGCCTTAATAAATGCATTTGAGGCTCTGCGACAATTTTCTATGGCTTCATTTAACAGTAGATTATCGGGTACTATATAGGTGTTTGACTTACATCACGATCCTTCTTGAGAAACCCGACAAACGTTTCAAAATAATTTCGTACAGAAACTACTCATCGTTCGATATTGAGAGTTTTGAAACGGACGCTAAACATTTTCACTGGGACAATATTAAGCACTTGGAGAGTATTGACAAAAAAGTAAACTTTCTTAATAATGGTATTAAGACTATTTTCCATAAGCGTGCCCCTACACGTACTGCACGAATAGCCAAGAAAAAAGTACCGTGGGTAACCGACAATACCAAACTATTAATGAAACTTAGAGATAATGCTCTCAGAAAATATAAACTGACGAACAATCCGTCACATTGGGATTATTATAAAGAACTGCGGAATTTCACCACGTCGGTTATAAGACAGGAGAAGAAAGCCTACCTCTCGTTCCACATCAATAGAAACGTTCATGATTCGAAATTAATGTGGAAAGAGATAAAGAAATGTGGCATTTACGGAAAGGTGGAGCCGAGTGTCCCACACTTTTTAAATGATCCGCATCTGTTAAACACCCACTTTATTGACAGCGCCAGTCCCTCTAACCAAGAAACCGATCTCATCCTCGAAGAGTGCGAACGCTTCCTTACAACTACATTTACTGAAAACGGCGACACCTTCTTCTTTCGACCCATCAAAGAAGTAGAAATTGCACAACTCGTGTCCAAAATCCGTTCCAATTCCTGTGGCACAGACGGCATAAACCTAAAAATGATAAAGCTAATTCTTCCACACATTCTTTCACCTCTGACTCACTTGATAAATTTCTCGTTAGATAAGAACACCTTTCCCCTTGCATGGAAGGAGGCTAGAATCCTGCCCTTACCGAAGAAACGACACGTGACCGACATGAACGACTTACGACCAATTAGTATATTACCTGTCTTATCAAAAGTTATCGAGAAAGCAGTGTACAAGCAGATAGAAAGTTTTGTTACCAAAAATCAAATATTGCCTGCAGTACAGTCTGGTTTCCGACCTTCCCACAGCACCGCAACGGCGCTCATGAAAGTAACAGACGACATTTTACAAACACTAAACGAATGTAAGGCTGCAGTCTTGGTGTTGCTTGACTTGTCCAAGGCGTTTAATCTTGTATCTCATCAGCTACTCCTTTCAAAAATGAGTTACTACGGTTTATCGCCGGGAGCAATAAAATTGTTCCAGTCTTACCTTACTGGGCGAGTGCAATCGGTGACGCTTCCCTCAGGAGCTACATCGACTCCCCTTACGATACCCTCAGGGGTTGCGCAAGGAAGTATTCTAGGCCCTTTTCTATATTCACTCTTCACCGCCGACCTACCCCTAAATGTACGACACAGTGTACCTCATTGTTATGCAGATGACACGCAGCTGATGATGCCAGTAGACCCCAAAAATGCAAAACCAGCAATTGGTCTCCTGAACCGTGACCTTCATGCTATTTACAAATGTTGTAAACTTAATGGTCTTGTAATCAACCCCTCTAAATGCTGCTTTACATTAATTGGTTCTAGCGCTGCCTTAAATAAAATTCAAATAAATGGGTTATCAATTAATATTAATGATGAGAGGGACCCACACTGCACAACTGTTAAGAACTTAGGTGTGATATTTAATGAGAAACTTGACTGGCAAAACCACGTAACGTCTCAGAGTTCAAAAGCTTATGGTATACTTAGATCACTATATAAATCATCGCACTTACTTTCGACTGATGTTAAATTGCGCCTTATGCAAGCTCTAGTTCTTCCAATTTTCGATTACTGTGACGTTGTTTACGGTGTTAATTTAACAAAAAAGAATGCTAAAATTGCACAAAAAGTACAGAATTCTTGTATACGTTTTGCATTTAGCTTGAAACGAAGGGATCACATACTGCCTTATTTAAATGACGTTAATTGGCTGAATATGACACGACGCAGAAAACTACATCTGGCCTGCACAATATTCAAAATTCTGCAAACAAAAACACCCACATACTTATACGACAGACTCCAATTTAGACACGACATACACAACTACACGACTCGACACTCTAAGAAACTTAATCTGGACAGATTCTCAAAATCCATATTCCTGTCATCCTTCAAAGCTGCTTCTGCATATTGTTGGAATGCGCTGCCACCAGATGTTACCTCATGTGCGACATATAACAGCTTTAAAAGGGCAGTAACAAAAGTACTTCTACATGAGCAAGGACAAATCCTCAGTACACATGATTAGATTCAGCATGCTTACGTTGAAATCAAAACAAAAAATGATCAGATTCGAACCCAAGATGAACATTTTGATGTGTGTGAATGAGAAAAATTGTTTTTTATCTTTTTAGTGTGTTAATTACTGAAAAGTGAAAATGTAATGGAATTCGTATGTTATAGTAGTAATTGTATTTTGTTTGTTTTATTGTAGTAGATTTTGCGGGTTAAGTGGTAGAGCAGCCACAGGCTGAACTTCGCCCATGAATAAAGAAATTCTAAATTCTAAATTCTAAAAATACACTAAATAAGTCTTAACTTTGTATTTTGCTAATATGTTCTATTGAAGCAAGCTGTGTAATTGCATGTTGTTGCCCCCTTCTAGTTTTACATGTGTAACACTGTTGTACTTATAATATGAAAGCTATGTATGTAGTTTTTAAAGTTATCTAGTTGTATGGGGTAATCCTGTAAGTTTATTAACCCAATTTGAAAACTTAATAGCATGTTGAAGATTGAGGCATTGATGAGAAATACCAATATCTGTGAAATGAAGTTAGGAATAAATAAGGTTTAAAGGGCATTGTTAATGTGCATTGATTTCAAGTTTATTTGCTTGAATATTGTATATTATTTGGAATTTTGTCATTATTCATACCAATTTTGTGGATTCATGATAATGTGCATACATCTTTATTATTTTTCGCTGTGAACAAGGATGCTTATTTTTGTAATTGAGGCTTAATTTTCCCTGTTAATTTACTAATTTCTCTTATGCTGTATATCCATCCAGTTTTCTATGCTGACGATTTTCATTTATTCAAAAATATATTTACTAGCTGCTAATTTTGCTGAAATAACTAGAACTAGTCCAGAATTTCTGATATAGAGTTGGGCTAATCCATAATGTTTGAAGTAAGCTGCTTGGCTAGTTATGAGGATTAGGTTGAAGATGTCATTTGTACCTCCATACAGGATGTTTGTTTCTTGACAGTTACCTAGGTTTAGTGAAATATAGATTCCAAGAAATATTTTCCACAATGAAATAGATACGAACATAGTTCAAAATTAATTATTCTTTCATACAGGGTTTCTATAAATTACTTACACAAAAGTAACAGTTAATTGTGAAGAAAGTGTATTTGTAACGGGAATGTTTTATACATCAATGAATACAGCATATCTTCATATTTTCTCTACAAGTGTTCAATATGTGATCCTTTCATCACACTGCAAATGTCCCAGCGGTATTAGATTTCCTGCCAAACCTTTTGAAGCATGTCTGTGTCGATGGTCGCAGCTGCCTGTGTTATTCGGACCCATAGCTCATCGACGTTGCTGGGAAGATGGTGGGAACAAATACACTTTCTTTATGTAACCCCAGATAGATGAATCCATGGGGTCAAATCAGGCGAACAAGGTGGCCACGGAATCGTTCCTCGACCAATCCAAGTCTGTACTTCACGATTGAGGTAGGCGGTTACTTCTTTAAAAAATGCAAATCAGCACCCACATCTTCACGCAATTGTGACATTAGATAATTCTCAAGCATGTCCAGGTATGATATGCCTCTGACAGATAAGCAAAGGCTCACACCTCCAGTGGCAGCATCTGAAACTAGCAACTGGAAGCAAATGACGTGCGACAATAAACTTGAAGGTATATTGTATTCATTGATGTATAAACCATTTCTGTTGCACATAAATTTCTTCACAATTAACGGTTACTTTTGTATAACTAATTTAGAGAGACCCTGTACATTGTGTATCGAAAAACCTGCAAAAGCTCTTCTCTCAAATATATTACGATAGAATTCTCCATTAAAATTCTAATGTTTGTGATTACTTGCATATTATGACCTGTAATTACCAAATGTCCCCATTTCTTATTCGTAAATACCCATGTCATGGACGTTTAAAATGTTATAGTCTCATTTGAGTTATGCATTAAAGTTGTTTCCCACTTCGGGAGTGGTGTTATCATGTGAAAGAGGCCATGGAAGCATCACTTGGGTTTTAGCAGAAAGCTCATTTTAAATTGAGGAAAATTAGAATATGCTTTCCAAAAAATGTCGCTTTAAGTCTCCATATGTTGAAAGCAGATCACGTGTACTGCCACAATTCTAATTATCCACATTGGTATTATAGGTTGTGTAGGTACATGTTTTTATCTAATGTTTCAATTTTCCATGCATAAGTCCTTAGGGTACAAAAGTGCAGTTAAAAATATTTTAGTTAAAGGAAAGAATGAAGGTGATTGATGTGGCACCACTATGCCAGCCTTCTTTATATTCTTTCTTATGTATATATTACTTGAAAGTTTAAATGTTGTGTGCAAGGTGAATAACAGATACAATTGTTTAGAAAGAATTTTCACTTAACTGACAGGAAAGTTATAACATACTGTTGTACTAATGTATATTTAGAATATTTGTTGATTAGTGTTGCTGAGAATAATCCTTGAATTGTTTTAAAAGAAATTTGTACTCATGATAGTGTAAGGAAGTGCAGCTTTACAAGCATGAAACATTCATATTTAGGAAATTATCAGTAAACCAGCTAGAATGTGGATTTTATTCAGATCATTCTAGTGATATATGGAAGACTCACTGAGAAATTTTGTGAATTGTCTGAAATTTCAATTTTTGTGTCGAAGAATAGTGTGTGCACAGCATATTTACTTTCAGGTGCACAATGCAAGCATTTCAATTGACATGTCTGCAACAATATTTTTTGGAGACCTATAAGGGTATAGGGAAGGGGGGCATAAGTTGATATACCACTTGCATCACTGCTGTTAGTAAACAGTTTCATCTATTGTTTTGCCCTCCTATAGCTAGGGATGGCTGGAAATGAGTAAAAAGTCTTCTTGTAGTTTATGCTACCTTGTTTTGTCTTTTTTGGATTTAGCCTTGTTTGCCCAAGTAGGTGGTGACTCAAATCTAGCAAAACACTGTGATTTTTACTCTGACCAGTGTTCAGCATTTGCAAGCCAACAACGGTTTAAAGAAAATTTGGTTAACATATAGTTGACATGGGTCTGGGTCATTCCTATTGTCAGAGCATAGCTTTTCTTTGTTTATCTGTAATAGAAACTAGGTTGTGCAAGAATTCAAATTTTCTTCTTGCTTGCCTTGTTTCTACGTCTGTATATGTGATCACAACATTCTTTTGTTTACGGAAAAGTGAATCTGCTGTGCTACATTTTGATTCCTATTTAATGGCAAGCTTTAAGACAATATTATCTCAAGTTGCTGCATTTCGTCTTGGAAATTGGGCTCATTTGATATGGAATAATGAAAGTTCCAATAGAACTTAAAGTTGGCCATTTCATGTTGTGAACATGCTTAATGGAACAGTTTATTTCCTTTGGTCATGTGAACTATAATATTCCCATGGATTAATACTCAATTTACCTTCACAAATTATATATTTTTATTTGTTATTTCGGGAATCTAACTAAAGCTCATATTACATGAAATTAGCTTTATCTTGGTCACACCCATGGTTTAATTTATTGAAATTATCATTCAACGCAAAATTTCTTTGTACCCACAACGTTACAGCATTGCCCTAGATTGAATTTTTGCATTGTACAAAATATGATGTAACTTTTAGGATCATGCTCCTAATGACATCCCCATTGATAAAATATGCAATTAGATTCACAAAACAATATGAAATGCCTGTGTTTTCCATGAAGTGCACATCTTTTTGCAAAATATTTGCCACATCTCACATGCACATAACATGGCAATTGAGGTTGTGTGTTTGCCTTGCATTTTTGCGTATCACTGTTGTCTGTTACATCCTTGCTTTAAAGAAATTCATGCAAACTATGTACACACACATTCTTCTGTTCTCATTTATCACACAGAACAGTCTGAAACATTTTTCCCACCACTGTTTTGTACCACAATTATAGCATTTTTAAATCTTATTTCTCAATAAAACATTGCCACCCCACACCCCCATCACCCTTACGTCCTTTCCATGACAACAGACTGTATAGGCTGGACCTCTTTCCATAACAAGCACATTATACAGAGATGAAATTCCGGTAGTTCTATGTAATGCCACAGCACACTAAGAAAGGAGGCTCTGGAACATGAAAACACAGCCAGTACATGGGATTTGTTTTCTGCATTGTATCCTTTCATCAGTTTTGTCTAATATCCCTATTGTTTCGGTGAGCCAAAACTGACAAATTTACTTTTAAATTCAAGTATACCAACAGAAATTAGTTACTGTCCTATGAAATGTTCCTTCTTGATCTGTAGCTGAACGAGCTGCTAATGCGTGGCAATACCATTTCAAAATGCCAAATTACATCCTTCCATGTGTCAATTTAAAATTTTGCAGACAACCTCGTGGAGGGAGTGGCATCAGTCTACTTCAGACAATACCTAGTTCCTTCTCTATTCCCTTGATTTCTGATGTACTAGGTTCGTTCAAGGTTGACCAGATTTCTATTGCGAGGGGAAATAATGGAAAGTCCTACAAGCACCATACTAAGCTGGTTTTTCAAGTATTTCCACAGAGCATCCAACCACAGTTGTCGTTCCCTGAATCCTTGGGCGTAGAAGGAAGTTGACTGCTGTCTTAACCACTGCAGGACATCTTTTGTGTCAGTGCTTCATCGTTCTTCAATTTCTACCCTCTTGTTTGCCTTTCCAAGGAGCTCAAGCAAAACTGATAATCTAATCACTGAGGGCTAAGTCCGGAGTGTACGAACATAACATCAAAACCTCCCAGTGCATTTCAGTGAGAGTTGTTGCATTCAAATTGACTGTGTGGGGCTGGGCATTGTCATGATGAAGAATGACATTTTCAGATAACATTCTCAGTATTTTTGTGAATTGCATTCCATATGTCATCCTTGATCAATGTGCAGTAGTACTGGGCATTAATTCTGACCCTTACTCCAAAAAAAATCCATATGAATAACATCTTGTTTGTACCAAACATGTCCATGTGGTTCATTCATCAGCAATTATCATTCTTTGCCAAACTACTGCAGTTCTTTTCCTTTTTACATTACTGATGCTATCTATATAGCAATCTTTGAATTTTTTAAAAAGTGTCTATTGAAACTCCAAATTAGCCCTCCTTTATAAGGAGAAACCATTTATTTCGGCAGGAAGTGAAGCAATTGCAACCATCCTCATTCATTTAGGATGTGATTTTTTATGTAAATTTTCACCCCCTTCCAAAATTGTGTTGATGTATGTGTGTGTTGTCAACAGTGTGGGCACTCAGATTTAAAGGAACACAAGCATATAAGTTCTCGGACGAAAGTAAGCAACCTGCTACGTAAAAGAAAAGTACTTTAGAAGTTCTGATTCTTTAAATCGATCGCTCAAATTTTTTAATTCAATTTTCAATACTATTAATTCTGAATTTAGTAGGAACTTAGGGCAGCAGCTTAATTGCTTATTTGCTGTTTTCCTTTAAGAACCTGAAGCCAAGAAGGTAGCAGCAGTGAATGACCCTTGTGGTGCTCAATTGGCTGCGTTAAGGCAGCAGCAACAACAGCAACAGCAGCAGCAACAACAACAGTCACAGTCACAAGGTGCAACAACGCCGCAACCAACGCAAAACCAACAGACACCACCACAGGCTGTGCAGGCTGCCCAACCTCGTGTAACGGGTGCAGCAGTCCCACATGCCGGCCTTGGTGGTGTCCAGTCAGAAGACATTCGGGTCCCGGACAAGATGGTTGGCTTGAGTGAGTATGCAAATGATTTTTTTTTTAATCCTCTCCAATTTCAGGGTAGCTTTGCAATTTCTGCCTTGATTTTTTTTTTTTTTTTGCAAAGAAAAGGACAAGTGATTAGTACCTGATAATTTGAGCACCGTTGTTTGTTGTCCAAATTTGTTAGCTCAAATCGTGGCTTCATAAAAGGAATATATGCTGTTCTATACATAAGATTGGTTTGATTTACATGCTTGACAGATCTGTTAGTAGTTTTCCTCTTATTTTTGTTACTTTTGAATATGAAAAGTATTACTGCTGTTTAATTAGCTGCACAGGCTGTTTTTCTTTAACTCTACTCTGGATGAGCATATGAAGACCAAAATATTATAACTTCCAGCACACTTAAGAAATTCCCTGTTGAATTTCTTGTGAATATACAGAGCAGATGTTCCATTCATATACCATAAGCTCGTCGAACAAAAGGTAAATTTTGGTATTTCCTCAAACTGTCGATCTTAATGTGGCTTTTTCTACTTCTCATAGTGCTAAGAATGTTAACTCACTCATAAATACTAATATTTCAGTTGTGCTCGGGAGCTTATAATGAATATTGTACATCAACGGAGTAGAACGGAAGGTCCAGGAGGAGGTGGCGGCGGTGGCGGAGGAGGAGGAGGAGGAATGTCTGATATGGGAGGAATGGGCAATCATGCTCAGGTAATCACACTGGTAAGTTGTAGCATTCCTCTGGGATAAGATGTCTGCTGTATGTAATTTAATTTTAGTACGTAAGATAAGTGTTTGTCAAAGGGCGTCCCTTTTATGATTTCTTGCTGCTGTATGACCAATAATTTATGCATATGTTTTTGGTGATAATCATTAATACTATCATTACTCGGATATTTCTTGAAAATAGAGATGGGATGGATTGGCACTTTATCTCTCTTCTGTCATCGGTAACATTGCTAATAATTTTATCTGCCAGATATATCTTGTACATCGCCTATAACTGCGAAATTCTAATTTTAAAATTATTATGGATATAAAGGTTTTTGAAAGTAAAAGGGACAAACTTTGGCAAGCCTTTATAGATTATAGTTAGCACATTAAAAAAATATTACATTTATCCTTAATTCAGTACAAATAAGACCAGAAAAAAGTTTTCTCAGGTTTACCAGCAATCTTCAGTTTTCATCTATAATTGATATGACATGGAAAGTACACATCTAACCAGGATCAAATTATTTTCGAAAAGGCTACTCCTAGTGTGTCCCATTTGAGCTGCACGAAATTTGCTGTCCGCCATTGGATCAAGTTGCACCGAAAGGTCTGGGCAATTTTGAAAAGATATCCAAAAACCTGAAAGTCTTGGCAAAATGAGGGGGAACCTTGTTCATAAGCATAATTGAAACAGTAATACATTTAATTAAAACATTTTTTACTTGTTTTGTTGGAATTGAGAATTAGTGATATTATGAACAAATTTTGCCATCAATAAGAATTATCACATGCCTTTCAACATGGAGCCACAGTAGTCTAGTCAGTTGGAATTTCTCTGGCCTTGTCCCAGCAGAAAGTAGCTCTGTGGCTCACCCAGCCTCAATAAATGGGTACCCCGGGGGACGTAAAGGTGGTTGGAGCACTGTGCTGATCACCTCCAAAATCGCAAGAGGTCAATGTGTGGGGCCCTATTGCCACATCCGCTAAATGTTCCTTCATGGCACAGTACAATATGGACAGGCAACTTTGTACTACCTTTCAACATAATGAAGCTAATACTTATTCACGTGTGTACATGCTAGAGGACACACTCTCCGAATGCTGAATTTTTCATTATCTTGTTTTCTGTTTCCTGGTAGACCGAATAGCAGGTAGTGCCTAATAGTGTCTTCAAACCTGTAAGTACAGTTTCATGAGCTGAACGTACACATGTAACCTCTAAAAATATGAGAGGGTGTTTTATTTCACCTCATTTCTTGCTCAAAATTTTCTTTTACACTTCATGTATATCAACACTTTTTAATATGAATGTCCACATAACAGCATAAGATAATTTGAAAAGTATGAAAAACGTTTGTGCTTCAAAGTCTTTTGTCGTTTAACGTCCTCTTCTGTCCAATGTTTTGAACTTGTTTTCCACATTCTTCCTCAGGAGCCCCGGGTGTTATTGGGCTACTTTAATTCCTGGAACCTGGAAATAGGTCCAAATAAGTATGTATGTACATCCTTAGATTAGGTTTAGAATTCTGATGGACAGATTACATTAGGCACAGTTCATTACACTCTCGCAACAGAGAACAGGAACAATTATGAAGTCACCATCTTCCAAAGAACATCATTTTTTTTTATTTAGCCATGAATCAAAAAGGATTTTAATTGTTTTGTCCTCACCCAGGTTGAAATTATGGTACCAGGACCCAAAGTTGGACTGATAATTGGCAAAGGAGGTGAAACAATAAAGACTCTTCAAGAGAAGTCTGGTGCAAAAATGGTCGTGATCCAGGATGGTCCACAGCAAGAACAAGAGAAACCTCTGAGAATTAGTGGAGATCTTCAAAAAGTAGAGGTAAGGATACACCATGTGATTCTTTAATGATCGGTCTAGTATGGTTGACATCATATTTTAGTCTCGTTGTTCAACTGTGCGTAAGCCGGTTTTCCCACTAACCTGCAATGTCAATTAAAGGCTGTACACTTATGGATATGGAACTTTTTACAAGTTGAACAGTGATTTGCGACTAAAGTGTTAAAAATATGCTTTATGTAGTAACTAGGGCTAATGTCTTATTTCCACTTAACCTTTTGACGCCCAAGCCCTTTTTCAATAGTAAGCCTCGGTTGCCCAAGCCGATTTTGAGCAAAATGCAGAGTTTCAATTAAATGAGTGTAGTTCGGAAGCTAATTGCCCTAGAGAGATGAGTGATATACCGTTGTACGCGCAATGAACCAGAGATTCAGACTATATGAAATTTTTGCAAATTCGGCGTATATGTGGCGGGGGGAGGAGGCTAACTCTCAAAACGACCTGGACACAGCGTCTCGATCGAGACGCTTGGGCACCTAAAAGTTAAAGCTTATCACAGAATTATATGTGGGGGAAGGGGGTAGGATACATTGTCTTCAGCCTGTAAATTGTAACAATTCAAAATACTTAAAAATTTAATAAATTATCATTTTCTGAGGAAAGAAACTTGAGATAGCAAATTATTATACTGAAATGAAGTACACGCTTACCTGTGAAACTGTTGGAATTACATGATAGAAATCTACCAGCTTTGGTTGGGAATAGTCCTAGTTTCACATACTTCCAATGTATTACAAGTTCCATGTCTTCCCACAACGATGTTAGAAAAATAATGAAAAATATGAAATTTGCAGTTTCCATAACATTGACACACTATGGAAGTGTTGCAGGACATTTCTCTGGACCAAGATTCTCAGATTTGGGGAAAGTATTAGCCTATGTTGGTGTCACTTTCGGATCCTAATACTCGGCCTTCTAAAATTAAATTAAATTCTACATCGTTTTTCGGAATTAATTCTATGAAGTATTGTGTGGCATTTTTTTTTAACTTGGAAAAGTGTTTACAGATATCAGTGGTTAAATTTTAAGTAATACATCACCATTGGCTCAGACTTAATTTTAAATTTCTTCACCCCGGTCCCTTGAGAAACGTAAAATTAAGGTGTAAACAGAGTTGGGGTAAGTGAAAACACTACAGAATTATCTGGAAATTTGATATATCTAAGAAAATGTTTTTACATAAAAAGCAGGAACTCTGTTATAGTTGTTAAACTGATAGGATGTGTTAGATAAGTATTATAACTTGTACCAATAAAGCTGCAGGTCTACTTATAATAGCGCATTTTGTTTATCAGTTCTTGAGGTCTGAACCAATGCAAATTCTAATCAATGCTTATGGCTAGGGCCCAGGACTTGGTTATAACATATTTTTTATTTGGCATCAGATCGTGTACTGGGACGAGATCTTTACATATCTGATGAAAATCATCTGAAGTAGACCAACTTGATAAAGCATATTTTAACATATTTTACCAATTTTGCTTCTTTACAAATTTCTTCAATTTTCTCGTAATAAGACATATTTCTGTATAATTTCGTAATTATCTTGCATATACTGTTGTTTTATAATTTAATTTTTCTTCATATATTTAGCGCAACTGATAGTTCATATTATTGATGCTAGGATAAGGAAATGACGAATGAAGAATTTAAAAGCAGTTGCAGTCTTCTTTTACCAACTGAAAATAGAACAATAATGCCCCCTTTTTTATCCCGCTGACAATTAATATTCATTGAAACATTATTGAGGGAAGATGTTATCTCATTGTTAGGGGCATGCATATTTCGTTTTTAATGAAAAAACTAAATTTAAAAAAAACATTGTAGTGTTAATTTTTCATGTTTTTGAAAGGTGTGAGATGCATTTTGTGACCATATTTTGTCACGAAATAATGCGAAATGAACTGCAAAAAGCGAAATTAACTCTTAAACACGAAATTCAGGGTTTATTCACCGACGCGACACCTTCTGAAGTCTGAAATAAACTTAATACTCTGGTAACTACATAAATGTGATATTAGAAGTGAAATGTTAATTCTGTGGAATAAGTGTAGTTTTTAAATCAAATTTAGGATTATATTCACAATTTTAAAACCAATATGTCTTTTTATATACCACTTTTCATCCATTTTTTCACCGCTATAACACCGATATTTTATTTTATTTACTGCTTTTGAACCCGAAATTGACTCCGTTTTTGTACCGATATTTTGCTTTTTTATTTACCAAAAATATGTGCCTCTACTCATTGTTGTGCAGGATTCTGGCTTCATTTAATACTCCACCCCCAGCCTAGTCTATCTTCCCTGGAAGATACTGAATCCCATGTTATGAGAAATTCAAAAGTACTGTAGTGCATATTTTTGGATTTACTAGGAATATTTCTACCTTTTTCTGACATATTTTTCAATTTTTGACATAATTACATATATATTTTACAGTTTTATAGAACATAACGTTCCGGGCCCTACTTATGGCCGTACTCTTGCAGATGTTGCTTATGCCAACACTTCAGTATTATAGAAATATACGGTGAGTCACATAATTATTCGGACAGATAAGATTTCTGAATATTTACAGACGTAGTCATGATATAATACGATGATAAATGTTTAATATTTATTTAACAACCAAAACACAATATGAGCACACTGTTAATTATCTTCAATTATGTTTAATATAATATATTAGTAAAATATTTTCATTAAACAAAACAAACATTGTTTGTGGGTTAAACAAAATTATTCGGACACATGGAAGGAGAGACAGGAAAACACGCTTGAAAAGCAACGAACAGAAATGTCAGTATCTTGTAGGCATCCCTTTCAATTTTAATACCTCGGATAAACGATTTGGCATACTTTCTACCAATTTTCTGGTGTACACTGGCGATATGTTGGCCCATTCATGTTGAAGTCTCTCCTTGAGGTCTGCCTTCGAGGTTATAGGTGTTTTCCTCACTTCTTTTTCCAACTTACACCAGAGGTGCTCAATGACGTTCAAGTCTGGAGACTGCGGTGGAGGATGGAGCACTTTTGGGCAGTTGTACAATAACCATTCTTGTACTATGCGGGAAGTGTGCTTCGGGTCATTATCTTATTAAAACATAAAGTTACAAAGAATGCCCATCATTCCAGCACTAGTCTTTAGATTTGACTTCAGAATGTCAAGGTAAAGGTACCTGTCCATTGTCTGTTCGATGAAAGCCAATTTACCAACGCCTTGGGCCGACATGCAGCCCCAAACCATTACGTGACCACCCCCGTGCTTCACTGTTGCTTGCAAATTTTTCCCTCGGAGCTCCTCATTTGGTTTACGCCACACTGTTACCCTCCCATCTGACTCACAAATATTGAATTTACTCCCGTCAGTGAAAATTACCCGATTCCACCATGTCTGATCCTTTCCTAAGTGTTCCTTTGCGAACACCAGTCTTTTTGTCCTGTTTGGCTTACTTACAAATGGCTTTCTCCTGGCTACACGGCCATGATAGTTTGCCCTTCTGAGCACTCTTCGTATAGTTTCAGGATGACTATGCTTTCCACACTCCTCAGCTATCTCAGCACACACCAAAGGAGCACTCATCTTTGTTTTTTTTTAAATTTTCCTCAAGATTACTGTCTCTTCTCTGGGGGAAAATATTCTTGGTCTCCCTGTATGACCGTGGGACTCGATCCTGTCTTCATCTTTAAATCGCTTAATAATATCTGCAACTGTACTTTTTTTCATTTTCAACATTGAGGCAATTGTACGGTAAGTTTTACCCTTAGCGTGGTGCCATATCACTAACTGATGTTGTTCAAATGAACTTTCCTTTCCTCTTCGCCCCATTTCTACATAGAAAATGTTCTTATATCACAACTTTGTTAAACAAAACGCGATCGTAATTGCTACAGAAACCTACAGGAAACCAGAGTTAATATATATGAACAGAGTATGAATCAATTCGTAAATCGAAATTGTCAATGTATCGCAAACTTACGTTAACATTTACTATGTGTCCGAATAATTTTGTGGCACTATTTTTGCAACGGTAGGGATTCATCCTTCGTTATATTGTTGCTGATGTTCGTTTTTTAACCTTTTATCGACCAACATGACATTTTTTAAACGAAAATCAACTTCAACGCTGTACACAGATTTCACTCCCTTCCCGCTCATAAACGTTAGAAATTTACTGTGTGTCCGAATAATTATGTGACTCACTGTATACTTAACATGAAGAACATGAAATATTAAAATAAGAGTATTACTAGATGGTCAACTAATCCTGACTGAGCTTTGCTAATTTACATATTTCTTCTGTGCATTTGTGGGTGTAACATACATGTAGTGTTTGCAGAATGGGCTTAGTTTAGTGTTTTTTCCTGCATTTAATGCTAAACCTGGCCTTGCCTTGAATTACCAGAATTCATGAATAATTTTTGTTTTTATTTTTTCCTCTTCCAGTATGCAAAACAGCTTGTGTATGACCTGATAGCAGAGAAAGAAATGCAGGTAAATATTCACTTCAGCACTATTTATTTCGCCTTGTAATGCCTGATGAAAAAGGTATGACTTCTGTTAAAAGTTTTATGTATTGCTTGATTTACCAGCTAGGAATTTTACAGATTATAGAAGTTCGTCACCTATTTTTTTAGTCATTTTTTGTGCACTGCTTGCCTTTGGCATTTTTATGAAACATACTTATGATGTGACATTAAGAATGTATTTTAATGTTATTGAAAGAGCATAAAAAATCACTTGTATAGTAGATCCAGGCCTATTTGTCAATAAATGGATTAGTTCATATTGTTGAAAGGTGTGCCTGGAGGACGTGTATTTTGGGTGCTATGCAGTTATTCTTGTAGGGTAGTTGAAGTACACTTATTTTCACATCCAGATTGTTATAATTTGAATAGGTATAAAGGTTACTTGTATGCTAAGGAAATTTGTGGTTAAATTGTTGCTCTGAAGAATGTAGCTTTATTGCTTAATACTTGTATCATGTGCTATTTTTAAGAATGATGAATAACATGCTTGCTTTGTCTATTTGGTTAGCTGCATAAGTAGGAGCAACTTGCATAATTTTTTAAAAAAATTAGGGTGTTGTCCCCAAGTGTGTTACGTAGTGGGAACTGTAGTTATGGTTCCCAACTATCCCTTCTCCAATACCTGCATTGGATGTTGGGAGCATGGTTTGCTTTTGTCCTTTGATAGTTTTGTTTCTCATCAGGCCTTTACCCGTGGTCAACGTGGGCCAAACCAAGGATTCAGTGAATACGGAGGTGGTCCCGATTCAGCAGAGGTAGGGGTTATAAGTATTGTTCAGTAATTGCAGCCGTTTCATGTTTTACATTGTTTCTCGGTAATGCAAATCTCCTTACATGCCAGAGTTTCGCACAAGTTTTCTGATGCTGAAGGAAGTTTGTTTTTGTTTTGAAAATTGATTTCCTTCCCATTGAAATTGTGTATTAGCATGTTCAGGCATCTGAAGGAGTGTTGTCTGTGGTGCAGTTTAATGTTCTGGCATTCATTTTGTGCAACACTCCATTCTGCATGTTTATATTCTCTAATTGTATAATTTATTTATTATCTAAGGAAACCCGTGCATGTACATTCAGAAGTTTTTGACTTAGGATTATTATGTGACTATTGATAGGTGCGTGCATGAAGTTAAGGATGCAATGCAACATTCAATTGATTGCCCGTAAACCCTGACAGAGGTTTTTTTTACATATGTATGTATAGCATGTAGAGATGACCAAACACAAAATTTTGTGATAATTTTCTATCCCGAAATTTGATATTTTCATATTCAGATTATACAATTATCTGAAATACCTGAATGTATTGATTCTCTGGACAGTTTGTTATTTATCTGTTTTGGGGCTCTTCGCATATTGTCATATTAATTCTACTGTATAGATTCTCTCAAAGTCCTCTTCTAATCTATCTGTTTATTCATTTTATGGATTCTCAGCAGATTTTTTAAATGTTTACCTTTTTTTTTTAAACTAAAACAGATCTATATCTACATTACTAAGGTCAGTGTAAATGCAGTTTTCCACCGTAACAAAAATGTAAAAGGGTTACAGTTAAGAATGTAACATTGTTTGATGTCCCGATCCTTTACATGGTAATTATTTTCTTAATTCCAGACCATTCTTCCCAGAATAACTTGCTGAACTTGAAAAAGTAAATAGCCATTTGCAGACACAGGTTATCTCAATACTTTGATATCAGGATATCTGATATCCAGATAGCTGTATTATCCAAATTATCTGTTGCATCCGAAATGGATATCAGATATTTTGAAATCTGGATTTTCTACAAACAAGAATCCTCTTGGATAATTTCTTAAGCTCAACAATTTTCAAATACAGTAGATTCTTGATCATATATTTTTAAATCACCTAGAAAACCTTCAAAACTTTTGAGGAAATCAACCTATGGGCGTAACAGCCAAGTCCGGATATATTGAAAATATACCCAGATGCCTGGAAACTTAAAAATCCAGTTGTTTTTGTTTTTTTTTGGCCAAGATTAAGAAATGGAAAGAAATTTGCACTTTTTCTTGAACCAGCTTCTTAATGGAAGATATTCTACACAAAAATGTTAAAACGTGGTTGAAATGCCACCAAAAGATCTGAGTAGTACAATCAGGTCGGTTGAGAAACCGAAAGTGGAGCTCGGTGGAGCTCGCCTTAATGGATTTCTCTCGTAAGGCATGAGCTCCATTTTCTCGCAGTGTTGCCAACTCCTCACTCAAAAAAATCACCAAGGTTTTTTTGGGTCTAACCTAACCTAAAGCAAGGAGCTGGCAACACTGCTTGAGGCTTGTTTTATTGGATTTTTCTCGTAAGGCATGAGCCTTATTTTCTCGCAGTGTTGTTAGTTTCTTACTCGAAAAAATCACCAAGGTTTTTGGGTTTAACCTAACCTAAAGCAAGGAGCTGGCAACACTGCTTGAGGCTCACTTTAATGGTTTGTTCTCGTAAGGCATGAGCCTTATTTTCTTGCACTGTTGTTAGTTTCTCACTCGAAAAAATCACCAAGGTTTTTGGGTTTAACCTAACCTAAAGCAAGGAGCTGGCAACACTGCTTGAGGCTTGCTTTAATGGTTTGCTCTCGTAAGGCACGAGCCTTATTTTCTCATAGTGTTGTTAGTTTCTCACTCGAAAAAATCACCAAGGTTTTTTGGGTCTAACCTAACCTAAAACAAGGAGCTGGCAACACTGTTTGAGGCTTGCACCTAACCTAACCTAACCAACCTAACCTAACCTAACCTAACCTAACCCAACCCAACCCAACCTAAAACAAAGAGCTGGCAACACTGCTTGAGGCTTGCCTTGCAGCATTGCCAACATCTTACTTGAAAAGTTACCAAGGTTTTTATTCGGTCTAACCTAACCTAAAACAAGGAGCTGGCAACACTGCTTGAGGTTTGCACCTAACCTAACCTAACCTAACCTAACCTAACCAACCTAACCTAACCTAAAACAAGGAGCTGACAACACTGCTTGAGACTTGCCTTGCAACGTTACCAACATCTTACTTGAAAAGTTACCAAGGTTTTTATTCGATCTAACCTAACCTAAAACAAAGAGCTGGCAAGTTTGCTTGAGGCTTGCCACAGTGCATAAAACAATTTTTTGCCAACCTACACACACTGGGCAAGGAGAGCTGGCAACAAACACACACTGCTGTAAAAGAGAGATGGATGGATGGCAACACAGTATGTGTGTGCGTGTGTGTATGTAGCATTATTAACTAGAGTTGGCAACCCACTTACAACTAAAAAAAATAGAGATGCCAATGTTGCTGTAAGAGAGAGAGACCTAGAGCTGGCAGCAGTGGTGAGCAAATACGCATTATTTCCAAGTCCCCGGCACCAATGTATATTGTGATTTTTGTAAACCTCTCTCGCGAGAACGATGTGCTGCACACACGTGCGCTGGTGCTTTTATTATTTTCGTATTGTGACGCAAACAAACAAATAATAATTGTTGTTTTTTTTAGGTTTTCTGCCCCCTAACCCCGCCAGGGTGCGTGGTGCCCAACCCAAAAAGGTTCTAACGGCTGCGGGTGTAGATAACCACACTTCTATAGAGTTTTGTGTGTTTGTTTTTGTCCTATGGGATATTTTTGTTTGTCAAAAATTCGAGATATTTGCAATTTAAGATTTTTTTAATGCTGGACTTAGAAAATTTTTGGAATATTTTTTTTTGTTTCATGACGACCTATGTTTATTTTGGTATGGGAGGACAGAGGACACCGAGACGATGCTAATGCAAGAAATCCTAGCTCTCTATGATTATTTTTTCGAAAGTTACGAGTGATCAAAAATATTTTTGGCAATTGGCCCACTCTTGACCTCCAAGAACTTCCGAAAATTTTGTACACGTACTCTGCATCAAAAATATAGACAAAAGGGTTAACGGGGAGGATTTTTGCACTATCTCTCTCTCTCACTGTTTTTCGAGATATTTCCAATTTAATGCTGGACTTGGAAAATTTTTCGACAGATGGGGGTTAAATTTGCTTTCATGACAACCTATGTTTTTTTTTGTTAGGAGATTAAAGAGGATGCCGAGACTCGACCGATGCACTAAACCCGATTTTTCTACGACTATTTGTTCAAAAGTTGCGAGTGATTAAAGTTTTGGGAGGTGGGCTAACTTCTTACCTCTTGGCCCCAGGACCACCAAAACTTGGTACACGTATTCTCCACCTCCAAAATCGACAGAAAAAAAAAAAAGGTAACTTTGCTACCGGGATGGGGGTGTTTTTTTTTTGATAACACTGTGACCCTGCGCTTGGCAGCCATATTCTAATTTTTATTTTGTACAGACAACATTTACTGATTAGAGGATGTAAAACTCAGTTATACTTTAACATTTTATCGATAATACTGAATGCAGAAAAATTGTAAATAATAAAATAGCCTATTATATTTTTTAATATGAGTAGTAAATAGGTGGAAATAATTGTCATGTTTGTTTGGCATTTTTCGTGCGGTGTGCCTGCGCCCCAGAGCGTGGTGGGTGAAGTTTGGGGCTGACACCTGGCGGGAAAAGTGACAACCGTACTACAAGGGGACATGTAGATTCGGATGACTTGGACGTGACTTCGATGGCACGCGAGAGCAACGGGAGAGAACGGGACGGAGCGCGTGCCAATCCGGACATGGCCAACCTAACCTAACCTAACCTAACCTAACCTAACCTAACCTAACAAGTCAACTTCTGCAAATATTCCCCGAGTGTGCGTGCGTGTGACGTTGACCTGTTAAGAATGTCATGTTAATAATACTATAGTTCAAATCACAAACCCTGACATTTTTTGTAAACAAAACCACCTGCATGCAGAAAGTATTGCAAACTTATAGGAGTAAAATAATCCATACGAAAATCCAGCGTTGTTACAGGATTTATTACGTAAGGTAAAATAATGGCAAATTTGTAGTATGGGATATGCTGCCGCAAATGACGCCTTATTTTAAACCCAATGTTTTTTTTTTGTACTTATTGCTTTATTTTTATGATTAATTTTTTGCATCAGTAATCAGTTTACATAAATTTGGCTTTTTTTTTTTTTGCATGCGAATTGAATATATTTTACTTGCATTTTTTTTAGACAAAATGGTAATGTATATTTCTAAGGATGATATAGATAGGAGTGTATTTGAAATTTGTTTGTAGATTTTATGTAAATTGTATCTTATGTAAATAAAATATATAATGGGCATAAACAGCCATATGCAATGCTGTAAGTCTAATAAATATATTGATGATGATGATGACAAAGGAAGTTAGTAAATTTATTGTGGTTGGAAATTTTGACAAGCATCCTAATAACGATTTTTGTTCCGCCAAATAGAGTGCACTTCGTAAAATAACTTGGTGACATGGCAAGGCAAAATAAATGTGAACATTTTTTGTAGTAATATGCATTGTAATTTTCAATGAGCTTAGAGATTTGTGCACATAATAATATTTTATAACATTGGTTATTTTTCTAAAAATAATCGTGTGAACAGCAAGGAAGTAGTGCAACTTAGTAATATTGCCTGACTTATTCTTAGAAAAATAACATGCCGAGTTTTGTGCATGTGGGAAGGTCTCAGTGTTCTCCGAACTTGTTTTTTAAAACACCAGCAAGGACAGCCTTTGAAAAGGGGTGAGAAACAGATTCTACTCAATATTTATGTAACGTTCTGTCAGTGGTATTCTGAGAAACCAGTAAATGAAGTGGCTAAGTTGGTATCCCAGTGCAGTGGTGTGTCAGTGTCTGCAGTTGTAAGGGTTATGAAAGAGAGAGAATGACCGGGGAGAGTAACAATGTATGCGACTGCATATTCGTCGGAAGTTTTGAGAGCGGGTTCTCATATTCAGAGGCTCTTATATAAAATGAATAGGTGCGGCGAACTATGAGTGTAACAGCAAATGATTGCGGTCATGGATTAGCTGATGCGGAGTGATACATCGAATTGGTGAGACTGTTTGTTTACAGAAGGTGTCAGGGTTTGTGATTTAGACCTTAGCTTGGATATGTCATAATTTTTTTTTATAGAGAAAAGAGAGAGAGGGGGTCATGTAACTGGTGATTTGTTTGGCTAAGGGGAATTTTCTGAGAATTTTTTCTGCGTAGAGATTGATGTGCTTATGTACTCTTCCTCTATAGAAGGTCATATAAAATGTGCTAATTGGTTGGCTAAGGAGGATTTCCTGATTAGTAAATTGAGGTTATAAATACGTACGTATAATATGGAATGCTAAAGCTCAGTACTTGGCTCTCTCAGGGATTCGATTGATTGATTGATTGATTGATTGATTTAGTTTATTTTACTTCGCGTTTTGTGCCTCTTGGCTAATTTGCGAAGATGGGGATGAGTGATGAAATGATGAAAGTGATGAAGGGACATTCACAAACAACCAAGCCCGACCGGGATTCGAACCCGGGACCCTTGGCGTCGCAGCGCGATGTGCTAACCACTCGGCCACAGGGTCGGGCTCTCAGGGATTCGAATTCTATTAGGTTAAACAGCATAGAAATTTCACAGCAAGAATTCTCATATTTACTGACAATATTTTTAACAACCTGTGTTGTGATTCCACTATAAACTGTATACAAAATATGCAGTTCCTAGAATGAGATGGACGAGGCTTATGAACCTCGACCTATATAGTTGTACAATCTGGCAATGAATGGATGTTTTTTTTTTATTAAGCATAGCAGAGTGTTTTTGCTTATTTTAATATCAGGCAACAATGTTAGAAAGTGGCCCCCAAGAATACAATTTAAAATCACTAATGTGATATGAATTTTTTTTACTTGAGTGTATTTGAATATGAAAGTGAGGTATTTTGAATAATTGAGGAGAACAATCACAAATAAGCTTGCAACGGTATTGGGAGGGGTTACGAGTTTAAATTTTAGACGATTTCTGTTAATCTGCTAAGGCAATATCAGTACGAAAATTTGTAAAAAAGAAGAGGCAATTTTGGTTAATGGCAACGATGAGGATGAATAATGATAATTATGATGAAATTGATGTGTGCGGCACTTGGAAAACAAAACTTCAAAGTGTATTACACCAATAGCTACCCCCTCACCAAATACAAGGCAGTTAACAGAGGTGTATATTTGTTGGTTTATGAGTCTGAGGGCTTAAGTTAGTATGTTCACTATAGCTATACATATTAAAAAAAGAAATGACCTGAGCAATAAAATATAACAATACCGATCCTGACTTTTTTTTTTTGTTGGATGACGTAGTGGTAATGTTGTTGCAATCACACCTCTGATGGCGTATAGACTTAAATGTTTTGCATAACATGAAATACTGTTAATGGGGATGTGTTGTTTCTAATGTTCAATATAGAAAGCAGATAACAAGAAAAAGAAGAAAAAAAATGTTGCAGGTAGATACGGAGCCTCAACCCAAACACATATATGATTAGACAGGATGTCAACAATGCATTCATAACTAACATGTGATTAATTCAAAAAATTGAAATAGTACAGTGGGGAAACCACCAACTAACTAACTCTCTAGGCTTTTTAAACCCGAAGAGAGCAAAATACAAGCACAAGCGTAAATAATTAAATAAGTTACAAGGGGTTCAAATTTTTTGATTTAGGTATGGATGCAGACAGGTACTAAGTTTTGTGCGTGAACACAATTGATAATGGAAAATCCTCTTTAATATAATAACATAGTGGTAATGTGTGTTTTGTCTTGTTCCTATCGATAACACAGGCAACACAGGTATTCCATCTGTCCCTATTTTTGAGCAAGTTCTATATACTTTTTTCCATCCCTACCGATTTTTTAGGTCCATCTCAACTTTGTCCTCTCCATCTTCGTCTTGGTCTTCCTACAGGTCTCTTAAGTGGAGTTTCGATATTTTCGACACCGTCATTTGCGACACTAAGGCAAAAAACAGGTTTTTTTTCCCGTCATAAGCGACACTGCTTGGATTTTCCCCTACGATTTCTAATTAGTTTACCAGAATTAGCGACATTTGCGTACGTGCAGCAGCAATAGCGTCTCTGAAGAAAGTATTTCCCGAGGCTCAGATCAGTGGTTGTAATTTTCACTTTAACAAATGTTTGTGGCGAAAGGCGCAGGAGTTGGGACTGACAAACGATTACAAAACAGATCCAGACGTGCGGCTGTGTATAAGAATGTGTTCAGCTCTGGCTTACCTCCCTGTGCTGACGTCGATGATAGATGGCTGTGTGTGTGATGGAAGATGCACCAAATCGCGACATATTGAGAATTTTTTAGATTATTTTGTTGAATAGTGGATGAACAACTCTGATTTCGACATATCCGTGTGGAACAACTCCCAACAGCGGTACAGGACTAGCAATACAGTCGAGAGATAGAACCATACAGTTAATGTATTGACGGAAAAGTCAAGTCCTAACGTGTACCAATTAGTGAAGACTTTAGATTAGAAGCTGTGTACAACGATTACTTAAGTGTGAGGAAGGTTTTGAATCTTAAAGGGAAACGTAGACGACGTCAGTGCATTACATTAGATGAGAGAATACAAAGAGCGTTTGCCGACTATGAAATGCATAGAGATCTTAAGTGTTTTTTTGAGGAGAATGGCGCACGTTTAGAAAATAGAATCAAAATAGTAAGATGCTGGTTCAACTACAAGAGAAACTACATATTCTACATTTCTATATTGACAAGGGATTGCAGTCTTCTCCTATACCCACAAGGGATCTAAACAATCAGTTATTGACAAAGGATAAATATATCCAGCTTTTAAACACCCAGCTTCCATGATGCCATTGTGAAGGAAAACTAATAAAGGTTTTAAAAAACACACAAGCTTCCATGATGCTGTCAGTCCTAAGCCTGGGAAAAGTGTGACTGGAAGCTATTTGCACTTTGTGTCACAGATGACGGTGTCGCAAATGTCATGGAATATATTTTCCATAGTGTGTCGCATATGACGGCAGAAATGCTAGTGTCGCATACGACGGTGTCGCAAATGTCGTGGATTCCTCTTAAGTAGGATTAATTCAGGAAATGGATGTTACTTCTCTCTTCATAAACTTTTAACTTCTAGTTTAATATCTAAGAAACTAGAAGTTAAAATATACAAAAACAGTAATTTTGCTTGTAGTATTATATGGGTGTGAAACTTGGTCTCTTATATTGAAAGATGATCATAAATTGAGAGTATTTGAAAATAAGATCCTTAGGAAAATATTTCAGTCTAAAAGAGATAAAGAAACAAGTGAATGGCGAAGGTTACATAATTTAGAAGTACGTAATTTATGTTTGTTTCCAAAATATTATTAGATTGATGATTAAATCACGAAGACCTAGGTGGGCACGAATGAGGAAAGAATAAAGGAGAGTTTACAGGAGTCTTGTTGGGGAAAACCTGATGGTAAGAGACCAAAACGAAGATAGAGGTGAACCTAAAAAGAAATCGGTAAAGATAGAATGGAATATATAAATCTTGCTCAGGATAAGGACAAATGGAAAAACTATATTGCTGCAGCCATGAATTTTCGGATTCAAGAAGGCTGGAGAGTTAGTTAGTTAATTGATATTCAATGTAATATAATTTAACATATTTCAGAAACCAAAAGGCAGCAACATGGTACTCATATTGACAAGGGAATTCCTACAAAACTTATTTTTTTTGTCGTATTCGTCCAGAATTGCGTCTATCTCTCTCGTTCTTATATAAACGTTTCAACGTTCCATCGGATGCATCAGCATCGTTTAACGAAACGTTTCGACGTTTGTTAACGTGTTAAGAAACGTCGAAACGTTTCGTTAAACGATGCTGATGCATCCGATGGAACGTTGAAACGTTTATATAAGAACGAGAGAGATAGACGCGATTCTGGACGAATACGACAAAAAAAATAAGTTTTGTAGGAATTCCCTTGTCAATATGAGTACCATGTTGCTGCCTTTTGGTTTCTGAAATATGTTAAATTATATTACATTGAATATCAATTAACTAACTAACTCTCTAGCCTTCTTGAATCCGAAAATTCATGGCTGCAGCAATATAGTTTTTCCATTTGTCCTTATCCTGAGCAAGATTTATATATTCCATTCCATCTTTACCGATTTCTTTTTAGGTTCGCCTCCATCTTCGTTTTGGTCTCTTACCATCAGGTTTTCCCCAACAAGACTCCTGTAAACTCTCCTTTATTCTTTCCTCATTCGTGCCCACCTAGGTCTTCGTGATTTAATCATCAATCTAATAATATTTTGGAAACAAACATAAATTACGTACTTCTAAATTATGTAACCTTCGCCATTCACTTGTTTCTTTATCCCTTTTAGACTGAAATATTTTCCTAAGGATCTTATTTTCAAATACTCTCAATTTATGATCATCTTTCAATATAAGAGACCAAGTTTCACACCCATATAATACTACAGGCAAAATTACTGTTTTGTATATTTTAACTTCTAGTTTCTTAGATATTAAACTAGAAGTTAAAAGTTTATGAAGAGAGAAGTAACATGCATTTCCTGAATTAATCCTACTTAAGAGGAATCCACGACATTTGCGACACCGTCGTATGCGACACTAGCATTTCTGCCGTCATATGCGACACACTATGGAAAATATATTCCATGACATTTGCGACACCGTCATCTGTGACACAAAGTGCAAATAGCTTCCAGTCACACTTTTCCCAGGCTTAGGACTGACAGCATCATGGAAGCTTGTGTGT